>NC_081294.1:87406500-88050000 GCF_030435805.1 Mustela lutreola
GTCTTTCTCAGTAGCTATTATTTAAGACAATGTGGATTTTTTTCTGTTCTCCTTTTTGAGTTCTGAGAGATAAAGTGAAGATATGAGACTAAAGACAACAGGGCATCTTAAGAGTTGAAAGGTTTTATGTTCAGATTTGTTTCCCTCATACAAAGTTAGCTAATATTAGGTAATGGGTAATGTAGACATCTCATCCATATAGATGGGGGAATAGAAATGACAACCTCTTCTCAGTGAATTTTTATTTTCATTTATTTTGGACTTTTTAAAAGGTTAAACATGTTAAGTACCTCCAGATTACAAATTTAATTTTTTAGAACAAAATCTGAGGGGACTAAGATAGGTTACGCTCTGTTTTCTGTAGTAAATTCTGTTAAATGGAAAAGCTCATGATACCATTTCAGATGAAACAACATCTAATGCTTTTACGCTATTGATTCCAAATGTCCTATGGTGTTTCATGATTTTGCAACCATTTCCATCTGTTTACTCACTTAGTAGGCTATACATAAAAACTTCAAATCCTGGAAATGATTGTGGGTGCCACAAAGAGATTCAAACCAGCATCTTCTGAGAAAAATATAGGTCTTTTAGCCCTGAAATTTTAATTTAGCAATTTTTAAGAAAGTAACAAAGTAAATAGACATCTCTTCCTTCTCTAAAAATTGAGCCCAGGACTAACAAGACCAATGTTTATAGAATGGCTTCAGCCTACCTATTTTTGTTTAGAATCTTGGATGAGGCCCTGTACACAGTAGGTACTTAATATAAAAAGTATCCACCCATCAGTTGATGATACTAATTTGCACTTGTACCCCACTTTCATTCATCTTCTTCTTCTTTTTTTTTTTTTTTTGAGGAACAAATTACACTAAAACCACTGCTACACCCTAGCCACCTAGCCACCCTAGAGGGAAAGGGAGAGAGAGTCCCAAGAACACTCTACACTGAGCATGGAGCCTGACACGGGGCTTGATCTCACAACACTGAGATCATGAGCTGAGGCAAAACAAAGAGCTGGGCACTTAACTGACTGAACTGCCCAAGTGCCCTTCAACATAGTTTCTAATATTCTTCTTCTTCTTTTTTTTTTTTTTTTTTTAATTCTTTGACTGATGGATTACTTAGAATGTGTCACTTAATTTCCAAATAGTTGAAAACTTTTCAGATACCTTGTTTTATTGATTTATCATTTAATTCTCTTGTGGTCTGAGAGCATACTCTATTTAATATCAGTTCTTTTAATTTCTTGAAATTTGTTCTATAGCTGAGCTATAAGTGGTATATTTTGGTGAATATTTGATAAGCACTTGAAATGAAAGTGTAGTTGGTTGTTACTGGGTCTTGTGCTTTATAAATATTAAGTCAAATTGGTTTACATTTTTTTTAAAGGTTCTATATCCTTATTGATTTTTGTATTTATTCAGTCAATTCCTTATAAAGGATTGAAATCTTCAAAAAATTTTAGATATCTTTTTTTAAATAAACAGGTTATGAAAAGTTGTATAATTGATTTCAGCTCACATTCCATTGATACAATTTAAGTTATATGTTCATATAGGAGTTAAGAAATGTAGTCTTGGGACACCT
Source organism: Mustela lutreola (assembly GCF_030435805.1). Taxonomy (NCBI): domain Eukaryota; kingdom Metazoa; phylum Chordata; class Mammalia; order Carnivora; family Mustelidae; genus Mustela; species Mustela lutreola. The sequence continues at coordinate 87,408,091 of NC_081294.1, forward strand.
GTGTGGCTCAGTCGTTAAGCTTCTGCCTTTGGCTCAGGTCATGATCCCAGGGTCCTGGGATCAAGCCCCATATCAGGCTCCCTGCTCAGTGGGAAGCCTGCTTCTCTTTCTCCCACTCCCCCTGCTTGTGTTCCCTCCCTCACCATCTCTCTCTGTTAAATAAACAAATAAAATCTTAAAAAAAAAAAGAAATGTAGTCTCTACACAGGAGTCATGTATGTAGATGAAAAGGGGATTCTGTAATTTAAAAGAAAAGAAACAAAGAAGGATCAAAGTTGGGGCAAAATGTTACATCTCTACCACAATAATTAAAACATAACCTACCTGGATCACACCATAAATTCTGTAGAAGTTCAGTGTAAGAGAAGTTGTTGGATAGTGGGATCCCAATACTGATTGGAGATTTGATGAAGGTAGAAGGAGCATGATAGCAGTAGAAATGAGCATAATGTATATAGTGAGTATACAGTCAGGGAGAGGTTGAGGAGGCTTAAACAGTGAATTAATATTGAAAGTTACTGGGAAATCAGGATTAAAAGGCACATTGTGGAGTCAAATTAGGGAGGGCCTGAAATAGCCAGATAATGGAACTTAGATTTGCTTCAGCAAGCATGAATCCAAGTTTCTGAGCAGGAAGATCATCTAATGGAAGAGATGTTTCCTAAGTTAAGAGAGACCAAGTTAAGATAAGGCTTCAGTGGGAATGGAGAGCATGCAAGAGTTTTATTCTTTGCTCGATGTATTGATAGGTGCATCAATTCCTGCCATTGCTACTAGGGATGGGTCACATGGCTTGTCAGGTCTAAGTGATTACATGGGCAGTCTAAGATATGTCCATGTCTCGGTCTTCTCAGTTGAGGCAGATGAAGGTACTGAGTCTCCTTGTCGGGGGAAACAAAGCTCTTTTAGAATCACAGGGAACAAACCTAGAAGAAAGTTTTTTTGTGACTCAAAGCCCAGTTCATCTCCAACCATTCAGGTTTTTTTGTCTTATAAAAATGCTGTAAGCCACATCAGAACAATGAATAAACCAGCGTGAACAAAAGCCAAGTTGTCTGCCCCGCCTTTGGGTAGTAATCAGCCTCTGCTTCTGGGGAGCACAAATTCCTGGGAGTGTCATGTTTCCTTTCACATGTGGCAGGCTTCATGCTGCATGGCTGGCTTCCCAGCGCTCTCCGCCCTGAGTCTTTCTGTTTGATAGCCGAATATCTCCAGCTCTGTGCTTACTGTTCTACGTTGGGGTTGTGTGAAAAATAAGGGAAACATGAGGCAGCTAATGACTACATCATGGATGAACCACAGCCATTTGATTTCACATTGAATTCTTTAGTGTCTCTGAGGGAGGGTATGGTCTCAATTAGGTTAGGAATGAGGTAGGAGGGATGGAAGAAAGAGACAGCCTTTCCTTGATCTATGGCTTCTGGGTGGGATTCAAATCCACATTGCCCTCTAGACCAGCACAATGAAGTAAAAACTCCCTACATGAGTCATCTATGGGCTGGTTATTTTGTTTCCCAGAGCTTAATTCCAAGGCTGCATTTCCTCCCCCCACCCCCTTCCTTTTTCTCTTTCCATATCAACATTTAGAAAACTGCTTGGTCCCACAATGCATATGGAAGAAGGAAGGAAGGAAGGAAGGGTCTTTCATCAAGAAAGCTGCAAAAGAGGTATATCATGGGCAAAAGAAGTCAAGATTATCTGCATATTCTGTTCCACTTTGTGTTTTCTTTCTTTGCCCCTAAGATGATCCTCACCCCGAATAGAAAACAGGCAGTTGGGCTCTGTCTTCTCCCCTTCTCAGTGCCTAACCTGGCAAAGACTGCAACATTAGTTTGCTGGCGCAGCCCCTGAGGTTAGGTGAAGATGCCTTGGAAAGCTGTAAGACCCACTTTGGCCCTCGTTTTGACAAAGAACTACCTCTTTCATGTGAATGCCGTTGGGTCATTGTGAGTTTTCTTAGGGTATGGCTCTTCCCCTAAATGACCACTAGTCTGACCAAAACCAGCCTTTATGAGCAAACATCAAGGGTTCTGAGTTAATGAGAGCAGCACACTTGGGTAAGCAAGTTTTTTTTGGTCTTCAGGAATTTGTTTTATAGATGCAAAGGATTTCACTTAAATACCATGTGGTTCTGATTAGCCGGCTTTTGGTTAACCCAAACAGGCAGTTAAGCAAATGTGATCCAGTTTGCCCTCCAGCCCTGAGGCCAGCTTCCCTAAATTCTGGTGTTAGCAACGTATCTCCACATACTTAGAGGGATTGATTTTTTTTTTCCTTCTTTTTTTAAGAGAAAGAAGGAGAGCGGGGAGAGGGAGGGAGAGAATCCTAAGCAGCCTCCATGCCCAGTGCAGAGCTTGACGTAGTGGTTCCATTTCACACCCATGAGATCATGACCAGAGCCAAAATCAAGATTTGAATGCTTAACCAACAGAGCCACCCAGGTGCCCTGATGGCTTTTATAATGTGGAGTGAAATTTATTTAAAAACAGGTTACCAAAATGAATCTCCCAGTAATATGGTAGCTAAAGGAGAATCCATATGTTGGCCAAGAATTAAACACATTGATAATTTCTCAAATCTTCAATTTATGCATGTGAACAAAGCCATGTGATTTTATTAAACTGATGGGACAAAACATATCTAAAAGTGATTAAGAAGAAATACTGCATGTTTTCTTCTCATGTAGTGACTGAAGTGCGTGGAACATCTTAAAACTGGCTTTGTGATAGCTGTCCTTAGTGTGACAAATTTGTCCTTTTTGGGGATGTTAATACCCTTCTCAGATTCTTCTTTATTTGCCTTCTGGTGAGTGTTCTTCCTTGTCATATTCAGTTGTGGGGAAGGGAAGTGGTCTCCCAACCAAGCCCCCGTGAGTCATTCAGTGGTGGCCACAGAAGTACAGTTCCGTGGGCATGAAGGTGGAGAGCTGAGAGAAGGCGTTAACTACGTAGTTTATGAGAGTGAAGTTTAGAAGAGTGAGATCTCAGGAGAAGGGTGGGGGTTAAGTGTCATGGACCAAGCTCTTAAATATGTATATGGGTTCTATCCCCTGTTTTTTATTTTGTTTTAATTTCTAGGATTTTTAACCTGGGAATGCAATTAACTGCCCAGAAATAGGTTAATCACTACATTATTTAGGCAAGCACAGTGCTTCAAGCCCTGGGACTAGATCATCCTGGATTCAGTTTTTGATTTTGCCACTTGTGGCTTTGGAGAAATGACTATGCTTCTGAGTTTTAGTTTCTTCATCTGTAAGATGGGTGGAATAATAAAACTGTGCTGACTGGTTGGTGTAAGGATGAACAGTATTCCCTCCAAAGTGCCTGGTGCATATTAAGTATTTCATAAATGGTGGCTGTTATTATCTTAGTGGGCAACTTGGTATTGTCTGTGCTTTCCAGAACCATTAACTGAAGAACAGAAGGTAGATGGCCTGCGGTAAACCAGCAGCAGTGCTGACAATCCCACAAACATGCTGGGTAGCAGTAGGCTGTGTTTAAGAGAATAAAAGAGAATGTGTTGGATTAAAGAGAATGAAAGCTTTAACATGAGCACTATTTCAGGACTGCTTATGCTTTTCAGCTGTGGCAGAAGTACAGTGGAGCGTGTGGGATCCAAGAGGCGGCCCTGAGGCTATTTCTGAGGCAAAAATGTCCAAGTGCATGTAAATTACCATGTTTTTTTACTTTTTAAGTTATGTATATTTGGGTCTTGTGGAGGGCATCTTTAATACTGCTGATTTAGAATTTAAGAGAGAAGCCATTATTCCTTTGTCTCCCAAGTACCTTACTCACGTGTTTTTTTTCCCTCCTTTCTCTTTCCCACTCACTTTATAATTCTCCTGGGTTCCTGGTGTACGAAACAGGGGTTTTCCCTTTTATTATCTTGAGCATGCTTGCAGGGCACACGCAAATCATAATGGTGTTACCTCATCGAGGCCAGTGTAGCTCCTCTCAGAAAGCTCTTGAATCCCATTTGTCATTTAAAAAGAAAAGGTTTAAAGCTGTGTGAGATGGTATGACTTCAATGTTTGTGAAGTCTGCCTTGGCTGAATATCTAATACCATGAACTAGAGGGAATAAAAAACTCATTGTACCCAGAACAACACTGCCTCTGAGATTGCTGGGCAGAACATGACCACTTAGGCAACAAATGCGTCAAGGAGGGGCAGCCACCAAGATAGAGGGAGGCAGTTTGCTTCTTGGAAAGCCTCAGTAGCCCTCAGGTGGGAATAATTTTGGAGGAAGTTGCTGGTGCAGCAACATGTTGGGAGGGTCGCTCGCTGGTGTGGTTGGAAGAATGGCCTAAGGATTAGAGTTTGAAGTTTGAATGTGGAATTTAGCACTCTCATGAGCTTGTATAAGTGTTTTATCCATCCACCCATCCGTCCGTCTATCCATCCATCCATCCATTCATCCAAATAGTGTTTTTAAAGAAAGGTGAAACACATTTGTAATGCATTGTCCTACATAAAAGGGAGGGTGTTTTTTGAGTCTCTGGAGTTGGAGTCACAGACTATTCTGGAGCACAGGGGTTGGACTTCATCAAATGCTGTTTTAGGAATAGATGGAGTATAGAGAAATTAGGTTTAGTATGAGCTACAAGCCATCCTCAGGAGACCATCTGAGTTTCTTAAAAGCTGTCTGGATGATGAAAACTAATCTTGCATGTGATTTGGAAAAACACCCCATCATTCCATTGCTTTGGGGATCCACATAGCCATTCACAGATAGTTCTCTCTGAATTGATGACACAGAAAACAAATATCTTGGAAGAGTACACCTCACATGAACACTTAGATGTTTTAAATGGATATATGACTCATAATGAAGCTGAGACAAAGAAAGGCTCATCTCTGAGTTCATTGCATTAAGCTCTCAGTTCCAAATCATAGGCTCTGCTTCCTTATCCACCATGATTCCTCGACACAAAGTCTTGGTCCAACTTCAATAATGAATAGCTATGGGGATAAAGGCCCAGTTTTGATCATGTCACTGCTCCAGAATAGTCAATATATTTCTCATTTTTTTCAAAATAAAGGTTTAATGTCTTTATGTGGTGTTTGAGATCTTCCTTTTCATGAACCTTATACTCCAGGTAAATGGAACTGATTGCATTGACCCCTTCTGTGCTACAATATCCTAACTTTCTCTGCTTCTACTCATTCTAGTTTTGCTCTGGAATGTTCTCCTCCACATCTCTCTAGAGTCAAGTCCTTCCATTTCTTAAGGCCTTTTTCACTGGTTGTCTCCTTAGGGAAACTTTTTCTGACCTCTCTGCTGGAAATGATTTTTTCATGTGGAATTTGGTTTCCACCTGTCTTATAATAGTGCTTCCCATACTTTTCTAGTTGTGGACTACCTGCAGGTACTTGTTCAAAATAAAAAAAAAATACCTGGGCATGTCTAGACCAAGAATGAAAGTTTCCAAGGGAGGAGTCTGGTAAGGAGTACTGGTGTTTTTGGGGGTGGTGTGTGTGGGGGGGTCTTTTAACTAACACTCCAAGTGATTCCTATTACCAGGAAGGGAACCATCTTAGGGAACCATCTCACACCTCCAGGTAGTTCTTATGCATGTTGGAGATGCACTATCCTACCCTACTTTCTAACTTGCCAATTTTAAAATTAATTATGCAACCCAAACCTTTTTATTATCTCATTAATTATGCAAAGGACTATTATTTCTATTTTTTTCAGATTGATGAGACTTCAGTTAAATTGAATCATGTAGACTTGTAAATATTAGATGGCTTTTTGCCCTACCTACAAAAAAGGGCATTTTCATATGCTTCAACTTAGTAGTGAGTGCTGGTAGCACTGGGTTTAGAACTGGAGTAGTTTGATTCTGGAGCCTCTCTTAAGCTTTACACTGTTATTATGACTAATATATGCCAATTAACTGCTGATTTTTTAAAAAGAAAAAAAAAAAACCTCAACTTAAAATATATTGTGGAGTCCCAAGGTTAGTATGAGATAGGGTTTTGAAAATGGTAGTGTGCTTATATAAACAGTATGGATGTGAGATGGATATGGGGGTTGGGGGAATGAGAGTTTAAAGGAAGCAACTGAAACTATATACTTTGACCTCTCCTCAGTCCATACGGAGTTGGAGACTACAGGTATTAATGCTAATTTTCTTCCAGACATATGAGACTGAGATATCCTTTGTTCTCACTTGTAATTTTCTGGTTGGTTCCAAAGCTCAAGAACTGCAATTTTAGACTATGTCTGGAATATAAAGTTGCTCTGTCTATTAATTTTCAGGCAGAGTAAGTTTACAGTAATAGGCTTGTATGGTTTTGTGTGTTCAAGGGCCAAAGTTTGTAAAGTCTTTGGGAAATTAGAAAAGGAAGGAAAGATTTCTTGCCAAACTCTTTGATACATTTGATGCTTTCAAGTGACTAAATTCATGATGAAGACACAGCAAAGAATAGGCTTCCAGCAAGAGGCCAGCATGTTGTTGCATCCCTCCCCCGCCGAAACAGGATATAAAAATGTTTCCTGTTTGAGGGTTATAATCAACTAATTTTTAGTGTGTGTGGCTCACAGAAGATTGAAACTTCTTAAAAGAAGTATTTGTTTCTTTGTGGTTTTTGCTGACAACTCTTATCATGCTACAGTTGTTAGTCTTAACAAAAGGGCTTTATATGGAAAAATACTTGCTCTATGTTAACATGATAAATGAGTCAAGGTGGTGATGGCTGGGGCATAAGAGAAGAAAAGACGATTAGTATTGCTGGATTGGGACCTTGCAGGAGTAACTGGAGATAAAAACTTCATGACTTGGAGTGGGGAAGGAGTCTGTGAGAATCCCACTGTGGAAGTGGGGCAAGTGGCTTTGTTCATATAGCCAGTTATGAGGTGTATGTGCCTGAGTCACGCAGTGACCCTTGGTCGCTATACCTGTGAAGAAACAGTATTCTGAGTCCATGTTCATTTCTCTTACTGTTTATGGAGTTGATCTCTCTGCTTCTAAACCTATGAAAAGTGGCCTTGAATTAGTTCAGATTGCGATAGAAAAGTGTTATTTGGGAGCTATGACCTAAGAACTTGCAACATTGATCTGGTAAAAAAGACTTTTGTGTTTTTGTTTTATTTTCATATAACCAAGAATGTGTTCAGTATGATTGGCGAGTGGGCTTTTGTCTATCGATATCTCTCACATATAACCATATAAATAGGGACATTCTTCTGGTTTTCAAACTGTGTGTCTGGTCTCATTCTTATATATGATTTACAGTACATTGTTCTTGAATATTCTACCTTTCTCTTCATATTCTAAAATAAATTCTCCCTTGGAAAGTCTAGAAGGAATGAATAAAACTGAAGGATGAATAAGAAGTAGGAAGATATATTATTTAGGAACTTAATAAATTAATGTATTCACATCTGGGCTTGGGGGGAGAAGAACATAGGGCAGAGCAGTTCTAGTTCTGCATTAGTAATGTGGTATTGGGTGTTTTTCTTCGTCTAAATTGCATTATCATTTTTTTTACTCCTGAGTCCTGAAAATATCTCACTTTTGTTGTGACTTCACAGAGCTTGATTAACAGGAATATACAACTAGATATCACTAATTCACCATGACACTTAATTTTCAAATCACCATCATCATCATCATCATCAATCTGTCTATTATCCTCAGGATTAGTCAGAAAACATTGTCAACATCACTCTTGTTGTTCCCATTGAAAAGAACATTAAAAGTAGAGAAAATAGTCCATTGGGTCAAATGGGTTTTGTTATTGATTGGCACTGGCACAAGAGAAACCTGTTAATATTCTAAGAGTAAAAGTTGAGTCACTTTTACTAGAATTAAAACCATGAATGCCAAAAGGCTTTCCTTGGAGAACAGGCTTTACAGGTTGAATCTCATCTACCCCCAATTCATATGTTTACAGTTCTAACTCCTGATTCTTCAAAATATGAGCTTATTTGGAGATAGGGTCTTTATAAATATAATTAAGTTACAATGAGGTCATTAGGGTGGGCCTTCACCCAATACACTTATTTTTCTTATAAAAAGGAGAAATTTGGAGATAGACATGTACACAGATAGAACATTAGGTAGAGGTAAGAGCAGAACTTTAAAATTCAAGAACACCAGATTTTGCCAGAAAACTGCCAGAAGACCAGTGAGAGACGTGGGACAGATTCTCCTTTACAGTTCTCAGAAGAAACCAACACTCTCAACACCTTGATTTTGAACTTTGAGCCTTTAGAACTGTGAGACAATAAATTTCTGTCATTTAAGACACCCAGCTTGCGGTGCTTTGTTCTGGCAGCCCTAGCAAATTAATATAACAGGGTAGGAATTAGGCCTTGAGATTTTATTTAAAGGGGCTGGTGCTCTGACTCCAAAGAACTCTAAGACCTTGACAAATGAAGCTCAAGAACAAATCGTATATTGAGCTGTCCCCAAAGATAGCCTCATTTAGCAATGTCTTAAATAAAACCTTGCCTAATTACCTTCACTGCAGCAATAAAGCTAAGTGAAATTGACATGAATGATCTTTTCAGTTCACACACGGAAAACTGTGAGTTCTGATTTGCTAATGAAAGTTAGGCTGATTGAACCAAGAATTCCTCACTGAACATAGTCACTCTCGTTTTTCTAGGTCACTAGATCATAGAAAGAGGCTGACTGATTCACACCTGAATTAAGCATTTGCATAAACTAATGAAATCCCAACTCAACCACTGATGTGGGGAGTTATCTATTTCATTATGCTGACAGAAGCAGGGCAGGAGGGAAGGGAAAAGACTGTCAGTCCCTTGGAAAGCCATCAGTGTTACTCTGCTGTAATCTAAAAGATGTGAGAGAGGATTTTAAATGTATGAGTCATCTCAGCCAGTAGTGAATAAGCAACACTGGTATAGGAAATAAATATAAACAGACATTAGGAACATGGTAGTTTCATGAATGGATTTAGCCAAGAAAGCATAACACAAATCATACACTTTAATAGAATTTAATATGCTAAATTCATCAAGAATGTGTTAGAAGAGCTACATAAACAGACAGAGGAAGGTGAAGCCACCCAGAAACTGGACTGGAGGGACACAGGGAGGCAGTGGTATTTCGAGAATCTGTGACCCTGGGTTATATGAGAGAAACCGAGACAGCTGGAGACATTACCTGGAGTGGGAAGAGGGAAAAGCAGTATCCTGGTTTCTCTCTTCTCCTCAACCTCCAGTCTTGTTCTAGCACCTCCTGCCTCCAGGAGGCCTGGGAAACCTGGCTGGCTGGTGTTAGCTTCTTGAATGAGTGGGCAAGGAAAGGAGTCTCAATTTCACTTTGCTGCTGTAGCCAGGTAGCACAAATTTTATGACTTAAAAACAATACAAATTTATTCTGTTATAGTTCTGGAGTCAGATATGTAAAAACCAAGGTGTCAGCAGACCTGTTTCTTCTGGAGGTTTCTGGGGGAAAAAGGTTTCTTTTCCAGCTTCTAGAGGCTGCTTGAGTTTCTGGCTCTTGGACCCTTCCTCCATTTTCCAAGTGCATCATTCTAACTCCTGATTTCATTGCCATATCCCCCTTTTTTGGTGACTTTGATCCTCTTGATTCCATCTTGTTATTATATTGGGGCCACTCAATCTGGGAAAATCTCCCCATCTCAAGATTCTTAACCAAGTCTGTGAAGTCCCTTTTGCCATGTAAGGCAGTCTATTCCTAAGTGCCAGGGATTCGGCTGTGGACATTTTTGGGGACCATTATTCTACCTGTCACAGGAGGGAAGGTAATGGACCTAATGGTAAAGAGTAACTGACACAAAGGACCTTTGCCAGTGCTTACCAGGCCTTTTCTATCATATCCAGATGCGTTTTTGCACTTAGTACCATAGTATTTCAACCAGCCCAATTCTTACATACTATTCTTTAGATCATTGTTTGGAGGCAAAGGAAGTTTGCTCATGTATAAGGTACTGACTAAAGGCTTAATGGGGTGTTACCTTGCAGACCTTGTTGGAAATGCGTATTTAATATAATTATTTTTGAACCAGGCAAAAATTGTATCTGCTGATATAGAAACAGTAGGTGAAGAAGTACTAGGGTACTAGTACTTCAGTCCAGGAGCCTCTGGACATTTGACTAGCCATACCCCTAAATGAGGAGAGCTCGGTATGTAAGTTGAGTGGTGAAGAGAAAGGCTCTGGCATCTTAGCATTCTAGTTGTTTTTGTTTTATTTTGTTTTATGTCTTCTGTGGGAAGCAGACCAGCAGGAGCCTTCTGGTCTTTGGTCTTGAAACTCTTCCCTTGGGATGGCTGGAGCAAGCATGCCCCGTCCAGCTGTTCTGCTCAGCCCGAGTTGGCCACACACAGAGATGAGCTATTTCTGGAGAAGGTGAAGACCTAGTTAGACAATAGATCAACTCTAGGCTATTGGAAAATGTGGAAATATTTTTTAGGAAAAACAAACCCCAAACTCTAATAACATAAAGCTTATAAATAATTGCCTTTTAACCTTTCTCTTTCATCCTCTGAGAGTTTTCTGAGGACTCTCTCTCCTTTTCCAGGAAAGAAGACCAGTAGAAAATTCTGATTTGTGAGTGACATTGCCTTCCACCTGAGGTTTCCCAAGGAAAGGCCCACAGGATAAAGGGGGGCAGAGTGCAGTATGTTTTCCAAAGCAACCTTATCCCGATTAATTCTATCTAGAAATTTGGGAAGAATAATAACTGTGAGACAAGCTAAGACCCAAGTAGGCCCTATGCAAGGGTGGGTTTTTGTTTTGTTTTGTTTTGTTTTTTGTTTTGTTTTATTCATTGAGACTAGACTCTTCAGTTTTTGTCTTTGCAGTTGCAGCATTCTAACCTATGCAAGAATGTATTACTTTGTGTCTGTGCATGGGTGGTTAACAGAGATCCAGATTCTCTGAAGAGGCCCCTGCATTTCAGGAACCTGATGAGCACGTAGTAGTCAACACTCTGATGAGTCTCTGTGGTCATTCTTGGTTTCATATACTGTGAGGAATGGCAGGGGGAAAGGTTCAGGCCACACAGGCATTTACAGTCTATCCTGGTTTTTAGAAATGGGAATTTCAGAAGGAAAGGGAGGAGGGCTGGGGTGAAAGGGCTTGCCCCTCATGCGGTAACTGCCTCTGACTGGTACTTCTATTAGGTCACAACTGCTGGCTTGCCCATGGGGCTACTGCAACCTCTTTATGGTCTAACTTCGGATTGTGAGGATACACAAGGAGCTCGCAGCCCGTTTGCCAACTGACGAAGGGGCCCCTTTCAAGGTATACAAAGGTCATGGTAGGAAAAGAGATTTTGAAAGTTAATCCTGGTTCAGTTCCACACACCCTCAAACGTTCCCATTCCTAGTAGAGCATCAGAGGTCTGCTGAGGGGGCACCTGGGTGGCTCAATCATTAAGTGTCTGCCTTCGGCCCACTGTGTCCTGGGATCGAGGTCCACATTGTGCTTCCTGCTCACTGGGAAGCCTGCTTCTCCCTCTCCCACTCCTCCTGCTTGTGTTTCCTCTCTAGCTGTGTCTTTCTCCATTAAATAATAGATAAAGTCTTAATAAAAAAAAAAAGAGAGAAGTCTGCTGAAGGAGGGGACATTGTTTTCAAAGGTGTAGTGTATTTGAGTGTGTGGGAGAGAGAGAGAGAGACAGACGGACAGTGAGAGAGAATCTGTGCATTTGGCTAGCTGGTGTGGGAGGAGGTAAGACAGGGAAAAGGAAAATCTGACAATAACAAGTAGAATCTGGAAACAACACTTCTCTACTGAACATTTCAAGGGTCACATGCCCCTGTAATGTCCTCCTTTTTGGCTATCAAATGACATAAGTGATCAACTAAGGAGCTATACGTATGTGTCTGGTCTTAAGTGATGGGGGGCTAAGTTGGTATCATTTGGCAGTAGAGATATCTTTATGGCTAGGACTTTTGGAATTGCTTCTACATTTTTGATTCTAGGATGTTTATTGTGCCTGCTATACCAATGGACCTTAATCTTAAATGAAAGATCTGCTCAGGTTTGTGTATAAGAATTAGTGGTTTTTTTTTTGTTTGTTTGTTTTTGCATAGTCTGAAAATATGTTGGTTTTAGCTGCTTGGAGGCAACTGTGTTGCCATGACAACTAGATTGTAGTCCATAGCACCTGATTTCCCCAGTGTGCAGTATGGGGTTGTGCTGTGGGTGTATGTAGAAAAAGGTTAAAAAGAAGCTATGGAATTAAATTATGGTCTCTGTATCACTTGGTCTTCTGCTGAGGTTATAAAAAAAGGATTTGAGCAAGAATCTCATTTTCTCCAAAAATAAATCTTTGTGATACTTTTGGCTCTTGAAATTCTATACACTGAGCCCAGGTTCTGTATTTCCCCAGCTCTGCTTACTTATCTCCGACATGCAGAATGTGCTATAGTATTCTCAATACTGAATGGAAACTCAGAGAGAGGCTAATGGCAAGATAATAATAGTAAAGTAATATAATTTCTTTGTTGTTGGTTCAGATAAAAGCGTTTATGTATCAAATGCCTAGTAAACTATAATGAAACCTTATTTTTTAGCTTATATTCAAATATTTGATATGTTTCAAGAATGCCTCTTGAAATGAGAAGGTGATTTTAAAATGGGGAGACTGAAACCTGTGTATTGACTTAAAAATTGTGGTAAAATTACTTTTTTTTTTTTCTGAAACTTGGCTATATCCTGAGAGAATGTTTCTTCTTCTAAAGCTCTTTCAGAACAAGAGCTTGAAATTAGGCAAATCCTCTTATCTCTGGTTGCTGTTCTCAGAAAGTCCTCTTCCCTAAAAATCCTAGTTACTTTGAAGGGCCTCAACTTCAAACCATATCCCATTGCTACTTTTCCTTATAAGCAGAATTTCCCTCACCGCCTGTGACTCTTGCTCCTTCATTGAAGAGTTGCTCTCTTCCTCTTTATACGTCCTAGTTCTCATTATCCACTTAGTTCCTGGACCTTCTCATTTTCAGTAATCATTTTCTCCATTCCTGTGGTCATCTTTTAGATCTTGTCATATACAACCACTGTACCAACTTTGAAATCTCATTGTTCAGGGATTACGACCTCTTGTCTTTCTAGCTCCCTACTCTGTTAGCTTGATGGCAACAATACTTTGACCCCTTCAGTCTTCTAGGGCCTTTAGTCTTCTAATCTGCCAAATTTTCTGTCTTACCACCTGCTTCCCAACTGTTTTCACTGTTCTTCTGACTAGGCTGGATGCTGGGGTTCCTCATCATGATCATCCAGCTGTATACATGCTCAAACGCCTTTCTATCTCTGCTTTTTACCTGGGAAAAACCCTTCCATCCCCAAGTTAAATCCAAATTTCCAACTTCTTTACATCTAAGCAGCTGAATACAGATAGAGTAAAACATAGTCTTGCCAACTGGTCTGGATTTTGTATTTAAAACCAGAAATTTCATGCATGTTTGTCATTATTGCTCAATAATTCTCATATGTTATCTCCAATAAATTTGCCTTTCCATTTTCCTGATGAGTATTTCATAGCTTCTCTCTCTCTAAAAGATTTACATATTTATTTTTTAGAGAGAGAGACTGAGCAGGGGGAATCCTGAAGCAGACTCCCCATGGAGTGCAGAGCCTGCCTCAGGGTTCAAAGCAGGGCACAATCCCAGGATCATGATCTGAGCCAAAATCAACAATCTGCTGCCTAACTGACTGAGCCACCCAGGCATCCCATTCTTTTTCTTTCTCTTAAGCCAACCCTCCAATTTCTCTGCCCATCCTTATGTAGCTGATGTTTGACTCTTATTTCGTTAGAAATAAAAAAGGAAGTATAAATAACCTTGAATATTTCCATCTATTAACATACCTGTATCTGTACCATGTTCTCTGCCTTGCCCCCTGTTAACAATGGACAAATTGTCATATTCTCAACCAGGTTCAATTACTACTTACCTACTAGGCTCCATTCCACTCTGGGACTTTCCCTGAGGTTTTCATTCTTGTATCATCAAAATTTTTTTCTCCCAGATCATTCCCAAAGCCTACTAAAATGTAATATTCTTGGTGTTGAAAAAGTCCTTCCTTGACACCATATTCCCCTTCAGTTACCCTATGTATCAGCCCTGAACTCCTGTAGCTTTCCTTCCCTTTAAAACAGACATTTCTTGGAAGAAGTATCTATGTTCACTGTTTTTACTTTCTTTTCTCCTATTCTACATCTGACCCAGTTTTGTCAGGTTTTTAAACCACATACTTCACAAAATCCACTCTTAATTGGTCAATAATAATCAACAATTTGTAAAATACAGTGACCAATACTTTGATCTCCTCAGACTCTCTCAGCAGCCTTGTACAGAAGAGACCCTTCCCTTCTTGTAGTTCTTCTTGGTTTCTAGAGCACTTTTCTTCTACTCCATTGAGCAGCCTTTGTGTCTTCTTTATTAATTCTTTTTTTCTCTTCTTCATCTCTCTATTTCAGAATGACTTTTCCACATTCATCACACTCCACCTGACATTTCTTTTGGAAAAAAAGAGCTCATTTTAGAGTAGAAGAAGGCAAATATAATCTAAAAATTCCATAAAACATTAAGAAAAAAGAGGGGGAAATTGATCAAGCTAATAAATAAACTTGAACCACAAGGAAGAAAATGTGTATAGTTACTGAAGTCCTTGTTGTTTCAAGTGGTTATGAAGCTGCAGTTAGAATTTCTGTCTTCTTTTGTATTATATTTTCCTCACCCAGAAACTCAGTCCAGATATTTTTTTACCTGAAGAGTTAACTAGATTGTCTCTTGAAAATTCTGAGTGCTCAGTGGTCTTGATTATGTTGGATTTCATTAGGGTCTGAGTCATGAGGTATCTTATTTATACTTTAAACCTTTTATTACAGGGCACAGATATAGTAGAAGGTGCTCCAGAGAAGCCCCTGTGTTCCAGACATCATTTTTTCTGCCCCTTTGTTCAATAGCAACCCTAATTTCCTTTGATTAGTATGAAGACTCATTCCAGGAGGAGAGGTATCCCTTTCTTTGATGGTTGGTCCAGTGGCATAAGAGGTCCTAAATGACAGGAGGCCAGGTGCAATTTCCCATTTAATGGAACAGTTAGTTGTCATGTATTCTGGTGGGACTCTTTTTCCCATGGGAATCAGTACCTCTGTCTAGTGGATTGCAGAAGACTAAGGAAGGTGCTGAACATTACATGACTGGTTCATAAATTATATTAATGAGAGAAGCCACTTCTATTTCTAGCCTTGGCTTCTGGACTTACTGTGACTAGGGTAGAAACAATGCCATTTGTTGAGTGTTTTTTGGGACCATATACTACACCAGTCTGGGAAGGTGCTGTTTCTCGGGTAGTAGTCTAATTAAGTTTTCAACAGACTATTCCATCATTCTAAAGCACCAGCTTCTTCTGGGTGATAGGTTACGAAGTAAGACCAGTGGCCCCTGCTGGTATGAGCCTATTTCCTCCCTTGCACATTTCAGCTCTCACATGAATTCATCACATTGGGTGAACCTAACTGTATCCAGAACCTGCTGGCAAGGAAGTGTAAGAAATGTAGATTTCCAGCCTCTGTAATATGGGGGAGTGCATAGAAGAAAGTGGCAATGAATGCTGATTATCACTAGATATCATTAGTACACGCAACTTGCTCTGCTACATTGTGTAGGTTTCTGCACAGACATAACTTCTCTAGAAAGAGCTTCCTTGGCACATTATCCAAAATATCGCCCCACTTCTGTTCCTTACTTTCCTTTATTTTATAGAGACAACATAGCTATGTGAAACAATAACATTTAGTTACATGCTTGCTTGTTTATTGCCCATTTATCCCAATGTTGTGTAAACAACATGATGGAAGAATAATAAATCTAGGGGGGAGGAGTCAAGATGGCGGAGAAGTAGCAAGCTGAGACTGCTTCAGCTAGCCGGAGATCAGCTAGATAGCTTATCTAAAGATTGCAAACACCTGAAAATCCATCGGCAGATCGAAGAGAAGAAGAACAGCAATTCTGGAAACAGAAAAACAACCACTTTCTGAAAGGTAGGACCGGCGGAGAAGTGAATCCAAAGCGACGGGAAGATAGACCCCGGGGGGAGGGGCCGGCTCCCGGCAAGCGGCGGAGCAACCGCGCACAAAATCAGGACTTTTAAAAGTCTGTTCCGCGGAGGGACATCGCTCCAGAGGCTAAACCGGAGCGAAGCCCACGCGGGGTCAGCGTGGCCTCAGGTCCCGCAGGGTCACAGAAGGATCGGGGGTGTCTGAGTGTCGTAGAGCTTGCGGGTATTGGAACGGGAAAGCCGGCTACAGAGACAGAGCCGACAGTAAGCTCGCAGCTCCGTGTTACCTTGAACCGGTCGCAGGCTCGGTGAGCTCGGAGCGCGGCCGGAGGTCAGGCAGACGGGAGTAACTGGGCGCTGTTCTCTGAGGGCGCACTGAGGAGTGGGGCCCTGGGCTCTCGGCTCCTCCGGGCCGGAGACCAGGAGGCCGCCATTTGTATTCCCGTCCTCTGGAACTCTACGGAAAGCGCTCAGGGAACAAAAGCTCCTGAAAGCAAACCCGAGCGGATTACTCACCCCGGCCCCGGGTAAGGGCGGTGTAATTCCGCCTGGGGCAAAGACACTTGAAAATCACTACAACAGGCCCCTCCCCCAGAAGATCAACAAGAAATCCAGCCTAGACCAAGCTCACCTACCAAGGAGTGCGGTTTCAATACCAAGGAGAGCAGCAGAATTCCAGAGGAGGAGAAAGCCAAGCACGGAACTCATGGCTTTTTTCCTGTGATTTTTTTTAGTCTTGCAGTTAATTTAATTTTTTCTTTTTCATTTTTTTTTTTTTTTTTTTTTCTCGCCTTCGGGTAAAATTTTTTTTTTTTTTAACTGTTACCTTTTTCTTTTTTAACGATTTTTTACTAGTTTATCTAATATATATATATATTTTTTTACATTTTTCTTAGGTGTTTTCTTTTTTAAAAAAAAAATTCTTTTCTTTTTTTTTTTTTTTTTTTTTTTTTCTTTTTTCTTTCTTCCTTTTTGAACCTCTTTTTATCCCCTTTCTCCCCACTCACGATTTTGGATCTCTTCTAATTTGGCTAAAGCATATTTTCCTGGGGTTGTTGCCACCCTTTTAGTATTTTACTTGCCCCTTCATTTACTCTTATCTGGACAAAATGACAAGACGTAAAAATTCACCACAAAAAAAAGAACAAGAGGCAGTACCGAAGGCTAGGGACCTAATCAATACAGACATCGGTAATATGTCAGATCTAGAGTTCAGAATGACAATTCTCAAGGTTCTAGCCGGGCTCGAAAAAGGCATGGAAGATATTAGAGAAACCCTCTCGAGAGATATAAAAGCCCTTTCTGGAGAAATAAAAGAACTAAAATCTAACCAAGTTGAAATCAAAAAAGCTATTAATGAGGTGCAATCAAAAATGGAGGCTCTCACTGCTAGGATAAATGAGGCAGAAGAAAGAATTAGTGATATAGAAGACCAAATGACAGAGAATAAAGAAGCTGATCAAAAGAGGGACAAACAGCTACTGGACCACGAGGGGAGAATTCGAGAAATAAGTGACACCATAAGACGAAACAACATTAGAATAATTGGGATTCCAGAAGAAGAAGAAAGTGAGAGGGGAGCAGAAGGTATACTGGAGAGAATTATTGGGGAGAATTTCCCCAATATGGCAAAGGGAACAAGCATCAAAATTCAGGAGGTTCAGAGAATGCCCCTCAAAATAAATAAGAATAGGCCCACACCCCGTCACATAATAGTAAAATTTACAAGTCTCAATGACAAAGAGAAAATCCTGAAAGCAGCCCGGGAAAAGAAGTCTGTAACATACAATGGTAAAAATATTAGATTGGCAGCTGACTTATCCACAGAGACCTGGCAGGCCAGAAAGAGCTGGCATGATATTTTCAGAGCACTAAACGAGAAAAACATGCAGCCAAGAATACTATATCCAGCTAGGCTATCATTGAAAATAGAAGGAGAGATTAAAAGCTTCCAGGACAAACAACAACTGAAAGAATTTGCAAATACCAAACCAGCTCTACAGGAAATATTGAAAGGGGTCCTCTAAGCAAAGAGAGAGCCTACAAGTGGTAGATCAGAAAGGAACAGAGACCATATACAGTAACAGTCACCTTACAGGCAATACAATGGCACTAAATTCATATCTCTCAATAGTTACCCTGAATGTGAATGGGCTAAATGCCCCTGTCAAAAGACACAGGGTATCAGAATGGATAAAAAAACAAAACCCATCTATATGTTGCCTCCAAGAAACACATTTTAAGCCCGAAGACACCTCCAGATTTAAAGTGAGGGGGTGGAAAAGAATTTACCATGCTAATGGACATCAGAAGAAAGCAGGAGTGGCAATCCTTATATCAGATCAATTAGATTTTAAGCCAAAGACTGTAATAAGAGATGAGGAAGGACACTATATCATACTCAAAGGGTCTGTCCAACAAGAAGATTTAACAATTTTAAATATCTATGCCCCCAACGTGGGAGCAGCCAACTATATAAACCAATTAATAACAAAATCAAAGAAACACATAAACAACAATACAATAATAGTAGGGGACTTTAATATTCCCCTCACTGAAATGGACAGGTCATCCAAGCAAAAGATCAGCAAGGAAATAAAGGCCTTAAATGACACACTGGACCAGATGGACATCACAGATATATTCAGAATATTTCATCCCAAAGCAACAGAATACACATTCTTCTCTAGTGCACATGGTACATTCTCCAGAATAGATCACATCCTCGGTCCTAAATCAGGACTCAACCGGTATCAAAAGATTGGGATCATTCCCTGCATATTTTCAGACCACAATGCTCTAAAGCTAGAACTCAACCACAAAAGGAAGTTTGGAAAGAACCCAAATACATGGAGACTAAAGAGTATCCTTCTAAAGAATGAATGGGTCAACCGGGAAATTAAAGAAGAATTGAAAAAAATCATGGAAACAAATGATAATGAAAATACAACGGTTCAAAATCTGTGGGACACAACAAAGGCAGTCCTGAGAGGAAAATATATAGCGGTACAAGCCTTTCTCAAGAAACAAGAAAGGTCTCAGGTACACAACCTAACCCTACACCTAAAGGAGCTGGAGAAGGAACAAGAAAGAAACCCTAAGCCCAGCAGGAGAAGAGAAATCATAAAGATCAGAGCAGAAATCAATGAAATAGAAACCAAAAAAACAATAGAACAAATCAACGAAACTAGGAGCTGGTTCTTTGAAAGAATTAATAAAATTGATAAACCCCTGGCCCGACTTATCAAAAAGAAAAGAGAAAGGACCCAAATAAATAAAATCATGAATGAAAGAGGAGAGATCACAACTAACACCAAGGAAATACAAACTATTATAAGAACATACTATGAGCAACTCTACGGCAATAAATTTGACAATCTGGAAGAAATGGATGCATTCCTAGAAACATATAAACTACCACAACTGAACCATGAAGAAATAGAAAGCCTGAACAGACCCATAACCAGTAAGGAGATTGAAACAGTCATTAAAAATCTCCAAACAAACAAAAGCCCAGGGCCAGACGGCTTCCCGGGGGAATTCTACCAAACATTTAAAGAAGAACTAATTCCTATTCTCCTGAAACTGTTCCAAAAAATAGAAATGGAAGGAAAACTTCCAAACTCATTTTATGAGGCCAGCATCACCTTGATCCCAAAACCAGACAAGGATCCCACCAAAAAAGAGAGCTATAGACCGATATCCTTGATGAACACAGATGCGAAAATACTCAACAAAATACTAGCCAATCGGATTCAACAGTACATTAAAAAGATTATTCACCACGACCAAGTGGGATTTATTCCAGGGCTGCAAGGTTGGTTCAACATCCGCAAATCAGTCAATGTGATACAACACATCAATAAAAGTAAGAACAAGAACCATATGATACTCTCAATAGATGCTGAAAAAGCATTTGACAAAGTACAACATCCCTTCCTGATCAAAACTCTTCAAAGTGTAGGGATAGAGGGCACATACCTCAATATCATCAAAGCCATCTATGAAAAACCCACCGCAAATATCATTCTCAATGGAGAAAAACTGAAAGCTTTTCCGCTAAGGTCAGGAACACGGCAGGGATGTCCATTATCACCACTGCTATTCAACATCGTACTAGAGGTCCTAGCCTCAGCAATCAGACAACAAAAGGAAATTAAAGGCATCCAAATCGGCAAAGAAGAAGTCAAATTATCACTCTTCGCAGATGATATGATACTATATGTGGAAAACCCAAAAGACTCCACTCCAAAACTGCTAGAACTTATACAGGAATTCAGTAAAGTGTCAGGATATAAAATCAATGCACAGAAATCAGTTGCATTTCTCTACACCAACAGCAAGACAGAAGAAAGAGATATTAAGGAGTCAATCCCATTTACAATTGCATCCAAAACCATAAGATACCTAGGAATAAACCTAACCAAAGAGACACAGAATCTATACTCAGAAAACTATAAAGTACTCATGAAAGAAATTGAGGAAGACACAAAGAAATGGAAAAATGTTCCATGCTCCTGGATTGGAAGAATAAATATTGTGAAAATGTCTATGCTACCTAAAGCAATCTACACATTTAATGCAATTCCTATCAAAGTACCATCCATCTTTTTCAAAGAAATGGAACAAATAATTCTAAAATTTATATGGAACCAGAAAAGACCTCGAATAGCCAAAGGGATATTGAAAAAGAAAGCCAACGTTGGTGGCATCACAATTCCGG
This sequence comes from Mustela lutreola, assembly GCF_030435805.1. Taxonomy (NCBI): domain Eukaryota; kingdom Metazoa; phylum Chordata; class Mammalia; order Carnivora; family Mustelidae; genus Mustela; species Mustela lutreola. The sequence continues at coordinate 87,428,823 of NC_081294.1, forward strand.
ACTTCAAGCTCTATTACAAAGCTGTCATCATCAAGACAGCATGGTACTGGCACAAAAACAGACACATAGATCAATGGAACAGAATAGAGAGCCCAGAAATAGACCCTCAACTCTATGGTCAACTAATCTTCGACAAAGCAGGAAAGAATGTCCAATGGAAAAAAGACAGCCTTTTCAATAAATGGTGCTGGGAAAATTGGACAGCCACATGCAGAAAAATTAAATTGGACCATTTCCTTACACCACACACAAAAATAGACTCAAAATGGATGAAGGACCTCAATGTACGAAAGGAATCCATCAAAATCCTTGAGGAGAACACGGGCAGCAACCTCTTCGACCTCTGCCGCAGCAACATCTTCCTAGGAACAACGCAAAAGGCAAGGGAAGCAAGGGAAAAAATGAACTACTGGGATTTCATCAAGATCAAAAGCTTTTGCACAGCAAAGGAAACAGTTAACAAAATCAAAAGACAACTGACAGAATGGGAGAAGATATTTGCAAACGACATATCAGATAAAGGACTAGTGTCCAGAATCTATAAAGAACTTAGCAAACTCAACACCCAAAGAACAAATAATCCAATCAAGAAATGGGCAGAAGACATGAACAGACATTTCTGCAAAGAAGACATCCAGATGGCCAACAGACACATGAAAAAGTGCTCCATATCACTTGGCATCAGGGAAATACAAATCAAAACCACAATGAGATATCACCTCACACCAGTCAGAATGGCTAAAATCAACAAGTCAGGAAATGACAGATGCTGGCGAGGATGCGGAGAAAGGGGAACCCTCCTACACTGTTGGTGGGAATGCAAGCTGGTGCAGCCACTCTGGAAAACAGCATGGAGGTTCCTCAAAATGTTGAAAATAGAACTGCCCTATGACCCAGCAATTGCACTATTGGGTATTTACCCTAAAGATACAAATGTAGTGATCCAAAGGGACACATGCACCCGAATGTTTATAGCAGCAATGTCCACAATAGCCAAACTATGGAAAGAACCTAGATGTCCATCAACAGATGAATGGATCAAGAAGATGTGGTATATATACACAATGGAATACTATGCAGCCATCAAAAGAAATGAAATCTTGCCATTTGCAACAACATGGATGGAACTAGAGCGTATCATGCTTAGCGAAATAAGTCAAGCAGAGAAAGACAACTATCATATGATCTCCCTGATATGAGGAAGTGGTGATGCAACATGGAGGCTTAAGTGGGTAGAAGAATAAATGAAACAAGATGGGATTGGGAGGGAGACAAACCATAAGTGACTCTTAATCTCACAAAACAAACTGAGGGTTGCCGGGGGGAGGGGGTTGGGGAGAAGGGGGTGGGATTATGGACATTGGGGAGGGTATGTGATTTGGTGAGTGCTGTGAAGTGTGTAAACCTGGTGATTCACAGACCTGGGGATAAAAATATATGTATATAAAAAATATATGTTTATAAAAAATAAAAAATAAAAAAAAAAAAATCATCAAAAAAAAAAAAAAAAAAAAAAAAAAAAAAAGAATAATAAATCTAGAATTTGATTCTCGTGATTTTAACTCAGGAGACAAAGTACAGAAGAAATTAGCAAGTGTGCTCACATATTTTTCTTATTCTTTTCATTTTTTGTGTGTATGTGGGTATGTGTAGGAGGAGGGGATGTACATACTCATTAACACTGGAGATTGATAGGGAAAGGTGTTTAAATATATATGTTAAAATTTGATACTAAGAAGTTTTTAAAGTTGGTGAAACAAACATTTTTTATTCTCCACTCCATTTTGAAAACCCATTGTAATTATAGGAAAAATCTTTCTTTTTTTTTTCTTTTAACATCTTAATTTAATTTTTTCAGTGTTCTAAGATTCATTGTTTATGCACCACACCCAGTGCTCCATGTAATACATGCCCTCCTAAAATATTTCTTAAAGCTATAATCCCACAAGGAAAAATCGATCTGGAGAGGAGACAATAACAACATTTTCAGAGCTGGAAAGCAGAAGGATAAGGGGTTGCTGATCTAACAAAACAGAGGAGCTGATTTTTTTTTTTTTGGTCCATGCAATATATTTAATTATTTTATTTTATTTTTAAATTCTATTATTTAAAAAAAATCTAGTACAGTTAACATACAATGTTATATTAGTTTCAGGTGTACAATATAGTGATTTAGCATTTCCATACATTCCTGGTACTCATCATCACAAGTGCCCTCCTTAGTCCCCATCATCTATGTCACCCACCCTCCCACCCACCTCCCCTCCCCTCCCCTCTTGTAACCATCAGTTTGTTCTCTTTAGTTAAGAGTGTGCTTCTTGGTTTGTCTCTCTCTGATTCTTTTTTCCTTGCTCATTTGTTTTGTTTCTTAAATTCCACATATGAGTGAGACTGAATAGTATTCATCTTTCTCTGACTTACTTTCACTTAGCATTATACTCTGTATCTCCATCCATGTTATTGCAAAGGGCAAGATTTTATCCTTTTTTGTGGCTGAGTAATTCCATTGTATATATATATACCACGTCTTTATCCATTCATCTATTGATGACCACTGGGCTCCTTCCATAGTTTGGGTTCTGTAAATAATGCTGCTATAAACTTAGTGGTGAGTGTATCCCTTTGAATTCATGTTTTTGTATTTTGGGAGTAAATACCCAGTAGGGTGATTATGGGACTGTAGGGTACTTATACTTTTAACTTTTTGACAAACTTCCATTTTGTTTTCCAGAACGGATGCACTGGTTTGCATTCTTACAAACAGTACAAGAGGATTCTTTTTTTCCCCATACCCTCATATACACTTATTGTTTCTTGTGTTAGAGGAGAGGAGTTGATTTTTAAATAAGCAGTAAGGAAAGTGGAGAAGAAACCTGATGCACATCATGGACTCCCTGGTGTCAGGAACTGGTAGAGTGCCAAGCACCCTGGAAATAAGAGGTCAAGGCAAGGGTTAGTTTAGTATAGTAGGTTGAAACTTGTTTATAGGTAGTAGACTCCTAGATCTTAACCCATTCCATGTAGCTGCAGCCTGCCCCCATCCTTTCCAGGCAGTGGCTGGAGGTTTATTGTCCAATATATATAATCAGAGGGTCTGGCCTGGGGGACACTAGACACAGTTGAGGGTTGAAAATAAGGGGTTAAATGAAAGTTTACTTCCTGACTGTTGAGACCATCAACGATCTTTCCCAATGTTTGAATGTTTCGATAGGATTATGCGCTCCTACCCTGGCCCCCTATCATCCCTAGAAATGACTTAAAAAAGGCTAACACTGAGGCTTTCTTGACATGGTGGCAAAGGCAGATCTCCCTGAGAGTGAGGCCCATGCACAGAGCATATACTCAGCTTTGTAGCATCTTGTTCTTAAATGTGAGTGGATGGCAAGGATCATGAGATACTTAAAGGAAATCTATGATTTGAATCCAGAGACGAAGAGGAAAAATATAGACTAAACCAACTGGGGAAAACAGAAACTAAGCAAGAAGATGGAAACCTAAAAAATAAAATGGAACAAACTTAGTCTCATTAATATCCTTGGAGAGATAAGGTATTCATTCCACTGATGGTATAAAAAGTAGAAAGCTATAAAAACAAAACATTTAAAAGCCAAAAATAAGGTGGTTTGGAAATTAAAAATATGAAAACAAATTAAAAACTCTGTAGAAGATTTGGAAGATGAAATTGAGACAATTTCCCAGAAACTATGGCAAACATACCAACAGATAGATTAGAGAGAAAAGAAAATAAACTTAAAGGACCAATTCAAGATTTCCAGATGTTTCAGAAAGTGAGAATGGAGAAAATAGAGGGGAGGACATTATTAAATAATCTGAGAACTTTTCCAAAGCCGAAGCAGAGTTTCCAGATTTTCCATAAAAATTTCAGAACTATGTGGATGGGGGCGGGTGGCCGGTGGGAAGAGGGAGGAACAGAGAGGGATGGAGGGAGAGAGAGAGAGAGAAGTTTTATGCATTTATTAATTTTCATATTTTTATAATTATGAGGAGATTTAAAGAGGTTCACATACTTTACCACATAAAAACTCAAAATTCATATCTACAAAGAAACCAATTAATCGATGGCAAGCACAAGACGATGAGAAAATATTGAAATAAATGACAGACATATGCTTGAAATAAAGTCTTAATCTATACGATATGGAGAATATATGTAAGTCAATGAGAAAAAGATATTCTAAGAAGAAAATGGAAAAAGCTAAGTGGCAAGTTGGAGAAAAAATGCAAACTATCTATAAACAGTGGGAAACTGCTCCATCTTACTGTTAATCATAGAAATCCAAATGGATATAGTCAGACACTATTTTTTACTGATGAGATGGAGTAAACATTTTTTTTATTTGTTATTTTTAAAAAACATTTTATTTATTTATTTGAGAGAGAGACAGTGAGAGAGAGCATGAGCGAGGAAAAGGTCAGAGGGAGAAGCAGACTCCCCATGAGCTGAGAGCCCGATGCGGGACTCGATCCCGGGACTCAAGGATGGTGACCTGAGCTGAAGGCGGTCGCTCAACCAAATGAGCCACCCAGGCGCCCCTGAGAAAACATTTTAATGATGAGTAGTATCCAGTTTTGCAAGGCAGGTTGTGGAGAGATATGAGAGCAGTGTAAACAAGATAAGGGGCAAATGGCTACTACATTTTTAAAAAGGAATTTGGTAGTATCTCTTAAACTAATAAATAGGTAAACTGTTTGACCTATGAAATCCAGTCTTCAGCATCTGTTCTACAGAATACTCCCAAAGGGGCACAGATATATATTTATCACTATGATTAACACAACTTTGTTCATAATGGTGAAACAATGAAGGGATGAATCTAAGTGTCCACCAATAGGGAACTGATTAAAAACAATAGTAAATTCATACAGTGGAAGAGTATATCCTCAAAAAAAAAAATCCCAGGCTGATTTCCATACAAAAATTGTTATACTGAATTTCTTAAATAGCCTAAGGAAAATTTAGGCAGCACTAATAGATACTGAGGGTCCATAGTGTTTAGTGTTTTGCTGATGAGGATAGTTGCTATGGAAATTTAAAGTAAAACAAAACTCCTCTGGGGAATGGGTTAGTCTAAGCAGGCTTTCTTGGGGGGAAAAAAAATGAGTAGGTGGGAAGTAAATGTTGAGCCAGAAAAGACCAGAAAAGCAGGCATTTGGGAAGGGCAGTGTAAGGACGAAGATGGTATGCAAAAGAGAAGAAAAAGGGAAAACAGATCACTTTTAGAGGATGGAATAGAGACCTGCTCACCAATGGGAAAGATCTCGGTAGAGACATGTGTTCAAGTTGGGAAATAGTGAGTTGAAGAATGTTGCTGCCTTGTTATTTTCTTTCCCTTAAGATAAGAATTAAGAAACCTAAGTAGAAGATGCATTGGTAAATAGATGAATCATATAATAGGACAAAGGTTTTTTTTTTTTTTTTTTTTAATTTCTTAGGAAAACAAGGGTGCCTTTTTAGTTGTAATCAAATATGCCAGCTGAAGTCCATGTGTTCCCTGAGCTTGGCCCAGAGCAGGTGGTGTACCTCACTGGGACATAGGGGCCGGAGCATGGCCCTTGGGCTTTGCCTCAGTGTGTCCCTCAGCCACCATCTCCTGTGCATGTGAGATTGGGGGGGGGGGGGCATAGGGTGAGGAATGAAAGTAGGAGAAAGTTCTTGAGTATCTTCAAACTATGGAAGAAATTATATAAGTTGTGCTCCCAACAGAATTTAAAAAATAAGAGAGTCAATTGCCTCTCTCATACAGTCTGGCTCAGGTTTTGGAAATCTTTAGATGTAGTGGGCCAAGGCACTAACTTGTTACCTGCTGGTATTGAGAGGGTGCTGAATCACATCCTGTATTCTGACCTGCTTGTATAGGTGTGAGTGGGGCAATGGGAAAGGAAATTTTATGGTTAAATGAGCAAAGTTATATTACTTATTTGTGGTCCTTGAATACAATGAGAAGACAGTGATAGCTCACCTTCTGTGCTGGAATCTTATTTGCCCCTCCAGATTCAGCCCTCTGCTTTCAACCTTGCTTTCTGCCCTAGGACACTCACCTATGTAGATTATATTGAGAACTCCTTGCACTTAGACTTCTGTTTTGCTTCATCCAACAGGGGCACCTGCAGGAGATCAGCAGAAGTGTTGAGAAGTGTTGAGAGAGAGTTCAAAGTATGATTCCTGGCTCCCTTTCTGCTAGGCTGCCCTGGGTTTGTGGTGTCTCTTCAGCAGAGGTCCCTGCTCCTCACCGTGGCCTGTCTCAATGCAAGAGCTCGCTCCTCTGGGCCATCTTACTGGTCAGTAACTTTTGTGACCCTTTCTGAGTCTCTTTTCATTTTATTTCTCCCATCTACTTCATGTGGGACCTCAAGTCTCAAGACCTCTTTGAACTTCAATTTCCTTATCTGTAAAATAGTGATAAAAAAAATACACACACACACACACACACACACGCACGCATACTTGTCTTGTAGGGCTCTTGTGAGCATGAAGCGAGACAGCTGATGCAGGGGTGGGCGTAGCCCTCATGCTGCTGGGGTGAATCACATGTGTCGTACAACGTGTCAGCTGCAGCCGTCTCTGGCCTCTTGTTCCTCTTGTTAGCATCATCACACCTCTCCATTCACTCCTGGATCTTCACTCTAATGGTTTCAGAAGTGAATTCTGTCTCTTGCCAGTTTGCACTACTAGCTACTTCTAGTATTTATTATTACATTTTGATGTTTTGGTAGGTTTTTCCCTATAAAGCATCTTCTAATTTCATACCCCTAAACAAGGCAGGTAACTTAGATAATCTGCTGCAAACCTGAAGGAAACTGGCCGACTCAGGGATGGTGCTGGTGGAAAATGTCAACAGTGGTACAGGTAAGGGAGGGCTAGGGTAAAGAGAGAAAAGAGCTTAGAGCTGTGCAGTGTTGTCTAAATGCCATATTTGGAGAAAGTGTTACATGTCACTGACACATTTCAATATTCTAGAAGGGAGGCTTTCATTTCCATAGGCAGAGACTGCCACTTGCCTCCCTAAATCCATTCTCTGCTTCCTGCTAGGCTGGTGTTAAAAGATAAAACTGAGGCACGTTGTAATTTTTTTAAGTTTGAGTAAAAATCAGTTTGAATTAGGCAGCATCCAATCTAGTTGGTAAAAAGTAGCTCTGATTTTCCTAGAGTTCATTGTCTCTTATAGTTTGCGTCCCCATTTTCATCTAATTTTATTTTATTTTTCCTGCCCTTCCTTTATGTTCATTTGTTTCATTTAATAAATTCCATGTATGAGTGAGATCATGTGGTGTCTGTCTTTCTCAGACTTATTTCACTTAGCATCATACCCTCTAGGTCCATTCATGTTGTTGTGAATTGGTGTTACATGCAACTGATGAGTCACCAAATTCTACCCCTGAAACTAATAATATAGTATATATTAAGTACATTGAATTTAAATAAAGAATTGAAAAAAAAAAGAGCAGAATGGACACCAAACATATCATGAGCACACATGTTCTCAGTAAATATTTGCTGTTTGAATAATACACTTATAGTTACTTTACTTCCCAAATCAAAGGCAAGGGACTGATTTAAAAAAAAAAAAAGGAGCTCTGAGAAGCTGTATGAAATGAAAAACTTTTATAGGCAGAAGTGAGTGGTAAGGAGGAAGCAGTAAAAAAGTGAACTGGTTATTGCAAGTTTACTTTCCTTTGGGGGATGGCTGGAGTCTATCAGACAGATTCTTTAACAGTGCTGATCAGGAGAGTCCTGACTGACTGGTTTAAGATTCCGTTTCTGGCAGAACTGGAACTGTAATGAAGTCTTGGTTTGGTGATGGGAGTCTTAGCATAACTAATTCCACTTTGGGCTGGCTGTCTTGTTTGTAACACTGGGCACTTTGCTGCTTAGTAAAAGTCTACCTTTGCTTGCTTCCTTGTGACAGAGGTGTGTGACCACGTGACTTAGTTTAGACCATGAAATGTGATATGGAAGGTGTGTTGAGACTTTCAAAGTCTCCTTTAAGGAAGGAAACATGTTGCTTCTCTATTCCTTTTCCTCATTGTTTGGAATGTGGACATGGCAGCTAGACATGTGGACATGGTGTAAGGAATCATCTTACACCAAGAGTTAGCAAATCAAGGATGGAGAAGGCCCACAGAGTAGAAGCCCCTGTCCCTACCCTGTGGCTTGACCAGATCAGCCCTCAGCTGCCTGACTCAGGCTTTTATTATGTGTTTATACCACTTTTGTTACTGTCTTTTAAATAATGCAACCTAATCTAGTTTTATCTGATGATGCATCAGTTAAACCCAATCTCTGGGTTTTGGAGTTAGGAGACAACAGCCTAAGAATGATTTCATTTATTTTTGGATCCAAGTGAAGCACTTGGAGAGGTGAAATTAATACTCATTTTTGGATTTCAGAACTTTTTCTTGCCAGTGATCCGTGCTACTTCTGTAACAGTCTCTCGTTCTCCCTTCCTCCTCCTCTCTCTCTGTCTCTCTGTCTCTCTTTTTCTTTCAGATGCTAAAGTTCAGAGTTAAGTATTCCAAATCTATTCCATATGGGATTTGGATTAAAGTGTTATTTGAAGGAGTCTTTAATGTGTTTCCAAAGCCACTGCCTAATTGTAGAAATGAAGTGTCAAAAAACAATAGAACCCTGCTGTAAGCAAAAGCCCAATACATTATTCAGAGTATTTAAAAGGACACTTTGTGTCAGATGTTCCTAGTTTTATGGCCTGAAAAACAAAGAACACACGAGTGCCCTTTAAGCCTTCTTTATGATGGTAAAACGTTACTAGGAACTCAGCTGCCTCTACCCTCACAGTTTCCTCGCCTTGGGATTTAATGGAGGTGGTAGTTTAATTATTACCAGAAGCCCACCCAGATAGTTAAAGACCAGTCAATAATAACTTAGTGAAGAAGTTGAACTGATGTAGCACAGAATAAGGAACAATTAGTCCTTTCCAGGCCAGAGAAAACCCAACATCATAATACAAATTCGGAGCTATAACATTACCACGTTCTCTAAGTCATCTTAAAATAAACCAGAATCTAAGGAAAAGAGAGAGATGTGTGTAGTACTACCACCCAAAGACCTATAGATGAATGTGGGTCAAACAAGTTTTTCAGTGTAAAAACCATATGATTCGAATGCCAAATTGAGAAAAAAGAAGACAAATGAGTCCCCAAAACAAAAACAACATCCGTGTTATAGATAATTGAGATGTAAAACTACTAAGGTTCCCCCCATCCCCTGCTTTTTCCAGCTCAAGGGAAGTATCTGTGGGCTACAGCTTACAAAACAATTTTTGTAAGTCAAAAAAGCAATGCCTCCCATTATGGGACCATATAATCTCTACATCTCCACAATTAGGAGGGAGAAAATATTATAAATAAGCCCTCCCTGGTGAGCTGGAAGGAGAGTGGTTCGTCAGAGGTTTCCAGATTGGTTCTTTCTTGGTGTGGGGTAGGAGTGGGAGGGAAGAAAGGGTGGTGAAAATTGGGAAGCCTGAAATTCCCAAGTACTGTTTGAGTTGTGGGCAGAGAAGCTGTGCTGCTGCTTTATCAGTCCACTGAGATCACTCTTCTGTCTCCTCAACCTGGGGGCGTGTGTCCTTCAGTTCATGCTACGCTCTTATTCCTTTTCCATCCATCCTTCCTTAAAAACACTCTTTGTGTTCTCTGCCCAGTTGTAGAGTCTAGTAGTGGGTGAGAGATGGATGCAGGAACTAGAGTCCTCCAGTTAGAAACTTGGCTTCCAACTTCCTAGCGAGAGATCTTGGGCAAGGTACCTCCCTGTATTAGTTTTCATATCTGTGAAATGGAGGCCTGGGTTGTCAGGATTAAATGAGCTATTATTCATAAAGTCCTTACAATAGCATCTGGTATATTGTAGGTACCATTTAAGTGTTTGTTACATGTTTTTAAAAACAATTCATGTGAATTTCAGAGCTCTAAATTTACCTGCTCAAAATGGATAACTGAATAGCGTATTCCATCTTTCCGGCTGAGGCAAAATGAGTGTGTGTGTGGTTGTGTGGTGAGGGGGTGGAGATTTGGTGGAACTAGGAATTGTGAAAGATGAAAACGCCTAAGAAGCCCTGGGTTATATGCTCTAACCAGTATCTGATCATGACATCACCAGCAGTGAGGGCCTCACCAAGGGTTCCTTGGGTTTCAGTGTCAGTGTTTGGTCAGGAGATATACAGAGAAGAGACAAGCATGGTGTGCACGGAGCTGACAGAGGGTGAATCCGTGTGGGTGAACATGGGAGTCATGCTTTGCTGAGGCAACAAGAGAAGTCATGCTTTTCTGTGGTCAGTACAAGAGCATTAAAGACATAATGAAAGACTACTTTAGAAGCTGAGGCCTCACCATGGAGGGCTGTATACCAGCTTGGTCACCAGGCCAGCATAAGCCAGCACAGTGGGCAGCACCTAACAGTTGTGGCCCCTGTGCTGCTGGCTGACTCCAGTCAAGCCCAACACACACAGTGGGTGTCCATGGTCAAGCTCTTTGAATCTGGACTAGACATGCAGCCTGTGAACCCTGGGTGTGCAAGGGCCAGTTTTCCAGTAGTGGTTACATTGAACAACCTCTATGTTGAACACAGAAAGAATATGGGTGCTCTGCTTTTGATCTGCTGACCTTCATTTCCTCATTGATAGTGAGGATTTTAATAATACTTCCTACCTCAGGACACCTGGGTGACTCAATTGGTTGGGTGTCCAACTCTTGCTGTTGGCCCAGGTCAGGATTTCACGGCTGTGGGATCAAGCCCCGTGTTGGCTCTGTGCACAGTGCAGAGTCTGTTTCAGATTCTTTCACCTTCTCCCTCCCTCTCTCTCAAATAAATAAATGAAGCCTTTAAAAAACCAATACTTTCTGCCTCATGGATTTGTTGTAAGGATTTTAAAAAGTGAGTATAAAAGTTCTTTGTAAATTGTGTATTTTACTAGTATCAGTTATTGTGATATAGATGATAGATACATTTTGTGATTTATTTATACAGAATTGACATGCTGTATACATTAGACATATTCCTGAAAAGGTGTGTAAATATTTCCTCACGTACTAAAGACCAGGACCTCCCCCTAGGAGACAGGTCCATGATGCATTAATTTCAGTAAGCATTCATTCTTTTGTCCTAACACAGTGCTTTTCTCTAATTAGATATGTAACAGAGTATTTTGTGCCTCTAAGAAATCCTGTGGGAAACAATCATTTTATAAGGGAGCTTAGTGCCTCATTAGTGGTTTTTAAAATCTAATTTTTTAATATTCAGTCTGCGTAAAGTAGTATGTTGGCATTGTGAATTTATTTACCTACTTCCTCTCACTCCCTCTCCCCTGCTCTACCGCCCACTCCCACCTGGACCACAGCTCTCTCTGTGGGTGACGGTGTAAGTAGCTGACTTGTTAAGATTTTGGGAAATGCCTCATTTTTAATGTTGTAAAGATATATAAATTGAAATAGTCTCCTGCATTTTCTGGGAATATTCCCCCCTCTTTTTTAAATAAAGCACTATATTCACACTATTTGTTATAGGACTTCTAAAAATCAGTTATCTTGATAAACCTGAGATGAATTCAAGTTCATAGAAAGCTGTAAATTATTTTGAGTAATGGTGTACACTCTGTTATTGATAAATTTGTACATTTTTATTTATTTCTATTTTTATGACTCTATTAACAAAATAGAATCAGAAGATGGAACAAGACCCAGAAATTCTTATAACATTAAAGAGAAACATCTGAGATGTCTTGAGTTTCATCTTTTAAAAATATAAAGGCAGAGTAGAGCTGTTATCTATTAAAGACAAATCACTGGAAAGGACTTTAAAAGTTTATAACTATTTGGCAAAAAGATTTTTGAAATCTAAAAACTGGAAAGAAAGAACAGTATTAATCAATCAAACATTCTCTTTTTCGACACATCTTGTTCAGAGTTCTTTATGGGCTGATTTTTAAAATATGGGATTTGATGAACTGTGAAATTCAAGCTAATTTTTTTCAAATTCCTCTAGTAAACTTCATTTCAAAGGCAGACTCTTTTCCTAATGAAGTATCTATCTTTCTTTATGTTTTTTAATATAGGGTTTTTTTTTTCTCTCATGTAAATACAAATTCTAATCTGTATTCCATAAAGGAGCTGTCTTTTTGAAAATTTTCCCCAAAAAGAAACAAACTCAAAAATGATGTGTGTATATATGGGACATGCTCAAAATTTTTAAAAATTTCTTTCCCACATGTATTTAGGTGAAAAACTCGAGTTTACTCCTAAGTGCAAGATATGCTATATAGCTTTTCTTTTGTCTCCAATTTAAAATACACCTGGCTCCATGATCATATATGCCAAAGTGTTGTCATGCCTAATTTTGTCATGGTTTTGGAGTTTTTGTTGTTCCCTACATTTACATTACATGGGGTGGTTGGCAGAGGTTTTCTGAGGCCCCCCTCTCCCCCTCCCCCAGATCATGTAAGGCTTGGGTTTAGTGTTTGCTGGTCATCTTGCTCCATCTGCAATGTTGTCTGAGTATTGCATTTGAGTGTCCCTCCATCATCTGTGGGGTGCCTGGTGGGCTCTCATTCGCTCCTCATAGCTGCCCTCCTACAGATTCAGGCTGGGCCACAGGTACCTTCTGTGTTATTCCCAGGGCTTCACTGGTGAATGGCTGGCTGTCTCTGAGTCACTGGCATATGAGTGCCCGCCTCTCCAGAGCTGCCCTCACAGCCTCGTTTCTCTCTTTCATACAGGGGAAACCCAGAGCCCTTCTCTCTTTACTCGCCATATTGGGTTCTTTGCTCATCTTTTACCTCCCACTCTAAAACCTCTAGGAGTTTAAGCTTTTCAATGCAAAGGCTTATAATTCTGTTGTGGGACAGGTGAAGCTAGGACTCTAATGCACAGATGTTTTGTAATTCACTGACTTGGAGGAAGGAAAAAAATTCGTCTGCACTGCTCACTAAGAACAGAATGTAGATGGATATCTCCATTGATTATTCTCCTTGCACACATATCAGATAGAGAGTAGGACCATCCGAAAGAAGCCGCAGTGGTTTAAGATGCTTTTGTGGAACCCTGGCCTTTTGTGGGCACTCTGATATTATTTGGCAATATTACTTCTCATTGCGTAGAGATACAGTTCTATGAATCATGAACCCTGCACAGAGAAAGTAGGGGCCATGAAGTAAAGTATGGAATTCTATTCCTATGTGGGAGTGAAATCATCATCATTACTCTTTACTCATACTAGGGCTAGTGTTGCAACCCAATGAAACAACCAAATTGATCTGATACATTCATGGAAAATTGGCTCTTCACAGAAAAGTGTAATAATATTTATAGTGTGTTTTCTTGGCTGAAAACAAACTTTCATTTTTGATTTTATTTTCTTTAATATATTGTAAGTTTTCCAAGTAGGAGTTGATGGTGACCTTTTCTTTTCATCAAGGCACAAAGATTCCAAAAGTAAAGATCTTGCAATTGGTTCCACTACGTTCTTTGCACTTATGCTTACTCCATCTGTAATTCTCTTTCATGAACATTCTTTCCTCTCACCCCTGTCCAGGCAAAAGTTTCTTAAACAGTGTATCCTAGGGGCGCCTGGGTGGCTCAGTGGGTTAAAGCCTCTGCCTTCAGCTCAGGTCATGATCCCAGGACCCTGGGATCTAGCCCTGCATCGTGCTCTCTGCTCAGCAGGGTACCTGCTTCCTCCTCTCTCTGCCTGCCTCTCTGCTTACTTCTGATCTCTGTCTGTCAAATAAATAAAATCGTAAAAAAACAACAACCCCTCCCCCCAAAAAAACCAGTGTATCCTAGCCCCAGGAAGTGACAAGGCCACAGTGGGGACAGCAGAATCATAGCAGCATACCAGGTATATAGAAGTAGGGACAGATAGCATGAATGAGCTCTTGGGGGTGGGGTGGGGCATGGACAAAGGAGGAAGGATTAGGTCACATTGAAAGCCATGGGGAAAAGGAGCGTCACAATGAGATTGAAGAGTTTTGGATAATAGGTATTTAGTGGTCTTGGGACAAAGGAATTGGAACGAATTGGTGAGAAGGAGAGAATATGGGAACAGGCTGGCTAGAGCCCAGGAAGGGAGAACTCCAGGTCTCAGGCTAGAGGAAACAAGCAGTACTGAGGCATGTTCCGTTAAGCAGGGGCCAGCTTCTGTGGTAAGTGAAATAATGCATTTCCCATCTCCCTCCCATGCACCTCCTGAAGATGTCCACATCCGAATCCTCAAAACCTGTGAATATGTTCTGTGCATGGCCACTCATTTGTAGATGTGATTCAGTTAAAAATCTTGAGATGAGAAGATTCTCCTGCTGGGCTAAATAAAATCACAAGTGTCACATGCTGGACCTGGTACAATTTCTCTGCACATTGCAGCAGACAGAAGGAGGGCTGGAGATGTCTATGTCATAGCCACCAGGACCCTGCTCTTTGATCCCCTTCAGCCTTTGCAAAACAAATCACCAGTTCTGAGGCTGTCTGAGGCCATAACCAGTGTCAAGGGGACAGGCTGGCATGTGAGAGATGGCTTCTAATTGTCATTGTGCCACATGCACCTCTCTTGTTCACTCTAATCTTTTCCAGAATGTTTTTTACCCATCAATTACAATTATCTGCTTGAGTTGTCGATCCCTTCTTTTTCAGTATTGTTAAGTTTAAATCATTATTTTCCACTGAGGAGACCAGCATTGACTTTTAAGCTGTATTGACTTTTGTACCATTTGCGTTCTTTTATTTGTTTCCTTCGCATGGAATAAATTGAAAGACTTAAAAGCCAAATATTTTGAATTTAGAAAGCAAGTACTCTTCAAACGAAATAGTGTATGATTAGCCCTCATAATTATCTTTAAATTTGGTTTCCTTTTCTCCAGAATTTGGCCATGAGCTTCCCCTATAGGAATCTGGAAAGCTGTAAAATGAATTCTGTGTTTCAAACTCTCCAGCTTTGGGGGTCTTGTGATTCTTCAATTAGGAATAGAACAAATGTCCCCAATTAAGAATGAAATAGAATTACATATTTTCTTTGCTCTGTTACAAAATAAATTATGAGCCTTTATTTGGCTTTGGAAGTCTCATAGTAAGTGTCTATTCCATTATGAATAGGGCAAAAAGTAAATGTAATAGTCAAACCTCAAAAATGTGTGTAAAATTGGAGAGAAAAACCAGTGTGAGTCAGGAGAAAATATTGAAGAATACTATAGTGTAAATAAATAAAATATCATGTAGAATATATGAGGTACATGAAATAAATCTAATTTGTAATTATAGAAATGATGATTATGATAATGATAATCATAATAATAAAGTTAGAATGGCTAATGCTTGTGCGGTGCTTATTATAGTCTAGGCTCTAATCTGAGAGCTTTATGTTTATTAAGTCGTTTGGTCCTCACAACAACTCCCTGAGCTAGGTACTAACCAATTCATTTTGCAACAGAGCAAGGAAAATATTTAATTCTATTTACCTGATAATATAAATTAGGAAAATGGTGCACAGAGAGGTTAAGTAATTTTCATAAGATGTTACAAGTAACTTGCATAGAGAGGGATGGTATTTAGTTATCTTACTTTAAATGACTGAATTAACACTTAAATGAGCTTTATAAGTGCCTCATAAATCAGCATTTTCAAGACTAAATCTAGCTTGGAAGTACATGTGAGTCTGTGAGTGAAACTTCCTAGGGCATGAAGCATTCTAAACGTATGCATACTTCCTAGTAAATAAATATGGGCAACACCATTCTTTTCAAACCCACAAATAGAAAATTTGTAATGCTTAAATTTAGGGTGGTTGATAAGTTGGCATTGACCTTTTTTCTTATGAATTTTGAGTATAAAGGAATGTCCAGAGTGTCCTATCCACATTACTTGCGGAATACTGGAAGAGGCATTGGTTACAAAAAATTGAGATGCAAATTTTAAATAATACTTTGTTTATACTGTTTGTTCTCTCATTCCCTCTATTTGCTAGCAGAAGACTTATTCACAGCCTTCAACTTCACAGAACTATTTAGTTGCTGTCACTGTATTCAAGACTCCTTTCTAGGAGAAACACAGAAACACTCAAGTGTCACTATGTCTCCGCATATTCGGGCCTGTGATTAGCCTAAATATAATAAAATGGATTTAAAGTATTGGGTCATAGATGCTTTGAAACATAAATCAAGCATGCTTATATATAATTCAATCTTATACATGGAAAACTTGGTACCTTGTGACTATGCCTTTAATTATCTACAGTTTATTCATTTGAACACACTCGGAATTTTGGTTGGAATGGGGTTTTAATAAGATTATTATATATTGCAGTAGAACTGTGAAACTTGATATGAACAAAAGCTGTAACCCTCTGCACTCCTGATAGCTATTTTGTAATCTGTTATGTTGTATTTGTAAACTAAAATACCTGGAAGAGTTAGAGTGACGTGGGCTATTTGCAATGGCCTTGGGTAGTACAATAGGCTATCTCAATGGATGGGTGTGAAAAATCATTATTATCTAAGTGTTTTCTAGATAGCGGGAACCATCTTTACATTAACTCACTAATTTAATCACCATCAATATAAGGTGGGAGCTAACATCAGCCCTACTTGGTACATGAGAACAGAAGTTGAGAGAGATTAGGTAATTTGATAAGTGGTGCATCTGGGTCTAAACATGGGTAGGTTTTGGGTTTGGGAGCTCATGCCTTTTATGGTTTAAAATCATGAGGATCAAGTGAAACATACACAGATGCCTTTGAAAAGCTCACGGTAGATTCTCTATAAGTGTGAGTGAGATGTGAATAATAGAAAAGATAGTAGTGATAATAGTGAGTGGATTAACGGTGAATATTTTGCATTCTCTTAAAACAAATTTGTTGAGACTTTCAAGTTTCTTTTTAAAAATATTTTATTTATTAATTTGAGAGAGAGAACAAGTTGGGCGGGGGGAGGAGAGACAGAGGGAGAAGTAGATTCCCTGCAGAGGATGGAGCCTGACTCCGGGATTTGATCCCAGGACCCTGAGATCATGACCTGTGCTGAAGCAGTTGCCTAACAGACTGAGCCACCCAGACACTTGAGACTTTCAAGTTTTAAAGACAATAAACAGCTCTTACCATTGTACGTCAGTAAGAAAAAGATGCTCTGCCTGTCTTGGTTCCTAGGAAACAGGCTCTGAGGTAGAGGGTTGTTTCAGAAAGCTTGCTGGGAGTGCCTTCTAGAGAAGCAGGAACGACATGAGTAGGCAGAGGGAGATGCTGACAGCAAAACTTACTCAGTTTTTACTGGGAGTTAGGATGGTCTTTCAGAGTTGTCCCCAATTCAGGCTGGTGATCAAGCCTTTATATTACCACATCAGACAGTCACCATCATGTGATGGCCCTGAAAGAAGGAGTAACCACGGGTGAGCAAGCTTCCTGTGAGTGGAGGGAATTCCGAGTGGGGGAATGATACTGTGAGCCACTAGTAGCCAATATTCCCAGCAGCTGGGAAACGAATTCTCTATCCTTGAAGATGAAGTCTGGGTGGGGCACCACAGTATCCACTACATCCCCCATTAGAAAAAGTAGAAAAAGTCACAGATAATTAACTAAAAGTAAAAATACAAAAGGCAAAAAAAAAAAAAAGGCAAAAAATACAAAAGGCGAAGAAAAAATTTAAAAACAATGCTCATTACTGAAGAAATAGAAATCAGGACAATATTTCCTTCTAGGAAATAGGCATAGATGAAAAAAGATAACTAATATTCACCCAAGAGGTGCTCCAAGATAGGCATACTTTTTTATTCAATAATTTATTTTGAGATAATTTCAAACTTAGGACAAGTTATAAGTATAGTAGAAAGAACACTTATACCCCTTCACTCCAATTCTCCAAATTCTCTGATAACATTTCACCACATCTCTGCTCTGTGTGTATGTGTGCCTTTCTCCCCAACCCTTTCTCTCTCTGTATTATACAGTGCCCCTGGTAAACAGAGTTTTCATTTCTTAAGCCAAGAGGTTAAGAGCAGAGATTTAGAATTCAGACCTGAGTTTGAGTTCCAGTCACTTGACTTTGCACGTGACCTCAGGCAAGACAGAAGACAGATTTTCTTAGCATCTCTGTTCCTTCAGTTCCAAAATAGGGATAATGGTAATTCTAGTGTTCTTCTGGTTTCCTTTGGTGTTTAGATTAGACCCACCACACAGGACTCAGCACGTGATAAGGTCTCAATCCTTGTTAGCTGCTATCATTACTGTCATTGTTATTATTGGCTCCTCAAGTTCAGGAACTCTACCTAACACATTGCTGTGAAGCCCTTAGGGTTGACTTCAGTACCTTGTGATGAAAGGTCCTCAAGAAACATTTTTAGATTAATTTGTTTTGTTGGTCAGGACATTATGAGGCTTAGGCACTTGGGGGTGGTGGGTAGAGGACTCATTTTCAGGGCTGGAGACATCCCTTGGGCTTCAGTGGGAGAGGCTGGAAAGAATGAAAGCAGACACAGAAGATGGAAACTTTAATGACTGTACTCCAGCCAAAAGAGGCGATTCATTGGTTGACAAAATAAAAGGATATTATTCCAGAAATTCTCCTCTCTCCCTCTTTCTCTGAATGTCTTCATGAGTGTTTGGCCTGTGTATATTATCTGCAATACAATATTCTGGAACAATAACAACAAAAGCTGGTGAAATTGCGGAGAAACTTCTGTTATATTCAATCTTCAATGTTCCTTAAAGGGAGTATTTATAGCTAAAGAATTGCTCGCCCTCTCTGACTGTCTCCTGCAGCAGGCTACTCCCCTCTACCTTCTGAGCCTTGGGGACACCCAAAATCTGGTTTTGGCAATGCTTGCACATCATGGTCAAGAAGCTTACCCAGGAGGGTGAGGCCAGATGCCGGCAGAAGTGAACTGATAAGTGCAGGAGGGGGAGGGCTCCTGTGAGAGACTGTGTATGGGATGAAGCAGGAGCCTATGACAGTGTTGCATTGCTTTTTCTTACTTGCTTGTATATATACCCAGTACCCCAGTACCCCAGACAGATTTTTTGTTCACAATGATAGGCAGCTGATTTCAAGAAGATGAATCCACAGGGAGAGTTACTGATGGAAGAGCTAAACAAAAAAGGGTGACCCCTGAGGACCTCTGAGGGTTCAAGCCTGCCAGGAATCTCCTTTTCATCTCTGCTTCTCCCTGAGCCTTGACCCCATTCTCTCAGCTTCTTCTTGTGGGTAAGGATGGGAGAATGTGACCATGGCAGCCTAGATCACATCCTTATGGCCACTATCAAGGAAGACAAATTGTTCTCTCCCAACTGTCTGAAAAATCCTTGGGGAAGGACTCTGGCTTGGCCAGTATTACACACCTACCCCTGGTCCAAAGCCCTGTGGATGGAGTGGGAGAAGCTGTGATTGCTTGAATACAGGCTGCTGTGTTCAAAGGGCAGATCTGTTCCCAGATGAAGATGAGAAGCCAGAAAGCCGCCCCAGTTTGGAGAACATTATTACTGCAGAGAAAACTGAGGTTTGCTCTTACCTCCCCTCTACCACTTCTGTTACTCCTGCAACATTTTGTTCCAGTAGTTTGACACAAATTTAGAGACCTTCTTTCTACCTCTAAGTCCTTCCTTTTAGGGGTGCACCCTGCATCCTAGCCTTTAATACTGGTCACCCACTCATTACCCCCAAACTAGGTCCAATCTAAATGAGCCTTTCACTTCTGCAGCCCCACTCATGAGAAATGCCTTTGCCCTTTAATCCTTTCTGATCTTACTTCAATCAGTCCCCCATTTTAGGGTTTCTTGCCTTCTTACCCCTTTCACTTTTCTCAAAATTCTTGCCATGAGCTGGACTTTAGGACTTGACAACAGAATGTGGCTTCTGTGGTTGTGACCCTCAGCATCCTTTGGAGTCCACTCTGGGAGACTTACCAGTGCTTTTGGTCTGCATCCTGCTAGATCAGCTCTGGCCCACAGGATACCACACTGACACTGTAGTGCCCTGTAGTACAGGGATGGAGTTTGCATCACTGAGTGGTATTTCTTGCCTCCACAGTGGGAAGGTTCAGCAGAGAACATCCCCATTGTTTCCTGAGAATGCTAAGGCCATAAAGGGTGTTACCTACAATCCTTGCTCAGGTATACAGACCACATCGTCCTGAAGTGCAAAGGCCGTTATTTCTATATTCACATCCCATACCCTTATTAGAAAGAAATATTGCTGTTGATTTTTCTTAAATGTGCTCAGCATTGCCAGTTCTGGCAGGAGACTAACATAACCATGAGGTTGGAGGGTGCTATCACTGGTTTCCTGTGATTTAGGATTCATCTAGGGGGTTTTTAGGTGGGGCCGCAAAATTCTTTTATTTCCTGGCTCCCTTCCAGCTAATAGATATTTATGAAATGATTTTGGGGGTCAGAAATCTGTATCAGGTATTATTGGAGATGAAAAAAGGAAAGACAGTCTCGACTCCAGAGATGCTCAGCATCTAGTTAGAGATAGTTAGCAAACAAACATATTATACTACAATAAGTATGGTAATAGAAGGAGATACATGAAGTAAGTGCAAGAATCTCAGTGTGGGGGCAGGGAATCATAAAATGAGGCAATAGGATGTATATGTGTCCTCTTGTTGCTATAACAAATCACCACAAACTCAGTGGCTTAAAGCAAAACACATTTATTTTCTTAAAGTTATGGAGGTCAAAAATCTAGTCTATGTGTTGACAGAGCTGTTTTCCTTCTGGAGCCTCTGGGGTGGAGAATCAGTTTCCTTATCTTCTGTAGCCTCTACAGGATGCATTCTTTTGCTGGAGGACCCCTTCCAGCCAGATATTGATTCCTTTGATCTCTGCTTCCAGTAACACTTCCCATTTGACTCTCTTGCCCCTTCTCTTTTGCTTGTGATTATTCTGGGCCCACCCACATAATCCAGGATAATCCCCACTTCAAATTTGTTAATTTAATACATGTAAATTCTTTTTGCCATGTAAGTTTACAGAACCATAGGTTCTGAGAATTAGGACATCGACCTCTTGGGTGGGTGGGGGGGTATTACTTTGCCCACCACAGAGGGCTAGATTGTCTTGAAGGTCTCTTCTAACTTCAGAATTCCACGGGTTGATTGGAGCCATGTCAGCATGATTTGTTTCATTTAATTACTAGCCCTGACTGTATACTCTCATTGTATTTCATTGTGCTCAATGAAGAGACAACTTTGTGGAGTTCCAATTCCTTCTGTATATCTTGACCTTTGGGCTGCTACAGAAGGAGTCATGTGGAGGAATTAGAATATTTAATGCTGAGAGGGTTTTAAAACCCAAGCAGTTTTGTGATAAACACAGCAGTAACTAAAGAACATCTTTTGTCCCCTGCTCAGTTAAAAAAAAAAAAAAAAAAAATCCTGATCCTACAAGCATACTCTTTCTTCCTAGATCATGGCCTATCTGTATCAAAAAAGGCTTGGAAAAGAGTCACAAGAGAACATACTCTTGTTGCTGTGGTTCAAAAAGTGTGGTGACTATGCGAGGGCAGAGACGTGGGACATAAAGATGTCTAAGTATGTCTGCTGGCAATGGCGCAAGAAGCTGAGTAAGGATTATTTGATTCTTCACCATTTATGCAAGTAAGCAGAGACAGCAGAGGTCCAGATATACTGAACAACAGATATTTTGAAAGTTATTGACATTCAGCTTTGAAATAGAATCTTTGTTTTTATAATGCTTTAACTTTCATAATGACCTGTTGCATTGGCCACATAAAATTGGATGGTTTTCCCTGAGCCAAACCAGTTGTGGGGCTGCTGTGAAGCTGACGGAGGCTGGCTGAGGACTGAATAATTGGCTGGGGAGCATTACTCTCCTTTTGTGTTTTTAAACTTTCCCCCTATCCACTCCTTCTTATTTTTACTTAAATGGAGTTTCTTTGGACATTGTGGGTTGCCTACCCTGCAGAATTCCCTGTCCTCTTCTATCTTAAAAAAACCTGAGTGTTTTCCAGGTATCTACCTCACCCTGTTGCAGGACAAGTTGCCCAGGTTGCAGCCTGTCTCCTCAGCTCTGGAAAAGGGAACCTTATTGGTTTAAATGTAATTCCAACATTTTGGCCAGTGATTGGCTCAAGAGTGGGCACGTGGCCCAACTTCAGCCAGTGAGATGCAAGGAGAGTTTGCGGTTGCTGTGGTGACCGTTATTTGCTCTTTAGAAAGTGACATGAATGGTAACTCTACTTTGCTTTATGGGTGGTATAAAGAAGCGTCTGGATTCAGATAACTGGTAGTGACAATTATATAGCCATAAGAAAAAGACAAAACCAAGCGGCATTACAAGGACTCCAGTGTGCATGGAAATTTCCAGTGTGCATGGAAAAAAAGGGAGACCACAAAAACAAACTGGATGCTCGCTCACAGCTGTGAAATGTACTGATCAACAAACTTTGGATCTTGCCTTATCTCTGAATTTCCTGTTGTATGAGACATTCCCCTATTATTTATATTACTTTGAAGTTTTCTTACTTGCAGCTGAAAGGATTCTGACAGATAATGCACTTCAAGTAGTTACCATGGCTCTATTGCTTCTGGCTTCAGTAGCGTAGGTTATGAACAATTTCTCCTTGGCTCCAAGCCTCAGCTCCTAACGCAAAGTCTCCAGCTAGTATCTTGGGCATTCTAGAAGTTCTTGATTTGGGAAGCCCTTCAAGGCTGTCATGGTGATCTCTGAACTATACTATTCCTATGGAAAGGAACTCAGGTGTTGTTTAGTTGCCTTTTAAAAATTAAAGAATGCTCCCTCCTTTTGTTATATGCTCAGTTGGTGGCAAGAATGGTCTCAAAGCAGGGTTGCTTGAGTTCCAAGGTATAAAAGAAATTTATAATTCAATTTTATTATTTTCTAAAAAATGAGATACACAATTTCCTATTGACCCTCAGGATCTGTAGCTATGCTTGGCTAAATCAGCCCTGTCCCACAGAAGTACAGTGCTACTTACAAGTGCGATAGTCACCTTTAAAAGGTATAAAGAATCAAATAAAGTTAATTTCAGTAATATATTTTATTTAACCTAATATACCCCAAATATTATCATTTCAAAATATAATAGACATAAAAGCTATTTAGGAGTTATTTCACACCATTCCCCCTACTTCCAGTAAAGTCTTCACAACCTTGTGTGTATTTTTTCCATATAGAGCATATCTCAGTTCAGTTTGCATTTCAAGCCCTTAATAGCTGTGTGCGTCTAGTGGCTGCCATGTTGGATAGAGACGGCTATCCTCTGCCAAAGTTCTTCCTACAGAGAGGATTTATTACTAGTGGATCTTTCATACTTTTTTGAATTCTGATTTCTTTATTTACCTTATCAGTCCATAGTCTTCTTTTTTCAGATGTTTTGTTTGTATTTCTGAATCTAATTATGAACATGGCTGGAGCTAATCCCCCCCACCCCAAAACTTCCTCAGATCTTAGTTGAATTAATAAATTTAATTGTTATAGATATAGAGGCAAGTAGGTGGGAAGGAGCTGTTTATGAATGTAAACATATGTTTACTTGAGGGGAAAGGTGTTATCCAGTCAAAATGTCTATTACCAGGGTAATAATTCTTTTCTTCCTATTTATCCTGGTAGATACTTTCTAATTCTTTTTTTATCTGACCTGTCTGTTGACCTGGTTAAACATCATTTTCTTCCTGTAATTCTTGCTTCTCTTGGCTTCTATGACATGAGCTTTCCCTATCTCCTCTTCTACCTCTCTGACTACTCTTTCCTTGTGGCATCTTTTTTTCTGCCCTTTTCTTAATGGTGGTGTTCTGATGGTTCCTCCTTTGACCTTTCTATCTTTGTACTCCATATATTCACTCTCTATTTTCATCCATCCATGGCTTAATCATTATTTATATACAAATATTTCCCAGATATTCTGTCCAACCCATACCTATCTTCTGAGCTCTAGGCCCATTGCCACCACCAAACATTCAGTTGCCCATGTCTGAAACTGGGCATTATTCTAAATTAAATACTTCTCTGTCTTTCACCTACCACATCAAACAATTTCCAAGTCCTTTTGATTCAATTAATAGCTCTATTGATATGTATATTCCCCCTTCTCATTGCCACTATTTTTTGTTTTCTCAGTTAATCTCTGACTAGTTGCTTGCCTTCAGTCTTGCCTCCTCCATCTATCCTCCTTACTACATTTAGAGGACCCTTTCTCAAACAAAAATTGCTAGTCAGACCTTTGTTTCTTTGCATAAAGCTAAATTCTTTCACAAGTTATATAAGGCCTTTGTGATTTGACTTCCTCTCTCCTCTCCTCTCTCAGCTTTCCGCCCCCTTGTACTCTCTGTTCCACTTACATTCAACTTGCATTGCTTCTAAGCCTTTGCATGTGCTGTTCCTCTGTCTTGGATAGTCTTTCCCCTACATTCTTTCCCTGGCTAAGCTGTTCCCTGAAGCTCTCACACTGCTTTGTCTCAGAAGACTTTTAAACTGTTAAAAATTACTGAAGGCCTCAAAGAATTCTTGTTGATGGCAGTTATAGGTCTCAATATTTACTGTATTAACAGTTAAAACTAAGAAATTTAAAAAGTTATTTACTGATGGATTTTAAAATAACAATGACAATAACATAAATAACATTTGAAAATGAATGTATTTTGACAGGACAAAAAAATTTAGTGAGAAGAGCGGCATTATTTTACATTTTTTGCATATGTCTTTATTGTTTGGCTCAATAGAAGACACTGGAGTCTCATATCTGCTTTTGAATTCATATTATTCTGCAATATGTTGTTTTGTTTGAAGCACATGAAAAAATATCTGGCCTCAAGCAGATATGTAGTTATGTACATGTTCACTAGGGATGCTGTAACAAAGAACCCTAAACTGAGCAGCTTAAACAACAGAAATTTATGATCTTACAGTTTTGGAGGCTCAAGTCTGAGATCAGGGTGTCAGCAGGGCTGTGCTCCCTCTGCAGGTGTTGGGAAGATTAGTTTTTTTCTGAGTTTCTGGTAGTTCTTTTTTCTTTTTTTCTTTTTTTTTTTAAAGATTTTATTTATTTATTTGACAGACAGAGAACACAAGTAGGCAGAGAAGCAGGCTGAGATGGTGGAAGCAGGCTCCCTGCTGAGCAGAGAGCCTGATGCGGGTCTCGATCCCAAGACCCTGGGATCATGACCTGAGTGGAAGGCAGAGGCTTTAATCCACTGAGCCACCCAGTTTCTGGTAGTTCTTTGGCTTGTCCCAGCGTAATTTCAATCTTTACATGCCATTCTCCCTATTTGTGTGTGTTTCAAAAATTTCCTTTTTATAAGGACACCAGTCAGACTGGATTAGGACCTACTCTAATGACTCCATCTCCAAATAAGGTCACACTCTGAGGTACTATGGATTAGGACTTCAGGATATCTCTTTTAAAGAACACAGTTCATCCCATAACAGCTGGAAAAGGCAGGACTTCACAGGACCCCTCTGAGAGAGGCCTAGGCTCTCCCAGATGCCCTGGGGTTACATCTGGAGAAATGCTGCTTGTACTCATCCTTTGCACCTCATCTTAGAAGTCTCTACTCTGCAACACCCTTCCTGATGCAAGCCCGTGTTAGGGGCTTCTCCTTCGTACCCTGCAGCATCCTGGGCTCCTTCCCCTTGTTACTATCCTCTTCTGGAATTCCTTGTTAAATATTGTATTAGTCAACTTGGGCTGCTGTAACAAAATACCACAGTCTCTGTGGCCTACACAATAGAAACCTATATTCTCTCAGTTCTGGAGGCTGGAAGTCCAAATCAGGGTGCCATCAGGGTTGGCTTATGGTGGGAGTTCTCTTCCAGGCTAGTAGTTAGCTGACTTCTCACTGTGTCCTCACAAGGCCTTCCTTTTGTGCTTGTGTGGGGAAAGAGGGATGGGGTGGGAGGGAAGGAGGGAGATGTCTCTGGTATCTCTTCATCTTATTATGAAGACAACAGTCCTTTTGGATAAGGACCTACCTTAACAACCTCATTTAACCTCCCTACACACTTCATCTCTTGATACATTGGTATTTGGCCTTGAACATGTGTATTTTGGAGAGATGTAATTTGGCCAGTAACAGGAGTTCACTTGCCCTTACTGGACCTGACCATAAAAATTTATGATCAATTGGCCTATGATCAGGGATCACTATTTTTAAGTTTTATTTTGATCAGTGTGGTAAAATAGAATTTAATTTGCCTTTTGTAAGTTTGAAATCTTTTAGAAAAATCCCTAAAGTCTCTTTGAGGGGTTTATTTAAAATAATCTTAGTATAGAAAATCTGTAGAGCACATCCTTTATTTTTTTTTTTTTTTTTTTTTTTTATTTTTTTAAAGATTTTATTTATTTATTTGACAGAGAGAGATCACAAGTAGGCAGAGAGGCAGGCAGAGAGAGAGAGAGAGAGGAGGAAGCAGGCTCCCTGCTGAGCAGAGAGCCCGATGCGGGACTCGATCCCAGGACCCTGAGATCATGACCTGAGCCAAAGGCAGCAGCTTAACCCACTGAGCCACCCAGGCGCCCTGTAGAGCACATCCTTTAGATCAGTGATAGTAAAGGGTGATTTAAAAGAATCAATTACTAATACATTCATTATAATGCCAAAAACCATCCTGTGGCAGATATATTTGCCAGTGTTGGTGAAAAGAAGTTTTTTATAGCTCCTTTAGAAGTCTCTAACGTATAAATTACTTATAGAAATGCATGAGATGATAGTACTGAAGGGACTCTAGTTTTCTACAAAACGTTTGGGATGGGGCGCCTTGGTGGCTCCATTGGCTCAGCGTCCAACTCTTGATTTCCATGCAGATCATGATCTCAGGCTCAGTTAAGTGTCTGACTCCTGATTTCCGCTCAGGTTATGATCTTGGGGTCATGAGATCAAGCTCCACATTGGACTCCTTCTCATCCAGAGGGAGATTCTCTCCCTCCCCGTCTGCCTCTCCTTCTGCTTCTCTGTCTCTCTCAAATAAATAAATTAGATCTTTTAAAAATATGTTTGGGACATTACATTACTAAAATTGGGATTACTTAAATTTATTTTATTAATTTATTTTTAAATTATTTTAGTTATTAATTAATTAATTAATTATATTTATTATTAATTAAAACCACATGGTTTAAATAAACCATGGTTTATTTAATTAAAATAAACAATGAATTTAATGTGGTTTAATAAACAACAAATAGCGATGCAATGAAAGAAACTTGACTTGTTTATTCTGGACCAAAATGTTGGAAGAAACTAGTCTACTTGTACACAGGTAATTCTCAATGTCCTACTTCTGTTCTCTCCCTTCTCTTTTACATAAGTTGTCAAATTTGTCAAAATTTGTCAAAAGTTGTCAAATTTCCGTGGCAGCGTGGTTCAAGAAATTCTATGGCCACCTGCTTCCTCAATTCTGTTCATGGACCTGCCCTCTTCAGAGAGAAAACTCCAAGTGCTTCCAAGCCAAGAATGTCAGCCCTAGTAAAGATCTAAGATCTAAAAACACACTTTGATGAGGAACATATTTTATTTTTAACTACAAGAGATTTAAATTTTATTGGCTCTATTGGGTAAGATGGTCACTGCTGAGGTTACTGTTCTTTTGGCTGCTGCCTTTTGAAGTCAGCATATAGCCTTTTGGGCTGAGGAGGATGGCAGAGCATTCTGCATTTCATCCATCTGAACTTCCAGAAGAGGAGTGACAACTCATGTGATCGTAATCCAATGTGGTCAAGTTCTCCATCTTGTCCACTGGATGGATTTAGATTCCTGTGCTGCCATGAGCCACAACTAAAGGGAGAGAGTTCTGGAAAGGATTTCATCAAATTATTACAGCCTGACTTACTACTTCTCCACTTCTTTCTACCTTTTCAACCCAGTTCTCTGTAAAGCTCTCCCAAGTGTAAATCATTTTTCTGAAATTATTTGTCTGTCCCTCTACCTAATTGGAGATATACCTATACTTATGTGAATGTGATTTTTGGGGATTGTTATTTTAGCTTATTGGATTTGGAGTGACTTTGGGATTGGGATTTTTTTCTTCTGTTATTATTATTTTTTTACTTAAAAAATTTTTTTTAAATTCTGGTATAGACACAGTGTATTTTCAGATTTTCTTATTTTTTTAATTGGTTGAATAATAAAAAAACAAGGATTGCTTTTGTAAAAGTAAGTAGCTAATGCCACTTTAAGAAAATTTATTGAATTAATTATTTTCTTAATCAACCTTTACTGATTGTCACGTGTGAACTTTTTTTTTTTTTTTTTTGAAAGCACGAGAGTGCATGTGTGCAAGCAGGGGGATGGAGCAAAGGGAAAGGGAGAGAGAGAATCTGACGTAGGTTTCAGGCTCAGCATGGAGCCAGACATAGGACTTGATCTCATGACCCTGAGATCATGCCCTGAGATCAAGAGTTAGATGTTTAACCGACTGAGCCACCCAGGTACCCCTGTTGTGTGTGAACTTTTAAAACTGGTTGGAAAAAGGAGCCCACTATACTAAAAAAATGAGCCTTGTTAACCTGTGATTTTGAGAGATTTAGTTACTGAGAGTATTAAATTAAAAAGATAAAAATAGTAGTAATAGGTGCAAAAATGTAATTAAACTGCTCACTCAGGGCTGAGGAAATGACAATGTTAGTAACTATTCTGGCCCCTTACACGGTATCCTTCCGTCCTAGGCACAACCACCCCTGAGATGCTTTCTGGCATTTCTCCAGTGTACATCAGAGGAGGCAAAGCGCGGGCCAGTTAAAGAGCTTGCGCAAGGCTACACAGCGAGGAAGTGGTGGGGTCGCAGTTCAAAAGTGGACAGCCAGGCTCCAGAGTCCTAAGAAAGGTAAACTCTAAAGGCACATTTGTGAGAGAGTCAAATTTTGTACTGAACACCTAGATATCTCAGTCGGGAAGACCTTCTCCTGGAATATGCAGGGCACTCATTCTGATTTCACATTGCCCAAGCAGCCCTCCTGGGCCTATCCTATACGTCCCTCTTCTTCCTTCTCACTTTCCTGTCATCAAAATCTGACACTTCTGTTTCTCAGTCTTCAGAATTCTGACATTTGTATGTTGGCTTTTATTAGCCAGAGCAGATCTGATGACATCACTAGACACATGCAATTGCTCCTAGACAGGGAACATCTGACAGTTGATCATGTGTATGCGTCCGGTAGTCTCTAGAAAACAGTAATAACAATAAAATGTAATGAGGATATCAGGTCCTATCAATAGCTGCTATTTATTAGGTGCTTACTACATGCTGAGGACTTCTACAGGATTTCTAATTCTTAACCATACCCAGGGCTGGGTATTGTACACTCAATCTATAAATAAGAGCGTTGCAACAGCGGCTAGTCTCCCTGCTCAGGATCACACGGTGTAATTTGGGCTTTCTGACTCCCGGTTTCCTCCTTCATTAGATGTCTTCTGGCTGCTCCCACAGGGCTCCTGAGACGTAGACCTTCATGTGCCAGGTCCGCGGCCAGTAACCCCAGAGAAGAGCATGGCTTGCCTTTTTCCCTCTCTTTCACATTTCCTTTGGGAAACTGTTTATGAAAGGGGTTCTCAGTACATTCTTGTTTTTCTTTCAACACACTACACTCCCATTCTCCTATTTTTTATTTTATTTTATGTGGAATTAACATTTCAGAAATGTTGACTTATTTACCAGGGTTTTAATCATTTGGTTGTATCTCTTTCTTTTCTTTCTTTCTTTCTTTCTTTTTTTTTTTTTTTTTTTGATGTTATTTTTTCATTTGGCAGAGAGAGAGAGAGATCACAAGTAGGCAGAGAGGCAGGCAGAGAGAGGGGTGGGGAAGCAGGCTCCCTACTGAGCTGAGAGCCTGATGGGCTTGATCCCAAGATCCTGAGATCATGACCCGAGCCAAAGGCAGAGGCTTAACCCACTGATCCGCCCAGCTGCCTCTCGTTACATTTCTTTGGAGTAGTTGTAGCTATTGCTTTGGAACTTCTATCAGTGTTCTAGATTTCCTTCTTGAAAATCTTAGTTTTATTTGAACAATGGGTATAAATAGCATTTTGTTGCTTATCTTTTTATATGGTGTGAGTGATCTGAAGCATTCAAACTGGAATGAAAATTTGTTCAGACGTCAATTCATTCTGGAGCAATAGAGTAACTAGGGGAAACCTGCACTGGGTCGTGAGCAACTTTTTTTTAAAGGATGGATAAGTGTCTTATAAACTCTCCTTTCCTTTTCTGTGCCCTGTATGGATGCCTGAGCCTGAATCTCACACACTCTCCACAGCACATCTAAAAAAGTGCCGTGGATCAGTTTCTAAATGTTGCACCTCTATGTGAGTCAACTCCTTGTGTGTGTTAAATGTGTTGCTGAGCAGAAAGTTGGGGTATTTTGGGGAATGAAACAGCTTGCTCCATTAGTACCTCAGTGAGATCACATCCCCCCCCCTTTTTTTTAACACCTGTCCTGTAATTCCTACTGAGAGTAGAAGTAGGCCGGCTTCTCCTCCAGAAATATTGGGAACATCTGGCCATCATTTGTATATGAAGAGATAAAGTAAGACTGTCCTGGAGCACAGTGATCTAATGTCATGCAGGTCTCCATCTGTGACTGTTAGTCATTCCTTTCTCCCCCAAGTGCCTGTCATATTCCCTCTGCACACAAGACCTTCCGTTTCAGGTATCCTTTCTAACAGGGCTTCGGTTTTCTGCCCACTCTGTGGCCTCTTAACATGACCTCTTCCCGGCTTTATTCCCTTGCATATATCAGGCCCCTGAATCATGGCCTAGAAGTCCTGTTATAGGATCTAATGCTGCAGAATCCTAGCATGCTAGAGTTTGGGGGGGGGGGCAGGGAGGTCACTCTGGCCTAGCCCCTGAATGGGTGAGAATTAGACCTGGAGACACAAGGTAAGCTGCCTCACTGGATCTTTGCTCCAGGATTCCTCAACTGAGCCAGTGGATGTTAATCCTTCCCTATGGGAAATGCCTTTGTTTGCATTTTAACAGGGCCTCGAAGTGCTTGGACCAGTGTTTCCTAAACTTGGCTTATCATTCAAATCACCCCTGTCTTGGTTCTGATTCCCTATCTGGGCTGGGACCCAGAAACTGTACTCTTAACAGACCCAGGTCATGGATTAACGTATGTTTAAAAAGCACATTAAACCCAAAGGCTGGTCTGTAACACTGCATATTCCAGCTAAGCAGTCAGGCTAATGGACTGGGCACTTTGAGGCAATCCAGCTTTTCTAGCTCGTATCAGTGCACGCAGAAGGCCAATACTGAGTGGAAAACAGGCAGCTCTCCCTAACTGAATACTGAAGGTGCTGACAACGGCTCCCTGAACTCAAAGGACCCCCAATTAATATTTGTTGACATAGGACAGTTGAACACAATCATGGAACTAAGTGAAAAATAAGTGCCTTTTCAAGGTGGAAGTCCTAAAGAAGGGCCTTCGTTGAGAGCTGAATCTTGGCAAGGCCTTTCAGGTAGAAGCTGAGAAGGAAACTGGAGAGGTTGCTCAGTGGAAAAGAATGGGAATTTGGATTGGAGGAAGAACAGAGGAGAGAAGGGAGGAGAGAAGAGGATGAGGGTGAGACTAGACAATATAGCGAGGTGACAATAGCCCCGGAGAACAAAGCGCCTCTTCTGCAACTTTTGGTTGTTCGTGCTGCTGCCATAATAACCCTCCTTTTCTCCTCAGGGCTCCAGTTAAGTCACTTCAGCCACAGCAGTAGAAGTAAGGACAGGAAGTGAGACATACGTCTGAATGCATAGATGGGAAACTCCCAACAGAACACACTGGATTGCAAGGAGACTTCACAAATCAAACCAATTCAGTGAGGGAAGGAGCTTGCATTGAGGGATGTCCACAGGTCGTAGGAAGGCCGGGCATTCTGTTTATATGGAACGTGGCCTTGTGTTTCATAATTTTGTCCTGAAGATGTACTGATTTTGTCAGGATGTCCTGAATAGCCTCTATTCAGCCTTTTTCACTAAATAGAAAATTCTGCTGTTGAACTGTGTATCCTGTATTTTGATTTGCTGAATCTGGTAACCCTACCATAGGACCATAAATGCCGTAGTAAAGGTGCAGAAACCTTGGCAAGGACATTGGACTTTCCACAAGGGGTGAAGGGAGTTCAATCTTCTCTAGACTATCTAGGGCAGAGTGATGTCAGGGGACACTGAAGTAAGTTATAGTTACAACTGGTCAGTCAAATCCAGGGCCTGTCTACCTTGGCTCATGACAGTCATCTGGGAACTTATTAAAAAAAAAAAAAAAAAAAAGCCCAGGTTCCATCCCCAGCATTCAGGTGTGGTCTGGGGTGGGGCCAGGTCTCAGTATTGCTAAAGCTTACCAGGGCATCCAAAAGTGAAGCCTGGACTGAGAATCAGTCTTCTGAAGAAAGTCTATCCTTTGTAGAGTCTTATGGATATATAGCTGTGAGGGGCAAGGGTCAAGATGGAGGTGAGGGTAGACAAGAGGGAGAGGAATGAGCCCCAGTGAGGGGACTACGTCCATTGGGATCTGAATGCAAGGCCTGGCTACCCCTGAAAAATATGTCAGTTGGAAATCTATGGCCTGCTCTCCCACTATATAATTCTATAACAAAAGGGAAAAAAGCCAAGTCTCCTGCCGCACTCTATCAGTTAGGTTTGAGCCAAAGAAACAGCCGTGGGTGTTATTGATTAAGAGATTTCTTGCAGGGAATTTCTTCATAGGATTATGGGGGCAAGTTCAAAATCTAAGGGTTGGGGTACCTGGGTGGCTCAGTGGGTTAAGCCTCTGCCTTTGGCTCAGGTCATGGTCTCAGGGTCCTGGGATCAAGCCCTGCATCGGGCTCTCTGCTCGTCAGGGAGACTTCTCCCCCTCGCCCCGGCCTGCCTCTCTGCCTACTTGTGATCTCTCTCTCTGTGTCAAATACATAAATAAAATCTTAAAAAAAAAAAAAAAATCTAAGTGTTGTCTGAAATCCTTATGACTGGTGCTCAGGAAGAGCAGGCCAGAACTCTTAGACCTCAGGTGAAGCTGCTGCCCAGAGGCAGACTTTCTTCCTCCTCAGGGAAGACTAGGGTCTGCTTTTTTTTTTTTTTTTTTTTTAAGATTTATTTATTTGAGAGTGAGAGAGAGAGCGCACATGTATGTGTAGGGGAAAGGGGTAGAGGGAGAGAGAGAATCCCAAGCAGATTCCACACTGAGCATGGAGCCCAACACAGGGCTCGATCCCGGGACCCCAAGATCACAACCTGAGCCAAAACCAAGAGTTGGATGTTCACTTGACTGTGCTACCCAGGCACCCCTCATCTCTGCTTATAAGGCCTTGCTGCTGACTGGATCAGACCCAGACTGTCTAGGTTCATCTCCCTGAGATGTTCATCTAGGTTCATCTAGGTTCATCTCCCTGAGAGTCAGCTAGTGGTGGATTTAGTCACATCTATAAAACGCTTTTACAGCAACACCTGGATTATTGCCTGCTTGAACAACTGGCACGGTAGTCTGGCCACATTGACACATACAACTAACCAGCACCCCTATCTCATGGTTTTTGTTGTTGTTGTTAATGTTTTTGGTTTTGTTTCTTTTTGTAAAAACACGTGACATAAAATTTACTCTATAGACTTTTTAAAGTATACAGGACAATAGGGTTAACTCTATGCATGTTGTAGTGCAATAGACATCTAGAAAATTTTCATTTTACAAAACTGAAACTCTGTGCCCCTTTAACAAGAGCTCCCCTTTCCCCAGCTCCCCGCCTACCTCATACCTGTGATCCTCTCCTAGAACTCCCTCGAAGCTGCTGGAATACAACAGTTCAAAGCAGAAAAAGGCAGTAGACTGAGGTCACTTGGCTATGGTACCCCGTTGTTTGTCGTGGCTCTTCCAGCCAGTGTGGCCCTGGCCATAGCAGGGGATGATGGGAGACGGGGGCTTGGTTCCTGGCTCTCCTCTTCATGGTGGGGATTTGCAAGGGAAGAAAGAAGGCCAGGAAAGAAATGAGGGGCAAGGAGCTGAGATCCTGCTCAGAGCCGATGGGCTAGGGAAGAAGCAAGTGCACTCAAGAAGCTGGAGACCCATTTATAATTTTGTTTGGGCAGTTGAGTGTGCCCCAGTCTCCTTTATTTAAAAATATACTTAGGTTTGCTTTCTTTAGTGCACAGGTGGTGTTAATGAAATTGAGGTTGTGAGTGTGATTTCTCTCTGAGTCATTTAGCTTCACTGCTTCACAAGAACAGATTGCACCCCTCACCCCTTAGAGGCCTCTTAGATGCTGCCGTGACTGCTAGGTACAGAGGAATATAAACAGCTCAGTCCAAAATTTATTCCTAATATGGTGGGGAGAAAGTCTCTCTTGGACTCACAACTTCCTGATTATGTGCATTCTTTGCAGAATGAAAACACCCTAGGTCAAGGTCAAATGCCTGTGTCTTGTTCCATCAGGAGCTCTTTAGTTGTGTGTGTGCTCTTCACTGAAAGGTTGAAGTTGCCTGAATTGGAAGGTGGCTTCCAGGCTGCAGGATCCTTGATTCTTTTTTTTTTTTTCACTTTTTAATTTTTTTTTTATTTTTTATAAACATACAATGTATTTTTAGCCCCAGGGCTACGGTCTGTGAATCGCCGGGTTTACACACTTCACGGCACTCACCATAGCACATACCCTCCCCAATGTCCATAGGCTCCTTGATTCTAAAGGGCATTGTTCTCTGTCCCATAAGAATTGTTGCAGAGTGCTTCATTAGCTCCGTAGATTTACTGGGGTCCCAGTCGTATATTTAGCACATTATGTCTGGAGAAACTCCTGTTCAGGATTGCTAAGAACCTTAAGCCAAAGAGTATCAGCTTTGTATTTCAGCAACAAGATGGTTGCCCAAACCTGGGACACTTTTGAGAGTGAAAGTGGGTTCTCTTAAGATCTGTGTCAGAACAATGGATATAAGTTGGGACTCTCTGGGGCAACGTGAAACTCAAGGTCACTTGGGTGGAAGGTAGTGAGGAGTCACGGAGCAGATTTGATCAGGGAAATGATTGAGTTTTTCTCAGATTGCTCTAATAATTAAGTGAGAGACTATGCATCAGTGTATCTCAAAAGGCAAAGTATGCTTGCTAATTTTGCCTAAGAAAGATCCATTTGCTGCCAAGCAAAAAAAGAGTAGGGGAAGCAAGACCGATGGCAAAGAGCTCAGTAAGAAGCTCCCAGAATAATCCAGGCAAGGGGCGATGGGTGGGGGCAGAAGAGCTCTGGGGGAAAATCTAGGCATTTGTATTCTTAGGCAATCAGAAGTCATGGAGCAAGGAAGATGAAGCCTACTCAAGCTGTTCAGAAGAAAATCATTAGCTAGACTTCATGAATAAAGAGAATTGTCTGATTTTGTGGGTATTAAAAATGTCATAATTTAGTGACTTTAAATTCGGGGGTCGGTTCCTAACAATCATTTATTGCTCAGCAGCACAAAAAAGGCATCAACTCCCTGAACCTTGAGATTCTGCTCTTGCCTTTTCTCAAAATAGAACCACTTGATAGCTTTCTCAGCTGAATGCCCTCACTTAAAGTTAGGCCAGTCTAAGAGATGAATTGGGTAAATGTTTCTGGAGATACTTGGTCATGAGACTATATCATTATGTCTTGTAATGCATGTCTAATTTACTTAATGGATTATAATGTCTTGGAAATGACTATAATGATCTATTTACACAGAATGGAGTGCACAGACCATTTGTACAAATAAGCAATTATGTTCCCTGCTGTCAGGTTATTTTGGTCTGAAGATCAGTTACCTGATGCCTTTCCTCTATAGTGTTAATTTGGGTAGTGATTATATCCTGCATATTATAAATCTTCAAATAATCATTATGAATAGCAGCTGCTTGGAGCTTAGCTATTTTTACCCAGATATAAAAGTCTGCCTGCAAAATTTCATTTAAGATGAGAAGTGATATGGAGGAGTCCAAAGGAACATTCTTGGGTCTGTTTTATGTGCAGTCTTGATATGTCCTGAAGTATGTGTGTGTTCCTTTCTCTTTCTGGAAAGGAATGAAAAAAAAAATACTTAGGCTAATATGGTAAATGCTAAGAACCACATTTGAGTACATTCACTCATTTGCTGTGAGTTCCTTACCCCCAACCTGGGATTTTCTAGTGTCTGCAACTTTAAAGCCAAACACACCAGTATTCTTTGCTATTCTGTTGACGGGACAGCTGAAGGAGGCCTCATAGAGTTCTGTTGGAAAACTTTTCCCTCTTTATCTGCCTGGTGTCCTTTTAAGGGTGTTAATTTTTTTTTCCAAGATTTTATTTATTTACCTGACAGAGATCACAAGTAGGCAGAGAGGCAGGCAGAGAGAGAGAGAGGGGGAATCAGGCTCCTTGCTGAGCAGAGAGCCCAATGTGGGGCTCGATCCCAGGACCATGAGACCATGACCTGAGCCGAAGGCAGAGGCTTAACCTACTGAGCCACCCAGGTGCCCCTTAAGGGTGTTAATTTTATTTTTATACTGTATATGATAAAAAGCAAATGAATTTAAAATAAGAAATGCAAGTAAAGGGAAAATAATACAGGAAAATACCATGGAGTCAGAAGTGAGATTAGTCCACAGAAGGCATATTATAAAGTTCTATGTTGCTGTCACAGGTGGAACACAGTTTGGGCTTTAAATCTTCTAACAGCCAGCTGGAATGGGAAGCATGATGTGAACAAGTTTCACAGAACCCATTAAGTAAAATCAAGTAGTCATAAAGATGAAACAGAATTATTTCTGATCCCGAACTCAGAAAACTCCCCCTGTGTTCTTACAGAGAGGACACTGAAATGTGATAAAAGGAGGCTTTGATAATATTTCTACATGCTCTTTTTGAAAGATCAGGTGTTTTACTTGCCACATGGGTTCTGGGTGGATTCCTTTCATTCTCTAGTTTGTACTAGAGAATGACCTCCACATTCGTGCCCATTGAGACCTGATGTCTGGTCTGATTGGCCCTCAGTAAATGGGTTATCACTTTGGCTTTCCCATGGACCCATGATCTAGTGATTCTCCCAGGAGGGTCTATAGTTTCTTTTAGTGTTCCTGATCCCTGGGGTAGGTAACACTTGCGGCATGTATTAGTTTCCTATTGTTGCTGTAACGAACTAGGACAAACATAGTGGCTTTAAATAGTGCAGATTTATTATCTTATAGTTCTGGAGGTCAAGAATCCAAAATGGGTTTCATGGGCTAAAATCAAGGTACCAGGAGGCACGTGAGAGTCTCAGCTTTTCTTTCCATCTAGAGGCTATTTGCATTCATTGGCCTCTGGCCTTCTTCAACAATCTTATCCCTTCAGCCTCTGCTTCCAGAGTTCTATCCTCCCCCACCCTGACCCTCTGTTGCCCTTTGTCCCTTATAAGAGTCTAGTGATGATATTGGGTCTACCTGAACAATCCAGGATTGTCTCCCTTTAACTTCACCACATCATCAGGTTCCTTTTGCAATGTAGGAGAACACATTCCCAGGTTCCTGGGGTTAGGATGTGGATCACTTGGGGAAGAAGTGGGTATTATTCCATCGGTCACTCAAGGGAATTGAAAACAGAAGGGGTGGATTGTGTACTATTCTATACTCTATGAACATGCTTGGCAAGAGTTTCATACAGGATCCAGGCAGAAAAACTGGGCTGTTTCTAGTAGAGGAAAGTCTACTGAATATCTGGACTTTGATATAGAGATGCAGCAGGAGATGAAAACAAGGCAAGGTAACTTAATTCAGAGATGAAGTACTGGAGATGCTGGAGGGACAAAAGGAGGAGATAGTGCTACCAGAGCCCAGGAGCCAGGGCCACCAGGGATAGAGAAGAAAATTCAGAGGACACATGTCTGGCAGGAGCTGAGGTTGTGGAAGAGGCATGGGCACTGCTGGAGACATTGCCTCCAGTGAGGGAAGTGAGAGGAAATACTTTGGCTTCTTTCTCTTCCCTTGCCCATCTTCAACTACCATGGCTACATATTTCCTTGGCCAAACTAACCAGAATCTCATAGGCAAAGGGATATGGAAGCTGTGGTTGGCAGGTGCCTGTAATATAAAGCCCAAGAGGGGACAGACAGGCTCTGGATGTGGAAGCAAACAAGAAAATGGCCCACACTTCACATGCGGTGAGATAACCCACATATAAATAATATGGGAAAGACGTCTGGTACCATTTTTGTTAAACCTGTACGCAAGTTCTGGCTTTTCATACAGCAAAGAAAAGAGGTGTTTGTGTGTGGGGAGACAGGGTATGAGAGAGAGTATAAGCAGCTAATTTTCACTTTAGTAGGATTTCTCCAAGGGCTAGACTTGAAAAGATTTTCAGCCCCTCTGTAAAAGGCACATTTATTTTTATGACACTGAATGGATGATTTGTTCCCTCTGCTCTTACATCTTACTTTGCTCCCCCTCCTCTCCCTCCATTTCCTTCCTTCCTTCCCCTCCATGTCTCCTATGTCTTCCTCCTCTCCATTCTTTCTTTTCTTCAGCTCTCTCCTCCTTCCTCTTTCCCTCTTCCCCCCACCACCTTTACTCTTCGTTTGCATTCATTTCTTAAAACATGGCATTTATTAGTCAACAGACATCTTCTAAGAACTGATTACTGGTGACTGTCTCCTTCTTTCTCACCTTGCCTCCTAATCCAGGGACTGCTTGCAGTCTTCTCGAGGCTGGGGACTATAGAATTATTTTCATCTCTTTTTAACCTTCTGCCTTAAGAGGGATTTTTAAAAAAAGATTTTTATTCGTTTATTTGACACAGAGAGAGAGAGAGAGAGAGAGGGAGAGAGAATACACGTAGGCAGAGAGACAGGCAGAGGGAGAGGGAGAGGAAGAATCAGTCTCCCTGCTGAACAAGGAGCCCAATGCGGGACTCAATTCTGGGACTGAAATCAGGACCTGAGCCAAAGGCAGATGCTTAACTGACTGAGCCACCCAGGCACCCCCCAACCCCGTTAAGAAGCATTTTAGGACATCTCCTAGGATGTACATCAGTGATATTGGACTCACCCTTTGTCCACTTATCTGGATTCCTCTCTATCTTCAATTCCCTGTATTTCCTTCCATATTCCAAAAGACAAAGTGTCTTTCATTTTTGTTCTTGGTTCCTATTTACAAGGGGGGCTGTGGGGCTCCTGTGTAAGGCTTGACCCAGCCAAAGATCATGTTTTTGGTTCTAAAATAAAAGAAGTGCACAACATAAAACTGTATGCTTCTGTTGAGATTATTAGCATTGTTCAGATATCATTGACTACACATTTAAAATGGTTCGGACTTCATGTTGAAGGGAAATGAGGAAAATATTTTTCATGAAAAATGAGCTTCTGATAGAAAGAAATTGAAGCCTTCAATGTCGTCATCCTTACCCAGTTATTCTCATTTAATAGTACACAGAGTAATTGGTTGATGAGTTTTGGGACCTTGGTGGGAGAGAGTTGAGCTAGTCATACTTCTCAGCATTAGTATTGGCTGTGGATCTGAAACCTCGGGAGAGGCAGTAGATGGAGACTCTCATTCTAGATTTGTTAGGCTCCATGTTGACTTGGTCACTTACCCACTATGTGACCTTGAGCAAGTTACTTTACCACTCAGTTTCCTCAACTGAAAAATAACGATAATCATAGTGTTTTCATTCCAGTGCTGTTGAAAGAATTAAGTAAGTCAACGTAAAGCTCTACTAGAACAGTGCCATACACATAGCAAGGACTCTGTAAGGGTTTCCTCTTTATTTTCCTTTATTTCCCAACCTTTCTTCCTGATAACCACTTCCATTGGCAGCTGTTTTTAATAGGCTTGTGTTTTTAAGTGTGTGTGTGTGTATATATATGTATATATATATTTTTTTCTAAAATATGTAGTATCATACATGTTTGCATGTGTGTGTTTGATTTGGTATTGGGCTATACATTTTGTTCTGTTTTTGTGTTTTTGTTGTGTATCAGTTGGCTATACTTGTGTCTAGGTCATTACTTCTGCCTGCCTTGTAGCACACTGAATATGTATATCTATCACATTTTACTTATCCACTGACCTAATGGTGTCACTTGAGATGCCTCCAATTCCCCACCACAAACAATTCTATGACAAGCATGCTTGTATGAAAAATGGGATCACTGAGTCACAAAGCATTCACTGTCTCACCATGAACAAGCCAGGTCCCTTTGCAGAATGGCTATAGCAGTTCATACTCTTTTCCAGTAAGGCAAGAGAATTCCTGATTTGACCTAACTTCTTGATCACAAAACATTAGGTCCATATTCTAATTTGGCACAATGTGATATTTTATTGTATGAATTTTCAGTTCTGTGATTATTCGTGGGACTGTACCCCTGTGCTTTTGCTTCTTTCCTCTTCTGTGTGTTGTTCAAGGACCTTGAGCTTCTCCTTCTAGGTATGAGTGAGTGCTTGCAGTAGACCAGTGCTCTCAATAAGGGTTAAGGGATTTAGAAAAGACTGATTAAAAAAAAAAAAAAAAAGAGGTTTGAAGGCATTGGAGAGCTTCCAAGGCAATCAATATTTAAGGGGATGAAATGTCAGGAAAAGGGAGGCGAATGCATGTTCTGCAGCAACATTTATCCTTGGGGTTTTTGCCATTCTAGGTGCACAGCACGTTTATTTTAGGCTTCTGGTTTCCAGGACTGTGAGAAAATATGTTTATATGTTTGAAGTCACCTGGTTTATGGTCACTTGTTGAAGCAGCCACAGGAAACTCATACATGTTATAATTATGGATCCATCTATATACCACCTGTTAAGGTAGTAAGCCTTCTAGTGCTTTCTTGGATAGACAGGAGTTCTTCCTTAAATACCCCTTAAAAGCCCCAGGAATGTATCTTCTGGGGTCTGAGAATGAGTTCTTTTCGTTACTGATCTGCTGCATCTTGTTGCTGTCTGCTAGGGTCTGAATGATGCTGTTCCCTGGCATGATGTGTCTGTCCTAGGAAGCGAGAACTCTAGCTCCCCTACAGATGTAGGGGGACTGCTTTCAGTGTCAGAAGACAGTGGAACACAGAGAATAATTCACACCCACTGCAAGATAGGGCAAATTTCAGGAGCTATATGCCCTACCTTGCACAATTCCAAGGAGTTACCATTTGTGTTTTTTTTGTACATGGAGGGCAGCCTCCTGGGGAGTCTAATGCAGTCCTTGTGCAGGCCCTCCTCATGGACTCCCCTCCAGAAGCAGCTCCTTTACCTAGCACCACATCTCAGGTCCCAACCTAATTCCAGTTATTTGGAGTGAATTTAAGCACCCCTGTTAAAGTTCAGAATCTAAACAGCCATGAAAACCAAACCAAAACAAACCAAACCAAAAGAAAAGAAAAGAAAAGAAAAATAGAAATTCCCCCTTTGAACCAGTTGGAAGCTCACCTCAGTTTTCTGTCTCAGGATCAGCTGCTGCCTTTTCTTCTTCTTCCTCTTTTTTCTTTTTTCTTTTCTTTTTTTTTTTTTTAAGGATCAGCTTCTTCTGAGTAATGATGGAAATACCTTCACCTTTCTGAGATAACCTCATCTCCAAACCACTGTAACTTCACCCTTTAGTGAGGCCAATTACATAAAATTCAGCTGCACATCACTTCATTTCTCACAGTCTGAATAATTCAGTCTTGTGCTCATTCACCGAATACTGTGATAGCTGTCTCCAAGATGGCGTCATTAATACCTTGTTTTCCTGATGAGTCATGTTGATCCCACACTGAGAGGTAGAGCATATTCTTCTACCTTTCCGTCTGGTTTGATCGTTAATGCTTTGACCAGTAGGGTTCTGCAGAAGTGATGTGCCAGCCCCAGGGCTAGCTTTGCTTCCACCTGAGCCCTGGAGCCACCACATGAGCAGCCAGGAAAGAAGTCCAGCTCTAAGGAAGTTTAGGTTAAGCTTTGCCTAGGCTCGTCCCATTCCTTCGAATAATGTGTCTCAGAGTGTGTGATAAAGAGTAGGTTTGGCTGTCTGTCCTGCTGTCTATTTTATGTCAGCTTTTGGGCTCTTCTCAGAGTGCAAATAAGATACATAATTACCTATATACCCTTCACTAGAGCAAACAATAATATACCCACATAGCAATATCTAAAGCAATACTTAGAAAAGAAGCATTTCTTCTTAGAAACAGAACCCCACAGAAATATGCACCTGATTCAACTGTACAAAAAAAATTTCTATCACTAAACTATCTAAAACATTTGCGATCAGATTAATGATTCTCAGTTTTCTCAAAGTGGAAACATACCTTTGCTTTATAATTAAAGAGTCTATTTTGTTAGTTTTCTCTGAACAAATCAAGAAGCTTTCCCTGAAAGAGTAGTCACATTTCTACCTGTTTTAAGACTAATGCTCTGTGCAGCTTTGAAACAACAGTTATTTCCTGTTCTATCACTTCCATCAAGATTTGTAGAGCCTTGGGACTGATGGCCAGGGAACCATGTTATACCCACATGCCTGGAAAGGCTGCTGTTTCATTTCAAGAAACTTGCCAAAAACAGAAGGTGGTATTAAATTGCTCTCAGTGCTTGATTATCTCTAGAGAATGTGACTGCAAAGAGAAAGGGAGAGGAAAAAGCAGAGATATGGAGAAGACATGAAAAGGGTTCTCCCAGAGGGGTCTAAGCAATTTCAGAAGTACAAAGTTGAAATGAATACACAGAATTCCATTTCTAGTCTATTTCTTCTTCCATATTCCTCCTGATGTCTATATATACCTCACAAACCCTTCATCAGGACCACACTTAAGTGTTCCAAATGAATTTCAAAATTTCCAAATTCTGGAATATTCCAAAAGAAAATAATTCACTCCTTGAGAGCTAATCCCAGCTGTTCCTTAGTATCTACCAAGTGGCAATATTCTCACTGTCAACTCTGTCACCACTGTTTCTGGGTCTTTACCAAGTCTTTTGAAGATAAGCTGAGTTCACTACTTAGGTTGTAGAAATTAATGCTCAATTTATCCAAATTACATTTATACAATGAAGGCAATAACAACTTTGTGATTTATTAGCATAAACAAAAAAACATTATGTTGAATGTCTTGTATTCAAGTTATTTTTATGGGTAAATTACCAGCTTGCCTCAAACATGGAGTCGATTTATTGTTGATGCTTAACCAAGAGCAGACACTTTTAAAAGAAGTAACAAAAGCTCAAAAACATCTGCTTTATAATCCAGTATATAATTATAGATAAAAATGTTAGAAATCAATAATGCAGTTTCACTATGGGCCTTCAAAACCCCAAGCATGTACTAAGCAATAACTAACAATAAACTCAACAATAATGAATAAGAAAATCAATGTGTCTATAAAAAAAAGAGTTTTCAAGCCTTCAAAACCACAGACAGAAACACAGGCACAATGATAAAAATTTTCTTTCATTTATTTCTTCTTAAAAGTACAAAATTAATGTACTTTCCCTTTCTACAGGCTTCTAACTATCTGGTAGCTGAAGCTTCATATAATTGCAGGTTTAAAAAGTCAATTTTAGGAATTCTCAAGACTAGGAGCAATATTTAATTGAACAGTGGATTAGCAGTTGAAAGAAACAACACCTAATAAAAAAGAAAAATATATGAAATCTAATAGAAAAATGACAAAGAACACCAGCTTATTCATCTAAATATTTTAATCATAGCTATGTTAAAGCCCTTTTAGAAAAGATCTGAATCACTGGTAGATCTGTTTCTATGGTCTCCCACCCCTCACACTCTCTCTCTCACATCATTTTTTTGTGATTCATGGTATGCCTGATAAATTTTGATTCAACGACAGATGTACATGAAAAATTGTGGAGAGTCTGGATAATGTTATCTTTTTTGAAAGAAGCTTGGCTCTTTCCTTT
Source organism: Mustela lutreola (assembly GCF_030435805.1). Lineage (NCBI taxonomy): Eukaryota > Metazoa > Chordata > Mammalia > Carnivora > Mustelidae > Mustela > Mustela lutreola. Next base: position 87,472,589 of record NC_081294.1, read on the forward strand.
GCTAGGTAGATAAAATGGAGGCTGATACCTTAATCCAATTCAGTCACGGACTGAGCTGTGTCAAGGCTGAGTTATGGTTCTGACAAGGCTCTGTCTACCTCAGTATGCCTCTGCTCCTAGGGTAAGTATCCCAGAGGTTCCATGTGAAAACTTGTTTGTGTTTACCTGCTGTGTCTAGAGCTCTAATCCTTATCCTCTCAGACCCAGTCCTGCCGAAAATTCTACTCTGTTTTGGAAATTTTTCTGTTTGGATTTTTAGCCTCCTGTGCATTTAACAGCAACACTTTGTATTCAACTAACTTCTTAAAGGGAGAACTGGCAGTGTGTTGGGTTCAGTCCTCTACCTCTTTCTTCTCAAAAGGATTCTGACCCCTTAGAGCTCTGTGTTTTCCTTTGCAAGCCCCACTAGACTGGCAGAAACTCTACTGTTTTCTCTTTCTTGTAGTAACAGCTCTCTCTGTCTCTCTGAGAGAGAGTCCAGTTCGTGGCCCTCTCCTAACTTTTATTGGCTGTGGGCAATCCTTGGTAGTCCTTGACTTGGAGATACATCACTCAGATCTCTGCCTCTGTCTTCATACCTTCTTCTCTGTGTGTTTCTCCACTTCTCTTTATAAGGACACTTATCACTGGATTTAGTGTTCACTACCGTGGTTGAGATGGCCTTATCTAGATCCTTAATTAAAGTCCAACTGCAAAGAACTTTGTTCCAAATTAGGTCACATAAATGGGTTCTGGGTAGACAATATTTTTTGGGGGACGGGTAGGGAACATTATTCAACTCACTAGATAAGACATAAATATAAGTAATTGTCCATATTGGTCTTTTGAAGATAGCTATTGAAGCTCTTATGGTATAAATGATGATTTGGGGAGACACTATTCAAGACTTTTAAAGGTTATGATTACTGAAGTAACAAGAGATTGTGTGTATATCTGTGGGTATATGTGCTCGAGGAATTTTCCAAGATTAAGACAACAAATCTATGATAGAGTCCCAAATCCATAGTCTCATACTCCTTCACTGTCTGTCTTTCTTTATCTGGAAAGAGAAGAAAAGTAGAAGAGCAATAAAAAATAGGGAAAGTGTAAGAGAGAGAGGGTCGAATTCATGCTTCACTTAGGTTACTAAATAGTTTGTGATAACCTTTTCCTATTTAGTTGTAGATTTTATTTTTATTTTCTATCATGTTCTCTCTTATTCCATTATGTTCTCTCTTATTCCTCTTATTATGTTGTTTCTGCCTATCATGCCTCACCCAAGTAGACTCTAAACAAGGTGAATGCAGAATCCATATTATAGTACTTTTCCAAGTTCCAAAAGCACTCTAATTATGTGGTCAGAGTTGGAATCCAAGGGCATATTCAGTGGGGGGATACAGGAGCTCAGCTCCTTTTATGCCTAAAATAAGGGCTTCCCCAGGCAGCCATGTTTTCCCAGAATGATTGGTTCCCTGGGTACTAGTCTTAGCTTAGAAGGTATTTTTTTTTTTTTTCTTTGCTAAGGGGCTGATTAGAGACCTGTCCTCTCTTTCTAGTGGCTCCTGCTTGGTAGGGGTTGAATGGAGATTTATTTTACAAATCATGTGAAGATAATGTTATTTTGTTGTCCTGCCTCACTCTTATTCTCTAACTTCTATACTTCGAGAGTAGTGGTGACTCCTCAGTACAGTTTGCTTGCTAGGGGGCCTGAACGCTTTAACTACTCTGATCTAAAGATAATACATTCTCTATTCAATACGAGCCACCTTCAGGACTCTTAGTCTAAGCCATTCCCACAAGGGTTTCCTGCTTATACTGCACCATCAATTCAATCTTCATAACACTCCCTAGAAACTTTCTATTTTGCCCTTGACCGTGAAACCATTTATTCTCAAATGTTCGCTTATACGTCCTATCTCTTTAAAATTTGTTCAGCTGTTTGCTTGGCAAACATTTTAAATCCTGCTGTTTTGTACCAGACTCTGTACCAGGTACAACAGATTCAGAGAGGGAGAAGACATACCTTTCCCCTTGGGGTTTGTAGACACTGAAGTGGACAGGCATGATCAACATGTTAGGGAGAGGCACTGGGTATCAAAAGCCAACAAACTTCTTCAGGATTAAGGGTTCTAGAAAAGACTCCCAGGAGGAGGCGGTGTCCAAGTAAAGGTTTGGAGAATGCAGAAGAAATATTTGGGTCAGGAGTGAGGAGGTGGGTAAAGAACATTCTAGGCAGAGAGGACAGTAAGAACAAAGTCATAGAAGCAAAGCCTCTGGTTTGCATTGTGCAGGAAAGGATAAACAACTTGGTTTTAGCTGGAGGGGAGAGTGAGAGAAAATGATGGGTTGTGTAAGGGGCAAGGTCCTCTGAGGCTAGATGTGGAGTTCTAGACTGTCATGCTGAAGAGTTTGGGCTCTCTGCTAAGGCCCCAAGAACCCCTGAAGACGATGAGTGAGAGAGAATATGGCCAGTTTCACATTAGAGAAAACTCACTGACTGCATGGTTTTGAGACATACAACCCAGGAACAGAAAGGAAAGGATGAAGTGGCACCGGGATGAGTCAGTGTCCTCTGAGTGGCACAGCTGGAGAGGAAATGATGAAAAAGTACACTTAGACAGTAGAGTTGGCACTTCTGGTTGGGGGAGTCCATGTAAAGTCTGGAGGAGAGAGGGTTTAAGCATGACTGCCAAAGAGAATCACAGATATAGGAGAGAGGGAATAACCAAGGAAGCGAATTCCAAACAGGCTGGTGAGATGGTTCAGAATGAAGCCTAGAGGGGCGCCTGGGTGGCTCAGAGGGTTAAGCCTCTGCCTTCAGCTCAGGCCATGGTCCCAGGGTCCTGGGATTGAGCCCTGCATTGGGCTCTCTGCTCAGTAAGGAGCCTGCTTCTCCTTCTCTCTGTCTGCTACTCTGCCTATTTGTGATCTATCTCTCTGTCAAATAAATAAATAAAATCTTAAAAAAATAAAACAAAACTAGAAGCCTAGGAAGCATGCCTTGAATGGGAGAGGTGGCGCTGCTGCTGAGGCTGGCCCGGTCCTTTCTCCTTGCCTGGGCGTCTAGTCTTGAGATGTTGGGGGGACTCTGAACTCTAATACCCCTTATTCACAGAGGCCTTCACTTCTTGTTTTGGTAAACTGTGAAGGGCTTTTGAATTTTTAATTTTTTCCAATTTTACAGAGAAATAATTGGCACACAGCACTCTATGAGTTTAAGGCCTGTGGCATGATGGTTTGATTCACATATATTATAATGTGATTAGAGCAGTAGGTTTAGTTAACATCCATCACATCATACAGATACAATAAAAAGGAAAGAAATAAATTCCTCCTGATGAGAGCTCTTAGGATCTGCTTCCTCTCTCCCTTTTTTTTGCAGATTTATTTATTTATTTAAGAGAGAGCTGGGGGAGGGTCAGAGGACTGAGAATCCCAAGCAAACTCTGTCCTGAGTGTGGAGCCCTATGTAGGGCTCACAACCATCAGATCACGACCTGGGCTGAGGGCTCAGCTGCCTGAGCTGCCCAGGCACCCCTAGGTTTGACTCTCTTTCCTTCTCTTTTTAAAAAAGATTTTATTTATTTATTTGACAGAGAGAGAGAGAGAGAGAGAGAGAAAGAAAGCATACAAGCAGGGGGAGCTACTGAGGAAGAGGTAGAAGGATGCTCCCAGTAAGCAGGGAGCCTGATGTGGGATTCGATCCCAGGACCCTGGGATCATGTCCTGAGCTGAAGGCAGATGATGAACCGACTGAGCTGCCCAGGAGCCCTAGGTTCTACTCAGTTAACACCTTTCTTATATGCCACCCAGCAGCAGTGTTAGCAACAGCCATCTTGTTGTACTTTACGTCCCTGGTGCTTATTTATCTTATACGTGGAAGCTTGTACTTTTGACCACCTTCCTCCAGTTCCCTCTCCCCAACCCCCAGCTCTAGTAACAACAGATCTGATCTCTTTTTCTAGGAGTTTGGTGTTTTTTCTTTTTTAATTAGATCCTGCCTATAAGTGAGATCTTCTGGTGTTTGTTTGTCTGACTTATTTCGCTTACCACAGTAACTCCTTCAAGTTTCATCCATGTCATTGCAAAGGGTAGGATTTCTTCATTTGTCGGCTGGCTGAATAATATTCTGTTGTGTGTATGTGGGTGTGTGGTATATCAACATGTACCACAGCTTGTTTACTCATTTGTCCATCGATGGACACTTAGGTTGTTTCCATGTCTTAGCTGCTGTAAATAACGATGGTATAAACAAGGGGTGCTGGTATGTTTTCAAGTTAGTCTTTTTGTTTCCTTTGGATATATTCCCAAAAGTGGGATTGCCAGATCATATGGTAGTTCTATTTTCAGTTTTTTGAGGAACGTCTGTACTGCTTCCCTTGGTGGCTATATGGATTTCCATTCCCACCAAAAGTGGGCGAGTGTACGCTTTTCTCCACGTTCATGCCATTTGTTACCTCTTGTCTTTTAAAGTCACGGCCGTTCTAACAGGTGTGATATGTCATTGCAGTGTTAGTTTGCATTTATCAAATGAGGATCTTTTTATGTACCTGTTGGCTACTTGTATGTCTTCTTTGGAAAAATGTTTATTCAGATCATTTGTTTATTTTAAATCGGATTATTTGTTTTTTGCTATTTAGTGATATGATTTTTCATGTATTTTGGATATTAACCCCTTATCACACATAAATGGTTTATAAATATATTTTCCCATTCTGTAGGTTGACTTTTCACTTTCTTGATGATTTCTCTTGTTGCCATAGAAGCCTTTTAGTTGGATATAATCCCATTTATTCATTTTTTATTTTGTTGCTTGTGCTTTAAGTATGATTTCCAAAAATTCATCAAGACTCATGTCAAGAAGCTTTATGTCTAAGCTTTCTTCTGGGAGTTTCATGGTTTCAGGTCTTACATTTAAGTTTTAATCCATTTTGGGTTAAATTTTTTATGAGTGGTGTAGAGGTCAAGTATCATTCTTTTACATGTGAATATCCTGAACTGCTTTTTATAACCACATCTTATTTGTCGTTTGATCACAGAGTGCAGAATGGGGACCTGTGAGCAGAAATCTCAGGGAGGATCAGCTCTCCATGATCTGATTCTGCCTCCTTGGAAGGAGAGTTGGTCAGAGCAGGCAGAGAAGGAAGCTGGCAGAAGGTAAGACAATGTCTTGCCTGTAGTTTGAAAGCTATGTAAGGCCAGAGAGAGGCCTGTCTAAATGGTCAGCAGAGTAAACTGGGTTTGAAGTGAATATCAGCAGCTATGAGCTGAGCCTGGGGTTAAAGAGAACCAGGAAAGTTAAGAATGTAGCACTTTTACCCAAACTGGGTGAATGGGGTGAGGAAATATAAGATACCATATGATAATAGAAGGTTTTTGCCATGTCTCTGGCAATGTAATGCATAGACAGCAAAGATCATTTGCTAGGTGTAAGATACAAGCACATATAGAAAAGCTTCCTTAAGCTGGAGTTGTACAGTGATGGTATAAATGGACAGGGAGTATGTCACCACTGAATTCTTGACTAGGGTTGATGATTCTCTTCCTCTTCTGGGAGTTATTGGAAAGAGCTCGCTAGCTCTACGCTGCAAGGTGGATTGAGATATTAGGTGACATCTGAAGCTCCACCACTTGATGATGCTCTGAATCTGTGATGTACCAGAAATAGCTCAGGGTGTGGCCTTTGCAGCATCCTTGAATGTTGCCTGTCTCAAATTAGGGTTGTCACATAGAATGACAACAGAGATTTAGGCCTGGCTTTTCCTTATAACTCAGAGGGAGAAGTTACATTAACTCTACTAAGCTTAAGTTCCCTTTAGTGGATAGTTCTCTGACAGGAAAATAAAATGTTTATGGTTTGGATTACATATTCCAAGGGGTTCTTTTAATGTTTGTTGAAATGAAGATTTTCAGCCCTCCTGCCATGTAGGCATTGCTTGTATAGAATTTACCAGTGAGATTGGAGTCAATGCTATGTTTAAAGAACATTAGTGGGCTTTACTGCAATTTCATAAAGTTAATGAGTTCATTTTGTATGTAGTTAGATGGTTTGAGTTTTTCAACGTGGCTCTAAGCCCTTGGGAAATTGCTCAGCTAACTTATTGCTCAAATAAGGGTGTTTAAGCACTAATCCCTTTAGTCATTTGTGTCCGTGTGAATAAGAAAATCTTTGGTGATTCACCTTATTCCATTAATTGAGATATTCTGATCAATGTGAACGATACATTTGAACTACTTGCAATGAGGCTATTAGTTAATCTTGAAAGATCATACATATGGTAACACACAAAAAAAGGAAACGTAAAATATACAACAAAAGACAACAAGTACAAGCGTAAGCAAAGTGGTACTGAAAATCGTACAGCTGGAGACTTATTTGGAAGACTAATGTTTTATAGCTAAGCTTAGAGCACATTTTCCTTCTGGTTAACTTGGCACAAAGCAGGGCCACTTCCAAGTGTTATTTATTGTGTGTTCTCTCAAGATATCACTGTATTAAGCAAGATAAACATATTAAAATTTTATATTAGCTCCAGTTCCTGTCCTCAAGATACAGTGTTTTCTTAGTAGAACGATAGGGCTTCCATTGCTGCACTCAGTGTTTGGCAGAGATGAAAAGACCTGGGCTTTCCAGTGAATTTGCCTCATAAAACTCTCTTTGAATTATATTTCAGTGAGGGGGGAAAGTACGAAGCTAATTTGATTTGACATTTATACACTAAGAGTTTCTGAAAAATATCTCCTGTGTGTTGCCCATTCTTATTTCCACACAGAGGTGGTCTGCTGTGCTCTGCAGGACAAAGATGGAGTTGAGACATACTTTTCCTTCAGTAGATTAGAATGAGTGAGTTTATTTCATACGCTTGAACATAGATGTGAATTTACATTGCTCCACACATCCTCTGTTGTGGATTGTGTGAACTAGTCACTACCATTTAGTATTACATGGTCATCATTGAAGAATATGTGGCTTTCACCTTTTTGTGGACCTGTCCACACCAAGGGTTCTTTCCCACTCCATTCAGGTGCTCAGATCAGATTCTGAAACTTTTGAATGCTTAGCCTTAGCCTACACGGAATTTCTCTTCATACTTATTGATCGGCTGGAGTGAGCAGACATCTGTCACTGAAGTGAAGACATATTCTCCCTCTGATCTCCTCAACATTTGAGTGGGCAGTATGCCTGGACATATTCCCCAGATGAAAAAAAAAAACCTCTTAAATATTAGGCCTCAAGTATTTGTGCTCTTTAATCTTGTGTTTGATCATTTCCTCCCCACTGCGACTGGGAATATTTCTACATGGCTATACTGTGTTTGGTCAATTTGACTGAGTCACCTGATTAGTTAGCATCTTTTTTATTTTTTTTAAGATTTTTATTTATTTATTTGACAGACGGAGATCACAAGTGGACAGAAAAGCAGGCAGAGAGAGAGAGGAGGAAGCCCGATGCGGGGCTCGATCCCAGGACCCTGGGATCATGACCTGAGCTGAAGGCAGAGGCCTCAACCCACTGAGCCACCCAGGTGCCCCTAGTTAGCATCTTTAAGAAGCTTTTTAACCTCTTTATCCATGAAAATTTGGTTTCCTGATCTGAATTCTAAAACAGGAAGTATCAATCTTCTTTATTTTTGAGATTATCCATAATTGTTGAATATATCTGTGGGAGGAGTGTCAGATTTTGGAGACCACATTTGTAAGATGTTAGCATTCGTAATGCCATATCTTGGACCCTTAAAATTGTCAAGGCCTCCTTGTCACATACATTTTTTTCTGGGTGAATATACTTTTTTTTAGCCATACTTAAAAAAATCTGGAAATACAATAAAAAATCCTCAAGTTTCTCCAAACTCCTACTCCAGTAAGAAGCTTCTTCCAGGACTTTAGAGCACAGATCCTAAAACAAAATGTCTTTTTCCCTTGTCTTTGTTTTTCAGTTATCAGGCTGGTTGTTAGTAGATCTTAGCTTGTAGTATCATGGATGTTAGAGTTGTAGGAGACCTGGGATTTCTCTACCCATTCTATCAATTTATCAGTGAAGAACATAGCATGAAGCAAAAGATTAGACCAACTTCTATCAGATTCCAAGGTCTAGAGCTGAACTTGGAGAATGACCATAATTAGAACTGGAAACAGACTTAAGAGAGAGAGTTGAAGCTGTGAGAATGACTCAGCCTGGAGAGGGCTAGCAAGGACACTTCTAATAATGCTCAATATGTGAAAAACTATTTCAGCTCTGCAAATGGTTCTCAAAAATCATGGCAGTGCCCAAATTGTATTCAGTCTATAAAGTTTGCATTTCCTTCCCCAGGTTTTTGTCTCCCTTTCCATGCTTTGCGTCACTGTACATCAAATGTCACATGTTAGTCTCACCCCTTGGTGTTAACCTGGAAAGGCACATGGCCCACAGAGCCCGGGACTCAGCACCAGGACTGCTCTTGACAGAGAAGAATCCAAAGTCGTGCCAGAGTGGGGCCTGTCTGGGAAAGCAAATAGAGGTTTTGATGCAAAGTGGGAGAAATGAGCTGGCATTAACCAGAAGGCTTCACTGGAAGGGCACAGGGAGGCAGAAGCTACATACAGAAAGAATGAGTCTCAGTCTCTCTCCTCTTCTCTTCCATCAGCCTGGGTACTTTACACTTTCACTGCTTCCTTGCAGGTTCTGCTCCATAAAAATATCAACTTACATCTGACCTCACCTTGCTGTGTTCTCTCTGGCCCCTCTCTGTCACGTGACATATCCTGATGCCTTCTTTAGCTCCTCCTCCTATATACAGCTCCTTCAACTCTGGATTTCCTAGTGCCAAATTTTGAAAACTGGAATTTGATTATTTAGATCATCTCTTCCCATCAAGGTCAAAGATCTAAATCCAGTCTGTGGATGGATTGTCATGTTTTTAAGGAAACAACTCCTGTTCAAACTGGCTGTGGGTCACATGGTACAAATGTGGTCATTTACGCCATAGGGGGCATTTTCCTTCGGGAAGGGTTGTGGGTGACAGGCCTCATAAATCTGGTAGTGTCTCAGAGAGGCTGACTCAAAGCCACATAGTTATGAATGGTATGAGGGACTCTGGTTTTTGCCCTAAGGCTTTTCTTTTCTACCTCAGTGCTTCTGCTGAAATAATATTGGATAGGTTAAAATTCCTCATTTGATTTTTCCAGGAGATGAAAAAGAGCCTGTCCCATATGTATAGATTTTTCAGATGTTGCTTACTCCACAAAATGAAATGTTAGGGCAAAAGAAACTCATATATATTGTATAGCATGAAAAATATGCTGAGGAAAGATTAACTGCTGATTTGGGTCTCCTGCTAAACTTGCTTCCCCCACTTCATACCACGAGGCAATGGCTTCATACCACGAGGCAATGGAATTAGGATTCACAAAGGGAGATTTCTAAATGAAGCAGGAGAAGAAGGGGGTGGAAGGTGTTTATTTGGCATTCTGCATCTCTTAAGGGGTTGATGGCCAAACCAAGGGTTGCCTTGGTGCCATCTCCTAAGTCCATCTGTGGAGCATCGTGCTCTGAGAATGGCATAGATGCAAGAAAAATGTAATTGCCTTTTTTTTTTTAGACGTACTTGTCATTCAGTTTGATAATGCTGCTGGCTGCTGTAAGTATTATTGATGGAGAATAGGAAACCTGGCTCGGTGTTAAGTATGTACATGTGCATGCATGTGTGTGTGCTGGAGGCCTAGATGTTTTGTAGACATTCTGAGAACCAGAATTGTGACACAGAATGTCTGACAGATTTCTATCAACCATGTATTGAAAAAAGTTCTATTTTTTCATTGCTATACTTCCTATATGCCTCAGGTTTACGTAAAATGAATATTCTTAGGGCAGATAATATTAATTATTGCTGTGATTTATTGAAAGCTGCCCTAATTTGTTAAATGCATACTATGTTCCAGATCTTTGATACTTCACAAAAAACCCAAATGAACTGACATTTTTCCAGTTCACAAATTAGGAAGCTAATGATCAAAATGTTCAACAGTGGTCGACCTTGCAGATGCAATAGGTGAAGGGGAAAGTTGACATTCAAACTTCCCCACCTATCATGTTTCTATAAAATTGCACTTATTTTACCACTCTGAACCTGAAAATTCTGGTGCCCAAGTTATCATACTATTTTTCAGTCTATTGTTCTTTGAGGTCAGCAGTTGTAAAAAAAAAAAAAAGTCCCTCCGTAATTATAGCCCAAGCTTCTTGTAATCCAAAGGGGCTAGAAATAAAAAGAGATGAGAAGAGAAGAAGAGGGAGGGAGGAGGAAGTGAGGCAAGGAGGCTCAAAGGATAGGAGAAAGGACTGAAATTAGACCTCAAAGATTAGCTGGTTCAACCCCCTTTTTTTCAAAGTAACTTGGAGAGATTTAATATCTCCCCAGCTCCCATGAGGGCAGAAACTCTAGGATTCTATTTGATCCCTATTCCAGGCTCTCACATATGAGGGGAAATGGCACACATCCCTTCTTGCCTACCACCAGTCCACCTATTCTCTGATGATAGAAGAAAGAGGACTAAGTTCTTACCAGAAGATCCTGGACACTCAGGCAGAAGCAGTAGGAGGTGGAGGAGGAAGGGGACAAGAAGGATGATGAGTGGAAGGGGGATGCACAGGAAGGGTGGGAAGGAGGAGGAGGAGGAAAAGGAGAGGTGAATGCTTTGGTTCTTTTCAAAGAGACGGCTCAGGAGACTTCTCCCAACAGAGCTGTGGAGAGCAAATGGCTACATCCTGGGTTATGGGCAGGGGAACAGAAAACAGAGCAGATACATTATAGTTTTAATTTGATTCTCTTTTATGAGTTAGATGTTGGGGAGATTTTGTCTTATCAGACCACAGGGCATTCTTAGATTTTCCTTTTTCCTAATATATATATCTAAATATATATCTACCATTTTCCCTCTTCAAGATATGTAGGAGGATATCATCTCGGGGCATATGTTCAGGTACTTGCTTTCAGGGTTATATTTGACCTCAAGCTGCTTTAGAGTCCTTGGCAATTTATCAGTAATTATCTCACACTCCTCCACCAGGAGATGCTTGACATTTTTGGGATTTCCATGATATGTGGTTTTTGTTGTTTGTTTTTCCCAACATGGATGGTAGCCTTGGCAGTGGTTTACATTAGGAGCATTTCTGGCAATTGGGACTTAGGATTATTTACTTCTAGTCATTTGTTTCTCTTTTCCAGGGATGATGCTAGGTTGTGGAGGAATTTTTAAGCAGAAAGTAATTTATATTTATATAATATTGTCAGCTTAACAAAGTAGCGCTAAGAGCATTGGACTGTAGTCAGGAGACTCAAATCCTGATCCCAGATCTGCACTAACTGATAGCTGACCCTGAGAAGTCACTCTACCCAAATTACAGTCTTTCTCTGAGAAAGGTGGAGGATGTGGATACCTCACTCAACAACTCCCCCAAAGGCTAAGATTCTGCAAGTCTGTAAATCAGATAATCAAACAAAAATATTGCGGTGTTCTCCTCCTACATGGGTTGTAAATGGTGGCAAACGTTTGAAATCTGCTGTAAGAATATTTTTGTAAGATTGGGTTTCTGTTCTGTCTTAGGGGTGTCAGTTTTACAGGAATATGATAGAGAGGAACTCTAGGATAAGCCTCAATTCACTGGAGCCTATCCCGGACTACCCACAGCTTTTGTAATAATTTGGATTCAGAGTTCTTGGAAGGTTTTTTTTTTTTTTTATGAGTAAGGATATTTGATATACAAATTATAGATAAGTAGGAAGTTATTTGTCTACATGAGAATGTATGTATGGAGGAAAAGGTAGAGGCTAGGGAGAAAGGAAAAGACAAAGGAAACCACTAGTTTATCTGCATAGATTATTCAAGAGAAGGGCATTAGCAGAAAAAGAAAAGGTTCAGCCTGAGATGGGGGCTTAGATGATACGGAAGTTTAGTCTGTTGTGCTATAAGTTATAGTCATCTGTCAAGACAGGGACCAAGAGAATAGAGCAGCTGAATGTGAATGGATATTTAGGAAGAAGAATTCTCATCCTAGGTGAAGGCCCAACAGGTGAAATTGCTGTTTCAGGCTTATTAACAAATATACTGTACTGTATCCAAACTTTGAGCAAGACATCCACAGTAGAAAAGCTTCAGAGACCACGCCAATCTCATACATCATCCCAGTCATCTGCTAGTGTGTCCAGAAATTTCTCAGACTTATATTTAGTTATGCCTAGTAAGGTATGGTTTCTTTATCAGCATCAAGGTAGTAGACAGTCAGCCGAGCATTTGCTCACTTTTCTCCAGGAGAATAGAGTTTAAGAGAGAGAGAGAGAGAGAGAGAGAGAATGCAACCTTTCTAAAGGTTGTATAAAAAACCACAATATTTCTAAAGATTTTTTTGAGTGTGTTTCTTGATTTGTCCCTAAATAACCTTGCCTACTAATGAAACCAAGTTAAGGATGCTTAATTAGGTTTTTGAAATTCAAAGGGAAGACAAGGAATGAATGTTAACTGTGTCAGAAATCATTAGATCTTGAGGCAAACAGTGTGCTCCCTCTAAAGGAGAGATGATCTTTCATTTAGAAGGAAAGTCAAATTACGAAGGTCATTCACTACAGAAGGGATTTGCATTAAACTTTTAACTTATTGATTTGCAGGAAAATAGGGTGGGTAGAGACCCTTAGAACATTTATTTTATTTTTAATTTATTTATTTGAGAGAGAGAGAGCATGCAAACATGAGGGGGTGTGGAGGGTGAGGGGCAAAGGGAGAGGCAGATTTCTGGCTAAGAAGAGAGCTCCACATGGGGCTCTATCCCAGGACCTTGAGATCAGGACCTGAGCTGAAGGCAAACACTTAACCAACTGAGCCACCCAGGTGCCCCATAATCTTGTATATAATATAGAGTGATAGAACACAAGTTAACCACTTGACTCTTTTATCGATAGAATTAATTTGACAAATTTATTAGAAGACACACATTGGTTTACAATTAAAAAAAAAAACAGTTTAAAAAATAACAATAAGCCTCCAAAACTCAATTCATCAAGTATCACTTAAACATTCTACATTTGCTTAGCAGGAGAAGATAAGAACTCTAAGGATAAAGAGAAAATTGGGTGTTTGAAATATTTAATTTGGAAATGATCTTTATGATATTCTGGGTTGGATAATAAAATTATCAATGTAATATCTGAAAGAATTCAAATTTAGAGTAATAAAAATGAATTCTTTGAGGCCAGACACTATGCCAAGTATGCTATAGACATAAAATTATTTAGAAGTAGGGCAATCTAGGGGCGCCTGGGTGGCACAGTCAGTTAAGCACCCAACTCAATTTTGGGCACAGGTCATGATCTCAGGGTTGTGAGACCAAGCCCTACGTTGGTCTCCACACTCAGTGTGGAGTTTGCTTGAAACTCTCTCGCTTCCTCTGCCCCTCCCCCTTCTCTAAAATAAATAAAAATCCAGAAAAAAAAAAAAGAAGTGGGGCAATCTACATTGTGGTGTTGGATGGGTAGGAGAAGCCTGCTTAAGACAAGTTTTGCTTTGATTCTTGAAGAAAGGCTCAGCTGGGGCTTGAGGAGGAGCACTCTTCTGGACCGGGGTGGGGGTGGGGGGAAGGAACAGTCAGTCAAGACCTACCGACAAGAAGGAAAATGACATAAAGTATATGCGTGGGACACAGGGCCCCAGCAGGGAGGCCAGAGGGAAGAGTGATGAAGTGAGGAACCAAGACAGGCAATATGGGTCAGGCTAATGATTGCCAAATAAATTTAATCTGGACTAATTTTGTAGCAAGAAAGACCATCTTATTAACGACAGACCTTTTGCTTGTGCCCTCCCTTTGTTGCTTACCTGTTAAGCATGAAGAAGATATGAGCATGCAGAATAACAGAACAACAGTGGCTATGTTGATCAAAGGAGAAAAAACAGGTGGCAGCTCTACCAGCCCTCCTCAGAAATCCATCAGCCTCATTTTGGGCATCCTTACCTTCACGGTCAACACAAAAGCTGCTCTTTCCTTATTTGCCTTTAAAGCATTGCTTAGCGCTCTGGCATTCCCTTGTCAGCTTGTCACACTCTGCAGACACATATTTTCTTTTCTCCATCTTATTCCTACCCGGCATTGAATACTTCAGTCAGAATGTTTATGTGATTTTTTTTCCGGTTGTGTTTCCCCTGTTCCGGAGCAAAGAGAAAGGAGTGGGGGAAATGACTAAAAGACATTTTCAAGAAGAAAGAAGAGAGAGGTGCCTGAGAGGGAGAGAGAAATGTCTTATATTTAGCTGCTTATTGTGCTGTGGAATAGAAATGTCTTCAGTAGCAACTGTTATCCCCGGTGCTATGCAGGGGATCTGCTTGGGGGAGAGAGAAAGTCTACTTCAGAGAAAACAAATCTCAATGCATAATTGGAACATTTCTTCTTTCCAGATTGTTTTGTGAGAGCATGCTGCCAGAAACCATTTTTTTCCCCTTTAACTGCTTCTTTTGAAACTCTTATTATTTTTTTTTTAAATTTCATTTCAAGGTTGTTTATTATTCACTCATTTCTTATTTATTTTTTGAATTATGATCCCCAATGTCTAGATGACTGAGACCATTAGGCTTCATATTACTCTGGTATGATTAGTCTTATAGCCCCTTTTTGCAAGTTCATTCAGAGCATTCCACTGGAATTGAATCTCCAGATCACCTTTCTTTGGTTTGAAGAAATTGAAGGTGTTTCTTAATGGTTTACCTCCTCCATCTTCCCCCACGAAGGCTGATCTAGTCTCTTCTGTTCATATAGAGTTACTCATGAGTGACCAAGCTCATTTTCTAATGCTCATTGTGCATTTTTCTGTTTCAAAAAGGCAAAATACAAAATGTTATGAAGAAGAACCATGATACAATTAAAAAGCAGAGGTAGGGCAGAAGATTTTTATCCTGACAGTCTCTGAGTCATTTAAAGAATTTTCAACTAACTTTTAATTCATTTGTTTCTTTAAACCTGGAGATTTTGTTTCTGAATTTGAATTGTGTGTGATAACAATGTATGCTGACTCATAGTCCTGCAGTAAAAAAATTTAAAAAACTACAAAAGAAATAAAATGATATATCATCTATGAGTGTAACATTCCAGTCATCTTCAAAACTACCTTTTAAATAGAAGAGTCAGGGGTGCCTGGGTGGCTCAGTGTTAAAGCCTCTGCCTTTGGCTCAGGTCATAATCTCAGGGTCCTGAGATCAAGCCCCACCTCAGGCTCTCTGCTTAGCGGGGAGCTTGCTTCCCCCCACCCCCTTCTGCCTGCCTCCCTGCCTACTTGTGATCTCTGTCAAATAAATAAATAAAATCTTAAAAAAAATAGAAGAACCATTTTGAACTTATAGGAGCATCAAGCAACATTAAAATATTAATATTTTAGCTCTGTGCTCATTTCAGCTTATAGACAACATCCCATTTTCCAAAAATTACTACTTGGTTATAAAGCTAGGCATATCAAATTTTAGGACAGAACCAGATTGTTTGGACAAGTTCTGCCTCCTTGAAAATACATGGGTACCACAAATAATAATGCAAGTCCTCAGCAGTATAATCTATAGCTACTTAGTAATGACCTGGACTGAAAATTCAAATAGCAGCAAAGACGATAAAAACAGACATGGTATAGTATTTTCTCTCCAACCAGTTTAATTGAATAATGAATGAGTTCAATATCCAGATGGGAGATCAACAGAACAGGAAAGTAATCAGGCTTCAGGGCACAATAAGACTAAATTTTGGGATGTGAAGCTCAGTGGTAGTGCTATAAAAACTTCTAGCCAGTGTTTTGCCTGTTTTAATGGAAATATAGATGAATGTCACTAAAACTGAAGATGAAAAAAATGAAAAGGTATGTGTGCATGTGTACAGAATTGAGAGGTTTCAGACAATTGAACGTAGCATGTCCTTCCCACCTTCCAGTAGTATTATGGGCTATGATTTATGGTCCCCCATTCCCGTTTTCCTATACCTATCAATGGTACTTAAAATGCATTGTATTGATTAAGATAGTTTTGAATGCAGGTGACAGAAAGCCAAACTTTTTTTTTTTTAAAGATTTTATTTATTTGTCAGAGAGAGAGAGAGGGAGAGAGAGCGAGCACAGGCAGACAGAATGGCAGGCAGAGACAGAGGGAGAAGCAGGCTCCCCACCGAGCAAGGAGCCTGATGTGGGACTCGATCCCAGGACGCTGGGATCATGACCTGAGCCGAAGGCAGCCGCTTAACCAACTGAGCCACCCAGGCGTCCCCAGAAAGCCAAACTTAAATTCGTTTAAACACATCATCCCACATAGGAAGTCTCATAGTAGGATAGGCATAATTGTTAGTTGATTTGTAGCTTAACTCTGTGATAAAGACCAACTTAACACCATCCTTCTGTCTGCTTTTCTCATAGTCCACTTGGTTTTTGACCTGCCTCTTATCATTTGTGTAAGACGACTATCTTTTGAGTTGTTCACTTTGGAACCCAGTCATTATGTGTGAAGAAACCCAGGAGCATGGAGAGGCCATGTGTAGATGTTTCAACAGAGAGCCTGGGTTAAGTTCTAGCTGGCAGCCGTCACTAGAGTGAACCAAACTTCAACTGATTCTAACTCCCTGTTTTTTTTCTACCTCCAATAGAGGTCTTAGATATCACAGGGAGAAGACAATCTACCCCCACCATAGCTTACTGAATTGCTGCCCCACAGAAATTTCTGAGAGATTATAAATGATTATTTTAAGCCACTGAGTTGGCACTAATTTGTTATACAAAGTCTGAGTTTTAACAGGGGACATGGGACATGGAGAGCAAAGACTAGACCTACCTAAGATGAAAGCCTACAAAAGATACCCTTACATAAAGGTAGGCTTCCCTACTGGTATCACCAGAGTTGGACAGTCTAGGTATAACTTGTCTTATGGATGCAGTTGGTGAGGATTCTTGTCTAGCACAGAGCTCTCTCAAGTTGAAGAGAAAGACAGAGGCCAGATGTTTGAAGGCCAAAGTGACAGCTAACTAAGATGACTTACAGGGACTGTGTAGAAAATAAGCAAAGCAAAAACAAAATCAGAGGTATAGTACTCCCTTAGAGACATCGAAAGAGGAAAGCATGGAGATAGATGAGTAGGGCAGGGCATCACACTGAAAGGAGAGACAGTAAGGGAAGACAGTAAGGCCACCAATTTGCTACTGTTTCACGTGGCTTGCTCTAACTTGTGGGGCCAGTACCAGAGGTGACAGTGCTATTCAACCAAACAGAATGCGAATAATGCCTCTGTTAATGAAGTTTCTCCCTTTAATCTCACTGGAGTCTACTGACTTAATCTCTGCTCTTGTTTTTTTTAACTGAAGTACAGTTGAGATACAATTAGTTTTAGGTGTATAACATAGTGATTTGACCCCTTAATCTGCTGTCAGTCTTAGTTTCAGTTTAGCCCCAAAGGTCATATTTGGGCCTTGAGATATACCTTCCACATGGCTGGAAGAATAATCCAAAAATACATAAGTAACTGGTTATTAGTTTTTACTGAAATCCACATACTTATGGATTATATGTATATATTCCATATATACAGTATATACATACATATACATGTATATACATGGTATATACATACCATATATACAGTATATATACATGTACATATACTATACAATATAATTTAACTAAAATTTTTCTTTTATACTGAGGTGTACTTGACATACAATGTTTCATTAGTTTCATATCCTAGTGCTATAACTGTTTGTTCTCTGTATTTATGGGTCTGTTTTTGTTTTGTTTGTTTGTTTGTTTGAATCTCTGCTTTTTCCCCTCCACCTTCCTAAAGCTAAAGTATATGTGGTGTAGCTTAGACTCAATTCTCCCAGGAAGGGTTCTCAAATGACTCTTCTTTGAATTCTATATTCTTTGTCACATTATTTGGAACTTAATCATAAGCCATTTTATTTTTTAGCTTATGGTTACTTGGTTTATGTTTTTCTTATTTTTTCATTTGGATTACAAGTTGGGGTCATAGATACCCATAGAATACCTAGCATAGTGTCGAACAATAACACATACTTTTTAAAAAAAAAAGATTTATTTATTTTGGACAGTGCACACATGAGCAGAGGCTGGGAGGGGCAGAGGGAGAGGGAGAGAGATAATCCTTTAAGTGGAGTCTTGCTGGGTGGGGAGCCTGACGTGGGGTTCTATCCCAGGACCCTGAGATCATAACCTGAGCCAAAAGCAAGAGCCAGCTGTTGAAACAATTGAGCCACCCAGGTGTCCTGAACAATAACACATTCTTACTAACTGCTGGATGGACTTTATAAATAAATAAATAAATATCTTTAAAAATATAAATATATATAAATATATTTAAGGATTTTATTTATTTATTTGGGAGAGAAAGCGAGTACATATGTGTGCTCAAGAGCAGGGGAGGGACAGAAGGAGAGAGAGAGAGAATCATTAAGAGACTCCACGCTGTCTGCAGAGCCCAAGGGGGGTTGGGGGGTGGCAGAGCTTGATCCCAGGACCCTGAGATTGTGACCTGAGCTGAAACCAAGAGTTGGTATCAACTCACTGAATTACAAAGGTGCCCCAGTTCTGTAACTGATTTTGAATTAATTGTTTATATGGTGGAAGGTATTCATCAAAGTGTACTTTTCTTTCTTTCTTTCTTTCTTTCTTTTTTTTTTTTTTTTTTTGTTGCATATCGCTATTCAATTGTTCAAGCATGATTTGTTGGCAGGGAATGTGGAGAGTCTGAGCACAGAGGACAAAGCCAGGCCAAGAACTTGTGGTAGGATCTGGTGTGTTCTTTGGTGATCATCACAACACCACAGCTGAGCTCTCACCATGGCACTGTTCCACTCCGCTGCCAGTACTTGCCCCACCCTGCTAGACTCCCACCTCTGTGGAGGCCACAGAAGACTTAGGGGATTGACCTAGTGCATGTTTGCATCTCGCCCTTAACATTAAAAATCCTGGGACTATGTGGTTGGGTGGGCTGAAATCACATTTCAGAAAGTGGGGCAGATAATATTATCCCCTCTTTGCCTCTGCAGTGGGAGATGCCTCTTGTCTACTTTGGAATTCTTTCCAAATATGGAAAGTGCTTAGATTCTGGGAGAAAAAAAATGAAAAGAGTGTTCTTCAGAGGAAAGAAGAAGGGAAAATTAAAGATGAAATCAAATGCAAAGTGATACTTTCAATTCGTAACTTACACCGGGCATGCTTATAGGGCCTAGTTATTTGCAGTGTCAAATACATTGAAGAAAGGGTATAGTTCTGTGTGTTTGATCAGAAGTAAGGTGTCCTTTTGCAAAAGTGCTGCTGATTTTCTTCTGCCATTCTTGGACAACAGCAATTTTGACTATAATTATCGTGCAGGGTCCGCACAATTTACCTTTAGATAAAGCAATACTTGGTTGAGGTCCTTTAACTCAGTGCATTATAAAGTTTCAAAAGCACTAGTTGAGAATGAGTTAATTTATGTCTTATATGAGGCTATATAAACAAATGCACACACATGCATGTACACACATGTTGCTCTAGAGACCGGAGGTATACATATATACCAGAAATTATAAATGATTTATAATAGAGTCCCCATATAAATCTCTAATTCGTCCTTGTTAACAAATTCACCACCTGCTCTTAGCTGAGTGAGTTGCATTTATCCTGGTTCTTATTTGTCTTTTTCTGGAAAGATTCTGCTGTTTTTCTTTTGTGCCTCCCACACTGTTTTTGACATTTGTCTTGGGAACCTACTTTGCTGTTTCAGGGCAGTATTGCTATATCCTGAAATTTCTGTGCTGCCTCAAATAGTCCCTTCCTAAGCAGTCTGTACTTTTGCTCTGTAGATAGTGGCTGTTAATCACACCTATGATCTCTGTCTGTCTGGTGGTGTCCGGTGGTCCGGGCACGCCTCCCTGTGCTCCCACCCTTCATTCTTTACTCCGCTCCTTCTGTATGGTGTGCCCTACAGTCATGGAAGAGGTTAAATTCTGACGAATTGGTTAGAAAGAATGACTCCTCCACTGTGATTTATCTAAAAAGAATTTTGTGATTACGCAGAAGTGACCTCCTCATATACTGAGTCTGTAAGTCCAGAAGTCTCATGGAAAACAGAGCGTTTTCATTATTCTCCCTAAACTGAGTGATGATGTATGAATCAAATACAACCATAACACAAGCTTGGTTTTTCCCTAATCTGGGCCACCTCTTAGTAAAGACAAAGGCAGTGATGTGGAGTAGATGTTGGCAAACTGTGACCTCCCTGTTCTGCCTCCTACCACCTCCCCCCCCCCCCCCCCCCACCAACCACCACAGCTAAATCAGCCCTGCTGGTTGTTTTGTTAAATAGAGTTTACTTGGAATGCAGCCACACTGCCCTGTTTATGTGCTGTCTGTGGCTGCTTTTGCACCACAATGGGAGAGAAAGAGGATTGCCAGGTAAAATATAGGAAGCCCAGTAAAATTTGAATTTCAGATAAACAACAAATATTGCATAGGACATACTTAACACTAAAAAATTATTTGTTGCTTCTCTGAAGTTCAGATGTAACTAAGTATTCTACATTTTCTGGCAGTCCTAGATAGAGACTGTAGGGCCCACAAAACCTAAAATATTTACCACCTAAACTTTTACAGGAGAAGTTTGCCAAATGCTGATATGGAGGTAAGATTTTTGAACTGATCAGCAAAAACATCTGAGTGTTAGGTCTTTTTGTTATAAATTGGCCCTCTAACCTTGGGTTAGATACTAGTTTTCATCTCTACCAGTTAGTCTGATGATGCATGCTCATCTGCTTCCCAGGGTTGTTTGGAGAGTACTGAAGGTGGCAATGCACTTAGATGGGCACATGGATGGTAGGGGATGGAGTTTGCACTAGGAGGCAAGGGTGTATTAACATTACATTATGGATCCTTAGTTTACAATTTTGCTTCCATTGATCTCTTTTGTTTCTAGTCTCGGTTTTTCCTCCAAGAAGAAACAGTTGCACAAAGTTTGGTGCTAGCTAGAAGGAACCCTGATAGTTAGATATCATTCATGAAACCCAGCTAGCTGAACAGGTACCAAATGCAACCTCAACCCTATCTTTTTATTTCTTTCATGTATCTCTGTACTAGCTATTTATTCTATGAATTTTTTATTATTTGAATTAGGAATGCAGGTAACTCCTTTCTTGCTGTCTCGAAAAAAATATCTGTCTTTAGGAATCATACATGGGAGTGATCAATCCTCTTTTGCATTTTGATAGCTCTGGCATTAGTGAAGAGCAGAGGCTTCCTTTCAAAGCTGTGATGGCCCTAAGAATTCATTTCTGTACAGGAGCAGAATGAAACAATATGAAGAACAGAAAAAGAGGAAGGGGGCCAATGCTAAGTGTTATGCCTCCTTCAGAGAATTATTCCCAGCTACCTAGTATCCTCCTGTAAAACACTGAACTAGAAGCTCACCAAATTACTGCCTCTTGCTGCAGTAAAAAAAAAATTGAGGTGACTTAGTTCCACTTAAAAAAATATCTGTGTTAACAGAAACTTCAGGTAGTCTTGGGTGCTATCTTCTGTGCTCCCATAGCATAGTAAATGTAGTTTTATTGTAGCCTAATATTTTTCGCCATGTGTTTTTCTAGTTGGTGGTGATTATATTCATGTTATAAATTTATATTCATCCCCATATCCCCCTGCACTTATTGTACTAGGAGGCACTAGATAAACGGTGATAGAATGAACGAAAGAAATTTCAAACTGATACAAACATTTTTGTGCTCTAAAATTCTTTACTGCTTCACTTCAGCCTGTTTTCTATAGTAATTATTCAATGGCTTGATCATAGTTTGATGTGAGGTATTTAATTAGAATTATAATCTGACTCATATTCCTCATCACCCTTTCCTCTTTCTCCTGTGTTTGTCTCTCTGATTTACCAGCATGGATTCCAGTCTTGTCTCAGTGTGACTAAGTCCTAAGTTGGTGACTGTAAACTCTATACTTCTTTTCTACTTGCCAGTCCTGGATATCTCTCCTGGGATGTCGGGCTGATGCCGCACACGGCGTATGCAAGGTGTGCTAGAAAATGAGGTGGACTTGGAGGCAGAAGACCGATTCCTAATTCCACCGTTTCCATTAATTGGCTGGGGAGATTTGGCAAGTCATTTAGATTCTCTGAGAGTCAAATTCCTTAACCTAACAGGAGGCAGTGGCTGCGATGATGGGTCCCCATACAGAACACAGTGCAGCTCTGTAGAGTTCCGAAACAGGACAGAAGCCATCCTAAGTGCTTAACATTGGCTATGTGTTACTTATGCGAGGTTGTGGAAATGTAGAACTTATAGGAAATTCATGAAAAATGTGTCGTAATTCTCTCAGGCAGTTCTCTGAAGCAGTAAGAGGGAGTGTCGGTTTAGAAGGAAAGCTGTTTGTATTTTGCCATTGTAGTTCCCCTGGTGATGAAGTAAAGCCTTGATATCACCGGACTGCAATGGAAGCCCCTGCACTGGGCATGACTCATGTTGCTGCTTGGCCAGTTTTGAAGAAAAGCCTCTGTCAGCACTTTCCCTGAGGGTCACTCTGCCTTGCAAGGCTGCTTCATCTTGAACAGCTTGCTTCTGGACATACTACTCCTCATTATGGCCTCCAGTAACCCAGTTGCTAAGACCGGGAGATACTGGAATGTGAACACATAGGCCACTTCGCAAGAAGTACATGTCATCAGAGCATGGGCCTGCGGCTGTGTGTCTTTAGGTCGAGATGGGTGGTCTGCCTTGAATGGGACTTGGCATCGCAGCATGCAAAGTTATTAACTTCCTGGAGCTATTCCTTGGGAATAGGATATTGTGTTTTGATACCAAATATGTCAGAATGTACCATTTGTTTTAATGTACAGTTTTTTTCTAGGTTCCTTTTCTGATACTTTTTTTTTTTTTTAAAGAAATGAAATGGAAAGCTTTTCACCCAGAGCTAACTTGAACCTTTCTGAGTATGATCTTGTCCATGCCATGTCTGGTCTTTATTACCAGGCCAACCACCCCCACACAGTGAACCTATGACCTCATGGAGGCAGGTCACACACACACTCTGGTGTTCATGGATGGTGGCTTTATAATTCCACTGGTGTGTTCCTTCCTCATTATCACTGTGATCATAGCACAGCCCCACTCCAAATTTTTAACTGTGTGACTTGAACTTGAAAATATCTCTGATTTGAGGATTGCTTTAGGTATGTGAATTTGAGGCATTTATGGGATTTACAGGTGTGGTACCCTGTTGGAAATTGGAAGCATGTACTCGCAGCTCAGGGAAGATTTCTGAGCTGGAAATATGAAATTAGGATTCACCAGTGCTATATAGCTATTGAGATGATTAAAGCAGAAGAGATCATGTAGGACATGTGTGGAATGAGGGTGGCATCTGAGAAAATGGAGAAGCATTTAATGGGTGAGCTGAGCTGAGAAGATCAAAAGTTATCCTTAGAAGAGTCATTTGCTTCCTATTGAGATAGGCTCTGCCTGAGAGCTGTTTTTCAGCTTGCCTTCTGAATGTAGGCCCTGGCTACTTCTACCCCCTTTCTTATTAATCACAATATTGAAATGCTCTCTGTTGAATTTGTTACCAACTCCTTATTGACCTTAGTCCAGAGATAGAGAATTCCTCCTTATTGATCATTGGCTCGATCCCAGCTGATATTTTTTGAGATCTTCCTTAGAAGATTTGTACTTCATAGCAGTTAGAGACAATTCACATTCCAAATATGAAGTTTGGATTTCATATGAGTAGAGCTTTGGTTCGCAACTGGGTGGCAATATTCCTCTCCATGGGACACTTTTTTTTGTGATATCTCAATGTGGTTTTTTTTTTTTTATTTGTATAATTTTTATTTTTTATAAACATATATTTTTATCCCCAGGGGTACAGGTCTGTGAATCACCAGGTTTACACACTTCACAGCACTCACCAAAGCACATACCCTCCCCAATGTCCATAATCCCACCCCCTTCCCCCAAACCCCCTCCCCCCAGCAACCCTCAGTTTGTGGGTACGAGAAGAATAAATGAAAGAAAATGGGATTGGGAGGGAGACAAACCATAAGTGACTCTTAATCTCCATGGGACACTTTTTAAGACATTTAAAATTTTCACCACTGTGTGTATATGTGTGTGGGGATGCTACTGGCATTTGGTGAGTAGAAATCAAGGATGCTACTAGACATCTTACAGAACACAGGATAGCCCCCTGCAATAAAGAATTATCTGGTCCAAAACATCAGTAGTGCCACTTTAGAGAAACCACATATGAAGATACGTTACTGAAAGATTTTTTGAACAAAAAAAGTTGTATCCCCGGATTTGTATATATGTACGTATGTATGTATGTATGTATGTATTTTTTAAATTTTATTTTACTTTTTCACTGTTCCAAGAGTCATTGTTTATGCACCACACCCAGTGCTCCATGCAATACATACTCTCCTTAGTACCCACCACCAGGCTCACCTATCCCCCCAGCCACCTCCCCTCCAAAGCCCTCAGTTTGTTTCTCAGAGTCCACAGTCTCTCATGATTCATCTTCCCTTCCAATTTTCCCTAACTCCCTTCTCATCTCCATCTCCCAATGTCCTCCATATTATTCCTTATGCTCCATAAGTAAGTGAAACCATATGATAATCAATTCTCTTGCTTGACTTATTTCACTCAGCATAATCTCTTCCAGTCCCGTATATGTTGATACAAAAGTTGGGTATTCATCCTTTCTGATGGAAGCATAATATTCCATTGTATATATAGATCGTATCTTCTTTATCCATTTGTCTTTTGAAAGGTATCTTGGCTCTTTCGACAGTTTGACGATTGTGGCCATGGCTGCTATGAACATTGGGGTACAGGTGGCCCTTCTTTTCACTTCATCTGTATCTTTGGGGTAAATACCAGGCAGTGCAATTACAGTGTCATAGGGTAGCTCTATTTTTAATTTCTTAAGGAATTTCCATGCTGTTTTCCAAAGTGACTGCACCAACTTGCAATCTCACCAACAGTGTAAGAGGGTTCCCCTTTCTCCACATCCTCTCTAACACTTGTTGTTCACTGTCTTGTTAATTTTTGCCATTCTATCTGGTGTAAAGTAGTATTTCAATGTGGTTTTGATTTGAATCTCCCTGATGGCTAATGATGATGAACATTTTTTCATGTGTCTGATAGCCATTTGTATGTCTTCTTTGGAGAAGTATCTGTTCATGTCCTCTGCCCATTTTTTGATGTGATTATCTGTTTTTTGAGTGTTGAGTTTGAGGACTTCTTTATAGGTCTTGGATATCAGCCCACTGTCTTTAGTGTCATTTGTGAATATCTTCTCCCATTCTGTGGGTTGCTTCTTTGTTTTGTTGATTGTTTCCTTTGCTGTGCAGAAGTTTTTTATCTTGATGATGTCCCAAAAGTTCATTTTCACTTTTCTTTCCTTTGCCTTTGGAGACATGTTTTGAAAGGAGCTGTTTTGGCCGATGTCAAAGAGGTTACTGCTTTTGTTCTCCTCTAGGATTTTGATTGATTCTTGCCTCATGTTGAGGTCTTTTATCCATTTTGAGTTTATTTTTATGTATGGTGTAAGAGAATGGTCGAGTTTCATTCTTTTATACATAGCTGTCCAATTTCTCCAGCACCATTTATTGAAGAGACTGCATTTTTTCCACTGGATATAGAACCAGAAAAGACCCTGAATCACTAAGGAAATGTTGAAAAAGAAAAACAAAACTGGGGGCATCATGTTGCCTGATTTCAAGCTTTACTACAAAGCTGTGATCACCAAGACAACATGGTACTGGCACAAAAGCAGACACATAGACAAATGGAATAGAGCAGAGAGTCCAGATACGGACCTGCAAATCTATGGTCAAATAATCTTCAACAAAGCCAGATTTGTATTTAAAAAATTACTCTGCTACATGAAAAGTAGTTTGGTGGCAAGGTTGGAAGGAGAAGAATGGATACAGGGTAGGACGCCACTGGTTTCTTGAGTTATTGTGATAGAAGTGAAGATGGAGAGAAGCAGATGGTATCAAAATATGTTTTGGGCTAGAAATGTCAGCACTTGTCAGTGATTAGATGTGAGCATTGAGCAGAGGAATGAATCATGCTGGACTCTCAGATTTCTGTCTTGAGAATCTAAGGGAATATGTATAGAATGAGATGGGGAAAATGGGCAAGAATGAGTTTGGAGACTGAGTTTAAGAGTTCTGTTTGAGGTCTATTAAGTTTGAGATGCCTGTGTGAATTTCAAATTAAGCAGGCAGTTGGATATATATCAGTTAGAAATTCAGAATACTAAAAATGTGGCAGCACAAATCATATTTCTACATCCTAAAAGAAGATATGACATGTTTAAGAGGCAAATACTTTGACTGAGAGATAGTTTCTAGCTCAACCTGCCACTTGTGCCAATCTGGACAATACGTTTCCTGTCTCTGATGATATCAGTTCCCCAATATGTGAAAGAAATGTATTAAACTAGATTAGTGTTTTTCAACCAGTTCAGCCCCAACAATTCCTTTTATTAATTTTCTCTCATTAGCCCCATGTTTTGAGTTAAAAAAATTATTTGTTTATTTAATTTATTTACTTATTTTTTTTTTTTTATGAGAGAGTGAGAGAGAATGTGGGGAAGGGAGCATAAGGAGAAGGACAGAGAGAATCTCCAGCAGACTCCCCACTAAGTGGGGAGCCCAATGCAGAGCTCAATCCCACAACTCTGAGATCATGACCTGAGCCAAAATTAAGAATCAGCTGCTTAACTGACTGAGCCACCCAGGTGCCCCTTCAATTTTTTTAAAAAAATCATCCTACTATATTGCATTCACTAAGAATTCATACACTAAGTCCATCTATGTCATGAATGTTTTTCTATTTTAATGTATTGTCCACATTTTAAAACTTTGATAATTATGTCTTGTTGGGTAAGATGGTATATACTCTCAGAAATGAAGTTTAAATGCTGCCATCCTGATCAGTAGCTTCTCTCTCTTGCTGTCTTTTCCAGTCCGGGGTCAGTTATACATTGGATGTGTTTAGTTTTGATCCCGAGATCTCCTGGCTTATGACTATATATTTCCTTTGAAGATTTTATTTATTTTTTTGACAGCGAGAGAGATCACAAGTAGACAGAAAGGCAGGCAGAAAGAGAGGGGAAGCAGGCCCCCCGCTGAGCAGAGAGCCTGATGTGGGGCTTGATCCCAGGACCCTGAGATTATGACCTGAGCTGAAGGCAGATTCTACCAACTAAGCCACCCAGGCACCCAAAAGGTTTATAAATATATTAATAAATCTGAAGCGACTATTACATATAACTAATCAAACTTCTGATCGATAATGGAGAACCAGGACTCTATTACTCTTCTACATAGTACTACACATATCTGATAAAATTCCATGCAAAAGCAAAGATATTCTCATTGTGTCTGATATTCTCATTGTGAGCAAATATTCACTTTTTTATATTAAAAATATATTTTTTAAAGATTTTATTTATTTGTCAGAGAGATAGAGAGAGTACAGACAGGCAGAGTGGCAGGTAGAAGCAGAGGGAGAAGCAGGCTTTCTGTGGAGCAAGGAGCCTGATGTGGGACTTGGTCCCAGGACCCTGAGATCATGACCTGAGCCGAAGGCAGCCACTTAACCGACTGAGCCACCCAGGCATCCCCTATATTAAAAATATTTAATAATTGTTTTTGTTACATTCACTGGTCCCACATGGAAACCACTGCACTTGATTAATATCAATTTCAAGATCCTGTAGCTATATACTTATTTTGCTACTAGATGTCAACTTCTAGCATTGCAATTCTTTAGCAGTGGAACTTTATTAATAATTTCAAGATGGTGTCAATTTCTTTGTATGTCAGGGTTTTATTAAGTAAAATTATCTCAATTTCTTATTAAAATAATTACAGAATATTGTATCCTATAAATCAAATATGTATGCAGAGAGGTGGGCTTAGGTTTTAGGACAATAATCTGAAAATAATCATGCTTGAGGAAGAGGCAGGCACTGGTAAGGTAGTAGGAAATCACAGCCCTTATTGTTGATAATGAAGAAAAAATCCAGGTAGGTATAATGCCACAGCATGAATATATAGGAAATGATAATAGGCAAGCAGACAATGCAAAGAAATCCCTAAGCCAAATGTCAGAAGCACAGAAAAAGCAGGTCTTTGTCATTCCAGGTAGGAAGTAGACCTTCAGGGAATCTGGGGTATAGGTAATGGGGCCCTAGTCCTAGAGCAACTGACCTCTTGGCAGTTATTAGCATTGGGAGTTTGGCACAAAAAAAGCTAGATAAGGGACAAGTATCTGAATAATTCTATCAGCTGACATCTCAACCCTTGGAGAAGGCTCCACTTATTAGAATGTGGAATCAAGGTCAAAGCTAGAGGAGTGAGTGTAATGATGCCAAGTCCCCACCTTGTAACAGCAAGCGGCAGAAATGCAGTCTGATGTAGTTCAAGAGAAGTGGAGATTGTAGAGTCGTATAATTTATCCAGAGTGGTTGGTGGTTTTAAATGTCCACATGTGCTTTGCGGACAATGGACCTAATTCCCCTCTCCCTGAGTGTGGGCTGAATTTAGTGGCTCATTCAAGTGAATAGAATACAGTGGCAGTATGGTGTGTGATTTTGGACTGCGACTTCTTATTTGCTCTCATTCTTAGTCACTCACTCTGGGGGAATCATGTCATGAGGATACTCAGACAGCCCTTGTGGAAAGACCCGTTTGGCAATGAAACAGGGCTTTCTGCCAATGGCCATCTTTGGAATAGATCCTCTAGCTCCAGACAAACCTGCAGCATGACCCATCACTGAGCTCAGTCATGTGAGATATCCTGAGCTAGACTCCAGCAGCTAAAACAATCCCAGGTTCCTAACTCTCAGAAACTGTGGGAAATGACATACAACATATTGTTTAAAGTTGCTAGACTTTGGAGTAATTTGTTTTGCCGCAATTGATAACTCAACTGGAACTCAAATGCTGAAGTCAGTGCACCATGTTATTCTCTGTTTTTTTTTTTTTTTTTTTTTTTTTTTTTTTTTTTTTTGCCTTAGCTTTCCAAATTTTTTGTTGTTGTTTGTGTTTTGTCCTCAAAGTCGCTCTCTGCACCTGGCATAGGAGATTGCTTCAGGTAATCATAAGCGCTTATCTTTATGGCTTGTGATTTAAAAGAGGGATTGTTTTTTTCTAGGGTTCATATATGACAACTTCAGAGAAAGTTCTTTTCTCTATTGAGTCACATGTCCACCGGCCTTCCTGTCACAGGAGATATAGAATCATTATGTGAGTCAGCTCTTGTACCTACTCTTGTGGCCACACATAGAGTCTCATTGTTAACATCCTTCACCCAACCCCAGGGTATGTGGGAGAGGCAATTCTCTCATAAGCAGGGTGCTATTGCCAGTGGAAAGGAGTTAGGAGTGTGGGTGAGGAGAAAACAAGAGATATTTGGCACATTGGAGCGAAAATGGGCGGGGTTATATACAAAGAAGATTCTGTTTTTTGTTTTTGTTTTTTTCATTTACAACTACCCTTTCAGAGCAATCTTGATAATGTCAAATACACATATGTTGAAAAAATTCTCATTATCAACTTAAAATACAGTAGTAGCACCATTGCTACCATCTAGCAATCTTACATATTCCAGATGAGCTCAAGAACCAAGAAGTAGATAGATATAACAATAGAATGTTCTGTTTTGTTTTCAAGAGCAAGGGAGAGAGAGAGAGAGTGCGTACGTGCAAGTGAGAGGGGAGCAGGAAGAGGGAGCAGGGAGGGGCAAAAAGAGAGGGAGAGGGAGAATCGTAAGCAGGCTCCGCGCCCAGCACAGAGCCTGATGCAGCTCTCCATCTCCTGACCCTGAGATTATGATGGGTGCTGAAATCAAGAGTCAGACAGTTAACTCAGTGAGCCACCCAGGCGCCCCATAGAATGGGTTTTAACAAGAGCTATGTCCTCTGGTTCTGTTTCTGAGTCCCATTTTTTTTTTAACCCACAATTTTTAGAAACTGAATGTATAGCACAGGATAAAACACTCTGGGAGCTCACCGTGTCCATAGCCCACTCCAGAGAAGCAGCTGCCAGTGTCTCCTAATGCATATCTAATAATGAAAACAATGGATATAATCCATTGTGTTTATATTTGCTGTATGCTCCAGGCCCTCCTCTTAAGTGCTTCTGTCAGTCAGGGTTCAACTAGATGAGCAGAACCAGTAGAAGATTGCATGTGTATATTCTTCCTCAAGCTCACTCAGCATTAGAGTAGCAAACATATGACTCACTTCACTTTGAAAATTTTAGAGAGCAGATCTATAGGGATATTCAGCAAGTCAGTCTGGCAGGGGTGTCCAGCATCTTTGTGGTCCACTGTGGCCTCCTCCAGCTAGCGGGCCACCCTCAAGTCTTCACAAGGGGAATGCACGACCCAGGTGGTATTTATCCCTAACAGGTCACAAGTTGACTTACCCAGTAGCCCTCCTGTTTGGCCCATCCTAGGCATCACCTGGGAGTCTGTGGAGCATGTAGACGGTCAGGCACCACCCACTCCACAATCCAAATCTGTAATTTAATAAGAGCCTTCACTGATTTGTGTGCACATTAAAATTCAACAGAATACATTTAATTCAGGCATAACAGGCTGCATCTGAACATGTTCCAGATCCTTTTCCTTGATGATGATAGTCCTAAGGGACGCATAGCTTCATTCCACCCACTCTGTGAGCCTCTGCTTTGCCTCCCGCATGGAGAAAATATGATAACTGGGTCAGAAGAGCTGGCCCATGAACATTCTAGCTCCCCACGGACGCTGGCATTGGGGACGCTGAGCCTTCTTAAATTTTTTGTATTTTGATATCATCCTCCATTAACTGAGGAACATGAGTGTATGACTGTCCTTGCAAGCTAATGGATTGTGACAAATAGCCTGGGTAATTTAATTTGCAAAGCCACAGGGATTATAACTATAGTAAATTAAATATGGGAAGAAGGGCTTTTAGGAATAGGTACACTGAGAGCAACAGGAAGCTGTTGACCACAGATAAACCACTCCCGAATACAATAACTTTTGCCCTTTTCTGTGGGTGAAAATAGCCCACAGGCCTCCCTGAAAAGGAACTCTGGCTCTTTCTGTTTTGCAGAATGTATAATACATAATGGTGATAAGGATGGCTGAGTCATAAGAGACAAGGCTTAGCTGCCTACAGCATACTGATTAGGAAGGTTTAACATGTTTAAAAGATTTTCAATAAATATGATGACAATAATAGATAATTTGGAGCTTACATAAAACGTTGTCTCTCTGAAAAAACAGATTTTCTGGCATGACTCATTCTCCAGGCCTCTAGAGTACAAGGTGTACTGAGATGCTCAGCACTCCTCCCCACCCCCAAGGAGAGTGTCTCCCGCAGTGCTGGGGGAAGCAGCCACAGGGGCTACTCAGTCCTTTCCTATCACCATGCCTTATTCTTCCCAGCTGGATTCATTAAATTCACTCTCTCAAGGACCTGAAATGGGGCACATAACCTTTTGTGGGTCTCTGTTAAGCATATGAGTTGAGAAGCCATATGAAGATGGGTCTGCGTCTGCTAAGGTTTACCAAAGCACAGAAAGTTGACTGTAGACAAAGCATGAAGTAAAAATCCCCCAGGCTCATGATATGGAAAGCAAAACTTCCTCAGTTCCTATCACTTGTTCTAATCCTTCTTGAGGTCCTATTATGTTACCTGCTTTGGATACCATGAAACACATAGTCCTGCCCCCAAATTATACTACATTTTTCGTTAAACTAATTTGAGCAATGTCCGCTCCTTGAAAGTAGTTCCTTGTTGAAGTCAAGAGGCTTTTCTCTATTAAAATATACGATGATCCCTCATATTTTATCAGTAATAGGTCATGGTGGCTATGGGACAAAATGGGCTACAGAGGACAGAGCATAGCGGAAGAACTTGTCACAGACATCTGGGCCAGACTGGCAGCCGAAGGATGGTGATGTGATGGCAGATCACAGATATCAGGTTGGAGTCCCAGGCAGAGGTCAGTGACTGAAAGCACATGATGGCTAGGGGACCTAGGAATGTGTCTGGCTCAGTGTTCATGCTGGGCATAGGGAATAGGCTTAGGGTGATTTGGAAATAGCACCTGAGGTTGGGCAGGTCGGCCCTCCAACCATGAAGGGGATAGCTCTGCCTGATAACAGCAGCTACTCTAGCATAGGTGAAGGGTGCTGTGGCCCAAGAGATCACGGCAAAGGCTTGTGCCCACTTCGGTCCACCAGAAACATAAGAGATCACAACTTCATGTCTTCTAGCTCTGCGATTGAGTAATTTTCTTTGGAGAGCAGGCTCTTTCTTTCCAGGCTACTTTTGTAGCAGCTATCCATTAATGTGGTTTCGTTAGGGTATGTAAATCTCCCTGGAAAGAACCCACTTCCTGGAAAAGAACCCACTATAATTCTATTGTTTCTGTTGTTCTTTTCCAAGGTCAGTCTATCTTGCTTGTGGCTTGCTCATACCCATTTGGTACTTGGTCCAGTTGGTAGCTCTCAGGTCCAGGTTATGTTGACCAATGCTTTTTTCTTTTTTAACTTTGGAGATAGTCTTAGGGAAAGCTGTGGATAACTATTGAGGATACATTTAAATTAACTCTAAGTAGAGTCTGTAAATTCCCAAGTGTTTTTATTTTTGTTTTGTTTTTTTCCCCCTGATGTCTGTGACTCTATAGTGAGGAGAAAGTAAATGTCCTGGGGGCTATGTATACGTATGGATGTGTGTATTGGTACAAATTTCAGAGAAACCAAGAGAAAGTGTTCTGAAAAATGTCTCAGAAATTTCAAATTTTTAAGTTTCATGCACTTAAACAGTGGGAATGTTCAATGTTATGGCATTTATTAAGATGGGACTAATTTTAGCTATTCAGTTGTGTTAGACTTTATCCCTGCTGTCAACTTTTGACTTGCTATTTATTACTCTGATTTTAATATAATAAATTAAATTTTGACAGACAATTTTAGATCATATCTTCCTTTTCAGAAGTATATAATTGTTGACAGCCTCTGACAAATAATCATGTGTATTATGCATTAACATCAAATATTTATGTAAAAAAAGAAACAGGTTCCCATCTACTTTAGTCAAATGGCCTTTCATTTCTTAGAATTTATTGTAAAATATTCATTTGTTTGACAAACATGTATTAAGTATGTACTGTATTGGCATCATGCACAGGGACAAAGTTCAAATCTTCAGGAAGTATAACATTGTAATTCAGAGCAAGGGCTTTAGAGCTGGGCTCCCTCAGAAGCAAATCCTGGGACAAGAGCTTGCACACTCTTGGTTCATGAAGGAAGTGCTTCCCTGGGAGACAAATAAAGGAGTTGGGTAGCAGATCAATAGGAGGAGGAAATGAAGCAAGAGTATGATCTCAGGCAGAGTGTCACACAGGTAGGCTTCACCCTGAACCCATCCACCCCACAATAGTCCATAAGGAGGCATCTCAAGGGAGCTGGGCAAAGCATTGTATTATTTCTTAAAGAGTCACTGTTTAAAAGTGAACAGAAAGCCAGAAATTAATAGGTAGTAGAGAAAAATCTCTAGGATAAATATGAAAGAACAAAGCAAGCCAAAGAAGTGAGAAAGGAAGAATACATAGAATCTAATCTTTTAATTAATGTCTTCCAACATAAGAGAAGATACTATATCCATGAATAATAGGCTATCAGAAGGGATATATAGGAATCAAAGAAGAGTTCTAAATTAAAAAGATGATGGCTCAAATATTTTAGTAGAAGGTTTAAAAGGTAAAGTTGATATTTTCGAGAAAGTAGAACAAAATATCGAGAAACAGTAAGAAAATTAGAAGATCAAACCTGATTGTGTGTCATCTGATGAGTTATAACTCAAAAAAAAAAAAAAAAAGAAAAGAGAGAGAGAGAAAAGGGATTAAAGGAAAATTTTCAAAGAAATATGATAATTTAGAAAAGCAGATAAACACGAGCCTTCAGATTTTAAAGGTCTTCTGGTGTACTCAGACCAATGAATGAAAAATGATTTACAAGAAAGTATGCTCTTATAAAATTTCAGAATATTGGAAATAAAGAGAATATTTTTTGATAAGTTAGAAAGGGGAGAAGATTATATACAAAGGTTAGTGAATACAAATGGCATTGACTTCTCAACAGCAACATTGGATGCAAAATGCCAATGGAACAATGCTTTCAGAATATTTTGCCATAGCAGGACATGTGCATGGTTGTTAAAGTCATTGCATGGGTCCCAGTCCCCTAACACCAAAAGTGATTTGGTTATGGCATACCTGAAAGTTATTTCTCACATCTTCATGGCACCCAGTAATCACACAGAACAGTTTTTGAAAAAGGAGCCCCTCTGCCTGTAGGCTCTTCTTCCCAATCTTTATTAGAGCTGAAAAGTGTTGACTTACCCCAACTCAAATCCACTGTTAGGGACTGTCACAGGTATTCAAAGACAGATCCTTCAGGAAAGTGGGAGTGTGGAAGGCAAGGGGCAGTATGCAGCTTCCAGAGCTGGAGGAACAGCTCTGTGGTAAGAAAATGGGAATACTGGCCATGATAGGACCTGAGGGCACGAGGAGATGGTTTGGGGATGAAGAGAGAGGTGAAGTTCTCCTTCCCTTCTTTCCTCTGCATCCAGCTTCCATGTCCCATACCCCTTCCCTTTCTAGCTTCTGCTCTATCTCTGGATGGAAGAGACAGAGTCAGGGCCCCATGTGGTACAGAGAATGGGTGTGCCCTCCTTTCTTTTTCCTTCAGCTCACTTGGCAGCAACGAAGGAGAGAGTAAGTAGAAAGTAAGAGTTGAGTGTGGAGTTAGAGTCAGGAGAAGAAAGAGGGATATGCATAGGAGTTTCCCCCTACTACCACTTCAGTAAGACAGACCTTTTCATCAAACAGTTCTTGATGAAGGGGATGAAGAGCTGATGCTAACGGGGCTACAGGTGTGAAGGAACAGCAGAATCTCTGTGTGGTGCACAGGAAGACCATCTCCCAGCAGCCTGGCAACCATGAGGAGGTGGTAAAAGAAAGACTATTTCTGGCTCCAGCTGCTATACTGGGACTTGCATTCTTATATAAGTAAAGTACATAAAGAAGGTGCAGAGACTTGGAATTTTTCTTCATGGTCATCCTTCCCCCCCCCCCCCTTTCTTCAGCTACTGATGACAGGAGCACTTTCTAAGTTTCTTAACATAGAGCATCATATGAAATCTCAGTCTAATATAGGTTTTCCTCTTTTTAAAGTAGCCACAGAAATACAGTGCACAAACCAAGGATGAAGTCATTAGGCAGATCCCAAACACCTATAGCTTAAGAATTAGAGTTACTTTTCCTTCAGCCACATGCAGTCATAAACCATTAAAATATTAATTACAATTCTATTCACAAAGTATTCCTTATTTCTTTACTTGGTCTTTGGCTCCCATCCCTAGTTTTATGGTGTGGATGACTTGAGGTGTTGTGTATTTAGCTGGGAGGCACAAGCAGACTAGGATTTGGGGTCTGGTTTCAGAATGGTTAGACACTTGCTGCTCCTCTGGTTCCTGCCCACCTCCTTGGAGAGTCCAGAGCAATTCCAGGGCCATATGGGGGCAGAAGGGACAGCGTGCTAGCTTCCTGTACTGGACTGGAAAAGGGTTTCAAAGGGTTTGTGGATGTTACATGGCAGGGGTTAGAATTAGAATCCTACTTCTATGGTTTTCTCTGTGGTTGAATTCAGTGTCAAGTGTGGCATCAAAGAGAGAGCAAGGGGATAGATTAGGGGGTATATAGACTCAAGTGTGTACCATTTGTGGTATTGATTGGATCTTGTCTGGAAAAGTCATGTTAAGCTTTTAGGCCTTTTTTTAATTAAAAAAATGAGAGAGAATCAATTATATAGAATGGGTGTAGAAATATATTAGAAGTTAGGAGACTTTCATGTTCATCTTGACTTTGATACTAACCAGTTTTTTCACTTTGGGCAAGTCCTTTTGGTCTTGGTTTTACTGTTTTTAATCGAACCAGTTGCATTTGATGAACTCTGAAGTTCTTCCCTTTCCTTCTATACTTTTTTGGATAAAGACTGTTGGACAACAGAAATACTGAAGCAATTAAGAATGGAAGGGTAACAAAGAAGACATACAGATGGCCAACAGTCTCATGAAAAGATGCTCAACATCTCTGATCATTAGGGAAATAGAAATCAAAACCACAGAGATACCATCTCACACCTGTCAGAAAAGATAAAATAAAAACCCCAAGAAACAACAAGTGTTGGCAAGGATATGGAGAAAAAGGGACCTTTGCATGGTATTGGTGGGAATGCAAGCTGATCTAACAATTGTACTACTGGTATTTACCCAAAGAATACAAAAACATGAATTTGAGGGGATACATGCACCCCCATGTTTACAGCAGCATTATCTACAATAGTCAAATTATGGAAACAGCCCAAGTATCCATCATTTGAGGAATGGATAAAGAAGATGTGGTATGTGTAAATACGTGTGTGTGTGTGTGTGTGTGTAGGTACACATAGACACACAGTAGAATATTACTCAGCCACAGAAAAGAATGAAATCTTGCCATTTGCAATGACATGGAGGGAGCCAACGAGTATTATGATAGGCAAAATAGGTCAGGAAAGACAAATACCATATGCTTTCATTCATATGTGGAATATAAGAAACAAATGAGCAAAGAGAGAAATAAGAGAGAGGGTTGCAAACCAAGAAACAGACCCTTCACACACTGATGGTCACCAGAGGGGAGAAGGGTGGGAGGATGGGTGAAACAGGTGATGGGGATTAAGGAGGGCACTTGCTGTGATGAGCACCAGGTGTGGTATGGAAGTGCTGAGTCACTGTATTGTACACTTGAAACTACTATTACCCTGTATGTTAACTAACTGGAATTCGAATAAAAAATTTTTTAAAAATGCAAGGGTAAGAAAAGCAAGGGATTAAGAGGGTGAGGCACATGTCACAGTAGAGGAAGGGTCCAGGGGAAGGAGGAGATGAAAAAATTTAGTTTTTTCTATTTATAGGAAAGCCATATATGATTGACTGGATGTTCATAGAAATGATTTGAGGAGTAGAAGAATAGTTACAAATACAAATAAAAGGATATTAAAAAAATACCCACAAAACTTTCTGTGTGACAGATCCCACAGGTCCTAGTTGTCTGAGGAGAACTTATACAGGTGCTTATACATCCAGCACTGAGGTTAGATCACCTATGTGTGATTTTCAAAGGAGATAGTCAAGGACAATATGCATTTTTGAGAGTAAGAAAGGTTGATATTTAAAAGGCTAAGAGAAAGAGTATTTTTGGTGAATCATCTGTGAGAGGGATTCACCACCTACTCCCAACACCAGAAGAGTATTGGGTGCTTCCCTCTCCCTTCAGCCTAGCAGGAAGGCCTGTAAGGAGACCAGCCAGAAAGCGTGATAGGTGTCCCTGGATTTGGGGGCAACATTGGACTGCTGCCTGAGGGACTGTGGAAAATAGACTCTGTATGAAAGACTGGCTGCGGCCACACATAAAGGCAGGGCAAGAGCAGAGTCTGCACGTTCATTGTTTGGCACATAAACTTCCCATGGGCCAAGCGGGTGTCATGAAAGGGAATCAGGTTGGCACTTTCTGAACAGCCTCAGCCAAACTGACAGGATTCTGGAAGTATGAGGCCGTGAGGTTCTTTACAAAGACAGGAACTGATGTGAGGGAGGCAGCAATAGGTCAACTGAGGGAGATGCATTAGGGACTTCTGAAATACCCACATGTGCCCCTAGAAAAAGAGTTAGTTTTGGTTACCCATCAAATAACCAAGAGCATCAACCCTGAACAAGTCAAGTATGTCTTTTTTTTTTTTTTTTTTTTTTTTTTTTTTGTCTTTGTATCTTTTTTCCTCCCCTCGTTATAATCATGGGGATTTGGGTGTGGGGTAGGGAGAGCTGACAGAAGAATTGGGTTTATTCTCCTTCCTTTCTTCCAACAGGTCTTTAGACTCAGACAGGCCAAAGCTAGGGGAGTATAGTTTGCTGCCCTATTTTAAAATATAATTTTGGGTTATTATGAGAGGACTAAGTAGGAGACAGAGCAGGGCTGTCTCCCACATTTTCTCCTGGAAGTCACGAACCGAGCATCCACAGGCAATAAACCTAGTTTTACAAGCTTGTCAGTATACTTAACTGCATAAAATGGTGATCTATTAGTACTAAATCTTAAATTAGCTACTGGATTTTTAGAACTCAAGGACAAGAGCCAAACAAAGAAGTTTCTTCTGAATCTATAGCAGCATCAGGCAGCTGAGAGCTACCAGCCGATAGTCTTACGAACAGATATTCTGGGATTCCTATTTATAGAGGCTATCTTGTCACATGGAAAACCACATTTTTCTGGCATTGTTCCTTACCATATCATGGAGCTTTACTATTGGAATGTCAATTCCTTTCAATAAGCTTGAATGGGTTTGTAGCCAGACCACCACCGAATCTTGGAACATAAAATTTGAAGGAATATCACTGCTCTAACTTCCTCATTTTACAGAAGGGGACACCGAGGCCTCAAGAGATTAAAACATTTGTTAGTTACAGAGTTAGGAACACACCCAGGCTTCTTGACTCCAAGTCTTGTGCCTTTAACATAAATTTAAACTAAGGATTTTGTCTTGTTTTGTTTTGGGTGGATGAGGTTTGGATATGAGAGGAGCTGAGAGTAGGTTTTCTTTTTTTATCCATGCAATTAAATAAATCAGAAGTTTTATAGGTCTAAGTTTCCTTTATTATTTAAGCAGGCCAGAAGAC
Organism: Mustela lutreola; assembly: GCF_030435805.1. Lineage (NCBI taxonomy): Eukaryota > Metazoa > Chordata > Mammalia > Carnivora > Mustelidae > Mustela > Mustela lutreola. Next base: position 87,511,391 of record NC_081294.1, read on the forward strand.
AAAAAAGATTTGTATTCTCTCAGCACTCATCACTCATGTTAGTAAAAATACATTTAGAGTGGCACGATCTGAGTAACTTGAAGGAGAGTCTCGGTGCTGCCCGTCAGGTATGGTCAGAATACATGAAGGTTGATCAGCTGGCTGTCAGTTTGGACACTTAGGAGGTATGCAACTCTGTATAAGTAACTGAAGTTTCCTATAACTGTTTACTCTGTTGGTTAAAAAAGAAAATCGGTGAGCCATGTTGGCTTCTATGTTAATCATCTTTGAAATTGTAAAACATTTTTAAAAAATTTAAATTCAGTTAGCCAATGTATAGTCCATCATTGATTTTTGCTGTAGTGTTCAATGATTCATTAGTTGTGTGTAACACCCAGTGTTCATCACACACACACACACACAATTACATAAATAAGCAGTAGAACATTTATAAATGAAAACAAAGTATTACAGTCGTTTTCATGGTTGGCCGTGTGGCAATCCTAGAATGGCTTCCTCTTCCATAGATACCTGTTACCTGGCTCACTGCCTAGACAACGTTCACAGGCTGGTCTATAGAGCTGTGTCCCAGGGGTACAACTGGCTTAGATCCTGCATGCACAGTGTGTCAGGGGCTTTGAGCTGTGCCAGGAGCCTGTTAGCCGTGTATGTTTATCTCCTGCCAGACTCGGTGTGCGTCCTGTGTTGCCATAGGCAGGCTCTGCAGAATGTCTTTCTGTTTAACATTGCTTGGGTAGAATGCCTCTCGATTTTGAAAACCTCAGAGACTATTCTTATGTCTTAAATCAACATCTTTGACCCATATTTAAAAATTACATCTATTTTTCTAAAATATAACAAAATACTTTTATAAACTGGTGTACAGAGTTTTCCTGATTTATATTTTAAACTCAACTGATAGGATGTCAAAATCACATGAGGACTGTTTGAAAATGTTCCAAATGTCAATAAGAGGGAGCTTAAAGGTATTAAAAGAGACATTTGGGTGTTGATGGTCTTAAAGAGGCCTCTAAGTGTCATACATTGTATGAGCCAACGACTGCCAGGTCTGGCTGTGTGCTCTGCTGGTCCTGAGGATGTTTCCATGGAGACTGACACTGCTTGACCCCTGGAGCAACTTCTGCACTTAACAATTCCTCTATCTGAGTTTTTTCAAGAGCTTTTTGACATTTTAATCCGTTTTTTAAAAGATTTTTATTATTTGTTTGAGAGAGAGAAAAAGAGGGAAGATGCAGGCACGAGTAGGCAGAGAGGCAGAGGGAGAAGAAGAGGGAGAAGCAGACACCCTGCTGAGCAGGGAGCCCGACTTGGGACTCGATCCAAGGACCCTGAGATCATGACCTGAGTCGAAGGCAGATGCTTAACCAACTGACCATTGAGGCTCCCCTTTAATCCATCTTTTCAAAACCAGCCTACTCTGTAAGAGCAACAGTTTTTACTTTGGCTTCAACCCTCTCTTCAAAGTCTGACATACGTCACAAGTTACAGGGTTCCTTTCTTACATGCATTCTTCATTTCTTGTGGAAATTTTTTTTTGTTATTATTTGTTGATGAACTCTAGAATTATCTTTTACTTATATACATTTGATTCCTTTGGGAGTAGTGCAGTGCCCAACAAATAGCATATGCCTGAGACTCCCTTGCAAGCAGAGGAAGGTAGCCATGTGACTGAATTCTAGCCAATGAAATATAAATGAAAGTTGTTAGGGAAGTTTCTTGAAAGAGAAGCATATGCCCATTTATTCTAGCTTTTCCTCCTTCCTTTTGCCTGAAACATGGACATGATGGCAGGAGCTTCAGCAACCATCTTAGATCCTAAGAATATGAGGTTACATCTCAAGGATGGTGAACCAGAAAACTAAAAAGAGCCTGGATGTCTGATGATATCAGGGAGCACCATACTAGATCTGGATCAGCTCCCTTTGGATTTCTTTTATGTGGGAGAACAATAAATCCTGAATGTGCTCAGTAATACGCGGTTTAGAACAAAGTTTTTAAGTAATAAATAAATCTTGCTTATTTTTGTCTACCTTTTCTTCAGATAATTCCCACCACCCTTTTAAGGAATGACCTTACTTACTCTAGCCAAACCAAGTTCTCCATTTCCTTCAGGATATTTCTTAGAACCACCTCCTGTGAGAGACCTGTTACTCTTATTCTTTCTTTATGACCATCCCTGTAATTAAAAATGATTAAAATTTTGATGTAGGAGTCAATCTCTCTTACATATAAGATTCTTTTCTATATAGTCAATTTTGTGTGTTTCACGTCCCTCAAGATGGAAAGTCACTGGGAATAGTTTCTATTCTAGTTCATCTTGGTGTCTTCCATTACTCCGCAACAATTAGGATTAGCAAAGTGGTGAGACTCCAAAAAATTCTGAGTCCAGATTAAATGCATTTTGTCAAATCTAGAGAAACGTGGGGTGGGGGTTGATAATTGAATAGTTCCTGATCTAATGTGTTCATGTGAGTCAGCCCTGGGTTGCAGAGCAGGTGATGGTCCTGCCTCAGCCTATAGTTGGGTTCAATGTTCTCCATTTCCTGCAGAAGCAGTGAGGACTTCTGCTCTTTCAGGAGTTCCAACCCCTCTCTATCCCTGGGTTTCTCCCAGGGCTTTTAGGGCCTTTTCCTTCTTCCTCTTCTCTCTTTCCCCAACCCATCCTTCTTCTTCTTTTTTTTTTTTTTTTCTCCTTCTTAAATTGATGCAATTCTTTTAAAAACAAAACTAGAAAACAAGAGTTTCAAAATGTTGTGGAAAATTACTTATAAACCTAATCTTTCTCAGGCCATTTCTTTGCCAGGAAGCAGCCCCCTGCATATGAACTCACTATCTTGTACTTGTCACTCACATGGCTCCTCAAATTCTTTCTTTTCCAGGAAATCTTCCATGGCCTGACATCCTGAGGGCAAGTTTACTTAGCATTTGTTCATTCAGTAAAGATGTGTTGAAGTCTACTGTGTGCTTAGTACTCCAAGATGCTTCTGGAGAGGGTGTGTGTGTGTGTGTGTGTGGTTAGGGAATTCCCATCCACAGAATTCAGTACGGTTACACATCCTATCATAAAGAGGTTTAAGATTATGTGAATCCTCTCTCTAGCTGCCTGTATCATGCCAGTCCTATCATGCCACTCCTCAGCCAGAAGGATAAGCAGTGAACTCATGAAGTGCCTGTTGAATCCCTCCTTACTGGTCAGTTCGTTTTCCATACTTTTCTTTTGCTCATAATATAAGTTCTCCTTTATTAATGTCATGCATTTGTAATTGGATTCTTGTGTCAGGGAACAAGCACTTACATGGCTAACCTATGGTTGGATATTTTGGGAAAAATGATGAGGTCTTGCATCCTCTGTTCATCACCTCTTCTGAGAAGACTTTGCTGACTCTGTACATCCTTGGCAGAGTTATTCATTCATAGCAGAATTTCTCGCAGCAGTCATAATAATGATTAATGTTAATTAAGACTTAGTAAGTGCCAGACACTGTCCTAAGTACTTTACTTGGCTTATCTCATTTAATCCTACCAACAAGCCAAATAAGTATTATTAATTGCTCTAATTTTACAGGTGAGGTACAGTTAGCTAACCTGACCAAGGGCATAAAACTAGTAAACGGGAGAGACATTCCAGTGCAGGTGGTCCAGTATAATCATCTCTAGTTTCAAGGTGAAGGAACTGTGTTAGTATGTGTGGGCTACCATAACAAGATACCAGACTTCATGGCTCAACCAGCAGAAATTCATTTCCTCACAGTTCTAGATGCTAGAAAGTCTGAGATTAAGATCCGTCAGGGTTCTTTTTCTGGTGAGAGCATTCTTCCTTATTTGCAGATAACCACCTCTCACTGTGTCTTCATGTGGTGGAGAGAAAAGAGAGCAAGCTCTTTGGGGGTCTCTTCTTATCAGGGCACCAATCCCATCATGAGGGATTCTACCTTTGTAACCTCATCTGACTTCAGTTACTTCCCTGAGCCCAATACCATCATATTGGAAATGAGGGATTCAGCATACAAAATATTAAGGGAACACAAACACTTAGTCCATAGCAGGAACCAAGGCTTAGGGAGATTATATATTACCATCAGGGTCAGAGTTATTAGGTGACAGATGAAGGACTAGATCCCAGACTTCTGGAGGCAGATGGCCTCTATGTTACTCTGAGTCAAGAAGACGAAAGTGTAAGAAAGAATATGGAGAGTGCATGATACTATTAGACATTTTGGATTCCCAAGCAACATTTCAGATTAGGGCATCTTAACTTTTGATAATTATAAAAATAAACATGTCTTTTTTCCTTCTGCTCTATTATATTTTCAATGTTTTTACTTACATAGAAAGAAATAGATCTTCTTTTCTTTATCAGATTCAATGAGTGGTAATGTTTTAGTGAGGCTCTAGGTTCTTGCCAACATTTTCAATATTGTATCAGTCAAGATTTTGACAGGAAACAGATGGCACATTAAGATTGGGTAATTTGAAAGGAGTTTGATGAAAAGTCTATTTTCATGAGTGTGGGCATGGCTTCGGAAAAGCACTAGGGATGGTGTGTACCCTATGCCAGTAAGGGTTCCTGTTAATTCTACCAGGGCTGAGGGAATAAGTGGAAGGGGGGGGGGGTAAGGGAAGCCCTGAGGGAATTGTGTCCAGAGGGCTTCCTGACAGGAAGTGTGGCCTATAGTGGAGGAGTACAGACAACCCACAGCCCAGCAAGGGCATCCCAGGGGAATAAATGCCTGCCCTCACTCTCTTCCTGCTTCTGATCTCCTGACCCAGCTTCCACCTAGCTGAATCTGACAAGAGTCAATGGCAACAGGTGATACTGAAATATTCTGAACATACCAGCCAGCGAGGGTCAGAAAACAAGGTTCAGAGGGACAGGGAATAAACTAAATGGAGTTAAAGGGAAGATATCATCACAAATGCTGTTTTCAATGAAGTGGAGATTTAGGAAGTGATCCTCAGTGCCATTTAAGTTGTTCTGGCTTCTTCTGTTAAACCTCACAGGTGGTGGGCAACCAAGCAGTTGTCATGGTTCACTTTTCCTGTGTGAAATGAGAGAGAAGGGGAGATTGGACATTAAACATCTTCCTTACCTAATGGTAGTAGAGAAGTGGATACTCCATCCCAATATCCTCAAGAATTAGGTTTAGGGTTACTATAAACCAACAACACAGTTCAAAGTAAACACATTGATTGAGCAAGTGGTAATTAAGATTAAGTTATTGACGAGAAATTCAAACCAGTTTATGAGAGAGTATTTTGTAAGAACAGCTCTGGCATCCAGTTTGAGGAGATGTGGTCTGATCAACTGTGGCTTTTATTTCTATCCTGGCAGGAAGCCATAGTCCCTGAAGCCCTGGGATAAAGGGTTGGCACCTAACTCTGCCACTCACTAGGGTGTAGTCAGGTCAAATCAGATTATCTCAGCTTCTTCAGCTGTGAACTGAGGAAGATAATCCTGCCTCCACGAGTCATGAAGACACTGAGCATCGTGTCTGGCACAGAAGTGTTTGGTAGATGTTAGATATTCTAACTTGGGTGAGTTAGGGAATCTGGCTAACAAACAGCGGACAACCCTTTTCTAAATAAGGAAATGATACCTCCATGAGAATGCTGGTTTTTTTTAAAGTGAAAATGAGGTTTCAAAGGGAGACATGGATTTTTTCCAGAAAATGATGAATTGTGGATATTTTTGCAGTCCATGATACACCACAAATAATTAAATCAAAGTTTGCTGAAATACGTGGAAACTGCGAGTAAAAAGTGCACTCAGAGGTATCAAAGCAGGGTGGAGGGTAAGAACTAAGAAGCAGCAGAGGAGAAGGAGGAGAAGATGACCACGGGCATTTTGCTATAGGCCCACAGCCTATTCATACCTTGAGGGTCAAATGCAAAGAGGATATGCATGGCTTGTTCCTCCCATGACTATATGAGTTTTCTCTTTTTTGACCATCTCCCTTCTGATAGGCCTCCAATAACCTCGTGGAGGAAAGAGCCATGATCATAGGGTTCTGAACCCTGTGACATAATGAAGTGGTTTATCAGTGTAGAAAAGGGAGTTCTTTTTCTTTTTAATTAAAAAAAAAGATGATCTTTACTAAAATTTAACTAACTCAATAAACCTCAAATGTTTAAATAATAATAATAAAAAACTCCCCCCCCCCCCCAAAAAAAAACCCTCCTGTCATCACAGTATTTCTGTTCAAGTAACTCTGGACTATTTTTAAGAGCTATTACCAAGAACACTGTTTCTCAGATTCATAGAGTGGGCTTTCCCACTCTAACTTCCTCTTTTAATTTGTTCTCAAGACTAGCCTTTTGCTCTGTCCTTTGGCCTTTTTATCTTGTGTTGTAAAGTCATCTCTTTCTGACTCTTTTTGGATTTTCTACCAAGGCAGTTCCCTTCTAACTCCCCTCACCCTTTTTTAGTACCATTTCCAAGGCAGTCCACCATCATGAAGACAGCAATCCAGTGATTACTAAACCTTGAGTTTAATTCCCCTGCAATGCAGCCTTTCTTTCTTCTGCCAGTTTCTGAATTCCACTCTCTATAGAATGAGTTTCATATTTTCTGCAAGCTCATCCCTTTTTTAGAGACTGTTTTCCTGTATAATGAAAAATTTTCAGAGTTTGTGAATTTATTAAACCAGAATATGATCTGAAGAAGGTAAAAAATAAAGCTTCTTAAATCCATACAATGGGGAAAGAAATTTTTTGTTTGTTTGGGGTAATAGAAAAGTTATTACTAGTCATGATAGCTATATGTTTTTAAAACTGAAATATAGTTGGCTTACAAGATTAGTTTTGGGTGTACAACTTAGTGGTTTGATAATTGTATATCTTATGAAATGCTTACTTACCATGGTAAGTGTAGTTACCAACTGTCACTGTACAAAGTTATTGCAATGTAGTTATCACCTGTATTCCCTGTGATACTTTTTATTCCTACGACTTACTTATATTATATCTGGAAGTTTGTACCTCTTAATCTCCTTTACTTATCTCACCCATGCCAACACTTTGCTTTCCTCTGGTAACCACTGGCCACCAGTTTGTTCTCTAGGAGTCTGTTTCTGTTTGTCAATTTATTTTGTTCTTTAGATGCCACATGTAAGTGAAATCATATAGTACTTGTCTTTCTGTGTCTGACTTATTCCACTTAGCATAATACCTTCTAGAAACATCCCTATTGTCATGAATGGCAAGATTTCATTCTTTTTTATGGCTGAGCAATATTCTATTTTATGAATATATACCAAATCTTCTTTATCCATGCATCTATCAGTGGACTCTTAGGTTGCTTCCATAACTTGTCTTGCAAGTAATGCTGTCATAAACATAGGGGCGCATGTATCCTTTTGGGTTAGTGTTTTCATTTTAATGGGGAAAGAAACTATAAAAGGGCTCTGAATGAAGTGACACTGAGAAATTGAAGGAACTCTTACACACCATTGGTAGCAAGTAGGTCTAAGGGCATATATTGCCCTTGAATGAAACACTTGGTTGAGGAATATGTTACTTGTGGTGCATCTTGGGAACCTAGGGAAGAACATTTCCTCCTTCTCATGGAGGCAGTGAGATTCTGCATCCTGCAGAAAAGTGATTAAGAGGAAGTGGAAATTTCTTGCAAATTAATGCTGGGATGTAGAACTGCTGTCCGAAGACAGTTTGAAGGGGGCCCTAAGGCCAACAAGGATAGCTCAGTGGTTGGGCTTTATGGAGCTAGACTTCAGGCTTATTTGTGAGATCTGAGATTTTTGAGATTTGAGACCCATAGCTTTGAAATGATATTTTTAGTTTTCTTCTTTTATGCAAAGGACTGAGGGAAATGTTGGTTTATAGGAGAGAGCTGAATGACCAGTTGATCCAGAGGGCCTGTAGTGCCTCTGCTGAACAAGCTAGGTTATCCAGAAACTAATGGAGAAACTAATACAGAATGGTTTCCCTTTTACCACCTTCCTTCAGTGGGCAGTTGGTGTTGCCTGTAGAACTTAGAGTATGTATTCTATAAGCTGGTTACTAGAAGAGAGAGTTTAGCTTTGTTGCTTATTTTGGAACAAAAACCTTGGTAGGCCCACCTATATCAATGACCTATTACTACATAACAAATTTAGGGACTTGAAACAATAACCATAATTTATTAGAGTTTTGTGGGTTGGCTGGGCTCAGCTGATCCATATTTTCTGCTCTACATGGTGTCAGGTGGTCTCACCTATATATTTGCATTCTTCTGGGACTTGATGGTACAAGGTGGTTTGTTTACACACACACTGATTCATACTGATTATTGGGTTGGACTCCTCTTTACAAGTGGTGTGCCCACTAGAATAAGTGAGCTTCATTACGTAGTAGCTCAGGGTTCCAAACACGAGTGGAAGGAGAAGCTCCCTGGTTTCTTGAGGCCTGGGTCTAGAATTCAAACAGCACGAATCACTTCTGTCACATACTGTTGGTCAACACAAAACACATAGGAAGTCCAGATGTAGTCTTGAACTCTTCATGGGCACATGCCTATAAAGATTGGTGACCATCTTTGCTGACCATATACCACTCATGAGAGGTAAGTGATCTCAGAACTGAAAACAGTCACAGCCCCTCAGATGTTGAGCCAAGGGCACAGAGACATGGGCACATGTATACCCCAATTGTTCACGATTCCATAAGCACATCTGGTATCTGTTTACCTCACTAAGATTGTCAGGTAGGGTTCATAGGTGATCTGATAATTACATATACAGAGATCTTTTTTTACTTATTCTCCAGAGTAAACTGTCACAGAAAGAAAGAGCAGAGCAAATGCACAAATAATGTAAAAATATGGGAAAAGTATATATAAATCTTTCCAACTCCATGGGTATCCACGTGGACCTTTGTCCTCCTGGTCATTTGGCTCAGTGAAGAAAGTCTTTGTCGTAACTTTTCCTTCTTCCTCTCTTACCTGTTATCACCAAATTTACTGTTTCCCAAGTTTAAAATTTAGGTATTCAGCAGCTCTGTCCATTTGGGCATAGTTGTACATTGAATGTATCTGCTGAAACTTTATTCTATCCTTGTTCTACTTTTCTTGGAGAAGATAAGAATTATCAATTAAGATCTAAAAAGCAGATTTCAAGAAGTATCCTGTTAAGAAGAGAAGCTATGAAACTTTAACTCTAAACATCCAGCGTTTCCTGGGATATTACTGAGTTCAATTGTTTTCCCCTGTTAGAAGAGCATCTATTAGATCATATAGTAGCATGTCCAAATTTGGAGTTATAAAAGTATGGACAGTGTAGATATTAAATTAGGAAGTGCATTTCCTGACTACGTATTTCTTTTTGTGCCTCCTTAGGAAATCTTTGTCCTTCTGCCACAAGGACAGATGAGGGCTCTAGGTTCTCTCTGCCAATTCTTTGTTTGACTGCTAACCACTACTTTGTTACCTTGCTTGCTGAATTAACCTTTTGTCTCAGTTCCAGGAACATGAACCATCATCCTCTTTTGACATTAGATAGATCTTCTTTTTTTTAAGGAGGTAAGAGATGAAGATGCTAAATGAGCAGGAGAGCCAAACACGTGTTCTTCTTAAGATTAGACTTCCAGCTCTTTCTTTTCAGGTCATGTTATTTGATTGCCATAGCTAGCAGGTGGCTGAGCGGAATTCATTTGGACATTGTGCATTTCCTTCTTCTAAGAAGAATAGATCCTGCTCCTCTCTCTGTTCAGTAAATCTCAGAAAATATCCATGCATTTTGAAAATAGATGAATTGGGGTTTCTAAATGATTAGGAGTCCTTGCAGAATTCCAGGAATGTGTCCTCTAAAGGTCTCTGTTAGAACAAAGCTCTGTGAAAGAGAGAACCTGTATTTCCCTTTGTTTTGACTGTAACAACAGAAATGTTTTAACTTTTTGTTTGATATTTGGTTGTGAAGGAGACCTTTTTTTTCTTAGTCCTCTTGCCTCAAATGACTTGCCTCCTTCCTCAATTCTTTAAGGACAAAAATTATGCTGAGTAAGTAAACACGTAGAGAAGTAGAGTTTGATTAAATTAACACTGAGGTAAATCCCATTTTAGCTTTGTATAAAACAAAGCATAAGAATAACATTAATTGGGGTGCCTGGGTGGCTCAGTGGGTTAAAGCCTCTGCCTTTGGCTCAGGTCATGAACCCAGGGTCCTGGGATCCAGCCCCGCACCCGGGCTCTCTGCTCAGCAGGGAGCCTGCTTCCTCCTCCCTCTCTCTCTGCCTACTTGTGATCTCTATCTGTCAAATAAAATAAATAAAATCTTAAAAAAAAGAATAACATTAATTAGTTGATTATTTTTCACGAGTTTTTAAAAATATTTTTTATTCATTTTTGGAAGGGGTCGGGGGTTTCTAGTATCACTGTTTGTTGAAGATCAGTTTCCCCAAGAAGCAGATTCTGAGAAGGAGTCTGTGTGCAGGAGACGTTTGGGGAAGGAAAGGAAGCAGGATTGGGCACAAAAGAAATTGCCTGTGGTGCAGACTCAGAAAAGGCCTCAGCTAAACCTGTGAGGAAGCTCAGAGTCTGGGATGGTTCTTCAGAGTTTTCCACAGTTGAAATGAGGGACCCAGAACTTTACATACTTCTGTCAATCAGCCACTGGATATGGGAACAGAGTGTGACTTATCTGAGGCAACGTTCTTCAGCCTGGGTCACTCCTGGGGGAAAAGAGCAGGAGAGTGCTGGCAGCTGAGGTTGAGGGCTGTGAACTACAGCACTCCCAGTAACTACAAGTCTTTCAGTCACATGGTTTCTGGGACAGGCATCACAGTCTTCATGACCTCTGAGACCTGGGCAACTGGATCCTTGCCTAGGGTCTGGCATTTTGGAGGGCTCCACTCTGACCCTACTGTTTTTCCCAGCCTTATGCCTCCTTAAAGGGCAAGGGTCTTAATGGTCAAAGCCTGCATTCCTTCTGACTGTACTTTGGATACTCAAGAGCCTGAAGGCCCAAGGCTTTCCATCCTAGGCCACAGGGGTGACTGAGAGATGGGCATTTGGGAGGGTAGATACACATGGTGGGCTATCCACAAGCATCCATGTGAAGCCCTTTATATGTGGCACCATGGAGAATAGGAAGAGCAGAGCATCTGGGGATGTCCATTTGTATTGTGCTCCAGGTCCCATAAATACTAGGGGTCTGCCTCATTTGATAGCAAACCCTAACTCTCTGTCAGCTGAAGAAAAGGAGACAATTAGGAGACTAATCTTTGGTTGTGGAGAGGCATGGGGCCACAGATGGGACTGGAACTCTGGTTATTGCCACTAGACCAGCTGTTCTCCTCACTGGAAAATATTTACTGAGATACAGATGGCTAAATTTTTCCTCTGATGCTTTGTCTTCTCAGAAAAAAATCAAGAACAATTCCGGTCTTCTTACTTTATTCGTGGAACTATTTGTGAGGATTAGAGTTAAAGTCTATAAGCCCTTTGCAATTTCCCGGAGAAAGGTGCTGTAAAAACATATGATATTATAGTATAATCCTCAGAACACACTTATTTCAGAGGGCCAGGAGAAGAGACTCTGAATCATGGGTGCTGCCTGGCTTGCTCAAATGCCAGGTTTAGCACTGAAGTGCTCTGTGATTGATAGGTCAATGGCTGCTAATCGATGAGGAGCTTTTGTAAATGAGTGACAAACACCTGAAGAAAGCCACATATTTGACCTGTTAAAACCCAAGTAAAGTAGTTATTGTGATTTTTGGAAATGTTACCATTAATAAATTGAGGTACTTTATGTCTTAAAATCTATAGTTTCTTTTCAGCTGTCACTGCTCTATCTCCTACTTACTGAAAATACCTTCCAAAGTTCTCTCGAGGTAAACTCAGTATTCCAGGCAATCTATAATGGGCATCTTCTTGCTCCTGAATCACATTTCACAGTAGACTTCGCACCAAACAGATGACTCCTGGAGGAAAAAAAAAAAAAAAAAAAAGGAAAGAAATCCACAAAAGGCAGGGGAGCCTTGTTCGTCCTGTGCAACTCCATCCAAATAGCAAGAAAGCTGTTCCATCCCAACCAGCTCCCTGGGAACCCAGCTGCACTCCTACCTTATGTGATGTTCAATTAATAGTCCTTTTTTTTTTTTTTTTTTTTTTTTTTTTATTTTTTATTTTTTTATTTTTTATAAACATATATTTTTTAATAGTCCTTTTTAAATTTACTATCTTCCTGCTTTCTCAGCTTGCTGGCTTTTTGAAAAATTTGCATTTAATGAATGAGCAAATGAGCTAGAATTATGAAGAAATATGCACTGTGAAATATTGTTCTCGCTTCATCTAAATAGAAATAGGCAAGCATTCCATTCTCTGTCCCACTTTCTTAGCAGAGTTGGAAAAGAGCTAAGAAAACTCAGAGTTCTAGAGTCTGTTTATATCCTGTGTATATATAGCTATCGCAGCAAACAATTGCTCCAGAGATTGTTATTGGTAAACTGCATTTACTTAAATGTGCAGACCGGAGATGCTATCCTAACGCAGAGATGTGTTCCTCTGCATGAAGTAGAAATCAGAGGACTCGCTCTCTAACCCTGTGCTGTCACTTGCTAGGTCTGTCATCTTGGCTTCTGTTCAGTACCTATAGAAAGAAGGGCCTCCGGAGTTAGGTGGGTCAGTGTGGTTCCCAATCTGAGTGCAGAACTGGAGTCCTTGAGCTGTTTCAGTATTTCATACAGCCTACTTGAAGTAGTAGCTAGTAATGAAAACTGTGTCGGGGGTACATAGGCTAAATAAAGAAGAGTCCTTTGTTTTTGTGTGAAATGATATCGACTCAGTATGGTAACTGTGGTTTTCTCATGATGAACAGAATGGGGAAAGAAATTAATCATTAAATTGAATTATATAAAATTGAAGATATTTGACAGTTTTGACCTAGAAAGACAGCAAATTGCATATGGTTCTAATACTATATATTTATATATTTTAGCATAGGGAGGTGACATAGCATAGAGGTAAGAAGCTTTGACTTTGAAATCAGCCAGACCTGAATTTAAATCCTAGTTCCACTGGCTGTGTGATTTCAGGTTACTCAGCCTCGGTGGACATCTGTTTCCTCAATATGTAATTATGATTGATAATACTGGTCTTGTAATTTTTAAAATATCAAATGAGATCACATTTATAAAGTGCTTATCATGATAACAGGCACATATTAAGCCCTCAATAATTCATGGTTATTAGCCTCGGGAGACAAAGAGTGCGTTGTTGAAAAAATAAGAGGGTGTTTTTTGGTGACCAAAGTTTGGGGACCACTGGATTCGCAAACATCTAGTACATTCTTCCATTCATATGCACATATTTAAGTGCTCAAAATGGTAAAATCCATGAATCATTATTATTCTCACTGATTCATTCTGCCATATTTTCATGCACTTTTTGGCAGTCATTTCTAGGCTGTGATAGCTTTGAAATTGAAGACACTAGGTGTTCAGTTACCAGCGTTGTGCGAGGAAGGTTTAGTCTCCCTCAGGGCTCAAGGATCTGTGATCCTGGTACCTGTAAGACACTTTACCTTGGCCAAAATAAAAAGGACTAACCTTATAGCCAGAGATAAAACTAACATATTAAAATCCTTTATGTGTTTGTGTGTATGCAAGCGCATGTGAGTTTTGGTGTCAAGTCTAAAGACTATTTACCTAGTCCTAAGGAATTGTGAAAATCAGTGATTTTTTTTTTCTAGAAGTTCTGTAGTTTTATGTTTTATATTTCATTAAGTCCATAATGCATTTTGAGGGTTTTTTTGTTTTTTGTTTTTTTGTTTTTTGTATAAGGTGTAAGTTTCAGTCAAATTTCATGCTTTTGACTGTAAAAGTCTAATTATTTCAGTATGAGTTATTTATGCCTTGGTCATAAATTAATTGATCATATTTGCTCGCATATAATTCTGATTTCTCTGTTCTGTTCTACTGAGCTATGTACCTTTCTCTCCATCAGTGCCATATTATCTTGTTTACAGTAACAATATAGTAAACCTGTGAAGTGTTCACTCTCACTTTATTTTTCTTTGTAAAAAGTTCTTTGGGTTATCTTACGTCTTTTTTATTTTTGCATACATTTCAGAACATACTTGTATATTTATGTGAAACATCTTACCAGGATTTTGATAGAAGTTGTGTTAAACTGCAGAACAAATGTGAAAGAATTGACATCTTTACTATGTTGAAACTTCTAATCCATGAACACAGTATATTTCTCCAAGTATTTAGGTCTTTGATCAACATTTTGTGATTATTATCGTGTAGATTATGTATGTGTTTTGTTAGGTTTATACATAATAATTGAATTTTATTTTATTTTTTGGAGTAATGGTAAATGGTTTGTGTTTTTGGCCTTGTTTTCCACTTTTTTGTTACCAGTATATAGTAGTATAGTTAGGTGTTAATGTGTCAATCTTGCATTCTGTGACCTTGCTGAAGTCACTTAATAGTTCTGAGATTTTTTTTTTTATAAGTTCCTAGGAATTATCTACACAGCCAATCATGTCTTCTGTGAGTAAAGACAAATTTGTTTCTTGTTTGCCAATAGACACACTTTTATTTTTCTTGCCTTATTACAGTGACTAGAACTTCCAGTAATATGTTCAATAAGAGAGTGGTAAAAGTGGTAAAAAAAAAAAAAATCTTTGTTTTATTCCTGATTTCAGAGAGAAAGCATTCAGCATTTTACCATTATCTTTGATGCTAGTTATAGGGTTTTTTGGTAGATGTTCTTAATGATATTAAGGAAGTTCTCTCTTCCTAGTTTACTGAAAGTTTTTATGATGAGTGGGTTTTTAATTTTGTCAAAAGCTTTCTCTAAGTCAATAGATATGATCATATGACTTTTCTTCTTTGGCCTGTTAATGTGGTGGATAACAATGTTTGATTTTTGAGTATCAAACCTTCATTGCAAGCCTAGAATAAATCCCACTCTGCTGGGGCATATTATTCTTTTTCATACTTTTGCTGCATTTGAGTTCCTAAAATTTTATTGGGGATTTCTGGTCTGTTAGCTCTTTTTTTTTTTTTTTTTAAGATTTTACTAGTTTATCTGACAGACAAAGATGGCAAGTAGGCAAAGAGGCAGGCAGGGTTGTATGGGGTGGGGTGGGGAAGCAGTCTCCCTGCTGAGCAGAGAACCTGATGCGGAGCTTGATCCCTTGCTTGATCACTTGATCATGTGATTGGGTGATCATGACCTGAGCAGAAGGCAGAGGCTTAACCCACCAAGATGCCCTTTCTGCTCTGTTTTTAAATGACTTTTATTTAGCCTTTAACCTTTTTTCCTGTGTAGCTTAAAATTTGGCAAATGCCTAAAGGCAGAAATCTCCCATGTGGAGAGCTCATATTATATGTAACCAAACCACTTAATCTAGAAGATGACACAAAAAGGTAACTTAACTTTTGTGTCTCTTTAGAGCACACAAAAAGAAACTGATGTGATGGGAAGATAAAGTGATACTTGCATAAACATCGTGTGTACAAATTTTCCTCTTTTTATAGGCAGAGTTAAAGATTCCAATTTGAATCCAAGTTGCCTGTGAGATCACGGCATGCCCTCAAATGGTAGCCCATCAAGCCTACTTGTACATGAATTCATTTATGGTAAGCCCTGATTCCATGCAAAGCGCCATTGTAACAGTACCAGGTGTGAAGTTTCTTTAATAATCTCCTTTATTATGTAACAGATGGAACTTTCCATAGTCATTGCAATGAAGATATGTATGATGTTTTTCTTTGTCTGAATAAAGCCAATGAAATACATGGCCTGGTTGGACATCAGAGAAAGATGCTCAGACTCAGTAGTTCTTTAGTGTATCTTGGGAGGAGAGTATGATAGGAGACAGACTTGATCTGAGCCATCTCATAAGAATAGGACTTTGATGGGATCCTTGAAGTCACTTTTAAGTGGGGTCAAGACCCAGAAAAAAAAGAACACATTTTATAATCTTCAACTAATTGAGTTGGTTTTGCCTTAGTCGCTTATAATTCTGGGTCATAGGATTTAATGAGCCTCTATACGTGAATAGCAATTCATTTATGCAAACAAAATATCTCTTTGGAGGCCGGATGATTTACTAGGCAATTATCTTAATCAGCCCAAGAAAATATAGGTTTTTGGGTGAATTGCTGGTCATTAAAGGAATTCTCTTACTGATTTAGAATTCATGGGAACATTTTGTCTTTAGGAGATCTGATTTAAAAAAAGGAACCATATTTTTAGTTTTTATACAGCTGGACCTGTAACCACACAAAGATGTAGACTTTTCAATGATAAATGTTCAATTGATTTGGGTAATAATCTGTTTGTCCTCTGGAAAACACTGCATCATCCCTAAGCAGAAGAAGAGAAATGTCTTTGGCTTCACTCCATTTTCCAGGATAATTTTCTTCAAAGACTGATTTCAGATGACTTTGAAAGCTCTTTTCAAAGTGTTTCCTGGATATTCTCTTTAATGTTGGTGGAAGTACTGTTTGGGCTGTGCCTGACACTTTTGTACACTATTCACAATGCTTCTATCATTTAATAAAATGTGTTCCAGCCTTATGTTCTTGAGATCTGATATGTTTATTACATTTTTAATAGCATAAACAGATTCTCTGTTATTTAATGACTGTCAGAAGAAGACAATCCAGAGACAAAACAACAACCATGAATTAATTTAAATTTTTCCATTGTAAGTCAATGCCTGTGCTCCTATTTATGTTTTTCTGCCTATCATCATCTTCTTCTGTAGACTAGAAAATGATGAAGTCAATCTTCCCATTTAACCAGTGGTAAAAATCATTATCACTCTGGAGAGTCTTGTTATATAGGGGCACTTCAGCTTTCTATACCTTTATCTTTCTTCATAAAGTTCTTTTTTTTTTTTTAAGATTTTATTTATTTATTTGACAGACAGAGATCATAAGCAGGCAGAGAGGTGAGGAAGCAGGCTCCCTGCTAATCAGAGAGCCCAATGCGGGGCTCCATCTCAGAACCTGGGATCATGACCTGAGCTGAAGGCAGAAGCTATAACCCACTGAGCCACCCAGGTGCCCCATAAAATTCCTTTTTAAAAAGATTTTATTTATTTATTTGAGAGGGAGAGAGAGAGAGCACTCATAGGGGAGAGGGAGAAGCAGGCTTCCTGCCAAAGAATGAGCCCATCACAGGGCCTGATCCAGAACTCTAGGATCATGATCCTAGCCAAAGGTATCCACTCAACTGAATGAACCAACCAGGTGATCCTCTTCATAAAATTCTTAATGAAGTTTTTCCTGGTATCTCATGATGAAATGACCATTCCTACCAATGAAACTTTCTTTTTGTTTCCAGGTTGAGTGGTCTTTCAGAAACTTGTATTTATAGAGACCTCCATTAAGAACATCTTACCAAAAATTCACCTTACTTTCTTAAGAAGCCAAAAGTATTCCTATTGTGTGTGTGGGTTTTTTTTTTTTTTAAGTTTTTGAGGTATTTGATTATAAATTTCTATCTTCAGGTGTGAACATGGTTCTTTTTGGAGTTGTGGTTGATATTTCTGTTTCAATGACAAGGGCTATCACCAATGGATATTTATGTAGCAGTTACTTCTATATACAGTCATTGTTTCTTTTTTGAAAGATTTTATTTATTTATTTGAGAGAGAGTCTGTGAGAGAGTGTATGAGTGGGGGGAGGAGGAGTGGCAGAGGAAGAAGAAGCAGCAGCTGGCTCTTGGGGGGTGTATCTTGGGAGGAGAGTATGATAGGAGACAGACTTGATCTGAGCCATCTCACAAGAATAGGACTTTGATGGGAGCCTGACTGGCCTTGATCCCAAGACTCTACAATCATAACCTGAGCTGAAGACAGCCCCTTAATCTGAGCCACCCAGGTGCCCCTAGAGTCATTGCTTTAAGCACTAAGGAGCAGATAAGTACTCTGCAAACCATTGCATTATATTCAGGATAAGGTAGGTATTTTGAATAAGTAAACTCAAATTCATCCCTCTATTGGAAATTAAATATTGCCAGTCCCTTTCTAAGCTCTGTTCAAATGACAAATAGAAACAAGAATGTAATTAAAGATTAAAAACATAGAATTAAATTTATTTATGGATTAGGCAACTTCCAAAATCCTAAAGTGAGAAGGTTCTTGGTAGAGCTGAACTATAGAATGAATTTATTTCTTGTATTAGATCTACAGGAGAGTTGAGTTTTCATATCCAACAGTTGTCAGCTAGCTGAAAGGACGATTATGACTCATTCCACAAAATCCAATTGTTTACAGAGCCAGAAATACCCCACCTTTCCTCTTACAATGCTATGGTCTTATCCATGGGTTAATGGAGCTCAGCAAATGTAAAACTTCCTTCGTCTTGTTAGTTGGGTAAGTTAGAGGAGTGAGTGAGCAGGGGAGAGGGACCAGAGCATTAACCTCACCATATCGCTCCTCACCTGCAAATGAAAAGGGAGTTGCTTCCCCTGGGGGAATCAGGTGGGATACCACAGCTGTGTAAATGTGTCCTTCAGGTCTCCTATTGCAGGGAATGTTGTTCAACAACAACCTTGTCTGTTCTGCTTTGTAATTCATCATTATATTTGTTCCAGGGTCTCACTTCCCCAAGGCCATTCCTAGCCAAGCTGAATGTGAAAGGGATACCAAGGCAGGCCCATTAAAAAAAGAAAAAAAGAAAAAGGTTTCTTTCTTTCTTTATTAGAGAGAGTGTGTGCAGTATGCGTGCAGGAGTGGGAGTAGGGGCAGAGGTAGAGGAAGAGAGAGCATCTTAAGCAGACTCTGTGCTGAGTACAGAGCCTGATGACTTGATTGATCCCATGACCCATGAGATCACAACCTAAGCCAAAACTAAGAGTTGGCTGCACCGACTGAAGCACCCAGGTGTCCCAAGGCAGGCCCATTTATGAGAGATAATTTTTGAGAGGTAATGTTAGTTCAAATGGACTCCATGCCAGCCTTGCTGAACTTCCTTAGAGATGCACTGCAGTCCAAGACCTTCCTTCCTCTCATCCTTCCCCCTCTCCTTCACAGGGATCAGGACTGCACTGCACTTTGATGCACTGCACTTGATGCTTTCCACTTTCCCCTTCTCTTCCCCCACCTTACCTTGCTGGCATTACCCCAGTAATTCTCTTTCGTCTGTAATTCTGTGTTACCGTCTGCTTCTTAGAGGACTTGGACAGATTTGAGGAATAAAGTGCAGAAGCTATCCAGTAACACCAAGCATAGACACAAATTGACAGAATTTGGGGGAAGTATAATACTTTGTGAATTTGCCTGTATCAAAAGCTATTCTTCAGGACTAAGACGAAAACAGAATCTTTTACAATGGTATTTTTCTTTCTTTTCTTTTTTTTTTTTTTTTTGAAGATTTTATTTATTTATTTGACAGAGAGAGACACAGAGAGAGGGGGAACACAAGCCAGGGGGAGAGAGAGGGAGAAGCAGGCTTCCCACTGAGCAGGGAGCCTGATCCCGGGACACTGGGATCATGACCTCAGCCGCAGGCAGACGCTTAATGACTGAGCCACCCAGGCACCCCTACAATGGTATTTTTCAAATTAACAGTGCTATATAAAGGACCCCTTCCTTTTAACTTCCCAATCCATTGTAGACTGATCATTTTGAAAGATGTGAGAAAAATTAATTACTAAAAAAAGGAAATAAGAGGCATAAAATACAAGCCCTGATTTTTAATTATTCGAATAAACAGATACAAGATTATTCTATTGAATTGTAATTACAGTTTTTAAATGCTTCTCATGGTGAACTGATAATAGTTCTCAACCTGGCCCCAGTCCATGGACCACACTTTGGGTTGTCTAGTAGTAAGATACATGGCACTGAGTCACAGTCTTCTTGACACTGGCTCAAATGGTAGAGAAGTTGAAGATTCAAACCATCAAGCTTCTGTTTCTTGAGGCATTGGGGTTTCCATGTGATAAAGGGCTGGTTTGAGTAAGTTAGTGACTTGACCACTTTCACTAGAGGGCAACTATCTACCATGGTGTGGGCTTAAAAAGAAGGCTGGCGGTTAGATTTTGGTCACAGCGAAATGTCTGGCTTGTGGTTTACCACAAGAGTATTTCTTAGTCTTTTAAGTTGATCAGGGTAGATACATCAGAATCCCCACAGATTGTTAGCAATTTCAGATCCCAGGGTGGGGAACCACTTTTCCTGTCCTTGATCTCCCCTTCTTATTCTAGCTTCCTGAGTCCCTTCATTATAGTTGGAAGCCTTGTAAAATTTTAATTCAGGGAACCCTGAGATTTGAGAGAACCCCAAGTGAATCTGTGGTAGCTTAGGAGAGCACACCCTTACCCTCCTTTTACTTTTGCATTGATTTTTGAAGTTTACTTAAGTGCTAAACACAGTTTATACAAACCTATAATTTTGGCTCTCCACCTTGTGGTTCCAAAGCTGTAAGTAGAACCGTATGGAAACTCTCTGATAATTTTAAAGCATTAGAGTGCCTTCACTGGGGCCTTGTTCTTGCAATGAAAGAAGCTGCTTTTGCTTCTTTTATGACATCATTATTTTGAGGGGACTTAGCATTTTGGAGCATGTAAAATTTTCACCGTGCTTTGAAGTCATTTTGGAGCATGTAAAATTTTCACCGTGCTTTGAAGTCATTTTATTCAGGAGGCTGTCACCTCCTGCTGGATCAGTGAACAGGCTCAAGCACTCCAAACCCGTCATATCGTATTTGCCAAACAGGCAGAGCAAGAGAAATAAACATGGAAGGAGGGGGACGAAAGAATAGTTTGCAATGGGAGTATTTGGTTAGAAAGAAAGAAAACTGGCTTGAAAGTGCTTCCCTGCTGTGGAAAGGGGCACAGACATGAGAATGGTCAGTGCCTGCAATTTTCTTTCTATTTCTGATGTCCATAGGTGTGCACTTCTTCCTCAGCCCCCTGAAGAGTTGATCGCAGCCTGGAGCTTGTAATGGACAGGGCACCATCCTGGGACTCAGAGAACCCATCCCTACTGAAAAGCCATTTAGTAATGCAAGCTCAGTAGGCAATTTACAACGTGGACAGTCAGCTTGTTTTGAAGCCCCTGAACTCTGGTAGACCTCACCCTCTGCATGCTTTTTTTCCTGCGAATAAAGATTACACAGCTGGAGAATAACAACTTCTCCATCATGTACAAATAGCTAATGCTATTAAGCTACAGGACAAAGTCTCTTTCTTTTATCCTTTTGGTGAATGACCCTGTAAAAATACATTAAATTTAATAAAAAAAAATGCATCTAGGCACTGCTTGTGAGCAGCTGAATGAATATATTTAATCCATGGTTTCTTCCTCTTAAGCTGTGATATCAGGAGTTTGACTGGTTGTTAACCTTAGAGTCCTTCGTGAGGGTCTTTAGTAAAGTTTATCTGTATTCAGAAAAGAAGTGGCCAAAGGAGAGCAGAATCATTTGCTGCTTGTTAACTCAGAGCATATGTTTCATATTTAATAGAGATAAATCTGCACCCAGAAAGTATCTGCTTTCAAACAAAACTAGGGTTAATGAAATAGATAATAAACAGGTCATATGCCAAAAATGTTTGGTGTGAGTCATTCTTAGTGGAATATGAGCCATTATCTTTTGCTTTCCCTAGAATTCCGTGTTTATGAGACTAAACTGTGTCTGCTGTGTGTCTTAAGTGTACCTGTTCTTTCTGTTCAAGTTTGATTTTCTCTGTTCTTCTATACTGAACAGGCTAGCTGGTTAAATATAAAGACTGAACAGCATTTTACAATTAGCTTACAGAATATGATGGTAAGAATAATTGACAGAAAAGGTGTCTTTGAGGTTTTTATCTCTAGTCTTCCCAAATTTCTGTATAGGGAGATCAGAAGTGCAAGAGACATTATAGTGTGTGGCTGGAACCCACATTTATTTATTTATTTGTTTGTTTGTTTGGTTTTGGTTTTTGTTTTTCTTTCCATTTTTTAGAGCAGCTAGCTTTATTTTATTTTATTTTATTTTTTCATTGTTCCAAGACTCAATGTTTATGCACCACGCCCAGTGCTCCATGCAATCTGTGCCCTCCTTAATACCCACCACCAGGCTCACCCAACCCCCACCTTCTTCCCCTCCAAAACTCTGTTTCTCAGAGTCCACAGTCTCATATGATCATCTCCACCTCCAACTTCCCCTAATTCACTTTTCCTTTCCGTCTCCTAATGTCCTGCATGTTATTCCTTATGCTCCACATGTAAGTGAAACCATATGATGATTGACTCTCTGCTTGACTTATTTCACTCAGCATAATCTCCTCCAGTCCCATCCATGTTGATAAAAAATTTGGGTATTTATCCTTTCTGATGGCTACATAATATTCCATTGTATATATGGACCATATCTTCTTTATCCATTCATCTGTTGAAGGACATCGTGGCTCTTTCTATAGTTTGGCAATTGTGGCCATTGCTGCCATGAACATTGGGGTACAGATGGCCCTTCTTTTCACTACATCTGTATCTTTGGTGTAAATTCCCAGTAGTGCAATTGCAGGGTCATAGGGTAGCTCTGTTTTTAATTTCTTATGGAATCTCCATACTTGGAACCTGAATTTAAATTGGGTATAGACAAAGTGTCTGCCTTAAAAAAAAAAAAAAAGTTTCCTCTTGTTTCTTCTTCCTTCTGCCATTTTTACTCTAAACTGGACCCCAGAGAGCACAGAGCCTAGGTTATATGTTTAGAAATTATTTTGATTCACAGAAAATACATGTATCCCCAGTAGGGAAGATGCTTTGTTTATGGCAGAGACCCAATGCAGCCTCTCACCCCTTTTAGCCTTACTGAGGAGCCACCAGATGAAGCCTTTGAGCAATAGGAAGGACACCCTTCGTACAAATCTTTGTATGATTCCCTGGGGGAATTCTGGTAGCTCCTGTTGACATTCCTGATCTCATGTTCATCCCACGGGAGACTTGGAAAATGGTTCTCAGTCTCCTTGCTTTCCTACACTCAGAGGCATTATATCGTGCCAATAGGGTGTGATTTGAAAAACAAGCAAGGCTTTTGGAAACTGGTTAAACATGCATGTAAAAATCTCTCTATCAAGTCATTGAACAGTAAAATTAAATAGGACAAGTGAGCAGGTGGTAAATGAATAAAGACTACTGTGAAAAGTGATGTTTACATAAATAGCAGCCTAACTAATCCTTTGAAATAGGAATGTAAAGAATTTAAGTAAAAAACCCTCAAGTTCCAGGCATTTCAAGGGTTTCCAGCATCTTTTAAAGCCCCCTTACCCCACCAGTGTCTGTTAACAAAGTGGGAAAGAACAGAATAGTTTCCTTTCTCAATGTGAGATTTAAAACTAGTCTTAGATCTCCCTCAGCATGGGAAGGCATGTTCTCCTTGACCCAACACACGAACTGTAACTCTCCAAAAAAAACAAGTTGTTTTCTTGCAGCTCTCAGAACAAAAGTCAGTCATGCCAAAATGTCTCTGAAGAGAATGACTTCAGAAGGCATTTTTGAAAGAGAATAGGAACTTCCCTGATGATAAGAAGAGGAATGGATCTGGCTTAACTACATAAAACACGTGTGAGTATCCCTCTCTTTTCACCTCGCCTGCCAACCCACACCTTTTTGCAATTCTCAACACCAGTCAGGTTTTATACAAGTTCATTGCCAAACTCCTGCTTGTGATGAGAATGAAGCTTTTGTGCTTTGATACAATAAATGCTTGATAGAGGTTTACTTGGAACCTAAAATGATTGAAAGAATAGCGTCAGACTTAGCAGACAGGTATTTTGGCACCCTCATTTTAAATTCTATATTTGTAAGAAAACAATTCAGAAATCAACTTGGTTTCTTGGCAGGAGAGTTGCGTGGGGAGGAGGTAGATTTGTAGTGAAAAGTCAATATTTTCCCTCTGTCAAGTCCATGAAGTATTCTAGGCCCTACCAGAAGCTTAACAGAAAAGAAGGATAGGGGCACCAGGGTGGTACAGTTGGTTAAGTTTCCGACTTTTGGTTTTGGCTCAGGTTGTGACTTCAGGGTCCTGAGATGGAGCCCTGTGCCGGCTCCATGCTCAGCACAGTGTCTGCTTAAGACTCTTCTTAGGCGCCTGGGTGGCTCAGTGGGTTAAGCCGCTGCCTTTAGCTCAAGTCATGATCTCAGGATCCTGGGATCGAGTCCTGCATCGGGCTCTCTGCTCAGCAGGGAGCCTGCTTCCTCCTCTCTCTCTCTGCCTGCCTCTCCATCTACTTGTGATCTCTCTTTGTCAAATAAATAAATAAAAAATCTTAAAAAAAAAAAAGACTCTCTTCTTCTTCCTCTGTCCCTCCCTTGTGCACATACACTTCCTCTCTCAAATACATAAATAAATATGTAAAAAAGGAAAAGAAGGAGTTAAGCAGAGGGACGACTAGCTCTTCACCAACCATTTCCCTTTTGCCCTTGGCACACAGACGATATTTCTCAGATTTCCTTGCGGTTAGTCACAACCATGTGACCAGTTCTGCCAATGGGATGTGTGTGGGAATCATGCAGGCCACTCCAGGCCTGGCCAATATGTTCCCTCAAATTTTTCACCTGTTCTCTCTTCTTTCATCTGCCAGTGGGAAACAAAAGACCCATTGGAAGACTCTGAGGGCCAAGAGGCTCAGGACCCGTGTCTGAAGGATAACATTCTCTGAGCAAGGTCGGCACAATTAAGGACTGACCAAAGTCTTGTTTGGCTTTCTTCCTATTTTTTAAGTTGAGGTACAATTGACATATAATGCTATGTTAGTTTTTAGGTGTATAACACATGGTTTTGATATTTGTGTGTGTTGCCAGCGATCCCCACAATAAGTCTATTTAACAACCATCCATTGTACATAGTTTCAAAATTAGTTTGGCTTTAAAAGATTACCTATGTGAAGCACAGTAGGTATAAAAAGGAAGAGAGGAAGCACAATATAGATGTAGGTATATAATAATGCATACGGAATTATATATATATATATATATAATATATATAATATATATATATTGCCCTTAGAATGGGGATTCAGAAGTCAGAACAAGGAGGTCACATGTTGGAGAGGGTGGAGAGCAACAAGAAAATGCATGATCACATCAGGTTCCTGTGAGGAAACTGGGGTAACAATGTCCAGCTTGACTCAGTGCTGGTGCTCAGGAGCAACGCTCTAGGGTGGCAAGGGATAAAGGCAGTGGTCACCTACAGATCCCAGGACTCTGTCTTTTAAGCTCCTTAATGAGATCTTTAGTGTAACAATGTATAGATATGAAATTTTCTTCTCCGCTGTTGTGGGAGGCTCTAATTGTACGTATTTAGTTGCCATTAGGATTGTTAGCATGGTTCAGTTTTAATTGTGGTTGCAATGGCACCTACAGCTATGAGTAAACTTCACCAGAAACTGTCTGGAAAGCAGACTTGCTAAATCATTCTTGGGTAAGTGTGATTGTGAGCTTCGTAGAGCTGAGTCACAAATCTACACCCTGCCATCTCATCCTCACGTGGTATCGGTGGCACTCTCCTGCTCCTGGCCATGTCATTTTCTTGTGGCCCCTTTACAGGAGAGAAAAATCAAGGGGGAGAATTCTACCTGCTGGCTCAGCTGCTGTCAGAACCAGGGTATAGTTCCCTGCTCTAACTCACAGTCTGCAAAGGAACAGAGGTCTTCTCAGTGACTGTTTTCTGCACTTTCAAGGGGCACTGTGGTCCTATCTTACTGCCCCAAGTGACAGTATTAGTGGCATTCTTTACTGCCCACAGATAGCAGTAAAACTAAGTAAACAGAAAGGGCTCATATGTAAAAATGAAATGTATCTTCAAATCCAATTTCTTGGTGGAAAGGCCAAAGATCCAGGTCTTAGGGGAGAGAGGTGTTTTCAGCTAGCCCTGTGTCCAGGTGTCCAGTGATTCGAAATTGTTACAGCAGGCCTTGTTTCTGGACTCTGTCTACTTTTCCCTGGTTACAGTGTTCCAGGTAGCTATTGTCACATAATAAACTACTTGGATACCTAGTGCCTTAACACAATAATTTGATACAGTGTTGATGAATTGACTGGTTCTTGCTTAGAGATCTCTCGGTTATGTTGAGTTCTTAGCTAAGACTGAAGCCATCTTCATAACAGGCTTGATTGGGCTGCACCCCCAGATGGTTTCTCCCCTTCCATGCCTGGCACCTGGGTAGGATGACCAGATAGCAGGTTTAGCTGGAACTGTTGACCTGAGTGCCTACACGTGTTCTTCCCAGCATCATGGTTTCTGGGGGTGCTGAGATTTACTACGTGACAGCTTGGGACTCCAGGCAGAAGCTGCAAAGTTTCTCTTGACCAAGCCTCAGAAGCCATGCAGCATGACTCCCTCTCCGTTCTATGAAGTGAGTCACAGGGCAGCCCGGGTTCCACAGGAAGGGAATACATGAGGGAACAGATAAGGCAGATGTAGTTAGTTCATTGGGAGGTAGCTTCTGCAGTGTTTTGTATGAAATCGAAGAAGAGTCGAGGAATTATGAAATTCCCCAATCTTATTGCCAATAGGCCCATGATGAGGGTCATTTAGTATAAAGCACCTAGCCCTAAAGGGACTGACTAAACTTTATCTGCCAAGGTCATGAACTTCACTATCTCTGGTTTAGACTCCACTTTCTGGGAAAGCAGACAGTTTATTCTGAATTGGAAAATTGTATCCATACTTTCCTGGTCAGCTTTCTCAGCAACAACAAAATCCACATTCGATCATTTTCTTACTTAAAATAAAAAGGTATGAGAGAATCAGGATTTCTCATGGCCACACTACTTAATACAGATTTGACTTCATCCATTTGTCAACGAGCAAATATTAGGAAGGGCCTCCCATTTAGTAAATAGCCCCTCTGTGAGGTGCTTGCGAGGGCCAAAGGAATCTGAAGTGTGGTATCTGTCCTTGAGGAATAGGCCAGTTCTAAAACCAGAACTAAAAAGTGAGGTTTTAAGCCTTAGAAGTAAGATTGCAGTTTGAAATTTAGTTGAGAAAGCCAAACATTGCATATGGGGAAGTATAAAGATCAGCAGAAATTGCTAAATGGTACAGGACAGCTTCTATAAGGTTTATAGCTTTGTAATCATTCTTTATCCTTTGAACCATAGAACTTCAGTTTTGAGATTAGAGATCAGCTTTTTGGGTATTTTCTTTCCACCAGTCACTGTTTCTGGCACTTACACATTTAGGATTAAATGTTTGTCTTCTACATCTTCATTTATAATGCAGTTGAGTTTTGGTGTACAGCCAATGTATCCTTAAAAACTGATACCTAGAAGAAAGTAATTTAATTTAATATTATAATGACATATGGCATATTGATGGTTGCTGATAGAGCACAACACATTCTCTGCCCAAAGGGAAAGAGAGGTCAGAAGTGCCCAGAATTGTTCGTCAGTAACAGAACCAAAAGAGAATTAAGCTCCTCCAAGGATGAGTACTTGTCTCTTGGGTTACACAATTTAGTAAGAATTAGTTTGCTGAAGAAAGCAGCATGCAAGCAGATGATACTATTACCACAGAGGAAGTGCAGTAAAGAGTTATAAACCAAGAACAATGGACCAAAAAAGGGTCACAGCAACATTTGGGCAGGTTCTTAAAGGCTCAGTAGCATAGTACTTGCAATGAAAGAAATTTAGTCCAGGCAAAGACTAATATGTGTAGGGACATGGAATGGAGAAAAGACCCAGGATGTGCAAGGAACAGCTCAAGTCACAGAGCCCTATGGTGCAGGGTGTGTTTGTGGGGTGCGTCAGGCTTTGGGTACAGATGAGAGGATTGGTGGTGGAGGAGGCAGGAAAATAGGCATGCGATGGCACATGTGGGGTGTTTGTCTTGGTCAAAAGTAGGGTGTGAATACATAGATAAAAAGAGGCCTGCAGAGTCTGACCAAGTCCAGCTGCTAAAAAATATGATTAGGTCAGGATTTGGTAATTGATCTCAGATTGCTCTGCATCTGAATGATTGGTCTAGAAGGGCAAAGGACAAGCAGGATTCAAGCACCAGTAGTCAAGATTGAAAATGACTCCAAGATTGCAGTAAATAGAGACTCAAACAGCAACTACAGAAACCTGTCAGCTTTTCAACCATGTGAGACTGGCCCTTAAGGGTGAGAATGCCGGTCAGTGTAGGACAGGGCTACTGGGCAGGGACTTGATCAATGGAACAATCCAAGAGTCTAGGTACTAGACTTTGATGATCCAATTCAAGTTGATTATGTGGCAATCCGTTACCCAGTGAGGCCCTGGCATAAAGCTTACTCGTGATCCCTACATAGAGAGACTATCCCTGGGATATGTTTAAAGGCTAAACCTGAGGGGAGAATCAAGAATCTCAGCCTTTAGTATCTAGAAGTATAGAAGACCATAGACATGCCCAAGTTTTCATAGGGAGGTGTATCACTTGGGTTCCTCAGAGAAGCAGAACTAATAGGATGTGTATATATTTAGAGAAAGACACTTATTTTAAGGAACTGGCTGTATCCATCATGGTGGCTGGTAAGACTCGGCATCCAGGGAGAGTCAGTGTTGCAGTGCAAGTCCATCTGCTGGCAGGATTCCTCCTTGCTCAGGGGAGGTCAGTCTTGTTTTATTCAGGTCTTCTATTGATTGGGATGAGGCCACTCTCATTATGGAGGGTAATCTGCTTTACTCAGTCTCCACCAATTTAAATGTTAATTTCATCCCAAAACACCCTTATAGAAACATCCAGCAATGCTTGACCAAACATCTGGACCCCTTAGCCTGGCCACCTAGACAAGAGATCTAACAACAGGGGAGGTGTAAATGCCAGAGATCTAATGTTTATAAATAAATCTTACAAATGGGTAATATAAATAGGAAATAAAGAAGGATTCAAATTAAATTAGTTTGCTGGAGTACCCTTCATTCATCCTAAGCCATATTTAAAAGAATATGGATTGTGTGTGTGTGTGTGTGTGTGTGTGTGTGTGTGTGTGTGTTAGAATGAGAGAAGGGGGAATATTTTATGTATAGTTTTTATAAAACTGTCCTGGAGATTCTTCTTTTTAGTTAACCGTATTTGTTGGACCAAGATGATTAAAGGGTGGTCAGTTGATTCATTTTAGCTGTCTTTCGTGATTAATGTTTCTGCTGGTTGAGTGATATGCCAGTAAGTGTGTCAGTAGTTACAAATATCAGTCAGCCTAGCTGGTATAGAGGTATGGGCTGGAACCTTTCTACTCTAAACGTAGTCTGGGGATCAGTAGCTCGAAGTAGTCATAGACCCAGTTACTTCACTTAAAATCAACTAGGAGTTTGTAGGAAGGAGAATATTAAGGCTCTCCCAACTTGGAAGAACCCTATAATTCATACACACAATTAAAATAAAATAAAAAATATTTGCTTAGAATACCCATTGCGTGGGGCGCCTGGGTGTCTCAGAGGGTTAAAGCTTCGGCTCAAGTCATGATCCCAAGGTCCTGGGATCTAGCCCTACATCAGGCTCTCTGCTGAGCGGGGATCCTGCTTTCCCTTCGCTCTGTCTACTTCTCTGCCTACTTGTGATCTCTCTCTCTCTGTCAAATAAATAAATAAAATCTTGAAAAAAAAATACCCATTGGGAGCATTACTCAAATATTCACCTCTCTGAACCATCTTTACTCACAGAAAATGAGAAAATACTGTTACAACTCCATTTTATTTTATTTTATTTTTTAGAGATTTTATTTATTTACTTGAGAGAAAAAGAGAGACAGCGCACATGAGCCGGGGAGAGGGGCAGAAGGAGAGGGAGAAGCAGGCTCTCCATCGAGCAAGGAGCCTGATATGGGCTCAATTCCAGGACCCTGGGGTCATGACCCGAGCCAAAGTCAGACACTTAACTGACTGACTCATCTGGGTGCCCATTATAATTCCATTTTATTTATTTATTTTTTTAAGATTTTATTTACTTATTTGACAGGTCGAGAGCTCACAAGTAGACAGAGAGGCAGGCAGAGAGAGGGGGAAGCAGGCTCCTTGTTGAGCAGAGAGCCCGATGTGGGCCTTGATCCTAGGACCCTGGGATCATGATCGGAGCCAAAGGCAGAGGGTAAACCCTCTGAGCCACTCATGTGCCCCTGTAATTCCATTTGAAAAATCTGTGTATGAATCCTATCAATATAAGACCTCCATTGACAAAGGCAGCCCATGATGGAAAGCTCTTGAATTTAGATTTTTAAAAAAATTTTCCTTCCTTCCTTCCTTTGTTCCTTCTTTTCTCTCTCTCTCTCTCTCTTTCTTTCCTTCCTTCTTTCTTTCTCTGTCTCTCTCTTTCTCTTTCTTTCTTTGAGAGCATATGCATGTGAGTGGGTATTGGGGGCAGACAGAGAAAGATGGAAAAGGAGAGAGAATCTCAAGCAGGCTCCATGAACATGGGGCTTTATCTCTGGACCCTGGGATCATGACCTGACCTGAAATCAGGAGTCAAACGCTTAACTAACTGAACCACCCAGCCACCCGCAAACTGGAGTATTTTTTTATTTGCATTTTTAAAAAATTTTTATTAACATATAATGTATTATTTGCCCCAGGGGTACAGGTCTGTGAATCGTCAAGCTTACACATTTCACAGCACTCACCATAGCACATACCCTCCCCAGTGTCCATAACCCAGCCACCCTCTCCCTACCCCTCTCTACCTGGCAACCCTTAGTTTGTTTTGTGAGATTAAGAGTCTCTTATGGTTTGTCTCCCTCCCAATCACATCTTGTCTCATTTTTTCCTTCCCTACCATCCAAACCCCCCACATTGCCTCTCAAATTCCTCATATCAGGGAGATCATATGATAATTGTCTTTTTCTGATGGACTTATTTCGCTAAGCATGATACCCTTTAATTCCATCCATGTTGTTGCAAATGGCAAGATTTCATTTCTTTTAATGGCTGCTTAGTATTCCATTGTATAAATATGCCACATCTTCTTTATCCATTCATCTGTTGATGGACATCTAGGTTCTTTCCATAGTTTGGCTATTGTAGACATTGCTGCTATAAACATTTGGGTACATGTGCCCCTTCAGATCACTACATTTGTATCTTTAGGGTAAATACCCAGTAGCACAATTTCTGGGTCATAAAGTAGCTCTATTTTCAACTTTTTGAGGAACCTCCATGCTGTTTTCTAGAGTGTCTGTACCGGCTTGCATTCCTACCAACAGTGCAGGAAGGTTCCCCTTTCTCCACATCCTTTTCAGCATCTGTCATTTCCTGACTTGTTAATTTTGGACATTCTGACCATTCTGACTAGTATCTCATTGTGGTTTTGATTTGCATTTCCCTGATGCCAAGTGATGTTGAGCATGTTTTCATGTGTCTGTTGGCCATCTGGATG
Source organism: Mustela lutreola (assembly GCF_030435805.1). Taxonomy (NCBI): domain Eukaryota; kingdom Metazoa; phylum Chordata; class Mammalia; order Carnivora; family Mustelidae; genus Mustela; species Mustela lutreola. The sequence goes on from NC_081294.1 coordinate 87,542,660, forward strand.
TCCTCTTTGTAGAAATGTCTGTTCATGTCCTCTGTCCATTTCTTAATTGGATTATTTGTTCTTTGGGTGTTGAGTTTGATAAGTTCTTTATAGATTTTTGGATACTAGCCCTTTATTTGATATGTCATTTGCAAATATCTTCTCCTATTCTGCCATTTGTCTTTTGGTTTTGTTGACTGTTTCCTTTGCGTAAAAGCTTTTATCTTGATGAAGTCCCAGTAGTTCATTTTTGCCCTTGCTTCCCTTGCCTTTGGTGATATTCCTAGCAAGAAGTTGCTGCGGCTGAGGTTGAAGAGGTTGCTGCCTATGTTATCCTCAAGGATTTTGATGGATTCCTGTCTCATATTGAGGTTTTTCATCCATTTTGAGTCTATTTTCGTATGTGGTGTAAGGAAATGGTCCAGTTTCATTTTCCTGGATGTGCCTGTCCAATTTTCCCAACACCATTTATTGAAGAGACTTTTTTACATTGGACATTCTTTCCTGCTTTGTCAAAGATTAGTTGACCATAGAGTTGAGGGTCTATTTCTGGGCTCTCTGTTCTGTTCCATTGATCTATGTATCTGTTTTTGTGCCAGTACCAGGCTGTCTTTATGATTGATTACAACTTTAAATAGAGATTGAAGTCTGAAGTGATGCCACCAACTTTGGCTTCCTTTTTCAGCATTCCTCTGGCTAATCAAGGCCTTTTCTGGTTCCATATAAATTTTAGGATTATTTGTTCCATTTCTTTGAAAAAAAATCAATGGTATTTTGATAGGGATTGCATTAAATGTGTAGATTGCTCTAGGTAGCATAGACATTTTCACAATATTTGTTCTTCTAATCCATGAGCATGGAACATTGTTTTCCATTTCTTTGTGTCTTCCTCAATTTCTTTCATGAGTACTTTATAGTTTTCCGAGTATAGTTTCTTAGCTTATTTGGTTAGGTTTATTCCTAGGTATCTTATGGTTTTGGGTGCAATTGTAAATGGGATTGACTCCTTAATTTCTCTTTCTTCTTTCTTGTTGGTGTATAGAAATGCAACTGATTTCTGTGCATTGATTTTATATCCTGACACTTTACTGAATTCCTGTACCAGTTCTAGCAGTTTGGAGTGGAAACTTTTGGGTTTTCCTCAGAAAGTATCATATCATCTTCAATAGTGATAATTTAATTTCTTCTTTGCCTATTTGGATGCCATTAATTTCTTTTTGTTGTCTGATTGCTGAGGCTAGGACTTCTAGTACTATGTTGAATAATCCTTTTAATGTCCTGTTGGATCCTATTTATTAGTATTTTGGTGAGAATTTTTGCATCTGTGTTCATCAGGGATATTGGTCTGTAATTCTCCTTTTTGATGGGGTCTTTGTCTGGTTTTGGGATAAAGGTAATGCTGATCTCATAAAATGAGTTTGGAAGTTTTCCTTCCATTTCTATTTTTTGGAACAGTTTCAGGAGAATAGGTATTAATTTTTCTTTAAATGTTTGGTAGAATTCCCCTGAGAAGGTGTCTGGCCCTGGGCTCTTGTTTTTTGGGAGATTTTTGATGACTGCTTCAGTTTCCTTACTGGTTATGGGTCTGTTCAGGTTTTCTATTTCTTCCTGGTTCAGTTGTGGTAGTTTATATGTCTCTAGGAATGCATCCATTTCTTCCAGGTTGTCAAATTTGCTGGTGTATAGTTGCTCATAATATGTTCTTGTAATTGTTCATATTTCTTTGGTGTTAGTTGTGATTTCTCTCTTTCATTCATGATTTTATTTATTTGGGTCCTGTCTTTTTTCTTTTGATCAGTTTGGCCAGGGGTTTATCAATCTTATTAATTCCTTCTTCAAAGAACCAGCTCCTAGTTTCGTTGATTTGTTCTACTGGTTTATTTGGTTTCTGTTTCATTGATTCTTTGCTCTGACCTTTATTATTTCTCTTCTCCTGCTGGGTTTAGGCTTTCTTTGTTGTTCTTTTCCCAGCTCCTTTGGTGTAGGGTTAGGTTGTGTTTTTGAGACCTTTCTTATTTCTTGAGAAAGGCTTGTATCTCTATATATTTTCCTCTAAGGACTGCCTTTGCTGTGTCCCACAGATTTTGAACCGTTGTGTTTTCATTATCATTTGTTGCCATGAATTTTTTCAGTTCTTCTTTAATTTCCTGGTTGACCCATTCGTTCTTTACAAGGATGCTCTTTAGCCTCCTTTGGGCTATTTGGGAAATTTCCAAATTTCCTCTTGTGATTGAGTTCTAGCTTCAGAACATTGTGGTCTGAAAATATGTGGGGAATGATCCCAATCTTATGGTACTGTTTGAGACCCAATTTGTGGCCCCGGATGTGATCTATTCTGGAGAATGTTTCTTGTGCTCTGGAAAAGAATGTGTATTCTGTTGTTTTGGGATGGAATATTCTGAATATATCTGTGATGTCTATCTGGTCCAGTGTGTCATTTAAGGCATTTATTTCCTTGTTGATCTTTTGCTTGGATGATCTGTCCATTTCAGTGAGGGCGGTGTTAAAGTTCCCTACTATTATTGTGTTATTGTCCTGTGTTTCTTTGATTTTGTTGTTAATTGGTTTATATAGCTGGCTGCTTCCATGTTAGGGGCATAGATATTTAAAATTGTTAGATCTTCTTGTTGGACAGACCCTTTGAGCATGATATAGTGTCCTTCCTCATTTCTTATTATAGTCTTTGGCTTAAAATCTAATTGATCTAATATAAGGATTGCTACTCCAGCTTTCTTTTGATGTCCATTAGTTTGGTAAATTGTTTTTCCACCCCCATACTTTAAATTTGGAGGTGTCTAAATGATTTTAAATCTGGAGGTCTAAAATGAGATTCTTGTAGACAGGATATTGATTTTTTTAATCCATTCTGATACCCTGTGTTTTTTGATTGGGACATTTTGCCCATTTACATTCAGGGTGACTATTTAAAGAAATGAATTTAGTGCCATTGTATTTCCTGTAAGGTGACTATTACTGTATATTGTCTCTGTTCCTGTTTGGCCTACTACTTTTAGGCTCTCTCTGCTTAGAGGACCCCTTTCAATATTTCCTGTGGGGCTGATTTGTTGTTTATAAATTCTTTTAGTTTTTGTTTGTCCTGGAAGCTTTTTATCTCTCTTCTATTTTCAATGATAGCCTAACTGGATATAGTATTCTTGGCTGCATATTTTTCTCATTTAGTGCTCTGAATATATCATGCCAGTTCTTTCCATTCTGCCAGATCTCTGTGGATATGTCTGCTGCCAGTCTAATATTTTTGTTTGTTAAAGACTTCTTGTCCTTAGCTGCTTTTAGGATTTTGTCTTCGTTACTAAGACTTTTAAATTTTACAATTTTACAATTTTTACAATTTTTATTAGATGATGGGGTGTGGATCTATTTTTATTGATTTTGAGGGGGTTATTTGTACCTCCTGGATTTTGATACTTGTTCCCTTTGCCATATTAGGGAAATTCTCCACTATAATTCACCCCAATATATCTTCTGCCCCTGCTCTCTCCTTCTTCTTCTTCTGGAATCCCAATTATTCTAATATTGTTTCATCTTATGGTATCACTTACCTCTCTAATTCTCCCCTCATGGTCCAGTAGTTGTTTGTGTCTTTTGCTCAGCTTCTTTATTCTCCATGATTTGGTCTTATATATCACTAATTCTATCTTCTGCCTCATTTTTACTACCAGTAAGAGCCTCCATTTTTTATTGCCCCCAATTAATAGCTTTTTTAAAATTTCAACTTGGTTAGATTTTAGTTCTTCTATTTCTCCAGAAAGGGCTTTTATATATCCAGACAAGATTTCTCTAATATCGTCCATGACTTTTTCAAGCCCAGCTAGCACCTTGAGAATCATCATTCTGAACTCTAGATCTGACATATTACCAATGTTCATATAGATTAGGTCCTTAGCCTTTGGTACTGCCTCTTGTTCTTTTTTTTGTGATGAGTTTTTCCACCCTGTCATTTTATCCAGATAATACTATATGGAGAAGAGAATAAAATATTAAAAGCATGGCAAAGACCTCAGAAAAATGTATGCTAACCAAATCAGAAGAGACCCCAAATTGGGGGGAGGAAAAAGGGGGTACAGCAAAATTTTAAAAATTAAGAAATATATATACACACACACACACACACACACACACACACATATATTAAATTGGTGAATAGAACAGAGCTACTCACTTGATTTTGGGTGTATTTTGGTCTCTTAGAAGAAACTACTTTCCAAAATTTTAAAGAAAGAAAACTTATGTATATACCAAAATAAGAGTAAACACGATGAAGGGATGGAATATGACTGTAAAGATGAAAATTTTTTAAAAAAGTCTAAAAAAGGAATTGATAAGTTGGTTGGAAAAAGAAAGAAAAAGAAAGTGGAAAGAATTTGCTCAGGTTGGAGACTAGAACAAAGTCCTGTCCTAGATTTATGGTATATTTTGATCTATTAGAAGAAATTGTATCCCAAAATTTTTTATAAGGAAAAAACCCTATATGTATACAGAAGATAAAGTTGGATACAACGAAGGATAAAAGTATGACTATAATAATGAAGGTTTAAAAAGACTTTTTTAAAAAGAAAGGTATTGTTAAGATAAACTAGTTAAAAAACGTTAAAAGATGAAAGAGGAAAAGTTTAAAAAATTAGAATAAGAAAAAAATAATATTAAAAAATAAATATTCTTTGCAAGACCAAGGAATCATGGGGAGAAAGCCATGAATTCCATGCTTTACTTTCTCCTCCTCTGGAATTCCTCTGTTCTCCTTGGTCAGTGAACTTGGTCTTGGCTGGATTTCTTACTGATCTTCTACAGGAGAGGCCTGTTGCACTGATTTTCAAGTGTCTTTGCCCAAGGCGGAATTGTGCTGCCCTTGCCAGGGGCTGTGCTAAGTAATGTGCTCAGGTTCGCTCTTGGGAGCTTTTGTTCCCTGAGCACTTTCTGTAGAGCTCTGGAGGACAGGAATGAAAATGGCGGCCTCCCAGTCTCCAGCCTGGAGGACCTGAGAGCTCGGGGTCCCCCCTCCTCAGTGCACCCTCAGAGAAAAGCTTCTATCACTCCCATCTCCCTGCTTGCAGGCCGCACTACAAGCTCACCTGGCCTGTGACTGAGTGTTTCTGTCTCTGGCGCATGGCCCCGTTTGCAGTGCCCAAACCCAGCAGATTCCTGCCTCCAGAGAAGGAAGATGAGTCTCCCTGGATCTGCCACTTGTGGGGTCTGTTCTCAAAGAGCCGTGGTCAGACTGTGCCACGGATCACAGTTTAAGGTAACCCTGAACTGAAAGAGCTCACTCCTCAGCTCTGTCTCTGTAGTTGGCTTCCCTGCTCTGATACCTGTGAGCTCTGCTACACTCAGACACCCCCGAACCTTCTGGGGCCCTGCGGGACCTGAGATCATGCTGTCCCTGTGAGGGATACACCCCCACTTAATCCCTGGAGCCAAGTCCCTTAGTGGAGCAAACTTCTAAAAGTTCCGATTTTGTGTTCTGTTGCTCCATGGCTTGCTGGGAGCTGGCCCCTCCCCCCACGGTCTATCTTCCTGTCACTTTGGATTCACTTTTCTGCACATCCTACCTTTTAGAAAGTGGTCAATTTTCTGTTTCTAGAATTTCTGCTCTTCTTCTCTTCAATCTCCTCTTCGGTTTATAGGTGTTCGGAATGGTTTGATAACTATCTAGCTGAACTCCTGCGACCTGATGTCATTTCAGTCTGCTACTCCTCTGCCATCCTGACTCCTCTCTCCAAACTGGATTATTCTAATTATTATTTTGCATCATGCAATCCAGCTTTTGCTATAAACTTTTTTATCTTTAAGCTATTGTACATAGATCTCTTAAAACCTATGGATCCACATGTTAGACCTGCTTCACATCACTCCATGGCTTACATCTAGCCTATGGGACAAGTACAGAATTTCTCAGCCTAGTAAACAAGGCTTTCTGTAATGTAAGCTCACCTCAGCTTCTCTACCACATCTTTTTTTACTATCCTTTGAAAAACTACTTCATTATTCTTTGCCCTAAGTGAGCACCATATTTACTTCATCCCTATCTTAGTCTGCTCAGCCATTCTTGTCCTTTCCCAAGCTATCCTTACTCTATTCTCATTACTTCTGCTGTTTCTCTAACACTCACTTCAAGATCCTTTTATTTTATTTACTATTTGATGAATAGATGCTATATCTTCCCATAGGATTTAGGACCTTGAAGAAAAGGACTGAATCACAGTTCTCCATTATCCTTGCCTTGATGTTCTGAGCACAATAAGGGCTTAATTAACATTTGTTTATAGTCTAGTTTGGCCTAGGAAAGAGCCACTCCTCCAACCCCACATGAATCCCATTATAAGGAAACCTGTAAAGAATATTTTAGTCGAAATATTTTGCATGGTATAACCATTATCTAAGTGATTGGTAGTAACCAACTAACAAAACTCTTAATGTTAAAAAAGAAAAAAAAGTCATTCTGTATGCTTTCTGTTAGATTTTAATTTACTTCTCATTTTTATTGGTTGAAAGGAAAAGTGAAAGTGTAAGACAAATGTAATTTGAAAGCATACAATAAGTTATAAAGAGTTTTCTTATAGGGTTTACCTTTATTTATTTTTTATTTTTTTAAATTAAATTAAATTAAATTTTTCTTTTCAGTGTTCCAAAATTCATTGTTTATGCACCATACCCAGTGCTCCATACAATACATGTCCTCCTTAATACCCACCCCCAGGCATACCAAAAACCCCCACCCCAATCCCCTCCAAAACCCTCAGTTTGTTTCTCAGAGTCCACAGTCTTTCATGATTTGTCTCCCCCTCCAATTTCACCCAATTCACTTCTCCTCTCCATCTCCCAATGTCCTCCATGCTGTTCCTTATGCTCCACAGGTAAGTGAAACCATATGATAATTGACTCTGCTTAACTTACTTCACTCAGCATAATCTCCTCCAGTTCCACTCATGTTGATACAAAAGTTGGGTATTCATCCTTTCTGATAGCTCCATAATACTCCATTGTATATATGGACCATATCTTCTTTATGCATTTGTCTGTTGAAAGGCATCTTGGCTTTTTCCACAGTTTGGTGTCTGTGGCAACACCTCCAGCCTTGTGTGAAGACTGCGGCTTGGCCTTCACAAGAATGTTTGAAGAGAGTCCTTCACTGGGCAGTAAATTGGATAAATAACCCATGATATCTCATCTAATGCATTAGTTCTATTATTTGAAATGTTTTCCACAAACTTATTTTGAAAAATTATTCAGTTATAAAGCATTCCTTTTGGGGTGCCTCAGTGTACAGTCAGTTTTAAGTGTCTAATCCTTGGTTTTGGCTCAGGGTCATGGGACCAAGCCCCATGTTGGGCTCTGCACTCAGCCCTCAAGTCTGCTTAAGATTCTATCTCTCCCTCTTCCGTTCCTGCTCATGGTCTCTCTCCCCTTGTGTCTCTTTCTCTCAAATAAATAAATTAATTAAAAAAAAAAAAGTTCTTTTCTTCATAAGAGTTAGCTTAGAAGATCACACTGCTTACATCAGGGAAAGCTTAGGGTAAGGTATCTTGGGAAGAGGATGAAGAAAAATGACTGCAAAACTAGAAAGACCAAGTAGCTACATACAGTCCTATTATTATTATTTCTGTCAAAGTTTTAGTTTGAGAATTTTAAAGCATTTTTTTATGGTGACTATTTAGAAAAATTAAATGATTTGTAATTAGGGATAGGAATGTCTTAGACTGAGTCATAATGATGCAGATATTTGATCTATATAATAATAATAATAGCAATAATCAATTCTCCACATTTGCTTATGTAAAACTAAGCAAAATTTATGTTTTGACCAATTGTCTGGACTGAATCAATATTGAGTGTGGTATAAACAGTTTTTAACAAGAAAATAAGTCAGAAAAAGATTTTTGTCAAATAATTGTGAGAGATTATTGGTTTTATAGGACAGCTGATTAAATTTTTTCACATTTGAACTGGTTGTGACACCAATCCAGAAATTATTTCTGTTCTGTGTAATGACCAGCTGTTTTCCATGATCTCCTGGGAACAGAGGGGGAATGAACATCAATAGCAGAAGGCAGTTCTCCAGGCAGTAGAGGCAAAATTCTGAAGTGTAGATTATGTTTCTAAGTGTGTTTGCAAACTCTTTCCCTGGATACCTTAGAAAACAGACAGATGTGTGTCTTGGGTGGCAAAATTGCAGTGCTGTTCTGCACTCGGTGAGGTGCAGTCTGAGCTCAGAGGTATAACATGACAACTTGCAACTTGCAATGACAACTTCATTATTAGAAAGATAGAATATCAGCTTTCCTGCTCCTTAAGAAGGAAAAAGCCAATTAGAGGCTAAGTGTCTTAACTAAGATGAGAGGTAGTGTGGAAATGAATTCTTGCCTTCCTCATGCTGGAACAGGTAGCATTTTATGCTTCCTATTTTAGAAACCTAATAATCAGCATTTGAATATGGTGCCCTTATTCCTTGTCTGTATCTGTTATGGATAGTTCATCTTTAGAGTAAAGGGTGTTGTTCTTTTTTATAAGGTATCAAAATGACTTTAATCCTTCCAGGCAAACAGTCCCAAAGTATTTTTAAGAGGCAGCCAGGGAAGGAGAGTGTCTTTTTGATAGTTTGCTGACCTCTGCACGACCCACCCTGGAACCGCCTGGAAAGGCCCAGACTGTGTTGCTGCTCCTGGAGTTCAGCTGGTGACTCATCAGGGGCCAGGCAAACTCGAGTAATTCTAAGTTGCTAATGGCAATGAATGAATGTGAATCTCTGTTTTCCTTTAGCCTGTTGTAGTCAGTTTTTACGGAATCATAACGGCATCCATTCTCTGGGTCACATTTTTCCTTCACGTGACTCCCAGCAAATGATGTGCCATTGAGGATAATCTGTGTTTAATCTTCGTATTTACCCTGTAAAATAACATAGAACTAAGCAGTAAGGAAAATATTTATGTACATGCACATACATGTATATCTGCTGTATTCTGTCATTCTGATAGCTTATAATGACTTGTCCATCTTGCCTTTGAATCTAATAGGTGGTTTTTGTAACCAGATTCTCTGTCTAAAGAGATAGGAAATGTCTTGGCTAAAGGGTAAAAAAAGCCACAGCACTTATCAGCTTCTGATATGGAACAGTGTTAGAAAAGCAGGCCCCCCGACTTCCCTGCTTCTTCATACCCTCCTTGACAGCAGTTGTAGGAGTAATTTGAATCTAGCATGTGCTTGGACTGAGCAGTGGAACAGGGCTCTTGTGTCCTCTTAAGTGGCAGTTTCCAGTGTTTCATAGCCATGAACATGCCCTAAACAAAAGAGAATGTTAGAGTCCCTGAGTCTTGAACTATAGATCTGTCTTCTCGTCATTGGAACAACAGCTCTGAACAGCTGTGAGTGTAGGGGTGAGGACTGGAGAACGGGACGGGAATGGGTGGTGAGTGACTATGTGCTCCTGGAGAGGAGAAGGTGGGTGAAGGCAGGCCCCACACACTGGGGTCTTTCCTGACCGATACCTATTCCTATGTAACAAGTGCCCTTGCAGGTAAAAGTAGTAGGTTTCTTCCTGTTTAAGTAACAGGTAGTGGAGATTTTTGTCTCTGCTTTTGAGAGTGAAGCCACATGGTCTAGAGAATAAGGATTAGGTTGAACACAAAACCTAGAGCTAGAATGCTCTGTATCTGTGTCATGAACCGTAGAGCAAATTTCCTGCAGGTCTGAGAGGCCAGGCTCTGATCGTTCACTGTTGCAGGGCTTTGGTCCGACAAAGATTGTGAGAAGTCTTTGGGGACTAGGTGAAGGGGAAATTTATGAACCACTGTTGCTCTGCCTTTCCCTTCCCTGTCCTCTGAGAGGCCATGTATAGATAGAGAGACCAGGCATCTGGCAGGTAGGATCTGGACTCCTGGACAGATCACTTTCCTGAGCCCTAACCTTGGTACTCAGCCAAAGGCATACACTAGAGAGCAGTCATTCTCCTTGAAGTCCTTTGGCCAAATAAATCTAAACCAGGGACTTCCCTCTACAGAACCTTTGCTCTGTGCCTTGGCTAATGGGAAAACACTCTCCCTCTGTCCTGTACTTTCTGGAGAGGTAGAGTGAAGCAACTGATATTTCTGTCACCACTGGGTTCCTGAAGGTAACCTTCACCGGCAACCACAGGGGCTTTTAAACTGTTTGGAGAAGGATATGACACCAAAGTCATTTGGAAAAGGAATTCTTAGTTTAGTCCAGGATGCCAAGTAAATGTATATTCTTCATCACATTCATTCAGAATGTTTTGAAATAATTTTAGGGGGATCTTTTCTCCAGCCACCAGTAACGATGTCCATTCCCTCTGTTCTGTGGTCCATCTGTGAATAACGAGGTGTGGCTAAGGAGCACGGTCACTGACACAGGTGAGCTGTGGCACAGGCACACTGAGCACTCCCAGCCATCTGCCCTGTTTCGTGGCGGCTTCGGCCTGGGATGGTCACCTTTTGGGTTGAGATTGGCCACGTTTCTTGTTTATGTTGTTTCCTCATACCCTTTTATCAAATGAAAATTGTTTTGTGTTTTTTCTGATGTAAAAAAAAAATATTAATAAACTTGGCCTGCCTTCAAGGAATATAGGCAAGCCAGGATGATTCAAGTTTGGGGCCTGTAATTTTGTCTTCTGTGCACATCGGGCTGCAGTCTCACAGGGAAATGAGTCTTCTATACGTGGGGCTGTATAAATAACAGGGCTTTGTGATATGGGAGTGCAGCAGCCTTAAAATAGTTGAGCTAGAAGAGGTTATGAAAATGCTATTTTTAAGGCTTATACATCTGTACAAGGGAACAACTTATTATGTGTTCATAATGTGTTAACCAAATGCCTAGAAGAGAGTGGTTGACTTTGTGTGGAGGAGAACAAGGGTACTGACAAAGCCACGGTCCGCTGGTGTGCAGAGAAGCAGAAATTAGGCAAGGAGTCATAATGCTGGAGAGGCAAGATAACATCCTTAAAACAGTTCTATCTGATAACTGGCTAGACACACCATTAAAAAAAAGAGAGAAAATGTATCTTAAATGCTTACGTGCCAGATGGCTAAAATCTAAATAACAGTTTTCTATTGTCCAAGGCTATTCACTTGTCAGCCCTAGAAATTTATCTCTTCAAAACTTCCTATCCAGTTAACTTTTACTCGAATTGACATTTTTTGGGGGGGAGGTTGGAGTCTAGCAACTTGCCAGCTATGTGATAGAGTAAGTGCATTTGGATTGAATACAGAATCCAAAGTCAACTTTTTTTTTTCTTTTTAAATAATAGATTACTGGTGGGCGTGGAAGAACAGGGAAGTTTACATTAATATTACTTTTCCCCCTCTTTATACTTTAAAACCTTAAAGGTCCACTGTATACATTGTTTGCATGCTGTTTGCTAATAGACTATCATGCTGAACTCTGTGTAGTGGAGCAGGGTGTCCAGTTCTTACTGTACTATTTTTGTATGTGATTCACTCAGTTTATTTGTGGGGGTCCCGTACCATCATTTTGAATGGAAGAGTAAAGCTTTGTGTCTTTCTTCCACATACACCACTCCCTGCAACCTTTCTAAGATCCAAGAGGAACATTTTTGATTGAGATTTGAGTTCACGGCTTAATCTAAACATGGAAAGGAAACAAAGTATCATAAGGCCAGATACCCCCTCTGCATGGCAAATAAGTCTTGATTCTCTAAAGCTACAAGGTCATGGGAAAGTGGTTTTTGTCCCTGATGACCCCTGAACCTCAAACTGAAAGGTACACATTCTCCGCAATGCCGTGACTTCCTTGCATTGTATTGGGCCATGTCAACAGGAGCAAGTGCTCAGACTTCAATAAAACACATGGACTCCTTAATCCGATGGATGGAAAGTTAAGTTTAGATGAACAAAATATGAGACTCATTGTATCTTAGGCGTGTGATGAGAACAGAGGAAGGACCCATGAAGAGAGCTGTGAATAATGCTTGCATTTCAACAGGAAGTCTAATTAGATCCTGATATTTTAATATGGAAATGTTTTTAAAGATCAAACTGTAAATAGGAAATATATGCCTTGTGCAAGAGAAGCCATGAAGAAAAGGAACTCAGTCCTAGAAACTGTGGGTTTACATTTTGACAGGATGACTTTTGTTTTTCCTAGTTTTTATTAGGGAAAATTCCTCTGGAGTTTCACAAGTGGACCTTTTGGAAGATGTATTTTTATTTATTCCATTTATCAGCCACAATCAGAGGCCCAGTTCTAAGGCAGTCTTCATTGTATACCAAATTGAGAAAAATGTGGACTGAATGCAAATTATTCTATTAACTTTTTAAAAGTTACATAAAACATGAAATTTGTTCATGATCCTATTTATGTTCAAGCATTTCTAGTGTGTGTTACATTGCAAATTACACATATTCATCCTTTTAAAATTATTAAAACATTTGGCTAACATTGTTACATTCACTTTTCACATGAAAAAACTGAGGCCTGTCTCACATTATGGAGAAAATAAGCTGAAATTACAATTTTGGAATTCATACTTTGCCATTTCAAACCATTCTTTTAATGCTCTTTTTTGGTTTTGTTTTGTTTTTTTAAAGATTTTATTTATTTATTTGACAGACAGAGATCACAAGTAGGCAGAGAGGCAGGCAGAGAGAGAGGAGGAAGCAGGCTCCCTGCTGAGCAGAGATCCCCATGCAGGGCTCCATCCCAGGACCCTGAGCGGAAGGCAGACCTGAGCAGAAGGCAGAGGCTTTAACCCACCGAGCCACCTAGGCACCCTAACGCTCTGTTTCTATTGCAGTGTCTTAATATCAATACTTAATAGATTCTTAAGTGGTTTTTTTTTTTCAATTTTCTAAGTAAAAGGTACCAAGTAGGCTAAAGGGAGATTTAAGACTGAGAGGAAATATCCGGCCTGGCTTTTCATGGAGCCAAGGTAAATGAACATTTAAGGCACATGCATGGAAAGGCAAATGATACCCTTCACATTCCTGTGATTAATGACACATGGCTTTGGAATGCAAATACTCCAGGTGAAGAGGCTGCCCACATACGAAAAGATAATGCTCTCACTTCCCTCCAAATCACAATATCCAATGGTAAAAACCAGCAAGCTCATATGTCAAGACTGGATTCTGTTCCCATCTTCTTTATTCTTTGTATGTTATATGAAAATTGGAATGGGGATAGATACCAGAGACCACAGTGATATCCACCAAAGAAGTTGTTTCATAAATTATAAAGGCAGTTGTTCCATGAGTTTGAAAGTGACCAGTCCAATGAACAGATGCAATCAATGTCTGCCTTTATGATTGAAGACAACAAAATCTTTCTCCTCTCTCGTTGCTGACTTCTTAATATCTGCTCTGTGAATCCACGATCCTTGCTGGATAATCACAGAACTCAGCATGCTGGCCCAGGCGTTGGTCCAGGAGTAGGCATGTGCACAGGCACGGCTAATCAAAGTGTCTTCCCTGATGTGTGGGCACTGGAAGAGAGCTTTCTTCTATTTGGCCTGTTTGAGTCTATGGACAGACTTGTGCTGCCAGGGGTTATTTTTCCTGGGATGGGAGGAAAATCTGTCTGGAAGGGAACCTCAGACTCAGAAGTAAGTGGAACCATAAGATTGGGAGAATGTTTTAATGACATTAGGAGAGCCCTCATATCTAGATGACCCTTTGGATTACCTAGTGATACAAAGCAGTATTTTTTCATTTTTTTTTCAAAAGCCAGTTTGAGTTAGATTTTTTCTATTTGCCATTAAAATGCTGATTATTAAAAGCTTAAGAAAACTCAACACCTGATGATGATCTGTAACTTCCCCTTTCAAAGACTTTTTTTGGGGGGGGTACCTCTCTTATGCTTCTTACTCTGAGTAATAAAATAATATCATAATAAAATATGATAAAACTAAGGAATTATAAAATTATGGTTATATCTACATTAAAACCTGAAACTGGTGATACAAAGGATAAATGCGTAGGACTTTAGAGAGGAGCAGATGACTGGGAGCAGGTGTAATTCAGGGAAAGCTTAATTCCAGAAGTAAACTTAGACCTTCAATATGACCAAGGGTTGAAGAATAGATGGTAAGGAAAGGGAAGGGTATTGCAGGTAAAGAAGCTAAGAGGAACAAAGGCACAGAGATGGGGAAGAGTAGAAGGGAAAATGCTCCAGGTGGAAAGGTGAGGTCATATTTGAGATGGAGTTGTTGCATTAAAACAGAGGGATGTAAAAACCAGGCAATAGACCTTAAAAGTTTTGGCCAGGGACATGACCTGATAAAAGGGATATTTCATGAATATTAGTAGGAGTACGCTGCGCAAATGGAATGGGAAGTAGGGAGAAAGATATCAGGATGGCTAGTAAGGAGACTTATTTTCAGATTTTTCAGTAATGTGATATGAGAGACAATTAAAACTTGGTAGGTTGTAGCAGTGAGAATGCCGACGGAAAATGAGAAAGGCATAAAGATATTTCAAATGAAAAACATCCATAGGATTTGATTGTGAAGATGAAGCAGCAAGTAGAAGATGGTTAACTCGTAAGTTTTTGATTCTTCATGTTAGGACACGTCCTTGCACACATGGGGTTGAATTATTGAGAAGTCCATACTGGAAGGATGTACTATTGAAACTGCAGGATTGGAATTTGGATTCCAGAATATAGAAAAGACAGGACTGGACACAGTGACTGGGAGTAAAGTTTCAAAGAAATGATAAAGTCAAGAGAATGAATGATGAGTGGTAAAGAGGAATAGAAAGAGAGACTTGTGTGTGTGTGTGTGTAAAAGAAAAAAAGTACTCACTATTCTTTCCAATTCAAATATAATAGTTGAGGGGGTTTATTTATATATTTGGTTATATATTTATGCTGAAAATCTTGATTATGAATGACATTAACATAATAGCTTTAAAATTTTAAATTCCAAAGTTTGGCCCCAAGTTTCTTTAATTTGCAACTTGTTTTTAATGATGTTTAGATAAAAAAAGATGTCTTCCCAATCAGAATCTTTAATGGCTACACTTAATTAAACCATGATCCCTATTTTTCAATTCTACCTACCAGTTACAAAGTTCTTTGTTGGAATTCTTGTGTTGGGTGGGGAAGGGAAAAAGAAAAGCTCCGTGGACCACAGGGCATACTTTTGAAGACTCAAAAAAGCATCTTGAAATGCACAGACTGAGAAGAAAACAAACTCCCAGCTTTAAGAAAAAAAAAAAAGAACAATATAAAGTTCTTTAAATTTGCTTTCTTTACATGAAATTATTGATAGATAAAATTACTATGGAGAATAGACACACAATGGCCAATATGAGTAGGGGAATAAAATGAGGGAAGCAGATTATAGGAAGAATGATTGGGCAACAGATAATCTGTAGGTTAGGAGAATGAAGAGAAAAACAAGGAATTTGCAATAGGTCAGAAAAAAGTTGTAAAACAAACATAGTAGCAGGAGAAGAAATGGTGAACATGGGAGATTTGGGTTGCAACAAAGAGCGACTTTGGTGACTGGTAAATACTTGGAAAAGTTGGATCACATGTGATTCTTCTTTTGTGTGTTTTATTTATCCTTACTGTTCAGGATATCTGATTTCAATCTAGCCTACTTGACACTGAAATTTTCTTAGCCATATCCATGCTGAGGCGACCTTCAGGAATAACTCATTCATAGATCCTAGTCTGGCTGTAGCAGAACTACACTAAGACTACGAATATGTTGACTTCACAAATTCTGATTTTTATTTCCAATGAATATGGTTTGAAGGAGAATTTTTGCCAAATGTCCTTTCAGTCTTTTCCTAAATTCATCTGTTTAACTTTTACATGGAGTTTCTACTTAATAGTATTAATGTTCATGGGTCGAATGAGACTTTATGTTGATGATACAAAAAACCCAAATCATCTGATTATATAACTAGAAACAAAGCATCATGATTGCTGTCTAACAAAAGGAAGGGCAGCCTGTGCCACCACTGCACCAGCTGACCAGCAGAGCATAATCTAGAATGGTGGAATATCTGTTTTCCTTTTAATAATTGATAGATTTTGAAATTTGTCCTTGACTTCAAGGACTATCATCTGAGTTTAAATGTGAACTTATGCCTCATTTCTGTTGATATTTGGGGGATACACGGTGGCAGATTTTGGCTGAAAAACAGAATGCATTTTGAACTCTCTGTGATTCTGCTCAATTTTTCTAACTGCATGACCCATTATCTATTTATTAGAATGTTAAAAATACACCCATATCCAAGTACATAGCTAAAAGCACAACACTTCTTAGCTGTGCAGATTTTACTTCAGAGAGTAGGAGGACACTGTCTCTTTTAAAAATACTTTTTCTCTAAATTAATAATGACTTTATACTCAGCTTTAAACAAATTATAGTTTCAGAATCACTAAAACCTAGGCTGTTAGGAGATCATTCTCATCTCTCTACCTAGCTTTCAACTCTTTAATGATTACCTTTGGATTCATTTTGGATTCTGCTATTCAAATTCTGATAGTCTAAGAATTAAACTTAAAAATCAACTTTTCTTGCATCTTAGATTCATTTTCACTGGTGATTTACTCAGTAACCTTGAGCTATCACTTCAGCTCATTCACCATATGGAATCTGTCATATTTGTTAATGAGAATCATTTCCACAGAACTCCTAGGAGATTTAGAGGATAAATGGAATTTGGATTGGAAAGAGCAATATATTTTTGCTGATACATGTCTCTGTGTTGGCTTTCAGTAGGTATCAGATGTCATTTGCATAGAATTACAATGAGCTAGGTAGCCCCATTTGTTCTCCTGGTTACTTTTCTTTTTTAAAAAAATCATTTCCTGTAAATGTTCCTAGCAGCCCTGTAAAATGAGATGTGATTTTCTTTGAAATGAGGAAAAGAATAAACATATAGATTGCTTACAAGCTTTTAAAGAAGTCTGTGCTCTACCCCTGACAAAATTTTGTGTGGTTCTTATTCTTCCTGGGGTCGGAAATAAAAACTTTCAATTCATCCTTTTAGAAGATTTCTTGGGAACTGAGATGGAGCAAATTTGCCTCTCTTATCAGTGGGTCTTGTCATTTAGCTCTATGGTTACTTAAGTTATCTGCTGGCACGTTGATATTTATGAGTGTGGTTTGGCTTGTGTTTGTGCAGAGTTTTATGAATTAGGGTTTATTTATTTATTTATTTTTTTTTGCCAGTTTTGAGATGACTTTAACATACTGAGATGAAAAAAGAGATGAGGATTATTCCTTACTGTGTAGTCTTTTATTTTCTTTAATGAAATGAATTTAGAAACTATATCCCCAATATCTGGTTAGGGAAATTTTAGATTATACTTACTAGGATAGAGAAATATCTCCAAATATAAACCATGTCTCCTAGGATTTAAAAACCTATCTCTAAAATATTAATTGGCACACTTAAAACCACAAGTCAAATAGAATCCCAAGGAGAAAAGCAAGAGCTTACTTTGGTAATACTGCATCGAAGGGAATAAGGCCCAGGACAACTGGCCAACAGGTTTGGCTCAGTAAGTTAAACATTTTTTTGATACAATAACATTTACACTCAAATAGGCCCCATCAATCCTCCTTCTGCTATTATAGTTAATTATGAGAGTGCTACGGTTTCACCTGGATATGCTCCTTCCAGAGGCCCCTTCTTACTGCAGTCCTCAAATGTCTGAATGTATTAGTTTTTGTTTTTTGAGAGAGAGAAAGTGGGGGAGGGGAAGGGGCAGAGAGAGAGAGAGAGAGAGAGAGAGGGAGAAAGTCTGAAGTAGGCTCCCCACCTCATGACCCTGATATCTTGACCTAAGCCAAAATAGGAGTCCAATGTTTAACTGATTGAGACAACCAGGTGCCCCTGAATATCTTAGATTTTTATTATACCTTGGACAATGTATAGGGTTTGGACAATAACTTGGTTGTTCTGGTCACAGGTAAGCTTGCCAACCTCACGAGTCCTTTCATTTGTTCAGTCCTGCTTAGATACTCAGTAAGCCATTTGGAATTCCTGGACTCCTCTGTAATTAAGTCTTTCTCACTGTATACATTAACTTAATAATCCATTCTTCCTCCTTTTTAAGGCCTGTTTTAGATCTTCTTAAAACTGGTCTTGTATATAATAACATTCAAAACAACCCTTATATTCTAAAATGGATTCCATTTTTAACTGACAGTATTTCCAAAACGTAATATTTCACACTTTCTCTTTTTCCTGCAAATGGATTCAGACTCTAACATTTATTTCTTTTTAAATATCTGTCAGGCACCGTAGTTGACACTGGAGATCTAACAAAATCAGGGCATCTGATCTGATCTGAAAAAAATTTACAGTCAAGTATATGCTGCTTTGCTTTCTGTATCTTCAAGATGCCTAGTAAAACATCTAGGCAGTTTTTGTGTGTGTGTGTGTGTGCACAGCAGCTCAACAGAAGAAAGTTTTGTAGGAGAGTCCAACATGTTCTAATTTTAGCTTACTTTGGTTTTATTCTCCAGAGGCTTTATTTTGCAGGATATAGGTGGAGTTAATGGGCTTGGTTAATAATTCCTGGAGATTCTCCTTTGAAGGGGCATACTTTGCCCAAACAATCAGCTATATAATTAAAAGTCATAACTGGGGTTAGTCATTATTGTTAGGTCTGCACCTCTAATTTGGTGTCATAGTCAGGGGCTCTTGAGACATTGCTCAGTAATGTTGGATGGTATCCCTCAGGTCAATTTTAGCTAGGAGAGCTATTGCTAAGTGGGCTGTAGAGATCTCATAAAAATTACAGAGGATAGAATGGTTCTCAGTCCTTTTAGAGTGGAGAAATGGTACTAATTCTAACACAAAGGGCCCAAGGTAGACCTTGGGTTATATGTAACATATAAATTATAACATATAGTGTTATATGTAAGTATTAAGTGTCAGGAGATAGCTACAACTTCTTGAGGAACCCTGATGCTCCTTGCTTTTCTCCACAACTCCATTCGTGGACTTTTCTAAGCAAGGTATCTCTGTGAGTCCTGAGGTGTGGAATGAGGACATCTTGAGAGCATGGCAGGGCTGGATGCCAAGTGTCAAGCATCCACCCTCTACGAGGCAGCCCCCCACCGGGAGTAAAAACATGAAGGAAAAGCTTCACAAAACTCTTGTATGTGTAATTTCTTCTTATGGAAAAAAAAAAAAATTCTGATATTCAAGACATACCAGAGAATTCCAATGTGTCTGACCTCCTCAGCTCAAAGAAAGCTTTCCCTACCCCAGCTAGAGAGAACCGTATTTGTGTGACTTGACTAGGATGAGATAGAAGGAATTACCTATGCTACTTTTACCACTGTGGTTTGAAAAGAGGGTGAATTGCATCCCACATCAGATGAAACTGGATAGTCCTGAAGCCTCAGATTACCTCCAGATGATGCAAGAGTCCTTTATACTAAGAAATTCACAGTTAAGATTTTTTCTTTCCTCTTCCTTTGTCTTCAGCATTTACTTCCATTGTTCTAAGTAACTGCTCCCAGCTTGGTCCACTCCATGGGTGGGCTTTTCGGAGTTCCAGTCTCTGTTTTCAGGGAAACCCAATCTTCCATGCCTGGCTGACTCTGGGAGGGATACCCCAGTTCTGGCAGGGAGTAGTCATAGGAGATGAGGATTTCACAGTGCACTTTCTTGTGTATTTTTAGAATTCTTTTTTTTTTTTTTTTTTAATTTTTATTTATTTGACAGACAGAGATCACAAGTAGGCAGAGAGAGAGAGAGAGGAGGAAGCAGGCTCCCCGCTGAGCAGAGAGCCCGATGCGATGCGGAGCTCGATCCCAGGACCCTGGGATCATGACCCGAGCCGAAGGCAGAGGCTTTCACCCACTGAGCCACCCAGGCGCCCCTCTTTTGGTTTTCTAGGCCAGAGTAGGGCTGTCCCCTATCAGTCTTTACTTCTTCCTGTGCTAATTAGTGTTGAGTTCTCCCTATCAGAGAGAGCTGACTTTGCACTTTCTTCCATAGAATATCGTCACTGTTGCCAGTTTTTTCCAGCTGATTTTTCTTCAGCTCAGTAATTAGTTATTTGTGTTTGCAGAGAATGGTATGGGGATGGTGAGATCAGAGAGATGGACTTTGTCCATTTGCTGGGAAGACTGCCTTCCTGCTACTTCAAACATGAGGAGGAAAAAAAGTGAGAAATTTTGACCTTGGTTTCACAGAATTCAGACGTATCATGGCTGCATCACATGATTTTCTAAATAATAAAACCACCTCGGCTTCCCCTTCATACTTCTTTGATCAGCTTCTTGCTTTGCTTATAAAATAAGAAATCCTGTAAATGTATAAATGATGTTATATTTGGGAAACAAACAGATGTCCTAGATGTATTTCACTGGAGCATACTTATCATGCTGCTAAGTTCTGAAGTAGGTTAAAATACTCAAAACAGTCTCAGGTGGATCGTGTTATCAATTTTTCACTTATTGAAAATACTGCATTTGAATGCCATGCTCTTTCCAACTAATTAGTGGCTACAATCTATGGTACGAACGTGAGGAATTTAGCCTGGGCAAAACCTTTAACTTCTCTTTGCTTCATTTGATTTTTCACAGTAGAGATGATTTTGTAGATAGTTAAACGAAGTAAGGCTAGCCCAGTATCTGGACATAAAATCAAAGAATATAACCCAGGGGTAGAACAAGGGACTAAGGACTACAGAAGTCGAGAGGCAGAAAGATAGGCATGGGGAGAGGCTTTTCAGAAGACAGGCCTCTCTGCAGAACACTGGAACTCAGCTGGGACGTGTTGAGAGGGAGAATAGAACGTCAGGGGAATAGGACTCCGAGAGTTGGTTTAGTTTGGCTAAAGGATATTGAGGAGTAATCACTGAAAAGGGAAGAACAAGCCACCCTGTGGAGGGCTTTAGATGCCAGACCGAGAAATATGAGCTTTAATTCAGAGACAGTATTTGGTAAACTGCCATCAAGAGCAGGGTTAGGGTTTTTTCCCCTCAGGGGCCAAAGTGACACCGGAAGCAGTGATCTCAGGGTGCGCAGGGGTTACCTGACACAAATCTCACCCACAGAGGTTCTGGTCCTCTCTCATCTCTTACTCTGGGGAGGTGGGCTGGGAGAAGATACATTTCCTTCTGTCATCTAAGGATGAGTTTTCACTCACTGTGGACTGACCCTGAGTTGGAGGACTGGTCCACACCATTTTTCTTAGGTCTCCTCAAACACGCAGTCATAAGAGTTGCTACACGAAGCACATCAGCAAGCCTGGTTTGCATAAGGGTCAGGTCCCTGCTGTGATCCCCACAAAACTCTCCTCCGTGACCACACACAAAGTCACGGCATTTTAGTGAGAACATAGACACTCTGAGTGGGCTTTGTGCGATGATATATGCTGATGAAACATAATAGCAGATTAGCTTAGCAGCTTTAATTGGAGGAAGATGAAAGTCTAGTCCCCGGCTCTTACTAAAAGGCCATAAGGCCCAATGGTTTTAGCTTAGATTGGTTTAAGGCTATAGACCCACTTTGTCTCCATTTCATAAGAGCATGAATTCCTTTTTGATCCTTCATGGTGAACATATGCTCTCTCCTTATAATCAATGTGCCAAAAGTCCCAATGGGAGTAAAGTTTATTATTCCAGGCAAGTTTGGGAAATCATAACTTTCCATGAATTAACCTATATTTCTAATTTATAGACAGGGCATATTAGATGGTATTGTCAGTCTCCCAATTATGGGACAATTATTCAAGCTCTCACAGCCTAGTTGGCTATGGCTTTAAATGATTTTGCAGCCATCAGGCATTCTATTTTGAGAACTCTCTCCCTTTCTGACACTGTTGGTGAATTTCTCTGTCAGTGTCAAGATTTGATTGTGCCAGCCCCTAATGAACAGAATGATAATTTTATGATAGCTTCCAGGCCCTCTATGATATAGCAGACTTTTATCAGATGTAGTTGCTAAGCTGAAGAGCTGTAGAGTAATAAATATATTTGACATTCAACAAGTAGTTTTGAGTAACTATTATGAGCCAGACACTCAAGTCCTGAGCCATATAATAATGGACTTATGAAATTTGGATTATTTTTTAAAGTCAAACATCTATATTGAGTATCTTTTATTTTTTTATTTAATTAATTAATTTATTTATTTGACAGAGAGAAATCACAAGTAGATGGAGAGGCAGGCAGAGAGAGACAGAGGGAAGCAGGCTCCCTGCCAAGCAGAGAGCCCGATGCGGGACTCGATCCCAGAACCCTGAGATCATGACCTGAGCCGAAGGCAGCGGCTCAACCCACTGAGTCACCCAGGCTCCCCTTGAGTATCTTTTAAATAAAATAATAGATTGGGAGGGGCACCTGGTGGTGCAGTCTGTTAAGGGGCTGACTCTTGATTTCCACTTAGGTCATGATCTCAGGGTCCTGGGATCAAGCCCTATGTCAGACTCAGCACCCGTGGGGAGTCTGCTTCAAGATTCTCTCTCTCCCTCTGCCCCTCCCCTACTCGCTCTCTCTCTAAAATAAATAAATAAATCTTAATAAAAATGCAATAATATATTAGGAAGACATTTTAATCTTCCTGAGATGTCATTCATCATTCTGTATGGTCCCATCCACCTCCCTGTCCAATCTTGTACCACTAGCCTGAGACTTCTCTCTCTGTTTCTATTCCTTAGGCATCTGGACTTCTTTCAAGACCTTGAAGATACCAAGCAATCTCCTCCTTCAGATCTTGCACATACAGTTTCTTCTTTCCTAGAATGCTCTTTACCCCAGCTGTTCTTTCTCCCAGCTAGCCCCTACCCTGCCTTCAGGTCTCTGCTTCATTGAGACTATTTCAGGGAAGCATTCCCTGATCTCTCCGGACTCACATCTCTTTGATTCACATTCCCAGATCTCTGTTTTATGTTTTATGTATTTTTTCTTTTTCAGAAATTTATCCACATAAATAATGTTTTGGGTCTTTAGTGGTCTACATTAGATCACTATTTCCATGTGAGCAGGTATTTTGCTCACTGTCACAGTTCTAACACTTAGTATATTTCCATGAGATATTTAATAATTGATTGGGAGATTATCTTGTTTAAACCTTCCTTCACACCAGAACTCTCAAGCACAGAGATGATAAATGGCTTTCCCAAGAAACATAGTTAGGATCTGAATCAATATTAAATATTCAGATTCCCAATCTTATGTCTACTGTCCTAATATGCCAAAGTGGGAGTGAGGCCAGCTGGGCTGTAGGACATCTTCTCCAGTTAGCAGAGGTAACAAAGGCAGCACTCTGCATATATGTTCTTGCCTTCCAGCCAAAGGGAATTAAAAAAAAATATGTACTGTGACATATTTTCAGATACAGAATGTTATGAAAATAGTACAAAGAATTCTTACATACTCTTCACCTAGGTTCTTCAAATGTCAACAATTACTTTTCTATCCATCTATTATCTCTCTCTCTCTCTCTATCTAATCTAACATCTATCGTCTCTTCATTTCCATCATCATCATCAGCCTGTGTATGCTTTTTCCCGAACTATTTCACCAGTAAGCTATAGATATGATGTTTCCTTACCTCTAACGATTTTAGCCTTATTTTATTAAGAAATGAGAACATTCTTTTACACAACCACAACACAATTATAAAAAGTAGGACAGGGGCGCCTGGGTGGCTCAGTGGGTTAAAGCTTCTGCCTTCGGCTTAGGTCATGATCTCAGGGTCCTGGGATGGAGCCCCACATCGGGTTCTCTGCTCATTGGGGAGCCTGCTCCCTCCTCTCTCTCTGCCTGCCTCTCTGCTTACTTGTGATCTCTCTCTATGAAATAAATAAATAAAATCTTAAAAAAAAAAAAGTAGGACATTAAACATTGATACATTGTTATATAATCTGCAGTCCTTCTTCAGGTTTTGCCACTTGTCCCAAAAGTGTTTCCTTCTAGTGAAAGAAAATCTAGGATTACGGGCTGTCACATCTCTTATCATCTTTTAATCTGGAACAGTTTTTAAGCTTTTTAAAAAGTATAGGCCAAGATTATAGCAGACTGTCCTTTAGTTCGGGCTTGTTAATGTTTCTTCCTGCTTAGTTTGAGCTTATGCGCTTTTGGCAGGAACCCTATGGAAGTGATGTTTTGTACTCGGTGCACCTGTCAAGAGGTGTGTTGCTGATTTGTTCTGTTATGGGCAATGTTGACTCTGATAACTTAAGATCCTGTCTGCCAAGTTTCTCTACTGTAAAACTCTGACTTTCCCTTTGGTAATTAATAAATATTTGTGGAGAGGAACTTTGAAACTCTATAAATATCCTGTTACTTGTCAAATTTCATTGAGTTTTATCATACCCTGGAGATTCTGGCCTGAATTAATTATTATGATGGTTGTTAAGTGATGATTTTTCTAATTTTATAACTGCCTCAGTACTTATTAGCTGCCTTTCTATTCTAAAGATTTATTTTTTTCCCACTAGTTTGTTTGTAGCAGATGGTCTCATGGATTATTTCTTTATTCAATGGGTTTTAATACTATTATTTATTTTGACGTCCCAATTACCTCAGCTTTGGCAAGTAGGAGTCTCTCAGACGGGCTCCTATAACCTTCTGGCATGTCCCTGTGTTTCTTTTGGTTCTTCTTTATTTCCTGGAACAACACAATGTTTCTGGCTCATTTTGTCATCTCTCTGCCTCAGCCCTGAGATTGACCATTTATCTAAAGAGATGGGCTCATTTATACTGGAGTATAATCATTTCTATATCCTTTCACATGTTTATGTCCATTTTTATAGCCTCTCTCTTTACTCTCCCGCGTCTTCTCTCTCTCTCCTATTTATATATAAAATACGAGTTTACACTAACACCTCCATCTCCAGTCCAATACCACAGGGCCCGTTCTTCCTTTCTTTTGTCTTTTTTCTTCTTTTTTCAGCTTCATCCCTTTCAGTATCTGTAAATCCTGTTTTCAACAATCATAAAACTGCTTCCCATTATCCACAATATAATAATTTTTTTTGCCAGTTCTAGAATATAAAGAAAATAATTTCAGAATTGCTAAACCAGGCCTCTGCAAAAAGAAAACATACTAACTGGAGTTCAATGTTTGTTTAAAACTCTTTAGTTCTTTAGTCTGAGGGCATTTTGTCTAAATCTTGTATGCAAATGTTGCTTAGGTTAGTTCTCTCCTCAGTTCATTTGATGGGGCTAGGTTATTGCCTTGAAATATGGTTTATTTGTTTTTGTTCATACTCCATTTCAGAAATTTTTTTCTTTTTCCTTCCTGATTTTCTTTTGCTTTAATTCTCTCCTTTTTTGAGGATGTAAAACGCTAATGTAGTTCCAAAAGTCAGAACTGTACGAAAAGGTATATTTACACAGAGAAGGGTCGTTGCCGCCCTCGACTTCCTTCCCTGCTTCCCAGTCCTCAGTCATCTTGTTGAGGTAACCAGCCACATTCGTGTCAGTCTTATCTTCCCTCTATTGTTCCTTGCACGTGTGATTAGATACCATATTTGCTTATATTTCTTAATGAAAACGGAGCTCTTGTTTGCACTCCGCCTCACCTCACAGAACTCTGCTTCATCCCTTTGCAGCGTGCTTAGGAGTTTACTGTGTAAATGTATCCACAGCTTATTCAACGGACCACATGTGTTCGGGCATGTTGCTTCTGGTATTTGGCACTGCCAAATAATGCAAGGAATATCTTTGTGCACCAGTGCTTTCAAGTTATGGGCGGTACATCTGCACAATGAATTACTTAAAAGTGGGACATCTATATCCTAAGGGGATTCATATGTAATTTTGTTAGATATGGCACCATGTCCCTGTCTAAGGGCAGGACGAATTTTCATTCTAACCAGCAGGACAGAAGGGGACCCATTTCACCACAGCTTTGCCAATAGAGTGTGTTAGTATACTTTTTAAGTTTTTGCCAATCCAATAAGTGAGAAATTGTATCTCCGTGTACCTTTAATTTGCATTTATCTTCTCATGAGTGAGTTTGGACAAGCTCTTTTGTTTAAGAGTAACTGTTTGCTTGTCCTCAGTGAATAGGTAAAGACACAGCATCACACTTCTTGAAAGGACCCAACAGCTAACTCTAGTGTCACAGCTCTCAAAGTCCAACAGCAGTGGCAGGAACTGGGAGCATGTTAGAAAGGTAAACTCAGGGTGCCTTGGTGGCTCAATCTGTTAAGTATTTGACTCTTGTTATCCGCTCAGGTCATGATCTCAGGGTCCTGGGATCAAGCCCTGCTTCAGACTTCGCGCTCATCAGGGAATCTGCGATTCTCACTCCCTTCCTTTCCCTCTGCTTCTCCCCACCGCTCATGCTTTCTCTCTTTAAAATAAATAAATCTTAGAAGAAAGAAAAGAAAGAAAGAAAGAAAGAAAGACCTCAGATTATTCCAGGACATATGTCCTTTTTTCATAGAGAGAAAGCATATTCTAACTTGAGTTCACAAATACCTACAGATCAAAAGCTCCTAAGAGAATCATAGTTCCAGGAAAAACTTTCTCAGTTGAAAAATTTCCCTTGTCAAGGCAGGGACTGAAAAAAAAAAAAAAAAAAAAAAAGAGAGTTGGCAGAACTAATAGATTGTCACGGTGTAGACAGAAGGGGTGGATTCTTGTCTCTGGTGAAATTAGAGAACAGTAAGGAAATAGGGCAGGAACTGAGCCTGAAGGCTTAGGTTAGGGAGCTACGATGAAGAATCAAGTAGGAAGCTACGAATGAGAGAGCCTGTGGGCAGCCGAGAGGCTCACTCAGGATATATGGAAACTTGACCTTGGGCAGAAGAATAATTCTGAAACCATAAACACTCAGAATTGCCAGGTGTTGTTCTTGTGGGCTTTGTGGTGGGGCTGAATCTGAAGGTTGTAGGTGTTATAGGCCCAAACCCTCTGTGATAGAAAAATGTCACTTATTTTACCCTTAGGTAGAGACATACACACACAAAAAAAAAAGAAAAAAAAAGGAAAAAGAAAAAAAAAGTGAAACCTGAGATGGAGCATGAGCAAAAAGAAGAATCGGCAAAGGGGATTGCTGTGTTTATGTAATTGGGTGCGCTGGTTAGGCAAGAATCCCTTTCTCATGTCGCCACTATCAAGTTTTTAAGAGTAAGTAAATACTTTAGACCAAATCGTGTTGTTTTAAATTTGAACTCATTTTTCTTGCATTTTTGCCATTTTCTTCTGTTGGGGCCAATGAAATAACAGAGTTTTCTATTAAGCAAAGAGTTAGCTTGAAGTTTAGATACTGGTTTTGGTTCTTATAACAATATAAATGATGGTCACATTTCAAGACATAAAATTAAACATTGTACTTTGGCTTTTTTTCCCCTCTTTTATGACTTTTTTAAAAATTTGTTTTTAAAGATTGTATTTATTTATTTGACAGAGATAGAGAGCACAAGTAGTCAGAGCAGCAGGCAGAGAAAGAGGGAGAAGCAGGTTTTCCACTGAACAGGGAGCTGGATGTGGGACTCGATCCCAGGGATCATGATGTGAGCTGAAGGCAGACACTTAACTGACTGAACCACCCAGGTGCCCCTTTTGTGACTTTTTTTAATATCATCTACATTTTGAGCCATTATTTCTCTCTATACACATACATACACCACATGTATATATGTAACCTGTAATATTAATATATATTTTTTGTGAATAAGTAGAAAATATCATTTCCTTTTACTCTTAAAAGTATGTGTTTCCTAGAAACAAGGATATTCTTTTATATCACCACAACAGAGCTGGTGATAACAGGAAATTTAGCACTAATATAATGTTATTATCCACATTCCATATTCAGATGTTATCAATTTGTCCGAGTAAACACATTATAGCTATTCTTTTCCTGGTTCCCGATCCAATCCAGCATTGGGTGTTGCATTTAGTTCTCTTTCTACTTAGTCTCCTTTTACCTAAAACATGTCGGTCTGATGTTTGCTCATGATAGATCCTGGTAATGCATTTTTGGCAGGAATATCAGCAAAAGAATGTTCTGTCCTTTTCAGTATATCATTTCAAGAGTCATATAATGTCCCTGTGTCCCAATATTGGTGAGGTTAGCTTTGATTGTTTGACTGAATTAAAATATCCTCCAGATTTCTCTGTCAAGTTACTGTCTTTTTCTTTGCAATTAACAAGTAATTTGTGCAACTATTTTGAGACTATAGAAATGCCCCCCCTTTTTTTTTTATTAAACTTTCACCTACTAATTCTCCTATTCGTTAATGATTTTCTAGCTTCTGTATTTATTACTTGGCATTATACAGTAAAGAATAATGTTCTCTTCCCTGGATATAATTATTTACTCATTTGTTTATTTCGGTATAGACTCAGGAGTTTTGTTTCACTCAAATATTTATAATACATTACCAATGGCATTATAATTTAGTGCTCAAATTTGTCCAGACTATTTCAGACTGGTTCTTGTGTGCTTCTGATGCATCCCCATCATTGTTTGAGAGCACCTCATTTCCTAGTGCACCCACGAGCTTAGGGCTCATCCTGCACTTTCCCTGCTTCAAGCCCTGGAATCAGTCGTTGTCCCAGGAGCTTTGGCTTTTCTTTTGATTTAAATAGATCAAATGTATGCTGTTATGTGGTTTTTCCATCCTCACAGGGCTGTATCCCACACCTGTCAGCTTCCTTGTGCTTCTGCATGTACCCAGAACTAACTTCTACCTTGTTTACATTCCCTCTGCTCCTTTTTCTGCCCACCATGGTCTGATTCCTTTCTCCCATCAGAGAGGGATGCAAAGAAAGAGGAAGTGCTGTGACATCTGTAACTCATTCCCCCCAGGCTTGATTCCACTAAATTGTCCGGCTAGACCAGTGCTTTCTCCTTAAAGAATTCTTATATGTTTCCAGAAACCAGTCAATTGGGAAAAAAGAAAAAAAAAGTTGAACATCTTAGGAAGACCTTTAAAAAAATTAGTGAAATGTTATAGGAATATCTTCAATCCTTTGCAACAATATTTAACATATTCTTGAGCTCCCCCTGCAAAAAGTTTTCAGGCAAAACTCCAGCCCACATTCATTTCTTTCCTCTTTGAACTCCTACTCCACTTGGAGTCTGAACCACACAATTTAGCTTTTGTTTATGTGCCTGCTTTTTCTCTGATTGCTTCAAGTTTTCCATAATGGTTATTAACTCCTTCAGGGGAAAGACTGTTTTATATGTATACATATATATGATTTCTCCTACAGTCTGGGTTCACTCTCCCTGCACAAATACACACACAGTTCCTGGCCCTATGCCACACACATATAGGTACATTAAAATATGGTCGATGAGGAAATTAACTCTGATCATAGAATACACGCAGGTACTTAGCTACTTAGAAGAAATGAGCCACACACCTGTTTTTTCTTGATTCTAACATATTATGCCACAAACTTCCCCAAATTTTGCCATCTGTTTAGTAGTACTATATTGCAACAGAATATCACCATCTTGTAATATTGCATGTTTTATCCCTTTTCCAAAAAAATGAGAATTAAAATTCCATAGAAGAGGGGGATGGGGGATAGCATGGATAATCTCTAAGACTAATTAAGGCACCTTTTGCAAGAAATTGATCTGATTATTCATTTCCTTTCTTCTGGCTGATTTCCACCTAGCAGTTGAAGGTGGTATGCTATCTTGATGGTAGAAAAAGGGATCTGTACATTCGCATATCTATTGTTTAACTCATCGCTAGCTTTATTTTCTATTTATTATTTATCTATTATTATTTCTATTTATATATATCTATATAAATATTTCTATTTATATATAAAATATGTTTATATATATTTATATATTTTCCCATTAAATCTATTCCATAGATATTCATTTTAATTTTTAGAAAATATAAAATATTTAGATTTTAAATGCTGGAGCTAAAAAAAAAGCCACATTGAATTCTTTTTTAAAATTAATTAATTAACTTTTAAAATAAATATATAATGTATTTTTATCCCCAGGGGTACAGGTCTGTGAATTTCCAGGTTTACACACTTCACAGCACTCACCATAGCACATACCCTCCCCAATGTCCATAAGCCCAACCCCCTCTCCCAAACCCCCTCCCCCCAACAACCCTCAGTTTGTTTTGTGAGATTAAGAGTCACTTATGGTTTGTCTCCCTCCCAATCCCATCTTGTTTCATTTATTCTTCTCATACCCCCTAAACCCCCCATGTTGCATCTCCACTTCCTCATATCAGGGAGATCATATGATAGTTGTCTTTCTCTGATTGACTTATTTCACTAAGCATGATACACTCTAGTTCCATCCATGTCATCGCAAATGGCAAGATTTCATTTCTTTTGATGTCTTCATAGTATTCCATTGTGTATCTATACCACATCTTCTTTATCCATTCATCTCTTTTTTTTAAAAGATTTTATTTATTTATTTGACAGAGAGAGATCACAAGTAGGCAGAGAGGCAGGCAGAGAGAGAGGAAGGGAAGCAGGCTCCCTGCTGAGCAGAGAGCCCGATGCGGGACTCGATCCCAGGACCCTGAGATCATGACCTGAGCTGAAGGCAGTGGTTTAACACACTGAGCCACCCAGGCGCCCCTATCCATTCATCTCTTGATGGACATCTAGGTTCTTTCCATAGTTTGGCTATTGTAGACATTGCTGCTATAAACATTTGGGTGCGCGTGCCTCTTCGGATCACTGCGTTTGTATCTTTAGGGTAAATACCCAGTAGTAGTGCAATTGCTGGGTCATAGGGTAGTTCTATTTTCAACATTTTGAGGAACCGTCATGCTGTTTTTCAGAGTGGTTGCACCAGCTTGCATTCCCACCAATAGTGTAGGAGGGTTCCCTTTACTCCACATCCTCGCCAACATTTGTCATTTCCTGACTTGCTAATTTTAGCCATTCTGACTGGTGTGAGGTGATATCTCATTGTGGTTTTGATTTGTATTTCCCTGATGCTGAGTGATTTGGAGCACTTTTTCATGTGTCTGTTGGCCATCTGGATGTCTTTCTTGCAGAAATGTTTGTTCATGTCTTCTGCCCATTTCTTGATTGGATTATTTGTTCTTTGGGTGTTGAGTTTGCTACGCTCTTTATAGATTTTGGACACTAGTCCTTTATCTGATATGTTGTTTGGAAATATCTTCTCCCATTCTGTCAGTTGTCTTTTGGTTTTGTTAACTGTTTCCTTTGCTGTGCAAAAGCTTTTGATCTTGATGAAATCCCAATAGTTCATTTTTGCCCTTGCTTCCCTTGCCTTTGGCGATGTTCCTAGGAAGATGTTGCTATGGCAGAGGTCGAAGAGGTTGCTGCCTGTGTTCTCCTCAAGGATTTTGATGGATTCCTTTATCACATTGAGGTCCTTCATCCATTTTGAATCTATTTTCATGTGTGGTGTAAGGAAATGGTCCAATTTCATTTTTCTGCATGTCCGTCCAATTTTCCCAACACCATTTATTGAAGAGACTGTCTTTTTTCCATTGGACATTCTTTCCTGCTTTCTCAAAGATTAGTTGACCATAGAGTTGAGGGTCTATTTCTGGGCTCTCTATTTTGTTCCATTGATCTATGTGTCTGTTTTTGTGCCAGTACAATGCTGTCTTGATTATGACAGCTTTGTAATAGAGCTTGAAGTCTGGAATTGTGATGCCACCATCTTTGGCTTTCTTTTTCAATATTCCTTTGGCTATTCGAGGTCTTTTCTGGTTCCATATAAATTTTAGGATTATTTGTTTCATTTCTTTGAAAAAATGGATTGTATTTTGATAGGAATTGCATTAAATGTGTAGATTGCTTTAGGTAGCATAGACATTTTCACAATATTTATTCTTCCAATCCAGGAGCATGGAACATTTTTCCATTTCTTTGTTTCTTCCTCGATTTCTTTCATGAGTACTTTATAGTTTTCCGAGTATAGTTTCTTAGCTTATTTGGTTAGGTTTATTCCTAGGTATCTTATGGTTTTGGGTGCAATTGTAAATGGGATTGACTCCTTAATTTCTCTTTCTTCTGTCTTGTTGTTGGTATAGAGAAATGCAACTGATTTCTGTGCATTGATTTTATATCCTGACACTTTACTGAATTCCTGTACAAGTTCTAGCAGTTTTGGAGTGGAGTCTTTTGGATTTTCCACATAGAGTATCATGTCATCTGCGAAGAGTGATAGCTTGACTTCTTTGCCGATTTGGATGCCTTTAATTTCCTTTTGTTGTCTGATTGCTGAGGCTAGGACTTCTAGTACTATGTTGAATAGCAGTGGCGATAATGGACATCCCTGCTATGTTCCTGACCTTAGCGGAAAAGCTTTCAATTTTTCTCCATTGAGAATGATATTTGCGGTGGGTTTTTCATAGATGGCTTTGATGATATTGAGGTATGTGCCCTCTATCCCTACACTTTGAAGAGTTTTGATCAGGAAGGGATGCTGTACTTTGTGAAATGTTTTCAGCATCTATTAAGAGTATCATATGGTTCTTTTTCTTTCTTTTATTAATGTATTGCATCACAGTGATTGATTTGCAGATGTTGAACCAAACTTGCAGCCCTGGAATAAATCCCACTTGGTCGTGATGAATAATCCTTTTAATGTACCATTGGATCCTATTGGCTAGTATTTTGGTGAGAATTTTCGCATCTGTGTTCATCAAGGATATTAGTCTGTAGTTCTCTTTTTAGATGGGATCTTTGTCTGGTTTTGGGATCAAGGCGATGCTGGCATCATGAAATGAGTTTGGAAGTTTTCCTTCCATTTCTATTTTTTGGAACAGTTTCAGAATAGGAATTAGTTCTTTAAATGTTTGGTAGAATTCCCCTGGGAAGCCGTCTGGCCCTGGGCTTTTGTTTGTTTGGAGATTTTTGATGACTGTTTCAATCTCCTTACTGGTTATGGGTCTGTTCAGGCTTTCTATTTCTTCCTGGTTCAGTTGTGGTAGTTTATATGTCTCTAGGAATGCATCCATTTCTTCCAGATTGTCAAATTTGTTTGTGTAGAGTTGCTCATTGTATGTTCTTATAATTGTTTGTATTTCTTTGGTGTTAGTTGTGACCTCTCCTCTTTCATTCATGATTTCATTTATTTGGGTCCTTTCTCTTTTCTTTTGGATAAGTCTGGCCAGGGGTTTATCAATTTTATTAATTCTTTCAAAGAACCAGCTTCTAGTTTTGTTGATTTGTTCTATTGTTTTTTTGGTTTCTATTTCATTGATTTCTGCTCTGATCTTTATGATTTCTCTTCTTTTGTTGGGTTTAGGGTTTCTTTCTTGTTCTTTCTCCAGCTATTTACGTGGAGGGTTAGGTTGTGTTTTTGAGACCTTTCTTGTTTCTTGAGAAAGGCTTGTACCGCTATATATTTTCCTCTCAGGACTGCCTTTTCTGCGTCCCACAGATTTTGAACCATTGTGTTTTCATTATCATTTGTTTCCATGAATTTTTTCAATTCTTTAATTTCCTGGTTGACCCATTCATTCTTTAGAAGGATGCTGTTTAGTCTCCATGTATTCGGGTTCTTTCCAAATTTCCTCTTGTGATTGAGTTCTAGCTTCAGAGCACTGTGTTCTGAGAATATGCAGGGAATGATCCCAATCTTTTGATACCGGTTGAGACCTGATTTAGGACCCAGAATGTTATCTATTCTGGAGAATGTTCCAGGTGTACTAGAGAAGAATGTGTATTCTGTTGCTTTGGGGTGGAATGTTCTGAATATATCTGTGATGCCCATCTGGTCCAGTGTGTCATTTAAGGCCTTTATTTCCTTGTTGATCTTTTGCTTGGATGATCTGTCCATTTCAGGGAGGGGAGTGTTAAAGTCCCCTACTATTATTGTATTATTGTTGATGTGTTTCTTTGATTTTGTTATTAATTGGTTTATATAGTTGGCTGCTCCCACGTTAGGGGCATAGATATTTAAAATAGTTAGATCTTCTTGTTGGACAGACCCTTGGAGTATGATATAGTGTCCTTCCTCATCTCTTATTACAGTCTTTGGCTTAAAATCTAATTGATCTGATATAAGGATTGCCACCTCTGCTTTCTTCTGATGTCCATTAGCATGGTAAATGGTTTTCCACCCCCTCACTTTAAATCTGGAGGTGTCTTCGGGTCTAAAATGAGTTTCTTGTAGGCAACATATAGATGGGTTTTGTTTTTTTATCCATTCTGATACCCTGTGTCCTTTGATTGGGGCATTTAGCCCATTAACATTCAGGGTAACTATTGAGAGATATGAATTTAGTGCCATTGTATTGCCTGTAAGGTGACTGTTGCTGTATATTGTCTCTGTTCCTTTCTGATCTACTACTTTTAGGCTCTCTCTTTGCTTAGAGGATCCCTTTCAATATTTCTGATAGAGCTCGTTTGGTGTTTGCAAATTCTTTCAGTTTTTGTTTGTCCTGGAAGCTTTTTATCTCTCCTTCTATTTTCAATGATAGTCTAGCTGGATATAGTATTCTTGGCTGCATGTTTTTCTCGTTTAGTGCTCTGAATATATCATGCCAGTTCTTTCTGGCCTGCCACGTCTCTGTGGATAAGTCTTCTGCCAATCTAATATTTTTTCCATTGTACATTACAGACTTCTATTCCTGGGCTGCTTTCAGGTTTTTCTTTTTGTCAGTAAGACTTGTAAATTTTACTATTAGGTGACAGGGTGTGGACCTATTCTTGTTGATTTTGAGGGGTGTTCTCTGCCCCTCCTGGATTTTGAGGCTTGTTCCCTTTGCCATATTAGGGAAATTCTCTCCAATAATTCTCTCCAATATACCTCTTTCTTCTTCTTCTGGAATCCCAATTATTCTATTGTTTCATCTTATGGTGTCACTTATCTCTCGAATTCTCCCCTTGTGGTCCAGTAGCTGTTTGTCCCTCTTTTGCTCAGCTTCTTTATTCTCTGCCATTTGGTCTTCTATATCACTATTTCTTTCTTCTGCCTCATTTATCCTGCAGTGAGAGCCTCCATTTTTTATTGCACCTCACTAATAGCTTTTTTTATTTCAACTTGATTAGATTTTAGTTCTTTTATTTCCTCAGAAAGGGATTTTATATCTTCTGAGAGGGTTTCTCTAATATCTTCCATGTCTTTTTTGAGCCCGGCTAGAACCTTGAGAATCATCATTCTGAACTCTTTATCTGACATATTACTAATGTCTGTATTGATTAGGTCCCTAGCCTTCGGTACTGCCTCTTGTTCTTTTTTTTGTGCTGAATTTTTCTGCCTTGTCATTTTGTCCAGTTAAGAGTATATAAAGGAGCAAGTAAAATACTAAAAGGGTGGCAAAGACCCCAGGAAAATACACTTTAACCAAATCAGAAGAGACCCCAAATCATGGGTGGGGCAAAAGGGGATGAAAAGAGGTTCAGGAAAAAAAATAAACAGAAACAATTAAAAAAAGAAAACCAATAAAGAGAAAATATATATATATATATATATTAGATAAACTAGTTAAAAAACGTTAAAAAAAGAAAAGGGTAAAAGTAAAAAAAAATTAGCAGAAGAAGAAAGAAAAAAAAATTGAAAAAAATTAAATTAACTGCAAGACTAAAGAATTATGGGGAGAAGGCCATGAGTTCCGTGCTTTGCTTTCTCCTCCTCTGGAATTCCGCTGCTCTCCTTGGTATTGAACCTGCACTCCTTGGTAGGTGAACTTGGTCCTGGCCAGATTTCTTGTTGATCTTCTGGGGGAGGGGCCTGTTGTAGTGATCTCAAGTGTCTTTGCCCCAGGCAGAATTATACCCTCTTAGCAGGGGCTGGGCTGAGTAATCCACTTTGGTTTGCTTTTTTGTTCCCTGAGCGCTTTCTGTAGAGTTCCAGAGGACAGGAATGAAAATGGTGGCCTCCCAGTCTCTAGCCCGGAGGAGCCAAGAGCTCGGGGCCTCACTCCTCAGTGCACCCTCAGAGAATAGCCTCCAATCACTCCTGTCTCCCTGGCCTCCAGCCATGCTCCGAACTCACCCAGCCCGCAACCGGTTCAAGGTAACCCCGAGCTGTGAGATCACTCCTCCGCTCTAACTCTGTAGCAAGCTTCCCTGTTCTAATACCTGCGAGCTCTGTGACAGTCAGACACCCCCGATCCTTCTGTGATCTTGCAGGACCTGGGGCCATGCTGACCCCATGTGGGCTTCACCCCAGTTTAGCCTCTGGAGCAATGTCCCTCAGTGGAACAGACTTTTAAAAGTCCTGATTTTGTGCTCCCTTGCTCCACTGCTTGCTGGGAGCCGGCCCCTCCCCCCACGGTCTATCTTCCCATTGCTTTGGATTCACTTCTCCGCCAGTCCTACCTTTCAGAAAGTGGTTGATTTTTTGTTTCTAGAATTGCTGTTCTTCTTCTCTTCGATCTCCTGTTGGATTTGTAGGTGTTTGCAATCTTTAGGTAAACTATCTAGCTGATCTCCTGCTACCTGACATCATCTCAGTAAGCTATTTCTTTGCCATCTTGACCTGCTACTGCCATATTGAATTCTTATTCAAGAACATTGGTGGAATCTGCTCTTTTGATACTTTATTCATTAATCCATTAAACACTTTAATATGTGCCATGGACTGTGCTAGGCTCTGAGGACGTTACCTACAAGGAGAGGCCTACAGGATGAGCAGAACCTGCCAGGTAACACATGGAAGGGAGAGGGCAGGAGCAGAAGAAACCACACAGCAGGTCTCTGGGGTATGAAGAAAGCTCAGATAAAATGTCCAGAGTACAGTGAGCATGAGGACTGGTTTGGGAGGAGGTTGCAGATGTAGGCAGCAACTCTGTTGTAAGGGACTTGTAGGTTCCATAAGAGTTTGGGTCTTATGCCAAGTTCAAAGCTTTAAAGTAAAGTGGCTTGTGGCAAACAGCTTCATGTTTCCTAATAGGTCTTATCAGCCTTGTAACATGGTTTAATAATTGACATTCACAAAAGCAAACTTTTTCATAGAGAAAAATTTGTGTTCTGTGTCATCTAATCTTATTAGGAAGGCAGGGAAGTTTTATAATATGTTTTTGGAAGTTTTTTTTTTTTTTCAATTAGAAAGAGTTGAAAGTATGTTGGAAGTTAAACGGGTAGGCTGTAGTTATCCAGAAAATTTCTTTTTTTATAAAAACTCTGTGTTCATCATAGTTTCATGCTGACGTGTAGCCCTTTACCTTAATAGATGATTGTTATCATCACATATGCAAAAAGCTTTAAAGTCTGTATAGAAGTATTATTTTTCATATCTCATTTATTACACAAAGGAAATTTGATACTCTGTTGTTCCAGTCTAAGACCCACTTTCACTCTGCTCTTAAATTTTACTTATTTAATTTCTCTAAGAGATGCCAAAATTACATTTTATTTTTTATTTTTTAAAAAGATTTATTTATTTGACAGAAATCACAAGGAGGCAGAGAAGCAGGCAGAGAGAGAGAAGGAAGCAGGCTCCCCACTGAGCAGAGAGCCCGATGCGGGGCTCGATCCCAGATCCTGGGATCATGACCCGAGTCAAAGGCAGAGGCTTTAACCCACTGAGCCACCCAAGCGCACCCAAAATTACATTTTAAATAACTTTGGTGTATTTCATAACATTCTGTGTGTTTTCAGGAGATGCATAGTTCTTTACATAAATGATACCTAACTTCTGTCATGAACAAAATGAACTCAAAACTTTAGTGATGTATGTAATGTCATAGTTACTGTTTACTACTATTCTTTTCCAATCAAAATATAACAATAAGATTATTATTTAGGGTATTAGTTGGGAAAATAATTATTATTTGGTGAGAGGGTGAGGAGGGAAAATGACAGTTGGAGAAAGGGTGATATTAAAGGTCACAAGGAACAGGGAAGAGATTCTCTGTGGGAAGTAAAGCATGGAACAAATTACCCAAGTCAGTGATTTCAAATGGAGTGTAGAATCTTGCTATGACTCAGGAGAATGACAAGATAGATCTTTTGGTTTCAACAGAAGTTTAAGGAGGAAATAGATTTATGAAAAGGTGAGAGGGTATTTTACATTATCATGAAGTAAACTGGATAGCTTGGTTCGGAGGCATTCCACAACATACTCCAAACTACTTGACAAAGCTTCTACCATTTCCACTGAATGTTAAGTGCTGTCAACTTACCCAGGCAGTGCTCAGCCTCACTGTCATTGTCCTAGTTTTCTCTTCTTGTGTCTCTAGCTCTTAATTCAAGGTCCAGCAGAGTTCTTGGAACTTTCCACAACAGAAGGCAGGCCCTCCTATTTCAAAGACTTAAAGTGGAGAATTTCTGAAATACAAGAATATGGAGTGGCTAAAAAATATGACAAATTTTACACAATTCACCCCTTTGGATATCTTTTGAACATATTTTCATTTACAAACATTGGTTCCAGGCTATCATTCTAAAGATAATCCTTAACAACCAAGGCATATTTCCCTCCTCCCCAAAATGAGAAAACCCAGAACCTCATCCATTGATGCATGCAAGGCCTAGCTCAGGATATTTGGGAAATGTTCACCCTTACACTGGTTCTGTCACAATCATGTGTTGATATTCTATAACTTGTGAACTAAATTGAAAAGTTATTATCAGGGCATCTGGTGACTCAGTGGGTTAAAGCCTCTGCCTTCGGCTTGGGTCATGATCTCAAGGTCTGAGATCGAGCCCTGCATTGAGCTTTCTGCTCAGCAGAGATCCTGTTCCTCCTCTCTCTCTGCCTGCCTCTCTGCCTACTTGTGATCTCTGTCAAATAAATAAATAAAATCTTTAAAAAAGAAGTTATTACCAACATGCTCTGTTGTAATAACTAAATCTGTTATAATAAATAAATGTAAGTCTGTTATAGTAAGGAAAAGAACATAATTCATGCATGTGACCCTAGGTCATAGATAGAATTTCTCTTTACTTCAACTCATTTTATATATTTTTTACTTCACTCAAGAACTTTGATTCCTTAAGGATCTAAACCCTGTTGGTTATGCCTATTTAGGGCTGCTGGGGCTAGCTATCACATTTTTTAAAAGAAAAAATTAACTAAGTATTAAGAGGGGCCTTCTTTAGTTTCCATCCTCATTCTTTTAAATCCCCACTGTATTATAGTCACCCTATTTCTCCTAGACAGTCAGGATCAGTCAGAAATATATCTTTTCATTTTTACTAATCATTCCAATACTAGGAGAATCCCCAATATAAGTGGTTTTCTCAACTTCTAATTTAATGGAATCACATTTATGTCTCATAGTGATAGTATTCCTCCCATGGGTACCAAGGCCTCTGTCAGCAGAGCCTAAAGTAGCAGAAACAGTGATCACATACTGTATTTTCTGTTTGTTTCACAAGTATGTGTCATGTCCCACCTTGAGGCTAGAAGCTGCATCTCATATTACTCTATTCTGAAGGGCTTGGGGTAAAGTGTGATACAATCTCAGAATTAGGCTATACTGCTTAAGAAGTTTAGCTCTTTTGAGAATGGGGGATTGGAGAACCTGATCAAATATAAAGAAGATTACCAAAGTAGGAAGCCAATGGTTCAGTATGCTGTTCTCAAAGGTTGTCTGTAACTTGGGCTTGATTATGGCAAATTTTCATTTCTATTATATAAGGATTTCAGTCTGCTGGCTGGAATTTATATCAGATAGATACTATGGCATGCTCTAATGTGAAGTGTCCATTTATAGCCTGGATCTATAAAGTAGCTAAAGGTACAATGAACAAGGTCTAGCCCTCCAGAAAAAGGGACAGGCACAAACTAGGTTGTGTGTCAAGGTCCTGTCATGTAACCTTTAGTTTGTGGCAGGACCACAGGGTTAGGAGGATATTAGAGTGTCATGCCTAAAAACTAATATGTACAGTAATGCCATATGGGTTGGAATAGTTTGTCTACAGATAACCTAGAGCTTTTCTGAGCAACTCAAGTGTGAAATGCATGGCAGAGAAATACCAATTCTTTTTTTTTTTTAAAGATTTTATTTATTTATTTGACAGAGAGAAATCACAAGTAGATGGAGAGGCAGGCAGAAAGAGAGATAGAGGGAAGCAGGCTCTCCGCTGAGCAGAGAGCCCGATGCGGGACTCGATCCCAGGACTCTGAGATCATGACCTGAGCTGAAGGCAGCGGCTTAACCCACTGAGCCACCCAGGCGCCCAGAAATACCAATTCTTGACCATACTTGCTGCTGACTAAGATTGTTGGTGAACTCCATACTGTGGTTTGAATGTTGATTGACTCAGGAAGTTGGTGGGGCTGAGAGATGGATTTGGAATGTCAGCAGCCCCAGTGAAAGGGGCAGAGGGAGGAGGAGCTGAAAACAGGAATAGGGTTGTAACCAAATATGAAGCCAAGTGGAATCTGGTAGGACGACCCAAGGTTGCTCATGTTTCAGATGTAAAGGATAAAGCTTTTACCATTTTTGGAGAAAACCACAGAGTGGCCTCAGGGAGAAACGTCAAGACTCAGTACCTGAATGGAAAGAAACACTGTAAAATTTAATAAACAAACATAAAGAATAAAAAAAAATAATAAGCCTAGAGATCTGACAACTTTCTGTTGTTAAAGTGGCAAGGACATTGAAAAAAAAAAAAACAAAAACCTATCAAAAAGTCATGGCTGCATTTGAAACCAGAGTTGTGCAATGGGGATGATATAATCAGAAGAGTCCACTGTATTTGAGATCCACCTCATGACATGTTATATTATTATAAAGCTTTGCTATGAATGAAGGAATTTTACAGTCAAAATTACAAGTACTGAGCACATTACAAAACTACTCAGTTGATTTATAGCACATTTTCCCTTGGGTCAGCAGAGGGAAGAGTGTCAGTATAGATATGAATCTGGTATTACAGACTCAGATCAGGAAATCACAAGTTGATCAAGCACACTGACCTCTCAAGCATTAGTTCACAAAGAAATTACATTTGTAATCCTTAAAGTCTAGTTTTAGAAATGAATGCCTATGATATTATGCACCAGCCCATGCTAACACTATCTTTGTTTTTGTTTTGAAAATGACATTGACCCACTTTTGTTAAAAAAAAATTTAACTGTCAAGCCATTGAATTTCATTTGGTGGAGATTTTAACTTAAAATGTAAGAGTGAAAAGAGCAGGAGTGAGAGGTAGGCTAGAATTTTGCAACTGAATATGTGAACAGTGTCAACCTATTTTTTCCTGCTAGCTTAATTTTAAATTAAATTTTAATTTTAATTTTAAATTAATTTTAAAGTTAAGTTTTAAATTTAAAGCTAATGAAATAAAAATAAAATTATTGTCCAGAATTGTGAATATTGGAAAGACAGAGAGGGCTCGGCACTGTTGATTTCTCTTTCTTTGAAGAACAGTTTTGCTGAAAAAGTGAAATTAGTACATCAGGAACTCAGATTTAAGGGGAAAAAAAGACCAACAGTTTCATTCAGCACTTTTTTTCCTTTCTCAGCATGTAATCAAACATAACACATATCAATTTGAAATGCCAACCATTAATCATAATCAGTTAGGAAAGCACACTGTACTCTTGTGTCTTCAATTTAACTCTTAGAAGTACTCAACAAATCCCTGGTGACTTTGACTTCTTTCCTATTGCAGTAGTACATAACTAAGTTTTGAAAATTTGCTGCACTGGAACCCTTTAGAGTCTAGACAGAGATCAGTGGTTTTCTCAAAATTTAATTCCAAATAAAATTTTATTCTGATTTTCAAATGAGAAAGCAAACTTTCAGTGAGTTAATTAGGCAATTTCTCTAAATCCATACTTTTGGAAAAGCACATAGTGGAAACCAAGAGCTATCTATCTAACAGGAAAACAAATTCTTAGAAAAAAAATGCAGCTAGATAAGACATTTCCTTATAGCACATGTGCCATACAATGCCTGTGGTAGAGCTAGAACATAGTGAGAGTGGAGGGCAGTAAGGACACAAGAAGGAGGTGGCTTGCACATCAAGTAGATGCTTTTCAGTATTGAAAAACCAACTGGGGTTTTATTTTAGGTGAAAGGAAAAGCCCACAGAGGATTAGAACTGAGAAAACAGAATGTGCAAAGGCATTGAAGAGAGAGGAGGAAATATGTGGGAATTGCATGTAATTCTTCACTTGTCTGGACT
Source organism: Mustela lutreola (assembly GCF_030435805.1). Lineage (NCBI taxonomy): Eukaryota > Metazoa > Chordata > Mammalia > Carnivora > Mustelidae > Mustela > Mustela lutreola. The sequence continues at coordinate 87,584,591 of NC_081294.1, forward strand.
CTCAAATTCTTTAGTGAGTCAGGTAAGATAGACCAGAAAGCACCAATTGACTAAGAATCCTGGGTGTTCTGACAGGGGGAGGAGCAAGATGGAAGAGGATAGGAAACCTAAATTTCATATTGTCCCAGGAGTTCAGCTAGATAGTTCTCAAACCATCCTGAACACCTACAAACTCAAGAGGAGATCAAAGAGAAGAATAGCAGCAATTCTAGGAACAGAAAAGCATCCACTTTCTGGAAGGTAGGACATGTGGAGAAGTGAATCCAAGGTGATATATGGAAAGATAGACCGTGGCAGGGAGGGGCCAGCTCCCACAAGCAGTGGAGCAACAGAGCACAAAATCTTAACTTTTAGAAGTCTGCTTTACTGAGGCTAAGTGGGGGACGGGGGGCTCATGGGCACAGTGTGGTCTCAGGACCCTCAGGGTCACAAAAAGACCAGGGGTGTCTGAGTGCGACAGACCTCCCAGGTATCAGAGCAGAGAAGCTGGTTGCAAAGATGAACCCAAGGAGTGGGCTCTCAGCTTGGGGTTGCCATAAACCATGATCCAAGGCACAGTCAGACCACTGCTCTTCAAGCAGGGACCCATAAGTGGCAGATCCAGGGAGACCCCACCCCTTCCTCCATCGGGAGGAGCAGCAATGGAGTGCATTGCAGGAATCTACTGGGTTTAGAGTCTCCAAATGGGATCATGCTCCAGAGATAGAAATGCTTGATCACAGACTGGATTAGTTCAGAGCGCACCCGGAGACCAGGGATATGGGAGTGATTGACTGCTTTTATCTGAGGGCACATTGAGGAGTGGGGCCCTGAGCTCTGACCTCCTAAAGGCTGGAGATTGGAAGGCCACCATCTTCATTCTTGTCCTCCAAAGCTGTATAGAAAGCATTCAGGGAACAAAAGATACTGAAAGCAAAACTGAGCAGTTTGCTTAGCCTGGTGTTTGCCAAGGGTGGTGCATTTCTGCCTCTGGCAAAGACATTTGAGAATCACTACAATAGACCCCAACCCCTGCGAGATCAATAAAAACATCCAGCCAAGACCAAGTTTACCCATCAATGGAAACTGTGGAACTCCAGAACTAGGGGAATACAACACACAGAATTCCTGGCTTTTTCCCCTGGACTCTTTAGTCTTCCAAAGTTAAATTTTTAAATTTTTCATTAGTTTTTTTTGTCTATTGTTTTTGGATTTTTTCCTCTTTCCTATTTTTACCTACTTAAACTATTTTTATCTTATCAATACCTTTTTAAAAATCTTTTAATTTTCATTTTTATAGTCATATTCTATCCCTTCATTGTGTTTAGCCTTATTTTTTTAATACACATATAAGTTCTTCCTTCTTTAAAATTTTGGGATACAGTTTCTTCTAGCAGATCAAAATATACTTTAAATCTAGTGTATGGCTTTGTTCTAATCACCAGCCTGATCACATTCTCTCCCCCCACTTCTTTTTCCTTTTTTCAACCAACTGCTTATCTTACCAATTCCATTTTTAAAACCTTTTGAAATTTTCATCTTTATACTTATATTCCTTCTCTTCGTGTGTACATATGTAAATATATTTACATATAATAACATATGTTATTTTCATATAATAACATGTTACTTATACATAATATATATTACATATAACAACTTATTTACATACATGTAAATATATATACATATGTGTGTGTGTGTATATATATATATATATATATATATATATATATAATTTTTTCTTTCTTTCTTGAAAATTTTGGGAGGTAGTTTCTTCTAACAAACCAAAATACAACCCAAATCAAGTGTTTGGCTCTGTTCTATTCACCAGCCTAATCTTAAATACATTTTTTTCCCTTTCTTCTCCCCCTGGTTTCGGGTTTCTTCTGATTTGGTTAGTGTATATTTTTCTGGGGTCATTGTTACCCTTTTAGCAGTTTGTTCTCTCATTCATCTATTCTTTTCTGGACAAAATGACAAGGCAGGAAAAACTCACCTCAAAAAACCAACCAACCAACCAAACAAACAAAAAACCCCCCAAAACAAGAGGCAGTACTGACCTAATCAATATGGACATTAGTAAGATGTCAGAACTAGAGTTCAGAATGATGATTATCAAGGTTCTAGCTGGGCTTGAAAAAAGCATAGAACATACAAGAGAATCCCTTTCTAAAGAAATAAAATCTTTTTCTGGAGAAATAAAAGGACTAAAATCAACAAACTTGAAATCAAAACCTATTGATGAGGTGCAATAAAAAAATGGAGGTTCTTACTGCTAGGATAAAAGAGGCAGAAGAGACAATTAGTGATATGGAAGACCAAATGATGAAGAATATAAAAGCTGAGCAAAAGGGGCGCCTGGGTGGCTCAGTGGGTTAAGCCACTGCCTTCGGCTCAGGTCATGATCTCAGGGTCCTGGGATCAAGTCCCGCATTGGGCTCTCTGCTCAGCAGGGAGCCTGCTTCCCTCTCTCTCTCTCTCTCTGCCTGCCTCTCCATCTACTTGTGACTTCTCTCTGTCAAATAAATAAATAAAATCTTAAAAAAAAAAAAAAGCTGAGCAAAAGAGAGACAAACAACTACTGGACTATAAAGGGAGAATTCAAGAGATAAGTGATGCCATAAAATGAAACAATATTAGAATAATTAGGATCCCAGAAGAAGAAGAAAGAGAGATTATAGCAGAGAATTTCCCTAACTTGGGTAAGGAAGCAGGAACCAAATCCAGGAGGCACAGAGAATCCTACTAAAAACAAACAAACAAAAAAAACCAAAAACAGGTTAACACCCCATAATCTAATAGTAAAACTTACAAGTCTAAGACACAAAAAGAAAATCCTGAAAGCAGCTCAGGACAAGAGGTCTGTCCCAAGCTACAATGGTAGAAATACTAGATTGGAAGAAGACCTATCCACAGAAACCTGGGAGGCCAGAAAGGACTGGCATGATATATTCAGAGCACTAAATGAGAAAAATATGCAGCCAAGAATACTATATCCAGCTAGGCTGTCATTGAAAATAGAAGGAGAGATAAAAAGCTTCCAGGACAAACAAAAATTTAAAAAAATTGCAAACACCAAACCATCCCTATAGGAAATATTAAAGGGGTTCTTGAAGCAAAGAGAGAGCCTAAAAGTAACAGTACAGAAGGGAACAGAGATAATAAACAGTAAGAATCACCTTACAGAAAATACAATAGCACTAAATTCATATCTTTCAATAGTTACCCTGAATGTAAATGGGCAAAATGCCCCAATCAAAAGATGCAGGGTATCAGAATGGATTTAAAAAAAAAGACCCATCAATATGATGTATGCAAGAAACTCATTTTAGACCCAAGACACCTCCAGATTTAAAGTGAGAGCATGGAAAGCCATTTACTATGCTAATGGACATCAAAAGAAAGCTGGTGTGGCAATCCTTATATCATACAAATTAGATTTTAACCAAAGACTGTAATAAGAGATGAGGAAGGATACTATATCATACTTAAAGTGTTTGTGCAACAAGAAGATCTAAAAATTTTAAATATCTATGCCTCTAACAAGGGAGCTGCCAATTATATAAACCAATTAATAACAAAATCAAAGAAACACATTGAAAATAATACAATAATAGTAGGGGACTTTAAGACCTCCCTCACTGAAATGAATATGTCATCTAAGCAACAAGAAAATGAAGGCTTTAAAGGACACACTGGACCAGATGGACATCACAGTTATATTCAGAACATATCATCCCACAGCAACAGAATACATATTCTTCTCTAGTGCACATGGAACATTCTCCAGAATAGATCTCATCCTGGGTCACAAATTAGGTCTCAACCAGTACCAAAAGATTGGGATCATTCTGTCCATATTTTCAGACCACAATGCCTTGAAACTAGAACTCAACCACAAGAGGAAAGTTGGAAAGAATTCAAATACATGGAGGCTAAAGAATATCCTACTAAAGACTGAATGGGTCAACCAGGAAATTAAAGAAGAATTTAAAAAAATCTATCGAAACAAATGAAAATGAAAATGCAACTGTTCAAAATCTTTAGGATGCAGGAAAGGGGTTCCTGAGAGGAAAGTACATCTAGCAATATAAGCAATATAAGGAACAAGGAAGGTCTCAAGTACACAACCTAACCCTACACCTAAAGAAGCTGGAGAAAGAACAGCAAAGAAAGCCTAAACCCAGCAGGAGAAGAGAAATCATAAAGATCAGGGCAAAAATCAATGAAATAGAAACCAAGAGAACAGTAAAACAGGTTGACCAAACTACAAGCTTGTTCTTTGAAATAATTAATAAGATTGATAACCCCCTGGCCAGACTTACCCAAAAGAAAAGAGAAAGGACCTAAATAAATAAAATCATGAATGAAAGAGGAGAGATCACAACCAACACCAAAGAAATACAAACAATTATAAGAACATATTATGAGCAACTCTACACCAGCAAATTTGACAATCTGGAAGAAATGGATGCATTCCTAGAGACATATAAACTACCATGACTGAACCAGAAAGAAATAGAAAATCTGAACAGACCCATAACCAGTAAGGAGATTGAAACAGTCATCAAAAATCTCCCAAGAAACAAGAGCCCAGGGCCAGAGACACCTTCCCAGGGGAATTCTACCAAACATTTAAAGAATAATTAATACCTATTCTGAAACTGTTCAAAAAAATAGAAATGGAAGGAAAACTTCCAAATTCATTTTATGAGGCCAGCATTACTTTGATCCCAAAACCAAAGACCCCATCAAAAAGGAGAATTACAGACCAATATCCTTGATGAATATGGATGCAAAAATCCTCACCAAAATACTAACCAATAGGATCAACAGTACATTAAAAGGATTATTCACCATGACCAAGTGGGATTTATTCCTGGGCTGTAAGCTTAGTTCGACATCTTCAAATCAGTCAATGTGATCCAATACATTAATAATAGAACAAGAATCATATAATACTCTCAACAGATGATTAAAAAGCATTTGACAAAGTACAGCATTGTTTCTTAATCAAAGCTATTCACAGTGTTGAGATAGAGGGTACATACCTCACTATCATCAAAACCACTTATGAAAAACCCACAGTTCATATCATTCTCAGTCGGGTAAACTAAGGTCTTTTCCCCTAAGGTCAGGAACACAGCAGGGCTGTCCACTATCACCACTGCTATTCAACATAGTACTAGAAGTCCTAGCCTCAGCAATCAGACAACAAAAACAAATAAAAGGCATCTGAATTAGCCAAGAAGTAGTCAAACCCTTACTCCTTGCATGATATGATACTTTATGTGGAAAACCCAGAAGACTCCACTCCAAAACTGCTAGAACTCATATAGAAATTCAGTAAAGTGTGAGGATAAAAAATCAGTGCACAGAAGTCAGTTACATTTCTATACACCACCAACAAGAGAGAATAAAGAGAAATTAAGGAGTCAATCCCATTTACAATTGCACCCAAAACCATAAGATACCTAGGAATAAATCTAACCAAAGATGCAAATAATGTGTACTCAGAGAACTATAGAGTACTCATGAAAGTAATTGAGGAAGACACAAAGAAATGGAAAAACATTCCCTGCTAACGGATTGGAAGAGCAAATATTGTGAAAATGTCTATGCTACCTAGAGCACTCTACACATTTAATGCAATCCATATCAAAATACCATCAACTTTTTCAAAAAAATGAAACAAAGAATCCTAAATTTTATATGGAACCAGAAAAGAACCTGAATTGCCAAGGGAATGTTGAAAAAGAAAACCAATGTTGGGGGGCATCACAACTCCAGACTTCAAGGTCTATTTAAAGTTGTAATCATCAAGACAGTATGGTAGTGGCACAAAAACAGACACAAAATAGAGAGCTCAGAAATAGACCCTCAACTCTATGGTCAACTAATCTTTGAGAAAGCAGGAAAGAATGTCCAATGGAAAAAAGAGAGTCTCTTCAACAAAATAGTGTTAGGAAAATTGGGCAGTCACATGTAGAAGAATGAAACTGGACCATTTCCTTACACCACACACAAAAATAGACTCAAAATGGATGAAAGACCTCTATATGAGACAGGAATCTATCAAAATCCTGAGGAGAACATAGGCAGCAACCTCTTCAACCTCAGCTGCAGCAACTTCTTCCTAAGAACATCACCAAAGGCAAGGGAAGCAAGGGCAAAAATGAACAATTGAGTTTTCATCAAGATCAAAAGCTTTTGCACAGCAAAGGACACAGTCAACAAAACCAAAAGACAACTAACAGAATGGAAGAAGATCTTTGCTAATGACATATCAGATAAAGATCTAGTATCCAAAGTCTATAAAGAACATCAAACTCAACATCCAAAGAATCAATGATCCAATCAAGAAATGGCAGAAGACATGAACAGACATTTCTGCAAAGAAGACATCCAAATGGCCAACAGACAACTTGAAAAAGTGTTCCACATCCCTGGTCATGAGGGAAATATAAATCAAAACCATAATGAGATACCACCTCACACCAGTCAGAATGGCTAAAATTAACACATCAGGAAAAAGAGGTGTTGGAGAGGATGTGGGGAAAGGGGAACCCTCCTACACTGTTGGCAGGAATGCAAGCTGGTGCAGCCACTCTGGAAAAAAGCATGAAGTTTCCTCAAAAAATTGAAAATAGAGCTATATTTCAACCCAGCCATGGTACTCCTGGGTGTTTACCCTAAAGATACAAATGTAGTGATCTGAAGGGGCATGTGCATTCAAATGTTTATAGCAGCAGTGTCCACAATAGCTGAATTATGGATAGAACCCAGATGTCCAGCAGTAGATGATTATATAAAGAAGTTATACATATATATATGTATATATATTTGATGGCTGCTGAGTATTCTGTTTTGTGTGTATGTGTATATATATATATATATATATATATATATATATATATGACAGGGTGATAGACACTGAATGGGGGATGTGCTATGGTGAGCACTGTGAATTATCTAAGACTGATGAATCACAGACCTGTACCCCTGAAGCAATTAATACATTATACGTTAATTTTTAAAAAAGGAAGTCCTGTGTGTTCTTAACCATTTCCTTGGACTAGAGAAAGAGGCCAAGAGGTCAGATGGTTTGCAAAGCTTGAGGTTTTTAGAGGCTGTGTAGGGACTGCCTGGACAAGCAGAAGTAGAAGACTGGGTTGGGGCTTCTGTGCTCACTGTCTCCTCTTTCAAACAGCAAAGTTGTGCTTGTGTTTATTTTTTGTCTTAGGGTTCCCACATGAGATTTCATTTGAAAAGTAGTGTTCTGCTACTTTTAAAACAGTGTTAAAAAATAGGAATAAGTGGGAAGGAAGAAAATGAAGAGCCCTATACAAGATAGCGGAGAAAGGAGAGAGGCAGCAGCCCTGGGGGAGAATTTGGAAACATGGTAGGAAATTATTAGTTAAGGTGGAACCACAATAAACTTGCTTCTTTTTAGGTTGAGAAGCAGGAACTGTTAAAATGTGAGAGTTTAATACAGAGGGGGATGGGACACATTGGGAGGAGGACTGAAGTCCTATTGCCGACAGGAAGGGGTTAAATCTGAAGCGGATGTGAGTAGGTTGGCATTCTCTTCACTTTGTAAACTGTGAATGTAAAAGCTTAAGGATTACCTTTAACTTTTTTAAATCCTCTCTTAGGCTTTAAATAAACATGTTTCTTAAGAAGGCTAATTCTCTCCTTGACTTATTTCGCTAAGCATGATACGCTCTAGTTCCATCCATGTTGTTGCAAATGGGAGGGAGACAAACCATAAGTGACTCTTAATCTCACAAAACAAACTGAGGGTTGCCAGGGGGAGGGGGTTGGGGAGAAGGGGGTGGGATTATGGACATTGGGGAGGGTATGTGATTTGGTGAGTGCTGTGAAGTGTGTAAACCTGGTGATTCACAGACCTGGGGATAAAAATATATGTATATAAAAAATATATGTTTATAAAAAATAAAAAATTAAAAAAAAATAAAATATAAAAAAAAAAAAAAAAAAAAAAAAAAGAAGGCTAATTCTCACACATCGTTATGGTTTGGAACTTTTGTCAAGATACCATAATCTGATTATTTTCTCCATGGTGTAAACCTTGACAGGAAGGATCTTGGTTAAGTATACCAACTATCTCCCAACAGAATGGGACCGAAGGTTGTAAAAGGAATGCACCAGACAAATATTTACATTTGTGTGTGTGTGTGTGTGTTTTGGTTTTGTTTTTTTGTTGTTGGTGGTGGTTTTTTTTTTTTTTTTTTCATAGATTCCCAGGGTGGACAGAGTCTTTGGAAAGCCGAATCCTCATTCCAGTCTTTAGGACAGATGAAAAAGCTATAAACTTTTCCCCTTAGAATCCAGGTAAGGACATTTTACAATGTGCGTTAAAACTTACTCTAGCCATTAACAAGATTTCTAGTTAAGGGGCTCCTTGTCATGTAACTGCCTTTGTATCACTGCCAATTTAGTAGCTTCCCTCCCTCTTGAGAGGAAATGTGAGCAGCCACTCACCGTCCCCTGTGTGTGTGCAGAATTGTGGGCTGCAGAGACCTCCCTTCTGACCGCAGTGTGGTCCAAGAAATACTTGCTCCATTTCTCCCATCGTTTCTTATTGCAGAAATAGCTGAAATCAACTGTAACTTAGGGCCTGCTTCTCAAAGTGTAGCCCAAAGTCAGTAACATCAAAGTCCTAAGGATCTCGTCAGAATCTTATGGATAAGATTCTGCCTTTTAAGGGGATACTCAGGTAAGTCACAAGGACATTAATGTTTGGGAACCACTCACTGCATTAGGAGACTCTCTGGAATCATTATCCAAGGCTGATAGGCCTTTAGAATGCTCTTCATGCTTGTGTCTTTCTCTTACACATCTTCAGATTTGTATAGTCCAGCATAACACCTGGAACATGGCCCTTTAATTTGCATTAATGCCACAGCTCAGTCCATGTCTACTGAGTGAGTCCTAGGATTGGCACATGTCACAGTATAATCTTAACTGCACTGTGAGATATTCATGTGAGTGATTTTTCTGGAGTTTGACTGTAACCACTATTTTAGGCCACGTGTCATGAAACAGAGAATACTATTCCAAACTGATAACCTCTGTGTTTCACCTGGAATGATCTCTCCTTTTCTATTCAGAGCACGTCTGTGATTCCACATTCCCACTTTTCTGGGATTCAGATGATCTTGTGCTGTTTAATTAACGTGTTATCTCTTACTTAACTTTCATCCCAAGTGATCCCTGCTGGTGGCAGGAGGCATCTTTAGAGTAATTGTTGTATTTTACCTTTATCCTTCAGCTTTCACCAAAGTGACACTTGAGAGACTTTCAGTAGTAAAAGGAAGGCTACAGAGGGTTTTTTCCTCCATCAGCATCTTTAAGAGTTCCCCACCCCCCCTAGTTGCCACAGTAGCATTTTTTTGGATAAATAAATGACAAATAAAGCATTACCATCATAGATAACGTTTGCTTATTTTTAGCCCACTTATATTTTTTCTTTCGCTAGCACTCTACCACTGCATGCTTTTGAAGTAAAAATGACAGGTTTTCCTAAGAACATTTCTACTTTCTCTTGCTGCTTGTTTCCCGCATAGTCCTATCGTAGTCTGTTCAAATTTGGGGTGTTTTGTGGAGGGATGAAGATGAATTATTCCTGTTCTGCGCAAAGAAAGTTATTTTACCTGTTGCCCAAATTAAAAAGAGGCAAAGAATACTGCTTGATTCTAACCTGTCAGCAAGAGCTCAGGAGAAAGGAGTTTCCTAATGAGTTGGAGAATGCATTTCTAAAACATCTGTCGACACTCAAATCAGACTAAAGATCAGTACCAGTGTGAAACAGAGTTCATTTTTTTAAATGAACATATAATGTGTTGTTTCAGGGGTACAGATCTGTGAATCATCAGTCTTACACAATTCACAGCGCTCACCATAGCACATACCCTCCCCAATATCCATCACCCATCTATCCTATCCCTACTCACCCAACCCCCAGCAACCCTCAGTTTGTTTTGTGAGATTAAGGGTCTCTTATGCTTTGTCTCCCTCCTGATTCTATCTTGAAACAGAGTTCAATTTTGATCTCTAATTTCTCCAAAATCAGTAGGTAAGGAAAATCACAGCTAGACTGGTGGCTTTCCATTTCTTTTGGAGAATGCTCAGGTGAAGTGTTATAAACACTCTGATCTTGATATTATCTTGTATGTAATGCCCTTGTGTGTATATTTCCTAGAGGGGCTAAAGTGGAGGGAGATAAAACACTTTTGTGGTTGCCAAAATTTAGGTAAGAAGCCTGGAACTTTCTGAAAGTTGCTTGAATAGGCTATAGCCTTGAGTTGAATTCAAGATGAATTCTTGAATTCATCTGCAGATACTTATCAGGAGAGAAAAGAATCCATGATTGCTAAAATTGTGGCAGGCTGCATTCTGCTACAAACACCCATGGTTGTCTCCCCTCAGTGACCATCCTGAAGGACACAACAGTTCTTATATGGATAAAAAGCACCTCAAAGGATGTCACCAAGACATGTGAGTGAGACATGATTTTTTAAAAGGTCTCTTCAAGCTTGAAACACCTAAGTAGATGTTGAACAAATATGTGCAGTGAGATTAGCGCTCCAACTCAGAAGCTACCTACAAAAAGGTAACCTGGCATCTCCCTACATTTTTAAATTTGTGATTTTACTTATAGAACATGAAAAGCATTGCATTATCCCCCCATCTGTGGAAATGTGTGAGTTTTGTTTTCTTTTTATGGTTTGTATTTTGGGAGAATGGTTGATTTTAGGGTCAGTATGGTTAGACTCTAAATCTGATCCCTTGGAATCAGGGATTTCTCCCCGCATTGGCCAAAGAGTGAACAACTCTTCTGCTGGCTGTAGGAATATTAAAAGTTATTTTCTTAGATCTGGTTGATTTTAGGCAAGTGATGGAATTTTCAAACAAGCAGTGCTGAAGTGCTGTTGCCTCATATTGTCTTTGTCTTTGGAGCTGGAACTGTAGATTCTTCCCAGGGATGCTTGTCTAGAGGCGTGGAAACCAACGTACATGCAGTCGAATTTCAGTATTGACTTTAGGTTAATTAGCACTATTTGAGATTGAGGAGAAGAGACTGTCAACAGAGATTCTTGAAAGTTAAAATACAAGTTTTGATTACCACTCCGTGCCTATTTTCCTGAGAGATAGCTACCGTCAGCCTGGAAAATCACAAACCCTTTTTCCTTTCTTTCTCATTTTGATTCCACATATTCCCTTTAAAAATTAACTTTTCTCTTTAATGTCCAGTTCAGGTGATCTATGACACATCCTTATTTCAAGGTTTGTCTCTCTGTAGTTCATTAGACAAAGGAGATTTCAATATCACAGGGACCTTTATTCGTTTAGGGGAAGAAAAGGCCTCCTTTAAAATAGTAAATGAGGGGATCTGTGGAAAGGCAAAGATATTTTTTTCAAGACATTTTCTGTCACTTAGATCAATGTTAAGGCCATTAATGCTTCATGTTTGGGAGTAAGAGAACAAAGGAATCATACTTGATTAGAATCCGATTTCCCATGGATTATCAAGTAGAGGCATTAGAACATCTGATTTACAGACCATTTTGTAATCATGAATTTGTGTATCCTATTGATAAAAGAAGAGAAGTGTTATGCTGTGATTTCCCTATCTTGTTCTAAGCCAAAGCCCTGGCCAGCTTCTTCCAGCTGTGACCTTTGAAATGGATTTTAGCACTTACTTCCAATACCAGAGTAAGAATCCAAATATCTTCAAGGACACCATGGCAGCGCAAAGTGACTGGTGACAGGGATCTATGACAGCTCTCTCTGGCCAGCATCTACTGCCCTCCCACAGAGTCAGTGCTTTCTAAGTGCACCTGCTGTGCTTTCTGCTTTCTCCCAACATAATCCTCATCTTGTTGCTTTGTAATGGTTTGGTCCTCTTCTGTCTTTTCTAGTTCCATGAGGAGAACAGCTGTAATGGCTTTGCTCAGGGCCTGGCATGCCTAGGGCATCACTTAATATGTGCCTGATTAATAAGGGGACAACAAAGAGACTGATGGAAGCAGCTTGTGAGGCACATAGACTTGGAGCGCTGTACTTAGATCACTTTCAGAAGTAGAAAAGGAGAGAAAATGAAGCCTTTATACTGATACAGATTTTCTCATTCTGTGTAACAACTCCTGTAAGTTTGATTCAGTTATCTGTTTGGGAGGTAATGTGGACAGGGCAATTTGAAGTTCAGTAGAAGGTAGCCTATCAGTGAGGGCAAACTTCTATGCATGACATACACACAGATTTTGAAGAGTCTTTCTTGGATTAAACAAGAAGAAATGAGATTTTTAGGGGTGTCTGGGTGGCTCAGTGGGTTAAAGCCTCTGCCTTTGGCTCAGGTCATGATATAGGGTCCTGGGATCGAGCCCCACATTGAGCCCCGCATCGGGCTGTCTGCTAGGCAGGGAGCCTGCTTCCACCTGCCTCTCTGCCTACTTGTGATCTGTCTCTGCCAAAGAAATAAATAAAATCTTAAAAAAAAAAAATAGAAAAAAAGAAAAAAAGACCTGATTTAAAAAAAAAAAATGAGATTTTTAAAAGTATCTCTTGCAATGAATTTTGGAACACTGAAAAAAATTAACTTCAAAAAAAAAAAAAGTATCTCTTGCACCTAGAGCAAGCAATGTTTTAAAATATCCCCTCTGGGTCTAAGGGAAACATAGGGTTTGTTTTTAAAGTATCAAACAGAACTTATTTCTTAGACACCATTGTTTTCTCAGCCTGATCTAAAAATGTGTAGTTAGAGCAGAGTAGAAGAAATGGTTATGGGGACCAGAGTCGATAATGCAGTTGGGCTGGGAAATGCCTACAACAAAGAGAGACGTGATAAATTGCTTATCATTTGGAAATATTTTATGCTAAATTATGTTTCTAATTATATACAAATTCACTGACAACTCAAAATAAAAAAAATTCATATAAATAAAATTTTGATGTACTAAAAAATTTATTATTGAAGTTCAGTCTGACATTTTGACCAATAGGGATTGGAAACTAGAAACTGAGACTTTTGTTCCAAGTTCTTTCTGGACTACAGAAAATACTCAATTCTTTGGAACTTTCAGATGACCAACTCCTCTGAAGAAAAGTGGTAAACAGTTGATCTTTATATCCAAGGTATTTTGATCAGTTTTCTAGCTCAGTACTGATCCTATTGATGAAGATCTATAAATCAGGATATATGCAACCAGTAGAAAATCTGTAATAAACACAGAGGCACTTCTCCCTTGTGCCTCAGACTTCTGCCCCTCTGATTCCTTCCCCACCTTCCATAAGATCCCAAGCCATTAGAATGCTAGTCTCCTTTCTCCTTTGCCATAGTCTTTAACAAAGCAGCACACTCAATTTTCTAATCTTGTTATTCTCTTTTGTTCCTGGGTGCTACTTTCTGGCCTGATTCTCAAAATCCTTGCCTCTGCTTTGCTTTCTCTAGGCGGCTGCCCTTGCTAATTTTTTGACCTCCTCAACTGTATAAAGGTCATCTGTCTGCTGCCCTATCCAAGTTCATTTGTGCAATGAGCAAAGATGCAGACTGTTAGCTCTCTCAAATCTCTGTGTGCAAGAATGCTGGGACAGTATGCTGTCTTTAGAGTGAGACAGTGAACCAAGTAATTCCCTGGAATGTTTTCTGAGATTCCATTGTTAAACTCTAGTTTCTCATTAATGGCTCTAAATCCTCAAGATTGGAATTTTAAAATTCTTTTCTGTGCGTGTGTGTGTGTGTAGGGGTAGGATGGAGGCATTGGGGGTAGTTGAGGAGGCAGTGAGCACTGTTATTTGAAGGTATTTAGGCTCTGAAGCCAAAATCTAAAAATAAAGCATTTTGCTAGGAAGAAAAAAAAATGGAATGTAACTCTGAGTTATTGATTTATAGTGCAGTGCAGTTTTCATTTGTGACTTGCTCAATAAAAATTTAATGAGACCTTTCCTGCACTAGCCTCTATATTAGGCACTGGGTAGTTAGACACAAAGCTTATCTGGAGGAAGCAACTGCCCCAAGACAGACAGGTTATTCTAAGTGATGCTGTGAGCTTTGTAGTGGAAATACTTGCAAAACATTACTGTAGTATAAGCATTACAAAGTACGCTTGTTGAGGGCAGAGTCTGTATCAAATTTACCTTTGTGAGTTCAGCCCCTACCTCAGTGGTTGGCACATAGTAAGTACTTGATAAATATTTAAAGATTGATTAAGTGTATGTATGAATGAGTTCTGCCCCCTCCATCTTTTTTGTCTTTGTCAACCATCTCTTATTTTGATATGTAGCTTTGTGTCTCTGAGACTGTTTTATGAATGCTTCCTTTATCTTCTATAGATCACTATTTGGCAGCTTGTTTTAAATCAATGATATTTATTGATAAATGAGTTTGTAGCCATTCAGCACCTTGGCTTGCTATAACAGAGTAAGCAGGTTGAAAACTAATTGGGATAAATAGAACAGCTTTCAGATGCCAGTGTTTTGTAGATGATTCTCATGTGAGGTTCTCATATTTGATTGGGATGACATGGGAAAAGAAAGCTCAAGAAACCAACACCTTATACTTTGCGTCCTTCTTTAAGAAGAAGCAATTCAGTTGTGCCTGGTGGCTCAGTTGGTTAAAACATCTGACCCTTGGTTTTGGCTCAGGTCATGATCTCATGGGTAATGGGATGTAGTCCCATGTCCAGTCTGTGCTCAGTGGGGAGTCGGCTTGAAGATTCTCTCCCTCTGCCCTTCCCTCCACTTGTCCATGTTCTCTCTTTAAAATAAATAAATAAATCTTTTTAAAAAAGCAGTAATATAAAAGAAAAAGCAACACCTACCCATTGACATTCATGCGCATATAATGTGAAGCTTTGATGAAATGGCCGTGGATATTTTGGGTCAGATTTAAAAAAAAAAAAAAAAAAGACAACATCCTCCTCCCATCCCTTTGTTCAGTTTTTGAAATTATAAAATGCTTCATAAATACAAAAGAAAATAGATAATATAAAACAATTACAAAATCAACCCCCCCCATAGAAATAGCAAATGTATACTATAGTGTCATTCCACCTGACCCTGGGCCTCTTCCCTGTTGTATCTTCTGCCTCCTACACAGAAATGACCACTGTTCTGAACTAAATACCTGAGTTGTGATGTATTTATAAGTCGAAATCATACAGTAGTGAAAAAGGATGAACTCCTGACTCACACATCAGCTTGACTGATTCTCAAAGATACACTGTAGAGTGAAAGGCAAGCCACAGAAAAAATGTATACAATATGACAGCATTTACATTAGCTTAGATTTCAAAAGAATATAAAATGTAACAGTATGTCATCTGGAGATGTATAAACATATTGTAAAACTATAATGAAAAACAGAGTCATTTTTAAACTACATGTATACTTTTTAAAGTATATATTTTTTAAAACTTCCTTTGCTCTCTTAGAATATACTGGTGGTTACATGAGATCATATTCGTGCAAACAGGAAGTAAGTTTCATTCGTTATCCTGGCTGGCTGGATGGAATGGAATACTGACAGACCAATTAAATGAAAATTTAGTAGCTTAAGGGATTATTTTCCTGTCGTTTGAATTTTCCTGCAAATTTAGGCAACATCACAGGATGTTTTTAAAGGGTACATTAATGTGCTACAGTTCTTTTTATAGAGCTACAAAACTGAAAAGGTCAATCTAAAGGCCCCATAACCCATTTTCACTTCGGCTTATTAGATTTGTGGTAAACTTCCTGGATAAGTAGTAAAGGTAACACTTAACTTGTAAGAGTGTGAGCAACATAGAGGAAATATCAGTGACTAGCATATAGGCTGGAGCAGAAAACACAGGCTATCAATTCAGTGTAAATTATCTTATAAAAATTGGGGCAAAACCAGCTAAAGTTAAATGTTTAATGTGCCAGGCTCTGTGATATGTCCTTTTCTTGTTTAATCTTTTTGATGTCCCCTCTAGGTAGGCGTTATTATCCTTGGTTATACAAATGAGGACACTGATGTTTACAGGGATTAAATTACTTGTCAAAAGTCATAAAGTTGGTACATGACAAGGCCAGGATTTTAATTCAGTTTCACTTGACTCTCACCACCTAGCTATCTCCAAAACTTAAGTTGGTTATCAAGGAGGAATAAAATGAGCTTTATTTTAGGTGTGTGTTGTGCTCTTGATTAAAATACCAAATGGAAAAATAAATGCCAATTTAGAAATATTTGTGCTTCCTGTTCAAATCTTCATGTAGATGGGAAGCTATTATCAATTAAATAATTGTTATGTATTCGCCAAAAGGTGTAGCCCTGAGACCTAGGGACTTAGAAAAATTTTAACATGGAGTCAGAAGACTTGGGTTTGAGTTCTTCTCTGGCCATGATTAGTTGAAATGATACGACCCACTAAAACTTGCTTTATTGAGCTCTGCCTTGTTGGGGCTCATTACCTCCTTACCAGGTAAGGAGGTAATCATCCCCCTCAATCCAATAGGCAGCCATTCTAATATGTTCAATATTCATCCTTTAATTTGTAAGTGTTACAAATTTGAATTGGAATTTTGTGTGTAGTTGTTATTAGGACCCTTCACGTTTATTTTGGTTTCCTCCCTTTCAGATGGGGTCACATTTCTAGGCTCCCTTGGGATTGGGCATGGCCATGTGACTTGTTTTGACAGTGAGACATCAGTGTAATTAGTATGCATCATTTCTTAAAGGAAGACTTTGAAAGTCAGGGCGTGGGAGACTGCATTTTCCTCTTCTTACTGCAGTGACCATTGGTGATTCTGAGCACCTAATCAAGGTTTTGTTATTTTATTCTGAATTGTGTATTAGTGCCCTATTACCTAGAGGTCTTCTCATGAAGTAAGGAATCATGTACTGTCATTTGTACTGTATTTGTGTGATTTTTTTATTTTTATTTTTCCTTCCTGGTTGTGTTTCATTCATCTGTTACCTATGACTTTATATATATATAAACTCTGATGGAACTTCATATGGGTGTTATTTGTTAATTAGTACATTGGTCTCTCTCTCTCTCTCTTTCTGTCACTGCATCTGTCTCTCTCTCACACACACACTTACCTCAGGGAAAGCTGGGTCCAGAGGAGTCCTCACTCAGATCTGCACAGCACAAAGTAAGTGACTACAATTAAAGATCTCATGATGTATTTTCTATCCATCCTCAAAATACAAAAGCCTTCTGTTTCGAAGAATTTGCAAACTTCTCAGAACTTCCTCCTGTGTGTTTCCAGGATTGCATGTTTTATGGTATCTAGGAGTTATGTTTTCCTAGTATTTAATGGACTTAGCTGATTGCAGTTTGTTTTATCTGACTCACGCTTGGTCTAATTATTTTGTATTATTTCTAAAAGATTTTATTTTAAAAGTTTTTTTAATTTAAAATCAACTATTTAACATATAGTGCATTATTAGTTTCAGAGGTAGAGTTCAGTGATTCATCAGTTGCATATAATACCCAGTGCTCATTATGTCAAGTGCCCTCCTTCATGTCCGTCACCCAGTTACCACCTCCCTCCCTCTCCCCCATCCAGCAGTCTTCAGTTTGTTTTCTGTAGTTAAGAATCTCTTATGGTTTGCCTCCCTCTCTGTTTTCATCTCATTTTATTTTTCCTTCCCTTCCCCTATGTTAATCTATTTTGTTTCTTAAATTCCACATATGAGTGAAATCATATGACTTAACTTTCTCTGACTGACTTATTTTGCTGAGCATAACACCCTCTTGTTCCATCCACATCATTGCAAATGGCAAAATTTCATTCTAAAAGATTTTATTTTTAAGTAGTCCTACACCCAAAGTGGGACTTGAACCCTTAGATCAATCTAAGTGTTGTATGCTCAGTTCACTGAGCCAACCAGTGCCCCTAATTTTTTTTTTCTATTGTGAACATTAGAGAAACTTATATAATCATTTTCTCTGCCATACTGTCACTACCATTATTCTTTAAATCCAATTTGCCACAAGACAGTAAAGTTTAGGTTATTATATTCAAAGTATTTGTGGAAATAAATTCAGAGAACACTATGTACAGAGATCGGATAGATAACCTGGTACTACAATTCTTAGTTCCCTTTAGAAAAATAGTGTTTTTCTGTAATTACTCTGTTAACTCCCAGTTTGCATAAATATAATAAGCATCCTGATACCGAATTGGGTTCCAGTTTACATGCACCATTGTAGTCTGGAACAAAGAAAATCACACAGACCTCAATCCTGCCATTAGGAGATTTCAAGTAAAATGAATAAGCTACTTCTCTAATCTCCCCCCTAAGTGTCTTGTAGTGGTTTTGTCATACTATTCTTTTGTTGGCTTAAGTCTGCAAGAACTTGGGACACTCTTCCCCAGCTTCATTGGCCTCTTGCTGTCCTGGTTGTTTTCGTTTCTGTCTTGTAGCTCCTGTTCTGCCACTTCTCCTCTTCTTAGGCCCATCTTCCTCCACATGGACATTGGTTTGGGTAGAGTCTAGACCTCCTCCTCATACATTGCATAATTTCTCCCAAGGCAGTATCATCCATTTCCAGGGCTCCAAAGACATGTGTAAATGACGTGCAGGTGCCTATTTTTTTCCTCTCATCCGAGATCCATTCTTCAATAGCCAGTTGTGTACATGGCATTTCCATCAGGATGATTCAAAGAGAATTGAAACTAATATGTCTAAAACTGAATTCATGATGGTGCCTCCATGTCTTTCTGTAGCTGGGGGAAAGTCAGGGAGAATTCTTTTGGGTGTGTCTTCTCCCCTGGTTTCCATGGTTTGTGTGGTGCAACTGGCTCCCTTCAGATGGTCACCAGATCCCTAAAGAAAATGCTTTCTGAGCCTGGAAAGGAATGAAACAGAAGATCAGATGCCTTTGGTACCTGTCTTACATATTCTCACTGACCCCAAAAGTCACAGAAGAAGGTTCCTATATATGTCAGGACTTCCTCTGTCTCTCTGTCTGAGAGCTTTCTTTACATCCAAAGGTATGCTCAGTAGTACTACAGGAAATTGGGAGGGCTGGTGATTTACTACCTCAGGAGCAACCCTCGATCAATAAGAACTGGAATTGTTATGAATATCCCAGCTTCCTCACCTCTTGGGAGAAGAATCTTGAGGTGTGTTTTTTACATTCTCCCAGACACTCCCAGCAGGCATGGACCCCACTGTCCATAGTAATAACCCACCATTATTCTACTAGTTCCTCTCCCACTTTTCCACTCCCTCCCTGTGCATATTGGTATCACCTCCAGAATAAGTGATTTTCACAAAATTATTTTCTCAGGATGTGCTTTTGGGAAAACTCAGGCTAAAGTATTCAGTATCATAGGGAACTAACAGCCCACTGCGATGGTCTCCTACTTCCTTTCCCTTCAGTTAACATGCACTGACTAAATTTCCTATGGATGAGATCACTGAGCACCCTTACACTGCCTTTTGGGCAAAGCCTTATGGAAAAAGAACACCAAAGTGAGTTGGTGGATTTACCCACTACATATGAGTGTCTTGGCACTGGGTATAATCAAAAGTAAAGGAACCTTGAGAAGATAAGTCGAGTGCCAGCTCCTGGCCATCTCTATTACATAGTACTTTTCTAGTGCAGTGTTTCCTGGTAGAAATTTCTCCAGTAATGGAAATGTTCTGTATCTGCCCTGGCCAGTTTGTTAGCCAGTGGCTACATGTGACTAATGAGCACTTGAAATGAGACTAGTATGACTGAAGAACTGAATTTTACATTCTGTGTAATTTTAATCAATTCAAATGTGGCTGGTGTATGTCTACTGTAATGGAAAATGCAGTTCTAGAACTCCTTATCTAAGTGAGTGGTGGTGATACCTTCCATTGTATATTTTGTACATCAGATAAATAAGAGTCCATTCTAACATTTCCTGTCCCTCACATTCAAAATACAATTTGCCACAAGGTCTTGTTAATAGCCACTAATTATCTTTAATTCCTTGGCTTCTTTCTATGGCCCCTACCACCACTGGAAAACCAAACTACCATTTTCTGTTACTTTGACTACTGCTGGAATGCCTTCTAGTTTTTCTTCCCTATATTCATTCGCAACTTCCTTTAATCTACTCATTACCTGATAGCTTGGCAAAATACAAATTATTATCACCAGGTTAAAACACTTTAACAGGGAATTCCCAAATGAGAATAATAATGGGAATAATAATGGGAATAATTCCTAAGAATTATTAGAAAAATTGATTCCTTCAGTCTCTCAAATTTTGCCTATCTCATTTTCAGTTCCTGTCTTTCTCATTCCCTTCTGAACCCACTTATTTTCCAAAAGTTTTCATTTTACTTCTATTTGCATAAATATCTTCTCACCTACCACCATCACATTAGGTTGCCAGAGCTTTGTTCTATTAGCATATACAAAAAAAAAAAAAAATCCTTCACTGGCATAGATGATTTTTCTGAAAATATTAATACTCTTAAAATAGGTACCTAAAGGTACACACATGTGAAATCATTTTTTCCTATGAAAAACATGGCATCCTAGTAGATTAATTATTAAGTAAATAAAAATGTTGATGCTCTTGGTATTTTGCTTCATGAGGAATGTCTCCTGAGAAAGGGAAAATAGAAGAAAGGTAGAAAGGGCCACATAAGGCTTCTGTAAGCCATGTTGAGAGTGCAGGGATTTTATCTAAAATAGATTAAAAAACATTAAAGTATTACAGAGAAAGGCAATAGAGGATTAAGTCTTTTGACCAGAAGGAAAATAAAATAGGAAAACAAGGATGATCTAGAAAAGACAGAGTAAAAGTAAATTGAGTTGAATTACACAAATAGGCTTATGGCTTATATGTATATATTTATTTTTATTTGACCTCTATACTGTTTGTACTCCAAAATCCCAGCATAGTGAAAATCACTGGTACACAGGATGCTCAGCGTACACATGTAATCCTGCAGGAGGCGCTGTGGGAAAACACCAGGAAATGCTTTTATGAGAGGAGAGGAGGTAATGCTCAGGGAAAAGTCCCCTGACAACCTAACCAGAAACTACTAAGCATTTCCTAGAGAGACAAGATGAGGAGGTAGTCTTTTCAGTACTTCTCCCCGTACGCATACTCTAACCCTCACCAGTCGCCCACCCTCCTGACGCCATGACCTGAGTTTCCATCTGGCACACAGTTCCCCTCAGAACATTTACTTCTGTGCCTTTTCCTCATGGCCTTTCAGGGGAATGACTTCTGATTAATAATTAAATCATGGAGGAATTTATTTAATCATTTAATAATCTATAATTATTGATTAATTTTCATACTTTTAGCAGTGCATTTTTCTACTACATTCTAGAGAAATTCTATTTAAAGAGAGACGTCTTGGAGACATTTATGTCTTAACCCCATGAAAAGAATCAACAGAGAGCAGATCTCTGAACCAGGGGTGTCGGTGTTGAGATAGGGAAGTCAGGAGGTCTTTACACACCTAATCACATGTGTATCCCTCTCGTGAGAACAAAAACCAGCTGGAATCACACAGCTCACTGTCACTTTATTAGCAGGACACTGCTATTCCAAGAAATTCTTGCTTAGGAAGAAAAAGTTAAAAATAACTTAATTAGTTATCTCAAGAATTTATGGAACATCCATTTTGGGTATTTTTTTTTTTTTTTTTTTGGGTAATGGACCATGCAGCCAACCTCCTTAGCCGTCTCCATACTAGGTCTCTCTGTGAGATTCAGCTAATAACTGGCCACTCTTCAAGACTCCCTTCGAAATCTCACCTCGTTCCACCTATCCTAACAACTTTGTCATGAACTTTGCTCAATCCCAGTCAAGGTCCCTCGCTCTCACTTCCCACCAATGAGGAATTCACTTTAAACCACACCCCAAACCACCTAAGTATTTTCTTTTCCTGCTTCCCTCTAGTATGCTACTAAGACTCTCTCAGGGTAGTAGTCCTTCCTGCAGGAACCAATAAACTTGTCTTTGCTTCAGCCACAGGTTCTTTGGGGTGGTATTTTCAGGGACTATGTAGTTAACACACTGGTGCCGGTGGGTTTTATAAATAGTGTTTGCACAAGTGTCACACAGTAGATGCTGTTTGGATATGATGTGGGCTTTCTTAATCGAAAGGTCTGATGTTTAAAGATGCTTGTGGACTTCCCAGTACAGGATCTGCCATTAGAATACCAACATCTCTGCTTGGCAACTGTCTTAGGAGTCAGCAAAGAGCAGCCCTCTGGTACTTCCCCATGGCCCATGACCTTGTCATAATGGAAGCTTTGAGGCATTAGAACTCTGTTTTACTGCCATTTAATCCATTAAGGTCTATCTCCAGAAGAGAACTATATAAGTTCATACAGAAATGATAAAGCATATTGGGTATTTTTGAAGGGTGAAAAATGTGTTAAAATACCAAATGTTTATGCATTCATTTGTTTAAAATTAGCACTTGGAGTAATGACTTCAAAGAAAGCATAGAATAATTAGAAAATTCACTCACGCTCATTAGGATGTTTAGAGAGTTGCAATTAATGATTGCAAAGAGAATCATACATAAGTATCATTCTACTGCAAAGCATGAATGGTTTCCTGAGAGCAGAGGAAAGTTTATTTAACTTTTTGGGATGGCCAGTCCTCCATAATCAAAATGTGGCCTGCCAAGTTAGCAACTTTCACTCTTTATTACATGAATACTTCTATCTCTACTGATTTAATTTTGAAAAATGCGCTTACTGCTGATTTGAAAATGCCCCATGCTTGCTTCTATCAGATTTGGTGATGTAGCTAGAAATCAGAGGGACCACTGATTGTAAGTGGTATTGAAAACAGATTTGTAATTTTGACTTAGATTGCAAGATGGAACAGAGGCTTTTCTTAACTCATTCTACTAGAACCTGGCCAAGTCCTCCTCAATGAACTCTTCCTTTGTTAAAGTGATATTATCTGTAATAAAAATTCCTATTTATAGCATTAATAAATGGACATTAAAAATGGCAGATAGAATTTATTAAGTCTTCACTAAGTGTTTGGGGGACCCTGTGCTAAGGCTTTCACTGCATACTCAATTTTCATCTTTGCAACACGCCTGTGAGGTGTGTGCTGTTATCATCACCATCACACTTAATGACTGACTGAGGCTTTAAAAATTAAATAACCTGCCCAAAGTCACATGGCTAGTAAGTGGCCATGTAGGGCTCACCTCAGTGTTGCTTGACCACAAAGTCCTTCCTTGTTCCCATCATGCCACATTGTGAGATGCCATTCTCTGAAGAGTGAGGATTTATCTCATATTGTAGTTCCCTTAGAGTAAGTACCTCTGTACATGTATTACACAAAATATAGTAATGTCTTGATTGATTCAAAAAGCTATTAAGTGACATGAACAGATGGCCGCTGAAAAAATGCTGGAGAGGATCACAGATAATTCAGTGAAAATGCTTTTTAACCTGTACCCCTGGGGATAAAAATATATGTTTATAAAAAATAAAAAAATAAAAAAAAAATAAAAAAAAATAAATACTAGTTGTACTAAAAAAAAAAAAAAAAAAGAAAATGCTTTTTATTTCCTCTCAAAAGTGCAAGCTGACTTAGGTGGTTTATCACTTACAAAAACCAAGGTGGCCAAGTTTCTTTCATTCATTTAATAAACTTTTATTCACTGTATGTTTACTGTGGGCTAGACACTGTGCCAAATGCCCTGTAGGCAGAGTGGAGAAAAACCACAGTCATCACTTTCAAGACCAATGGGAGAGACAGAGAGAGATGAGGAATTTAACAATTAAAACACGGTGTGATAAAAACAAAGTAAAAAGTCTAGAAATAGAACTATGTAGCGATTCAATAAGGAAAGGACAGTCTTTTCAACTGAAGGCATTAAAACAATTGAATATCCACTGGCACAAAAATGAACCTCAACCTAAAACTCACACCTTACACAGTAATTAACTCTAAATGTAACATGTAAATGTGTAAAGCTTTTAGAAGAAAACATAGAAAATATTCTTGACTGAGGGTTTAGCAAAGAGTTTGTATGTGACACCAGAAGCCCAGTCAATAAAACAAAATCCATAAATTAGACTTTATGAAAATGACAAACTTTTGCTCTGAGAAAGATTCTTTTAAGAGAATGAAAGGGAGATATTTTAAGAGAATGATAAAAATATTTGCTAATCACATTATCTGATAAAGGACTTGTAGTCAGAATATATGAAGAACTGGCTAGGGGCACCTGGGTGGCTCAGTCAGTTAAACATTTGCCTTGGGTTCAGGTCATCATCTCAGAGTCCTGGGATTGAGCTCCACATTGGGCTCCCTGCCCAGGGGGAGCCTGCTTCTCCCTCTCTTTCTTGCTCTTGCTCTTTCTCCCTATCTGTCACTATCTCTGTCTCTCTCTGTCAAATAAATAAAATCTTAAAAAATAATAAGTATTAGAAAAAAGAGAAAAAAAAAGCACTGTCTAAACTCAATAATGAGAAAACAACCCAGTCAAAAAATGGGCAAAAAATCTTGACCTTCACTAGAGAGGATATACAGATGGCCAGTAATCTCCTCAGCCTCATTAGCCATTAGACTACTTAAAGCCATAATTAGGTATCACCACACACCTATAATAAAAGCTAAAATAAATACCAACAACTTCAAGTTTTGGTGAGGGTTCAGAGTAACTGGATCTCTCATACATTGCTGATGATAATGCAAAATAAAGCATCTGCCCTGCAACAAAGTTTGTCAGTTTTTAATAAAGCTATATTTACTATATGATCCAGCAGTCACCTTCTTAGATGTGTATCTTAGAACAATTGAAACTCAAGTTAACACAAAAACCTATTCACAAATGGTCGGGGAAGTTTGTTTATTTATTTTTTATTTATTATGTTATGTTATCTATTTATTTATTATGTTAATTAATTAAAGTCTATTTATATTTATTATTTAATCAATTAATTTAAGTTTATTATTTATTATGTTACTTTAATTATTTATTATGTTACATTAGTCACCATACAGTACATTATTAGTTTTTGAAGTAGTGTTCCACGATTCATTGTTTGCATATAACACTCAGTGCTCCATGCAATATGTGCAGAGAAGCTTTATTTATAATACCCACCAAACTTGAAACACTCCCCCTATGCTTCATGGGTGAGCAGGTAGACTAACTATGATACATCCGTACAATGGACTACAACTCAGCAATTGGAGGGAATTAACTATTAATAGACACAACAACTTGGCTATATCTCAGGGATATTATGCAGAATAAAATAAGTCTTAAAAGGTTGTATAGTCTGTGATTCCATATGTATGAAAATTTTGAAATAACAAAATTATAATGATGCAAATCTATTCTTGAGATAAAATTTTATAGAAACACACAACACAAGGTGCATGTAAAATCTAAAGAAACCTGAGTAAGGTGTGTGGTTAAACGTGACATTACCAATGTCAGTTTCCTGGTGTTGTTAATGTACATGGTTATGTAAGATGATTTCGTCAGGGGAGGTTAGGTGAAGAGAGTATTGGAATTTTTTACTATTTTTGTAACTTCCCATTAGTCTAAATTTATTTCAAGGTAATTTTTTTAAAGTAAAGATATTTGAGGATGTTATGAGGGTACAGAGATGGAAATAAAAGATCTCTATTTATTTGGGGGATCAAGGAATAGTAAAAATGTTGGGAAAAAACACAAGAGGCGGTAACAGCTAGCTGAATGTTCAGAATGAGAAGAGGTCTGCCCAGCAGGATAAATTTGCTCCCCACACAGGTGTCTCCATGGTCAGCATGTGGTCCAGGGTCTCTTCTTTCCTCTTGGGAACACAACAAAGCCTCCTAACTGATGATCCTGCTTCCTCCTTTGTTCACCCCAATGACCTGAATGTTTCTTTTGAAATGGAAATCAGGTAAAAAGCTCACCTTCCACTTGGAGTAATAGCCCCTTCCTTGCAATGGCTTCTGCAGTGGTCCCGCACCACCCTACCTCTCTGACCTCTGGTCTGGCTACTCCCCCTGCACACCTCTGATCCAGCCTCATTGGCCTCTTTGCTGCTCCTTTACCACATGAGGCAGCATCCAGTTCCAAGTTCTCATTAGCTGTTCCCTCTGCCTAGCATCTTCTTCTCCCTTGTCTGCATAGCTCACTCCCTCCTCTCCTCCAAGTATCTGTTCAGGTCTCTGCTCTTACTGGGGCCACCCAAAAGACTTTAAAATTATAGTGAATTCCAGCTAGCCTCTCCTATCTCTCTCTTCCCCAGTTTATTTTTTCCCCCTAGTCCTTGTTACCTTCTACATTAGCACATTTTATATCATCTATCTATCTATCCATCTATATCTTTTTTTCTTCCACTTACATTATAAGCTCCATGAGGACAGAAATGTATGTCTACCATTTTGTTTTCTTCACTGCTTTATCCCTAACACTTGGAATCCTTTTTTTCTTTCAACAAACTTATCTGAGACCCTGTATTCATTTCCTATTGCTGCTGTAACAAATGACAGCAAATAAATTACACAGATTTATCTTACTGGTTCTGGAAGGGAAGATAATCCAACATTGGTCTTACAGAGCTAAAATCTAGATCTAGAAGCCAATAGGCTGCATTCCTTTTGGAGGCTCTGGGGACGGAGTCCATTTCTTTGCCTTTCTCAGCACCTTGAGTCTGCCTGTATTCCATGTTACATGTCCCCCTCCTCCATCTCCAAAGTGCATCACTCCTTCTTTGGCTGTCATTGTCTTATCTCCTATCTCTTTGTGACCCTCGTTTAGAATCCTTGTGATCCCATTACATTGTGATTACATTGGGCACATCTCCATGATGCAGGGGAATGTTTACATTTCAAGATCTTTAACTTAATCATATCTAGATTTTTTTTTTTTCCTGTATGGCATAACATATGCACAGATTCTGGGGATTAGAACATAGACATCTTTGGTGGAGGCATTATTTTACCAGAAGGCCTATTATTTGTTAGGGCCTATTGTATGTCTGGTATAGGCCAGTCAACAGTAAATAAATCAAAAATAAAGAAGATAATTTTAGCTATTAATAAAGGCAATACAGAAAATGAAGTAGGGTGATATAATAAGCTATTAATAAAGGCAATACAGAAAATGAAGTAGGGTGATCTAATAATCTAATGTGTAGAGAACAACTGCAGGGATAGGAATGGAAACCTCTGAGGATGAAAATTTGAGAGAGAAAAAAATGATGAAAAAGAACCAACCACCATGATCTGAGAGAAGATCACCTCAGGGAGGGAAGAGCAAATGCAAAGCAGGGAGCTTGTGTCTTGTGGCACGGGTGCATACCAGCATGGGAGGACTGAGACTGGGAAAGTACACGGAATCAAATTATCCAGCTCTTCTGGGCCTCACGAGGGGCTCTGATTGTATTTGGAGGTTGATGGTAAGCCCTTAGAGGGCTTTTGAAAGGGGAGTGATCTATACTGATTTATATTCTTAAAAGATGACCATAGCTATGGAAAATGGATTACGGGAGGCAAGAATGGATGTAGAAGACCTGTTATAAAGCTACCACTGATGGTAGTCCAGGTAGAAGGTCACAGTTTCGTAGATAAGGGTGTAAGCCATGGAAGTACACACACACACACACACACACACACACCTGGATGTATTTAGCATGTATTTCATAGGTAACACCTATATCTATACCTATGATAGAATTATTTGCCTGTGGGAACAAAAGATTATTCTAAGAATTTTGGCCTGAGAAGTGGTGTCTATAACAATGCTATTTACTACGGGAATTTAAAGAGTGGATTTGTGGGGGGGATGCTGAGGGTTCTGTTATAAACCACCCAAGGGGCCATGTGGGGAGGACTTTAGCTACATCCATCTGAGGCCCAAAGGAGCAGCCAGGGCTGGAGCATTTGGGAGTATAATGTAGCTTAGATGGCACTTAAAGGCATGGGAGTGGATAAGATCATTTAGAGAGAGAACAGGGGTAAAGTGATTATGGCAAGCTCCAGATAGCAGTAATAATAATAGTAAATTCTTAAATAACACTGGGTTTGCCAAGCCCTGTACTTTGATCTTTACATATATTAGTATATTTAATCCTTGCCACAACTCAGTGAGGCCATTTCTATTAACATACTCTATTTTGTAGTTGAGAATACTGAGGTAAAGAGTTCTGAAGGTCATACAGCTAACTAATAGGACAAACTGGGATTCAGACTCAGGAAGTCTAATATGACAGTCTGTGGTCTCAAACATTGAGTGTATACAATGTTTCCATCTTAAGTAGAGTTTGGATGTGAAGCAGGAGAGTGAGTTTCTTCTTGTCTTGCAGAGTTGAAGAAGGACTCTCAAGGACAAAGGAGAGTGAGCAAAGCGATGGAGTTTATTAAGCAAGGACACAGAAAAAGCTCTCAGGAGTGAGAGGGGACCTGACCTGATTGCCAATGAGGGCTTTTCATCTCTGGCCTTTCATTAGGTCTTTACCAGGAAACTGGCTGGTGGTTGTTAGGTCATTGGTCTGGAAGTAGACATGATGCGCAGACACTGTATGAGAGTTTTTGTTTCTGGGACATCGATGATCTATAGATAGGCATTGATAGTTCTGGGTAATCTTTACAGTGAAATTTTCTTCTGAGGCCTGGCCAGTTTTTACGACTACTTTTATTTTCTGTGTTCACAATGTAATTATTAGAAAAAACATTTTAACCCTAGTAATTAGGATAGGATGGTCTAAATTTTCCTGATCTCTGTATTTGTTCTGTCTCAGTGTCTTTATATCTGAAATACCCTCAGAACCTAGGCAGGGACCTCCTATAGGTATAGGCCTATAGGCCTGCCTATACCTGAGCCCTATCCCTATTCAGATGAATGTAAGATTATGGACTAAGTTGTTATAGTCTACACTTGCTCAGTGATCTATTCTCTGAAGCAACTACTCTGATGCAGATTGGACCTGGAGTTGGCAGTCAGCAAAATTCAGTGGTGAGAGAGTCCACTTCCACAAAAATATGTTCTTTCCTTTCTTTTTTTTTTTTTTTTTTTTTTTAAGATTTTATTTATTTTAAGGAGAGAGAGTGTGAGCAGGGAGAGAGGCAGAGGGAGTGGGTGAGAATCTTAGGCAAACTCCCAGCTGAGCACAGAGCCACAGAGCCCCGTGACTGGGACGGGAGAGAGGGGATTGATCTAATGACCCTGAGATCATGACCTGAGCTGAAACCAAGACTTAGCTGGCGGAGCCAGCCAGGCATCCCTGTTCTTTCCTTTCAATGTGCTCTAACTTTACATTTTTAAAGAACTTTTTCATCACTAGAACCAAAGTTCTTTATGCTGTGATGCGGTGGGATTTGATAAAATACATTATACATGTTTTTTATAAATAGACTTCCCAACAACTCCTAGGAAATTCTGTGGTTCCCTGAACCATTGCTTGATAATCTGTTCAGTTACATGACAAACAGCCCTCTTTGAAACGATAAAGTATTTGGAATCAATTCCTAAGATGAATCACATTTTAATAATTACATAAGATTACTCATAAATTCAAGGGAGTTAGATTTGAAAAACTAAATAAAAATCAAATAAACCCAACTTATATTCTGCTTACAGCATGTTCTTATATACACCCACAACATGTTTCTTTTGTGAACACTCGACCTGAAGATACACTGAAGGGAAATTTCCATTTCTGTAACTTTGTCAGTGACACTTGGTTGGGTAGTGATACGCAACGTTCTTATTTCACTGTGTGGGACACAGCAGGGTTTGCTGGTTAACTGACTAATGTATGTCTGTTCAAGACAATCTAGAGACCGGTGTCTAAAGAGTGAGTCAAAGGGCAGATGTCCCAAGAGAACCACTGACAAGTCGGAGTCTCCAGGGTCTCAGGATAAGGGCAGTTTTGATGATAAAGCTGCCTATGATTCAATATGTACTTCGTGGGTAGTGATTCACCAAAGTCATTCACTGATAGTTGATTGAACACCTACTATGTGCAAAGTGCCAGGGTGGTAATAATGAGTGAGGCAAATGAGGATTATTTGCATGAACCTCGTGGACTAGTAGGAAAAACAGACAAATGACTAGTAAAAGTTAAGTGTAAGGAGAGAAGAAGGTTCTGTGGGGGAGGAGGTGGATGAAGAAATTTTGCTAGCTGGCTCTCACTGCTTTGAGGATCTGGCTTTGATATGTTTATAGGATCTTGGCAAAATACTTGAAAATTATTTTCGGTGTTAGTGTTGATCAGAGGATTAGATTGATTTGAATTCAGTTCTCTGGAATCCTTAAGAATCACAAGCCCACAATCATAAAAATCTTACCTGTAGCCCATATACTAAGCTACAGGTAAGAGTTTTAAGATGGGAGATAATACTGGTATTTTTGTTTGTTTTCTCTAAGGTTTCCTACTCCTTTGATCTATGGACATCTAAAGAGATGCTAATTTTAAACCCTTCAAAAATTGCTTTCTATCTCTTCTCCTGAATTCCACTAAAAATAAACGGGGCAGGTGTTCTACTTAAGAGGAGGCTATTTTTTGGGTTTAGAGGAAGACACCCAACTGTGGGTACTGGGGAATTTGTTAATTACTTAGTTCATTTTTCATTTGCATTCACTAAGGGCTGGAATGCATTAAACATTATGCTAGGAGCTTTAGGTTCCAGACCATTGTATGAAGAAAAATGGTCCCCAAAGATTTCCACATCCTAATTCCAGAAACTGATAACTATGTTAGGTTTCATGGAAAAAGGGAATATAAACTGCAGGTGGAATTAAGGTTGCCAAACAGGGGCTCCTGGTGGCTCAGTCCATTTATTGTCTGCCTTTGGCTCAGGTTATGATCCTGGGGTTCTGGGATGGAGCCCCACATGGGGCTCAGGCTCCATGCTTAGTGGGGAGTCTGCTTCTCTCTCTCTCTCTCCCTCTACCCTTCCTCTCCCCACCCCATCTCCTGTTTGTGCTCTCTCTCTTGCTCTCACTTTTTCCCTCTCTCTTTCTCTCAAATAAATAAATAAAATCTTAAAAAAAAATTTTTTTTAAGTTGGCCAATCCGCTGATGTGAAGTGGGGAGAGGGTCTTGGATTATCCAGGTGAGCTTAATGTAATTACAGGGTGCTTATTAGTGGAAGAGGGTGGCAAAAGAAGGAGAATGAGAGAGATGGCAGCATGCGTAGATTTCATTCTAACATTGTTGCCTTCAAAGATGGAAGAATGAGGCCATGAGCCGAAGAGTGTAAGTGGTATTTAGAACTGAATAAGATAAGGAAATGGATTCTCACCTGGAACCTCTGGAAAGCAACATCATCCTGTTGACGCTAGTTTCAGCCCAGTGAAACCGATTTGTGTTTTTGACCTCCAGAACTGTAAGATAATACAATTGTGTTAAGTCATTAAGTGTGTGTTAGTTACAATAGCAATCTATTGCTCAGACCACAGATGGTTCCTGTCCTCAAAAAACAGACTGGTGAAGATGTCAAGAGTTCAAAGAAGTACTCTTACAACTAGCAAAATTGAGTGTTGCCCAGGGCTGACACTGAAATAAGGCTAGTAGAAAGGATAAAATACCCTCTTTACTGGGCACTAATAGAGAATTGAGGCCATAGCTATTTTTACTGGCCATATCATCATTTTGGCCAACAACAGATAGGATAATGCTTTGTGGGCATTTCCAGGGAGAGCTGAGGAATTTGCCAGAGATATTAGCAGGTGGACTCACAGAGTGTTGAAGAGGTGGAGGTAGGGATGCTGACTACGTTTAAAAGAATCTAAGATGATTACATTTTAAATACCACCTGTGCAATGACTTCCAAGACTTACATCTTATATTTCTCTCAGATCTAACTATATACCCTAGACCTCCCCTTGAGTATCTTGATTGGCCAACCCCAGACTTTTTTTCTTCTCCCTCAGTTTGTTCTATGAAATATTTGTCCTTTCAGTACATGGCACCTCTACTTCTCTAGGACAAAAATCTTGGAAACGCCTTTGACTTCGTTTTAGCTCTCACCCTGTATCTTTTTCATCTGGATCCCAGTTAGCTTTACTTTTCAGTGTATTTACACTATAAACACTCCTCAGAACTAACTCTGCTGCATTCCTAGTCTTAGCCACTTTCACTATTAAAAATAGTAGCCTCAGATAGATCTGTGTCTTCCATCCTTTTCCACATGTAGTCTTTTCTTAACCCTAGAATTCAGAATAGTCTTTGAGAAATGCAAATCATTATTTTCCGACAATGTCCAATCTCACTCAGAGCAAAAACCAAAATCAAATTAGTCCTAGGGAATCTACCCAAGAGTTTTAAAGTTGTGTTCACATGACAACTGCACACAGGTGTTTGCAGCAGCATTATTCATATGAGCCAAAAAGTTGAAATGACACAAATGTTTATTAACTTAAAAGTGGTTAAGTAAGATGTCATATATCCACACAATAGAGTGCCCTTTAGCAATATGAAGAAACAAAGGATTAGAACCTGTTAAGAAATGCATGAATCTGATAAACAGTAAGCAAAGTGAAAGAGCCTAGTCTGAAAAGATCACGTGTTTTTATTCTATTTATATGCCATACCTCAAATAGGCAAATCTATAGAAATGAAAGTACATTATCGGTTGCCAGGGTAGAGGATAAGAGAAGAGGGGAACAACTACTAAAGAATATGGGCTTTCTTGTAGGGTGATGAAAATATTCTGGCAGTAAATGGTAAATGGTTGCCTGGCTTTGTGCATACACTAAAAACTCCTGACCTATACTTGGAGGACGGTGTTGTATCTGAACACCACTGGGATTCTATCAAGAAGGGAGATGTTGAAAAGATGAACAAAAATATCTACTTCATCCCTCTAGGCCTTTGAGTGGCTAACTTTGTCTCAGTCTTCTCTACCTGGAGTTAGTTCTGACACAAGCTTCAGCCAACATCTCAGCATGAACCAGTGGCTGTGGTCAGGTACATGCTGTCAGTGCAACTTACCCCTGGGGACACTAACCTTGACCACCTGGGGACACTAACCTTGACAACCTGGGGACACTAACCTTGACCACACTAACCTTGACCACTGTGTGGGTTGGGCTTTTCCAATGCCTCTAGCAGGTCCAGATTAGAATCTTGGGAGGATTGAAAGCACTGAAAACATTTGAAGACCCATCTCCTCTTTATATGAATTTAAAAGAATAAATTACCATATTGAAAAAAATAAGCCCTGAGGTTTTCCATAATGACTACATTTTGTTAGAATTTTCTTTTCTGAAGCTATAAAATTAGTTCCTGAAACTTCTTCTGGTGCTTCTGCCTTGTTGGTGTCCTAGGTATAAGCTTTATCCGTCTCTCTGTTGTCCCAATAAAGGTTCCTCTGGGACAGAGGAACAATTCTCACTGTGAATCTCATTTGAGACACATTCTCACTTTCTCTTTCATTCCCTGTTCCTTCTGAAAGGAGGGCCTGGTAGGTCTTTGTTAGTTTTCTTTCTTTTTCCTCACTCAGTTACATATAAATGTAAGGATACCTTGCATTTAAGTGAAATAAGTGTTTTTATTTCTATAAGCATGTATTCCTATTGTATTTAAGTGGAATATCTATGCTAGAAGTAAGAAAAGTAGCTACAAAGGCCAATAAAGTTTTGCCCTTAGAGACCTTAGAGTCTGTGGGAAGTACTCCCTCAACCTAACCCAAATGCATGAATCATTGCGTCCTGGTCACATAGCAGATGACTTGTGTTTTTGGATTAGGAGCTAGCTGGGAAACCCCGAAATGACATCCCCACCTTCTAAATATGACCTTGTTGAAATAGAGGCTGGGTAATTTTTAATGCTTATTAGAATCAGCCGTATGTTGGAATAACTACAGTGAGTAGGAACTAGAGTAGGTGACAGGAAACTCAGAGAGTAAGTGTAATTAAGTAGTGAAAGTCATGCAGCTGGTAAGGGTTCATCCTGTTGGCTGGGCTTGGAAAGTCTTGAATTCACTAGTTGGCTTAGGTTTTTCTCACTTCAGGTTAACATAAAATCCTGATACTTTTTGGACTGCTAGGTCCAAAGATAAAAGAATTCTTTCTCTGCCCTAAAGGACTCTTTCATCTTGATAAGGATTTACTCTTAAGGAGATGTTGAGAAAATTTAGAAGGGAGTTCATTGCTTTTGTTCCAGTATTATTCTTAAGCAAGTCAACATCACACAGCAAGATTAGCTGTTTATTGAGAATTTTGTATTACTTTAATTTTAGCATTTGTTTAATAAGCCCCACAGAAGAATGTGTTAGAGGCGTTAATGATGCTCCATTACTAATTACTTACTGCAATAGGAGAAGGATATATAAAGTGCTAATCAAAAGGATCCATGTATTGGGTAGATAACAACACATTCGGGGCCACTGAAACGTAGATCTTCTCCACTATTGTCCTCTTTTAGCCCACTCATATCATTATCCTTATCAGAAATTGAGATCTCTATTAAATGGCACTTACAACCAAACAGGAAAACTACTTAATCTCTTTGATACTGATTATATTATAGGCAGAGAATTTTTTGAAAATATCCAATATTTGGTAGGGAATAGGGATGAAGCACATAATAACAGATTTGAAATTAAAAGTTTAAAATGTGGTAGTATATTAGTGAGTTATAGATCACTAAAAAAAGTCACTGACTTTTGGGGCACCTGGGTGGCTCAGTGGGTTAAGCCTCTGCCTTCGGCTCAGATCATGATCTCAGGGTCCTGGGATAGAGGCCCACATGGGGCTCTCTGCTCAGCAGGGAGCCTGCTTCCCCATTCTCTCTCTCCGCCTGCCTCTCTGCCTAGTTGTGATCTCTCTCTGTCAAATAAATAAATAAAATCTTAAAAAAAAAAGAATGTATAGATATGTATATATAATATACATATTATACATGTATTTTATATATATATATATATATATATATATATATATATATATATAATTTTTTTTTTAACAGTTTGCAGCAGATAGAGCTAGTGGTCTCTAAAACACCCAAAGAGTTATTCCTTGCCTGCTTTATTGTAAATAGAACCTCAATTATTTTTTTTTGAATAGTAGTTATATAGGTTCGTTTCATGATTTGAGGTACGGTTAAGCTAGTCAAAAGTCACATTCTCCTACTAGGAAGCTTCTGAAAAAGATCAGCTTTCCAGATAAAATGACAGTTAGACCACTGCTATCCTGTCCTTCCTCTTTTTATCTCCTTTGAATGTAGACATAATGCCTGGTGCTTTAGCCATCTTGTGACCATGAGAGCACAAGCCACAGGAAACAGAAGGAGAAAACAAGCCTCTTTTATATTCTCCTCATTGAATCTGCCATGGATTTCCTGTCTTTAGACTTCTTATTATAATATTCAGTTTTAAGGTACATAGTTATTTTTGTACTTTACCGTCTCTGGAATTAGTGCCAGAGGCTTAAAGACTATAGTCTTTAAGCAGAGCACACTTCCCATTTCTAAGAACTAAGGGAGGAGATGGGGGACAGGGTAGGTTTTAGCAACAAGGGAAAATCTATTTTCAAGATTTTATTTATTTATTTGCAAGAGAGAGTGTGCACATGAGTAGGGGGAGAGGCAGAGAAGCAGACTCCCCACTGACCAGGGAGCCGGAGGCAGAGCTCAATCCCAGGGTCCTGGGATTATGACCTGAGCCAAAGGCAGACTGGCTGAGCCACGCAGGTGCCCCTCTACTTACTTTAAAAGTTAGCTTCAGAGCTCAGCACAGTGGCATTTAGTTCTTGCAAAGACAATTTTAAGAATAAATCACTTTTGCTCTTGATGGCACAGAGACCAATATAGAATGGAAAACTCACTGGCAATTTTTAGTTGAAAATTGTTGAGAAGAGCTAACTCTGAATTTGAAAGTTTAGAGATTTCTTAACCAGTTTATTTGACATTTTAAGGAATAGACAGAGGTGGTATGATATAGTTCAAAACTTAAGACATCTATATCTAGTAAAATTCTAAGTATTAAACATGTTTCAAAATTACTTGACAGCATTTTTCTTTAGGAAAATAAAATAATTATGGGTTCTTAGTGCTGCAGTTCTGATGAAATATAATATATGAGAAGGAGAATCCTTCCTTGGTTGAGCTACTTCTAGTTGGGTATTTTGTTGGAGGTGAAGTTATTCCCACTGTATATAAGGTAATTCCGATTCCTGCTCCAGAAGCTATACAAGAAAATATGTTGTATGTCCTAATATATAATTTTCAGGACCCTTTAACATGGCCTTCTAGTGCTCTGGGTGTGAAGGCCTTCTTTTAGATACCAAGATTGGCTTAAATATTAAATAATATTTCCTATAAAAATCTTGTAAATGCCCTCGTTCATGCAGGTTGAAAAAAATCCCTTTTAAACCATACTAGAAGTATGTTCTACATTTTTTACCATGGAAAAACCCACAATAGTTTGAGTCATAATACCTCTGCCAAAATAATATATCAATTCATATCTGGATCTAAGACATTACGATTCAAGGGAGCTAGGCACCCATGCCCACACACTCCCACCCCCACAAGCATACCCATATTATAATGTTTTCGGATAGCTCCTTCTTCAGCTCATATTCTAGGAACTATTTACTTTACAGATTTCAGAGTACTGGGTTTCAGCTCCCAACTGGATTTTATAATTTAGAAAGGGAATCAACTCTATCAGAACGAATGCTAAGTATTGCTACCAGACATGCTTATCAGTGTGCTAAATAATGTGCTTCTATGAGCATCTACTAAGGAACTCTTCATATTGTAAAGCATTCCTTGCTCATGGAGCTTTGCAGTTTTTGTTTTTTAAATATATTTTAGGATTAATATTATTCTTCATTATTTACTGTTAATTTTATGCTTAGTATTCTTTTTATGATCAACTTCTCTTTCTCTTAAACGTTTCAATCTGATAGTGTCTGTGTAATATTATATTCAGGGCAGAGAAGGAACATACATTAAATCTCCAAAAGAGGGGGTTCCTGGGTGGCTCAGTCGGTTAAGCCTCTGCCTTCAGCTCCGGTCATGATCTCAGGGTTCTGGGATCAAGCCCGAGTCAGGCTCTCTGCTCAGCAGGAAGCCTGCTTCCCCCACTCTCTCTGCCTGCCTCTCTGCCTACTTGTGATCTCTCTCTCACTCTGTCAAATAAATAAAATCTTTTTAAAAAAATCTCCAAAAGGGGTTGATTATTGTGTAGCCTTCTGTCACAAACTGACTTGTTCCATCTTCAAAAAAAATCCCATCAGTTAGGTAGGCCCTAAGTTATACTCAGTGTTATATCTGAGGAACTCCAGACTTAGAGGGACTTACTTAGGTGTTCAAATTGCTAAGACATTTTGATCCACATTAATCAAACTCCAAATCCTAGGCAATTTCCAAATCATCATGTTCTCTCCAGAGAGTGAAAGATGATTGGCAGCTAATAGCTGAATGTCTTAGAGATGTCATTGAACTAGCAGTGTCCTTCCCTTCGAAGTGGTAATAGTCACCTGAGAAGTAACATGCCACATGGTATCGTGAAACAGCCTGGCTAAGAGAAAAACTAATGGTGGAACCAAAAAAATTCCTCTTAGATACAGGTCTGGCCTTTCAGCACTGTGTGTGGTTAACTTTGAGGTCAAGATCTTATGGGCTCCCTTTTCTAGTGTTGACTTACTTCTTGATTTTGTGCAGTTGGCTCAACCTCATTCAGCTTCGGCTTCTTCATCAGCAAAAGGCAGTGATGACTGAAGCAGTTAGCTACCTTAGTACTATTTAGAAAGCATTCAGCTGGTACCTAGCATTTAGCTGGCCTCTGGCAAAATTCTGGAGGAGCCAACAGCTGTCCAGGAACAGACTACTCAAAGTCAGGTCTTAAGCATCTGTCCACCCTGAGACCAGGAGTGCTTTGGCAGAGGGGTTTCCCGTGAGCAAAGCACAAACAAAGGCTGAAATGTTCAACTAGGAGTCGCCTGGGAACACCATGAATGAAAAGAAATGACCCTCCATTTAATTGCTAACAACTGCTAAACATACACAGAATCAGCTTTGATTTTCAAAGGTGATAGATACCACCACGAAAATTATCTAGGTACCTCAATAGTTATATGGTATTTTCTCCAAGGAAGTAGTGCTTTGCAGTTACCTTGGTGAACAGCGGTGGTCTCTGTTTATAGGGCTCTTCATGATTTGAGTGTCTACACTGTGCCTCATGGGCTGTAAAAGAAGCCAACTCACCTTGCCTGCTTCTTGTAAAGCATTAAAAAAAAAAAATACAGGGGTGCCTGGGCCGCTTAGTGGGTTAAGCCTTTGCCTTTGGCTCAGGTCATGATCCCAGGGTCCTGGGATCGAGCCCTGCATTGGGCTCTCTGCTCGGCAGGGAGCCTGCTTCCACCTCTCTCTCTCTCTCTCTGCCTGCCTCTCTGCCTACTTGTGATCTCTCTATCAAATAAATGAATAAAATCTTTAAAAAAAAATACAAAATTCATTCAATGAAACCACCTTTCCCAGCTGAAACTGCCTCAGCTTGGATATTGCTGTGCTCTCTGATGACATAGTCTCAATTTTCTATTCTCTGGGACGCTAGCAATAGGGAACTTGACTGAACACCCCTTACCCCACCCCACCAAGTTCCATATTCTTAGACATAGAAAAACAGTATTTTATGTGTAAGCTAGATCTTTGTTTTATCTTGTTCTACTTTTATTTTTACCTAAGTTGTCCTAGGAAGACCTGTTCAGCCTTCACAGCCTGCTGAGAATATTTGCTAAGTATTAAATTTTGCTTCTTATATTTATCCAGACAATTATCTCAAACTTTTAAGTGTTTCTTCTCAATTTTACTGCCTGTAGTACTTCTCAGCTGAATTGTGATGAATTGTGATGAGGCATCTGCTTGCCGAGAAGGCTGGATTTGCTTTATGGTATGGTGTGTGAGATTTGAGGGTGTCAAGGGTCCTTCCTTGCTGCAGACTGCTGTTCGGCCCTAGACATCCATCAATAAGTGGCCAATACAGAGATAATAGTTGAATTTGAGAAACTCCTCCTAACACTATACTAACCATCCTTCCTAGGGTAGGAACTAGGAAAAGGTGAACAGTACATAGTCCTCAGGAAAATGTCTGCAATTTCCTGCTAGCTGGGCACCCTGCTGCAGTATTGCTATGAACTGCTCCATTATGGCTAAAAGATGGAGGAGAAGGTTGAAAGGCTTTACTAATTAGTGCTTGTTCTATGGCGGTTGGATGACTGGCCTTGAAATTGGAACAGGGCAGGTCAGACGTGAAAACTCAGGGGAAAGCTTCCAAGCATCAGAAGTCCTTAGCTGTGATCATACTACACTATCACATTCCTACAGCTGGGCAACCCTCATGGTATGTGGCTTTTGGTCTCCCTGTACTTCCCCAAGCATTAAGGAAGCTCCAGCTCACTGGTCAACCAATCTGGGACTTTTCCTAACTGACTCTCTGTAATGAGAGTGCTACAGGTCAAACTAACAAGATTTAATTTGTCAAGTTCTTAAGCTTGATAAGAAGCCCCTGATTCCTCATGAAGGAGGCTTGTCACTTCTTTACAATTAGCCTTGAAGATCTGGGTGGTTCCCAGAAGCCTCTTCTTCTTACTGGGAAGATGAGTCACTGAAAACTGTCAACAACCATGGTATGAGGACATTGCTAACAGAGATCTTTGAAATTCCCACAAAATCCCTGCATTACTGTTTTGTTATTAGCTTTAGCCTCTTGACAAATCTTCCCTAGAAATGTTACCAGCTTTCACTGACAAGAGTTTCAAAGGAGCTG
This sequence comes from Mustela lutreola, assembly GCF_030435805.1. Lineage (NCBI taxonomy): Eukaryota > Metazoa > Chordata > Mammalia > Carnivora > Mustelidae > Mustela > Mustela lutreola. The sequence goes on from NC_081294.1 coordinate 87,624,272, forward strand.
GGACCTTTCTGAGAAGTGTTAACGTGAGGGATGGGACCAGAACTGGGCAGTAGAAAGACCTAGAAGCAAAAATCGATGGAACACCCATTGTTGTATAATAAATGGATTGTATAGCTTTGTGTTCCAACCTGCTATCCATTATCCTTTATACTGTGCTCTACCATGGTTTTATCATTTATTTATAAACCTCAACAGGATAAGAATATCTTTTTTTCAGAACTTACACATGATATCAGGGTGGAAACTGACCTGCTGAGAAATTAATGGGGTTTTCCAAGAAGTCATATGATAAGCGGTTTCTTAGAGAAGAATAAATTTTCCAGTTGTAAAAATGCCTTCCTGGTGTTCAGTTTCTGTCCTCATCCTTCTGATCCTGAGTTTTCAGGCCTTCTTCCTTATTTTTTAATGGGTTTGTGCTTCTGTCCTGGAGAGTCTGACTTTCTTCCCCCTATAGATGTCAGTAAGGACACCTGCACTTGAGCAACTGGTGAGGAAAGCCTGGGGGTTAGAGGTGGGAGCCTCGCATGGTGCCCTGAGGGTCTTTAAAGAGATCTTCCTGCTGTGGAAACCAGGGAAGTAACTGGGAGAAGGCATGCTAAGGATGAATTATTTCCTGGTATTTCCTTTGACATCATTAGTGACCCTCTCTAGCTCCTGCAGCAGCAAGAAGGGAATGCTTACAGACTGTGTATAAGGACCCAAGTCCAGCTGTGCCCCTGAAGTGTTTGGCCTCAGGCTGTCATTGTACTTCCTCTGTCTCTTGATTTGTAAAGTGAATAAAGAAACTGAACTCTGAGTGCAGCAAGCTTTTTTGGTTGTAACTTTGGATGATATTAGAAGCCTTGTGATAGAGTGGAAATTACACACACACATAAGCAAACTTCCAGTGACATATGTGGTTTCGTCAGGCGGAGCTGTGTGGGTTTCAGTTTCTTCACAGAGAGATGCAGAGAGTAACATTTACCTTTCAGGGCTGTTGTGAAAACCAGACAGCACATAGAAGGCCTTGACAAAGTGCCTGGAACCTAGAAGGTTCCAAACACTCCATCTGATGGTGCTGTGACCTAGTCCTAAGTGATTAGGCAGATTTCTGTCACTTCACATGATTCTAGGCTCCTCCTGGCTCGTGTGCAATGAGAAAGGCAGCTCTGTCCTGGCACCTCGTGTCAACCCTAAGAGAGCCCCATTGTCCATTTTTTTTTTTTTTTTTTTTTTTTTTGCCTCAACCCAACTTCTATGGGCCTGAGAACTTCCCAGACCCCTCACCTGGCTGAGAAGCTCTGCTGGTGGGGGAGTGTGGGGAACCATGGCTGGTGAGTTCATTCAACTCTGGGAAGGGTCAAGTCCTGTGGGCTAAGAGGTAGTCAAGGACAGCTTCTCTAAATGCTCTTTTGAACTGAGCAGGACATAGAGGTATAGAGAGCAGACAAAGGAGAGCTGAAGACACCCATTTAGGCTAATCTCCAAGTTTAAGCAGAATTGGGAGTTCTTAGGAAAATGAGCACCAACTGGGAGAGAAAACAAATCCATCTTAGGTTTTCATGGACAACAAACCCCTCATTTACAGGAAAATGGATCGTTTGACACCCTAGAGACATTATCTGGAAGAAGATAATTTCTTAATCTCTTGTGCTGTAAGAGCTAAAACCTATTTTGCAGTTCTAAAACTGTAATGTATTCACCTTTCCTGAACAATGGATTTTCAATCTCAGTATTGAACCTGGACCAAAATTATGTCCTCTAGAGGTCACCAATGCACCAGATTTGAAGGCCATGGAGGCTTCCAAAATGCCTAGGAAAAGCTAAGTGTGCCGCTTATGTGTGAGTGAAAGAAAATAAGGCAAATAAATTATCAGAACAGCTGTTCTCCAGCTAGGCTCTTAAGAAATAGGAAATCTTGTCTTGAATAGCACATTTTATATTGATTTTTCTTGGTTTACTTTGGCTCTCTTATGCACTGATCTAACTGGAGGAAACTCTTAGAATGGTTAAATGCTTCCTCACGGATAGCTTAATTGTAGAAGCCGGAGAAGAAACTTTTCTGTTTTTCTGTATGGGAAAAAGCCAGTTTTAGAAATGAGCTTTTAGAGCTTCCATTAAATGAATGCTACATTCTGTGGTGCTCTGGCCAAGGAGTCTCCTCAGCTCAATGTCCTTAAAGGGCATGGGCACGCAGAGGTGAGCAGTATGGGAAGCAGCCCTTTAATTAACTGTTACATAATTTCTGCGTTGTTTTACGTGGGAGGACACTATGCCAAGTACTTGGATCTCTGCAGAGGAAATCAGGGACCAGCCGCGAAGGGATCCCATTTGTAGTTAAAACGTATCTTTCCTTTGGAAGAGCTACCATCCAAGGGATTGGCAAGCTGGAAGCCCCAGTGGGACTTTCCTTAAGTTGTTTGCCTTTTTAGTTATTCCGAAGCTCTCAGCTTGTGTGAAGCTAACTGTCTTCCTCAGAGAGAACTTGCTTTGAGAACAATGCTGTGGAATTCAGCCAGTGGGGGTTGAACAACAGGCTGCTGAGAGCCCGGGACATGTTGAGGCATAGCCCACGGCCTCTGGCCTGCGTTGCTCAAGCCCTGTGACCTGAGAGTCACCACCAGGGGATCACAGCATTGTTCCTGCTGCTCCCGTTCCTCTCTAAGGAGAGGAATTCCTACATCAAGACTTTCCCAGGGTTCAGACACTCGCCAGCGCTGACCCATCAGGAAATAGCCTCTCCCCTCTCCCTTCCCACATTCCTTCCGGAGCATTCCCCAGCCCAAGGTGTGGCCAGTCCTCAGAAGATCTGCTGGTGTTGATTGACAAGTAAACAAAAGCTTCCTCTAGATAAGAAATCTCACAGTACTATAGGAAACCTATTTGTTCTGGGTGGAGCTTTCTTTCTTTCTCTCCTTTCCCGCCTGCAACCCCTGCCACCACCACCCCCACCCCCAAAGTCTACATTGCTGACTATGTAGTTTCTTATCCTTTTTTAGGAGGTATGTGGAACAGCCAATCTTCATAAGTTTTGTTTGGGTAACTTCTTTATATTACTAATTCACAAGGAAGTAAAATAGTGTCCTAGAGGGTTTACGGTGTTCTTTCTCGGGATTATTAGATCTATTCCTTAGCACTAAAAAAGAACAAAAGCAAATTTTCATTTCTGAAATGCATTCCTTAGCTCTCTTAAAAGCTGACCCTTTAAAAGCTGCTAGTATTGCCGAGATACGGGAGCTCAGGGAAGGATACCACTTGTCTCTCATTCTGGAGAATGCTTCAGCTTGGATTGTATCCTAGAGGAAATTTCAGAGTATTGTACAATGTTTTAGCTCAGTGAGGTAAAGACTGGTTTCACCTCCTGTCAATGTGGGGCAGACAGGGAAGTGTCCTGGGACTCTCCTGTTTTATCTTGGTTATCAATTGTGTAATTGTGAGCAAGTCTCTGGTACCTCAGTTTTCTTATTAGTTAAAATGAAGTGTTGGTCATAATCCTCTTTGAGGTTCATTTTGAAGCAAACATCTACTTTGAGAAATCAAATCTGTTCAATCACAGGCTACTTGCACCTTTGCAGGTGTATGAGTCCCCCAGGGCTGATGGAACAACATTACCAAAAACTGGGCAGCTCAAAACAAAAATCTAAAACCCCAAAACAAAAACAAAATACCTCACAAATTCTCACAGTTCTGGAGCTGAATTGGCCCAAATCATGCTGTAAGTAGGCCATGGCCTCTGATGGCTCTAGGAGAGAATTCTTCCTTGTCTCATTTACCTTCTGGAGTTTTCTGGCATTCTTTGGCTTGTAAAATATGCCTCCCTCAAGTCACATCATGATTTTTCTCCATGTGTGTCTTTCTGTGTGTGTATCTGTTTGTCCTAGTCATGGGATGCCTGATAAAAACACCAGTCATGGGGTGCCTGGGTGGCTCAGTGGGTTGATCCTCTGGCTTGGGCTGGGGTGGGTGGTCTCAGGTCCTGGGATTGAGCTCCACGTCAGGCTCTCTGCTTGGCGGAGAGCCTGCTTCCCCTCATCTCTCTCTCTGCCTGCCTCTCCGCCTGCTTGTGATCTTGTCAAATAAATAAATTAAATATATAAAAAAAAAAAACACCAGCCATATTGGATTAAGACCCACTACAATGACCTCAGTTTAACTTGATGACTTCAGAAGGGGAGCAATTTTGCCACCCAAAGATATGCTTCTTTGGGATATTGAGTATGTAAAGCTAGTTATTTTTAAGAATGTACAGACACAAGACAAGTACTGAAAACCAAGTCAAAGTTACCCTTTTGTGGACCTTTACATTTACAAGGGAAATCTCCATTTTTGTCTCCCTCCTGTTTCAGGAAGAGGAGGATGACTCAGTCTTTTGAAACTGTTATCAATTAAGAAGGCAGTGCTAAAATCTGCATAACAACCCTACCTTGTTTACTGTGCTTTTCCTGGTAACTTCCCATAAAGGACTCTCCTTGGCAGCATCTTTTGTCTTTAGCTGAAGGTGGTATGTAAGATGATGCCACAGGCATTTCATAGTTAAGTTTTCTGAGTCTTTCCCATGTATACAGGAGGTCTACATGTTATTCAATTGTTTTTCTCCTATTAATCTGTCTTATGTCAATTTAATGATCAGACCAGCCAAAGACCCCAGAAGAGATGAAGGGAAGACTTCATTGTCCCTACACTTCTGTCAAGACCCCACTTCCCTAGTAAGGTCACATTCTGAGGTACTAGGGGATTCAGACTTCAACATATCTTGGAGGGGGGAGTGTCACAATTCAACCCATTATAAGGAACAACGAGAAAATCTCTGTGTTGCTTGTTTTCTCTGTGACCTCTGCATCTGTTCTCCATGTTGTTCTGTGACCTGAGAGTCACGCCTACATGGATCACACCAGGCCCTTCCTGTTCCTTGTCCTCTGGCTTCTAGTTGGCTTGGCCAATGGCAAGGCATGGGATGCAAGAGCATAGAGGTGGGTATTTTTTCCTCCCAAGGATAGGAGGGTATCATCATATCTGGCTGCATCCTAAAGGGCACTATATTTACACAGGTTTCTTTGTTTCTGGGGACCCTTAAGAGCTTCTTCAAATGTTTGAGCTTAATAATTCTTCAGTAATTGTCCCCACCCCCTTCCCCAAACTGTTGTTCACATTGGTTTCCCTACCCATACTTTAATAGTGTTCTCTTTATTAAACTCTTCTTATATTATTCACTTGGAGTGGGCCATCTGTTTTCTGCAGGGATCCTAACTCTGCTCTTAATGACTGAATTGTTTTCTAGAAATTTAAGTTGTTAGTTTGGTTTGGAAGATGCTAGCTAGGCAAGCTGTCTTGCAGTTTGCTAAAACCTGCCGGTTGATTCCTAGTCCAGGAAACTTCCAAAGGGCCAGGTCCAAGTCCTTTATAAAGCCAAACTAGCAATACAGATAGGCAGACTTGATGGATATTTGGATGACATAGCTTTAGACATCTATAGATTCATGGCCATTGTAGTACAGCCTCCCCAGGTAGTTTCATATCCTTGAGCCAGGTCTGATTTTACCTGGTAAGTAGAGAGGACCAAAGCTGCCTGGATATTTCTGGTCTTGTCTCTGCTTCCTTGAGGGATGTCACTTTGTTCTCTCACCCAGTGATCATCTCTCTCAATAATGCAATGCCTTCCTTTTTAAAAATTGTTCTGCACTTTACAATTTCAAATGCTTTTTAGATCATTTCAGTCTTTGTCAACATAAGTGCTAAGGAGAGACTATCTACAGGTCTCTGATTTCCAAATAGAAAAAAGAAGCGTAAGTATACAACAGACTGATGAAAAACTCTAGAATGACCTATTCTTAGACTACTCTGTGAAGTAAACAGTATCATTTCTTTCACCACTGGAGAAAACTGAGTTTTGTCTGGTTCAGTAAATCTTTTTGCTTACTCAACTACCCATGTTTTCACATTCCATTATTTGCTTCTAAAATGTTATATTTATTTTCACTGTAATGTTCATCAGCCCTTAGAGACGAACATCTGTACCATGTGGTCAGGGACTTGGCCTGTTTCCTCTTCCCCTCTCCAAGCTAGTCCTTAGTACTCAGCATACTGACCTCATAGCTTATTCCTTACTTCACTGACTGCATGGCTCCTTATAAACCCATTTATTTCTCTGTGTCTGATATTTCTAGGGCTTACTTGGAGCCTTCAATATTATCTTCTATGCTTGACGTTACCCCCCACCCCCGACTTCCTCCCTTCACTGTGGTTCAGGCTCTTCTATCTACCCTGGGCACTGCCATGGGTGTTGCTTTCACTTTGCTTGGACCTGCAGTAAAAATCTATCCACACTTCAGTGTGCTAACAATTTCTTTTGAAAGCCTGTTATGCACTGGCCTAGCAGAACTCCACTGTGGTCATGAAAATGGACACCTAGATTTAAGGGTGGTAATTACACCAAGGATATGAAATGTTTCTTAAAACGTACAAGGGAGATGGGCACATTACTGGGAAACAAACACTTGGAGCATTTGTGGCTTGAGTTTCTAGTTTATACTCAGAGAATTCTGAGTTGGTTTGCATTAGAAATCTTATTATCCCTTTTAAGGGAGGAAAAAAGAAAAACACCAAACTCTCATTACAGGGTAGAAAGGTTTTCTTGGGTATCAAGTAGCTTTTTCCAAATCACATTTGCTTGCTAAAGTGTGAAGGGATAAGAAATGCTTAAATTCTTATTTCCTCAAAGCCCACTTGGGTTTAAGTAAGAAATGGAAAACATCCTACTAAATACATTTTGAATTGTTTGGGAACTCAGACATTTGGAAAGGCACTTAAGATATTTGAGAATCCCCAAGTTGGTTTCAATTTTACTCTGGACATTTTCTAAGTACATTATTGCCTGCAAAGTTTTATTATTGTAGTCACAATAACAGCAAGGTTTTTTTTTTTTTTTTTTTTAAGATGTAAAGTGATATAAAAGAGAAGAGGAAACCTGGTGAGATGGTGAGAATAAGAATAACCAAACCTCAAGAACTCTTATTTCTAGTTCACTTTGGGGGTTAAAAGCATGGAGCACATGGAGCTCACGTCCATGATAAGGCAAAGGGTGGTGTGCAATGTGTTCAGATCTTTCTATTTGTGCATTTTGTGTTGCATTCCTGCTCCAGCGCTTAGATTGACTGCCCACTGTCCACCAAATCAGGTCTGAGCTTCTCTCTCGCGAGTTCACAGCTGTCCACAGTGGTACCCAGCCTGGTTTCCTGCTCTGCATGAAGAATGGTGTCCGAAAAAAGCTCAACTGAGCAAGACCATCCTGGGAAGGGTCAGACCTAAATGGGATGAGTTCTCTGGGGCACAAGAGGAGCCTGCGGACACGGTTCCTAGGGGTGCAGAGTCCCCCAGACAGGTTACCGAGGCAGGGACTGACATTCAGCTTTCTGATCTCAGTAAAATGTGGGGACTAGATTGCAGGAGTACAGCAGAAACATTGTTATTTATGCAAGGGCACAAAGGCCCAGAGCACCTAGTGGGGAGGCTTGAAATGCCATGCTTGAAGCTGCTGCACAAGTGCCCTAAGTATGAAACAGGAGTGGTCTGAAAAGCTTAAACATCTGGAAGCTGATGGCAAGGATCACAAGGCTCCAGGGCTGGAAATTGGGAGGTGGGAGGCAAGATCTCCCCTTCCCTGTGTGATGGCTTATTTTAAGCCTCATCTGTGTTCTTGGGGCTGTAGACATGCCTGGGCATAACTGACAGATTGGAAGGAAGACCCAGAAGGAGTGTGTTTGCATAAAAAACTGAGATGATATCTGGTGCAAGTGGCTTTCTCCAGCAAAAAGGTGGGGAGAGTGGGTGAGTATGCATACAATACGGGCTGTCACTCTGTCATTAGCTCTCCCTGTACAGATTTATGCCTGAGTCCTAGGTTCGGAAGAGGCTGCAAATAAAAATGGGAGGGGTTGTTCTCTTGCAGAATTTGAGCAAAAATTAGCACTGTTTTGGGACCAATGCACAGAATAACATGAAATTGAGAGAGATTGCTCCAATTCCATTATGAGACACATCAAAGCTTTGCTGTGCTATGGGGCTTTTAGAGGGGATACTGCCATTTTTTAAATTGATGACTAGCACATCAGAGATTTAATCTGGAGAAGAGATAAGTAAAGCCCACTTCATGTAAAATTGTAATAACTAATGAGATGCATCACTGTATATTCCTCCAAGATACTTTTTAAATTTTTCCTTCTTTAAAAATCATAGGAAATTTTCATTGGGCGACTTATAACATATTAAGAAGATGTATTTGTTTAATCCTTATTTCTGTGAAGTGTTAGGTCTGTAAGAAAATCCTATTGCCTAATAAAAAGTGCATCAGATTTTTTTTTTTTTTTACATACTTTAGTTAGCGGTAAACATGTCGATATTATTAAGCACAAAAGCCGTAGATCTCGTCTTCCTGGCACTTCTTTCGAGGTATTAGAGTCAACATCCACTCTTTCTATGTTTACTATGATATGTTTACTATGACATCATTATGGATGATTATTATATTTATCACAACTATATAATTTATTGTATTAAAAATGTTTTTTGTATGCCTCTATGGGAGGCAAAACCATTTTAGAGTTTGACGTTTTTCCTTACAATGGCTGATTAAAATAACAAGGGAAGATTCTGAAAGAGTCCAAAGAATGGACTCAAAAGGCCTGGAATTAAAAACAAACAAACAAACAAACAAACAAATAAATAAATAAGGAAAGATAAAGAAAGTAGAGTTGACTGATGAATTTAACTGTTCATTGTACTGATTCCAGTAGTCAGTCATTGGTTTGGGCTACCTTGCCATATATCCGAGGAACCCCAAGAGCCGCAAAGAATATTATTTCATAGAAACAGTTTGTATCTAATATAGGATCTTAAGAATTAAAGAAATGTGAAATGTTCGTCTTCTCAATGTTACATTAATGTTGGGCGAGGGGAACTCCCAGCCTGATATCCAGGCTAATTTCTGGTGTTTCAAAGACCTGAACTTCTTTTGAAACTAGGTAAACATTTTTGTGGCTCAAAGGACTTTTGCCTTAAAATTCCTGTGAGAATGGAATCAAGAGAACGAGAAGAAAAAAAAGGTAATGTAAAATATCAGGGAAAGGCTTTGGGTAATGGAGGCTGAGAACTGGGGGGACGTTTGAAGTATGGTGACCAGATATCTAGTTTGCCCAGGACTGAGGAGTTTCCTGTGATACAGGGTTTTCAGTGCTGAAACCTTTCATGACATGAGGAGCCCATGGTCACCAGTTGTTGAGAACATGCTTCCCAACTTCTTCACTTTACACATGAAAAAGTAAGGTCCTGTTAGATGAAATGGCTGACCAGTGGCTGAATCAAGATGACATTCCAAATCTGGTGTTTGCCAACACCCCCCTTCTCCCATTGTGTCCTTAAAAACCAAGGGAAAGAATAGATAAGCTATGTGAGATATGAGTGACCACAGGAAACATAACTTTACTCATGGAGGTACAGCTGCAAGCCATTCTGGGAATTCAGTTGTTTTTTTTTTTTAAGATTTTATTTATTTATTTGACAGACAGAGATCACAAGAGAGGCAGGCAGAGAGAGACGAGGAAGCAGGCTCCCTGCTGAGCAGAGAGCCCAATGCAGGGCTGGATCCCAGAACCCTGAGATCATGACCTGAGCTAAAGGCAGAGGCTTTAACCCATTGAGCCACCCAGGTACCCCTGGGAATTCAGATTTGGGCAGTTACTGCCAAGACAGGGTTGGGGCCAGCTGTAGGCAAACTCACCGAGGTGTTACTTACACTGTTTAGTGAACAGCATTGCATTGGTTTCCTAAGGGTGCCGTAATAAGTTGCCACAAGCTTGGTGGCTTAAAAAGCAGAAAATTATTTCCCCAAAGTCCTAGAGGACAGAAGTATAAAATCATTGTATCAGCAGGGTCACATTCCCTCCAAAAGCTCTATGGGAGAATTTTTCCTTGTGTCTTCCAGTTTCTCAGGGCTCCATTCATTTCCTGGCTTGGGGCTGCATCACTCTGATCTCTGCCTCCATTTCTGCATCTTCTCTTTTCCCCTTCTCTTACTAGGGCTCTTGTCATTGTGTTTAGGGCCTACCCTAATCTAGAGGGATCTCATCTGAGATCCTTACCCTGTAGCTGCAAAGAATATGGTCAATCTTAGCAAATGTTTCATATGCACTCGAAGAGGGTGTGTATTATACTGTTGTAACTAAAAATGCCAATTAGGCTCAGTTAGGTGACGGGATAGTTCAGATTTTCTGTGTATTGATTTTCTGTCTACTTGTTCTGTTAATTACTGAGATGGAGGTATTACAATCTCCAGTTATGACTGTACATTTGTTTGTTTCAGCCTTTCAGTCCTTGAAGTAGGTTTCTTTTTTCAGGTTCATGGAGCAGTTGTTTCACATATTTGGAAACTCTGCCGCTTGCTGAATGGATGTTTAAAATTATAATGTCTTTGTGAAAAATTGACCCTGTTAACAATTATGAAATGTTCTTCTTTATGCCTGCAAACATGTCTGGTTCCGAAGACCACTTTTTCTGATATAATATAGTTACCCAGCTTTTCTTATGTTGATGTTTCTATGGTGTATTTGTTTTTCATCCTTTCATTTTTAAGCTATTTGTGGATTTGCATCTAAAATTGGTTTCTCCTAGACGTCTAGTTTAGATCTTGATTTTTTTTTTATCCAATTTGGCAGTCTTTGTTATTTAATTGGAACATTTGGCCTTTAATAATTAATGAAGTCATTGATATGATTTGGTGTGTATGGTTGACTCTTGAACAACACTGGTTTAAACTGCACATGTCCACTTGTATGCAGATTTCATACAGTTCAATACTGTAAATGTATTTTTATTTCCTTATGATTTTTAAAAATTTATTTTAAAATTTTTAAGATTTTATTTATTTTTTTGAGAGAGAGAGAGAGAGAGAGAGGCAGAGCACATGAGTGAGAGAGAGAGCAGGACCAGGGTAAAGGGTAGAGGGAGAGGAAGAAGCACACTCCACATTGAGCAGGGAGCCTGATGTGGGTCTCAATCTCAGGAACCTGGGATCATGACCTGAGCCAAAGGCAAATGCTTAACTGACTGAGCTATTCAGGCACCCTCCTTATTATTTTTTAAATAAATTTTTCTTTAACTTACTTAATTATAAGGATACAGTATATTATAAATTTAATGTACAAAATATATGTTAATCAACTATGTGATTGGTAAGACTGTACAATAGTAGGCTATTAATAGTTAAGTTTGTGGGAAGTTAAAAGTTATAGGAGGATTTGGGGGGGACCTGGTGGCTCAGTTGTTGAAGCATCTTACCCTTGATCTCAGCTTAGGTCCTGATCTCAGAGTTGTGGGTTTGAGCCCATTGGGCTTCACGCTGGGCATGGAGCCTACTTAAAAAAGAAAAGAAAAAAATTATAAGAGGATTTTTGACTGCATGGAGAGCCGGGTCAGTGCCTCAACCCCTAGTTGTTCATAGACAAGTGTATATACCATCTTACTGTTTTCTACGTGTTCCAACTGGTGTTTTTTTTTTTTTTTCCCCTTCCTTTTTGCTTAAAGAATTTAAGAATCCTTGTAGTAAAATTCCTTGTAGTATTTTACTTGTAGACTGTATCGATTAGGTCCCTAGCCTTCGGTACTGCCTCTTGTTCTTTTTATTGTGGTGAGTTTTTCCACCTTGTCATTTTGTCCAAATAAGAATATATGAAAGAGCAAATAAAATACTAAAAGGGTGGCAAAGGCCCCAGGAAAATCTGCTTTAATCAAATCAGTAGATACCCCAAATCTTGGGGGGGAGAAAGGGGATAAAAAGAAGTTCAGAAAAAAAAATTTAAAAAAGAAAACAAATAAAGAAAAAATATAAAAAAGAATATATATATATATATATATATATATATATATATATATATATATATATATTAGGCTGGTGACTAGAACAGGGTCACCCACTTAATTTGGGGGGAATTTGGATCTCTTAGAAGAAATTACCTCCCAAAATTTTAAAGAATGAAAAACATATATATGGTTAAAGACAATGAAGGGATTGACTATGCCTATAAAGAGAAATTTTTTTTTTTAATTTCTAAAAAAGGAGTTGATAAAGTAAGTTCGTTGGGAGAATAAAGAAAAAGAATTTTCTCCAGCTGGAGACTAGAACAATCTCGGAGCTAGATTTTGGGTATATTTTGATCTATTAGAAGAAGCGGTACCCCAAATTTTTTAGAAGAAAAAACTTATATGTATACAAAAAATAAAGTTAGATACAATGAAGGATAAAATATGACTATAATAATGAAAGTTCAAAAAAGATTATTATTTTTTTTTTATGAAAGGTATTGGTAAGATAAACTAGTTAAAAAAAACGTTAAAAAAGGAAAGGGTAAAAGTTAAAAAAAATTAGCAGAAGAAAAAAAAATTAAGAAAAATTAAATTAACTGCAAGACTAAAGAATCATGGAGAGAAAGCCATGAGTTCCATGCTTTGCTTTCCCCTCTCTGGAATTCCACTGTTCTCCTTGGTAAGTGAACTTGGTTTTGGCTGGATTTCTTGTTGATCCTCTGGAGGAGGGGCCTGTTGTAGTGATTCTCAAGTGTCCTTGCCCAAGACAGAATTGCACCGCCCTTACCAGGGGCCGGGCTGAGTAATCCGCTTGGGTTTGCTTTCCGGAGCTTTTGCTCCCTGAACGCTTTCCATAGAGTTCTGAAGGACGGGAATGAAAATGGCGGCCTCCCAGTCTCCCGCCCAGAGAAGCCGAGAGCTGAGGGCCCCACTTCTCAGTGCACCCTCAGAGAAAAGCGCTCAATCACTCCCATTTCCCTGGCTTCCGGCTGTGCTCTGAGCTCACCCAACCTCTGACCGGTTCAAGGTAACCCCTAGCTGAGAGCTCACTCCTTGGCTCTGTCTCTATAGCTGGCTTCCCTGCTCTAATACCTGCGAGCTCTGCAACACTCAGACACCCCCAATCCTTCTGTGACCCTGCAGGACCTGGGGCCATGCTGCCCCCGCATGGGCTTCATCCTGGTTTAGCTTCTAGAGGGATGTCCCTCAGTGGAGCAGACTTTTAAAAATCCTGATTTTGTGCTCTGTTGTTCTGCCGTTTGATGGGAGCTTCCCCCCCACCTCCCTGGGCCCCGCAGTCTATCTTCCTGTCGCTTTGGATTCACTTCTCCACCGTCTTACCTTTCAGAAAGTCATTGATATTCTGTTTCTAGAATTGCTGCTCTTCTCTTCAATCTCCTGTTAGATTTGTAGGTGTTTGCAATGGTTTGATAAGCTGTCTAGCTGATCTCCTGCTACCTGATGTAGTCTCAGCCTGCTACTTCTCCACCATCTTGACTCCTCCCTCTGATTGCTCATTATTATTATTTACCTTTAAAGAGTTAAACATTTTTCTGGAGAAAAGTCAAGTTTGTTACAGATTAGTTTGATTTTTGAGAACTTAGTTTTAAGTTTTCTGAGAGTCAGGCTACAGTGGCCTATATTCTAGAGCAGATTCATTCCACTCTTAGGGTGTGGACTTTTATGTGTCTATTAATTGTCATGTTTGTTCAGTGAGGTCTCTCTACTTTGGATGGAGCAAAACTAAACAATTTCTAGTACTATGTGACCACTAAGAATTCTGTTCTAGTTCTCCTGGTATTTGTTTTTTTCTCAGAAATAATTTTTGCATATAACATGTAATGATTGATATTTAGTCAAGGAATCAAGAAAACTATTTAGACATTTGACCCTCTTTTTCTGTGTTGCTTCCTGCTCTCAGAAATAATCTTGCACCAACTCTAGAAGCTTCATCTTCTCTGAACGCAGGTATTCATCTCAATTCAATAAGACCACTGTCTCTGTTTAGATTCTCCTTACCTAGGCTGTAGTCTGAAAATTCCCTCCAGGCAAGTGATGATAGGGTTCATCTAATTTTTTTCCTTCTTCTCTCAGGTATCAAAGTCCTAGTCTATCTGTTTCTAGTGTCTAAAAATACTTTTTTGCATAGTTCATAGTTAATCGTGAAAGGGTGATTCCAGCCACTATTACTTATAGCCAGAAGTGGAAGTCAATATTTGCATTTTTTTTTATACATGAGCAAATTAGTTCTTAAGGTAAGAAATTTGGAATTTATCTTTAAATTCTAGTTGTACATATACAACTAATTAATTCACATTTCCACCTGGATGTCTAATAGCCCAAACTTAACATTCTTCCAAACAGAACTCTTAATTTCTATAGTGTAGGACACCCAAAAGTGTACTTTTAGGTAATAAGTCTATACTAAAATTTATCTTTGTTTCTCTGATCTATCATAGTATAGGACACCCAAAGTATCCTTCCCTTTGTCTTTACTATTCAGTTAGTGGCACCAACTTCTACCAAATCATCCAAGCCAAGAATGTGGATGTCGTATCACTTCCATTTTATGTGTCACATCTTATATTCAACTCATTAACTGTCCTATTGGTTCTGTTTCTAAGATATGCCGCTCTCATATACCTCTAATTCTTATCATTTTCACTGATAACAACTTGGATCATTGCCTTTCATTTAATTATTGTAATAACCTCTGTACTAATTTGCTATCTTCTAATTTTGCTCTTCTCTTACTCATTCTCCATACAATAGCAAGAGTGATCTTCTCTAGAATGTAAATTGAATCCCATCATTCTCTGATTTAAAACTTTCTGTGACTTCCTTTGCACTAAGAATAAAGTTCAAATTCCTTAATGCAATCTGCAAAGGCCCACAAGACCCAGCTTTTGTCTATTTTGCCAGTCTAATGCTTCACTGCTATCCCCATTGTTCACTGTGTTCTGACCATGCAGTTCTCCTGGAAGTTATTTATAGGCTACTTGTCCTCTCAATACCTTTGCATATGAATTGCTTTTCTAAAGTGCACTTTTCCAATTCTTGGTAAGGTGCTTCCTTATCCTTAAAGTTGCAGTTTATAGACTACCTTTTCTTAGATATATTCCCTAATCATTCCATCTAGGGAAGTCACCCTAATCCATTGTTATATATCATTGTTATGTATACATGTCATTATTTCCTATGTGAAATTTAACATTTTCTTTGGGTAATTTGTAAATTTAATTTTTAAAAATCTTTTCCCCAACAAGATCTAATCCCCATGTGGTAGACACCTGCCTGTCCCTGTTGCCTTTTATTGGTCTTCTAATGTCTAGTGCAGTGTTGGGCTCTGTGATTATCCAGGATTTCTATCTCAGGGCATCACCCAAACTACAGAGTTGAGAAGGGGAACCATATAGATACAGGTAACCTTACTGAGTTGAGAGGATAAATACCTGACTTTGTGGGGTCTGAAATTCCTAAAATCGGTTGGTTGAAAGGATTAATGTATCTTTCTTTAAAAGAAAGAGCTGAAAATAGAGTTAATTGATATATCTGGTAGAACTCTATAGATCAATTGATAAATCTGGTAGAACTGGATGTAAAATAGTGTAACATGAGAATTTAGCACAGTATCTGACTTAGCACTCAATTCATTATTGCTGAACCTGTGAAAATTGACAGGAACCTTCAATTACACAATGTTGCCTCTTCATATTGGAGATAATTAACATAGAGCCTCCATTTCATTTCATCCACAGGAACATGGAATTCATTTCAACTTGTTTTTTCTCTGACTGATAGTAGAGTGAACAAGATTGTTTAAAATACAAAAGCAAAGCATTCTCCTGTACTGCTCATCCTAGTTCTCTTTTTCTCCCTGAAAATAAAGAGCTGTATACAGTGACAAAACTATCCCTTTACTACCATTCTGCAGATTATCACAATGTATTCAACACCTAGAAATCACTGGGAAGGCTTAATGGCTTTCTGATATTATCCTGTAGTACAATGTGTGCATGCACAAACTGCTTCACACTTAAACACCTTCCTCCACACCGCAGTCCACAAATGTAATGCCTGTCAAGCCTCAGGCCATGGGGAGTAGAAGGTTATATTTATGAAGAACGTTCCTAGTCAGGATCATCCTTCTTTCTTTTTCCCTGTTGTGATATTTCTAAAACTCATGATGCTAATGTTGCCTGTTATTTTGAGATTAGTTACTTCAGGTTCCATCAGTTTCTTCCTGTTGTTTTCTGGAAAGAAGACAATTTATTTGGCCCCCAATAGATTTCAAACACTCTTTTAGAGCCTTTACAGTGATAAATTTGTAATCTCATGTATTTGTCATATTAGCCATAATAAAAGGTTGCTATTGATCACATTTTATGGATGATGAAGTGTGGTTCAGATAAGGTAATTAACATATATGTTCACACACCTGGTACCTAGGGGAGCTGGGGTTTGAACCCAGCTCTCTTTCACATTACTAAACAAGAAAGTTTATTCATCTTAACACTTTTTTAGTCAATCACATATGGAATAATCTTGATGGAGTGAATGTGGTCTTTTGGAAGTTGTGTGACAGGCCTTGAGATAGTGACCAATGTTCTGTTCTCTACCTTGTTTGGTAGGGAAGTTTGAACTCTCCTAGCCATGTATGTGCCCTTTGGGGTTTGTTAGACAAATATTTCAATAGTTTGTCTCAAGCTTGTCTTGCTTATATGTAACTTTTATTTTTATTTTCGGTTGGTAGAAGAGAGACAACTTTTTGAATTTGCTAATATTTTAAAGATAGCAAGTGTCATTAAAAAAAAAAAACCCAAACAAACAAACAAACAAAAAAAACAAAACCCAAGCAAACAAGTCTACAGTAGTAAGTTACTGCAGAGGGCCTGTTTTGTATTAGATGGTCAGGGAAGATCTAGTACCTGCATGAGGATCTAGACTATTTCATGTGGGATACATAGGGAAACTGAGGTCCAAGATAATTAAACAAATTATCCAAAGACACATAACTTCTTTTGTGGCTAAAATAGGACTGGAGACTGAGTTCTACCATTACATTTTATTATTATTATTACTGTTATTATTATTTAATTAATCTTGCTATCTGGTGAAGTGAGTCTTCCTTTTCAAAATTACCTTTTTAAAAAGATTTTATTTGTTTATTTGACAGAGAGAGACACAGCAAGAGAGGGAACACAAGCAGGGAGAGTGGGAGAGGGAGAAGCAGGCTTACCACTGAGCTGGGGGCCCAATGTGGGGCTCGATCCCAGAATCCCACAATCATGAACTGAGGCAAAGGCAGATGCTTAGCAACTTAGTCACTCAGATGTCCCTCAAAATTGTCTTGGGTACTCTTGTCCTTTCAAATGATTTTTAGGATTGTTGACAAGGTTTCACCAAAATACTCCACTTATTTATATCAGCATTAAGTTAAGTCATTGATTAAATCAATTTGGGCATAATTGTCACCTTTACCTTATTGAGTCTCCCTATCCAAGGGACTGTGTCTCTTTGTATGTTAAAGTTACACTGAATGTCTTTTTACTATTCTTAAAAAATTGATGTATATTTTATTATTTTATTCTTAGACATTCCAGCTTAGAGGGTGAGTGGAGCATGTATTTTTTTAAAAGTACATTTCAAATCACTTGCCATGGTTATATAGGCATGAAGGCAATAGATTTTTTATATTGATTTTTTGTATCCATTTGGCAACCTTGCAGAAGCTTGTAAGTTTTGATAGTGTATTTGAAGTTTGTCTTGTTTATATGTTATGTTTTCTTTATCCATTCTTTTTCATGAAGAGTTTTGACTCTTTTGATCTCATTGGCCTTTTAAAAAGGCAGTCTATTTGGAGAATTTGTTGTTATTTTGTGAGTTTAAAGCAGTTCATTTATTGCAATTACTTATATATTTGGATTCATTTCTGGAGGCAGCAGAACTTCAGAGTTACTAGTACAGACTTTGCTGTATAATTTGTGTCTTTTTTAATCAGTGTCTGGTACTTCATAGCTCTAGCTGTTGAACACGTTGCTTAAGGTCCCTCTGCTTTTCTTTTCAATTCTGTGACATGACGATTTATTATTGGGTAACTTACTTGATGGCAGGGAGGAATCCTTACTTGATTGTTGAAAGGAATAAAGGATTGATACTTGTAAAACATTGAGAGCAGTGTTTAGTGCATAGAAGCTTTATGGAACTGTTAGTTGTCATTATTCACAATATCTTACCTGTTCTTTAGATTTTATTGGCTTTTTATTTGATTTTCTGCTTTCTGACATTTTATGGATTCACTGTTCCTTTTATTATTCTTTCCCTTCCATTATACACACAACAATGATTTGGAAGTTTTCTATTTCTGTGTATTAGAAGTAATCATTAGCTCCTCTGAATTTGTCAGACTTAGAATATCTTAACCTTTCTCACCACCTCTGACTTTTATATTGTTATCAAGTATTTTAGTATCACCAAGTATTTAATTCCCCAAATTAGTTGTCCTATTTATTTTTACGTAGTCAGTGCATGCTTAGATTTGTTAAAATGTTTGCTAATTTCTTGGTTTGCCTTTGTTCTAGTATCTCATCCCTTCTTTCTCTGTTAAATTTCCTTAAAAACATTTTGTACTTTTGGGGTACCTGGCAGGCTCAATCAAAAGAACATGCAACTCTTAATCTTGGGGTCATGGGTTTGAGCCCCACAGTGGGCATAGAAATTACTTAAATAAATAAAACTTTAAAAAATATTTTGTACTTTTAATGTTTCTTTCACAGAGGGTCACTTAGGGCTTAGTGTTCTCCCTCTGTTTTAAGTATCTTGGTTTCTCTCTCACTTTTAAATGACAATTTAGCTCAGTAGTTAATTTTAAGTTGACAGTTATTTTCTTCCAGTACTGTGAATTATCCCTTTGCTCATTGACTTCTGTGATTGCTCTTGGGAAACCTGCTGTCAGTCTATTTCTTGTTTCCTTTTAATGTTTTCTTTTCATTTTAAAAATTTCTTTTCAGTGTACCAGAATTCATTGTTTATGTACCACACCCAGTGTTCCATGCAATACATGCCCTCTGTAATACCCACCACCAGGCTCACCCAACCTCCCACCCCCACCCCTTCAAAACACTCAGATTGTTTTTCAGAGTCCATAGTCTTTCATGGTTCATCTCCCCCTCTAATTTCTCCCAATTCCCTTCTCCTCTCCATCTCCCCATGTCCTCTGTGTTATTTGATATGCTCCACAAATAAGTGAAACCATATGATAATTGGCTCTCTCTGCTTGACTTATTTCACTCAGCATAATCTCTTCCAGTCCCGTCCGTGTTGATATAAAAGTTGGGTATTCATCCTTTCTGATGGAGGTATAATACTCCATAGTGTATATGGACCACATCTTCCTTATCCATTGGTCTGTTGAAGGGCATCTTGGTTCTTTCCACAGTTTGGTGACTGTGGCCATTTCTTCTATGAACACTGGGGTAGAGGTGGCCCTTCTTTTCACTACATCTGTATCTTTGGGGTAAATACCCAGTAGTGCAATTGCAGGGTCATAGGGAAGCTCTATATTTAATTTCTTAAGGAATTTCCACACTGTTCTCCAAAGTGGCTGCACCAACTTGCATTCCCACCAACAGTGTAAGAGGGTTTCCCTTTCTCCACATCCTCTCCAATACAAGTTGTTTACTGTCTTGTTAATTTTGGCCATTCTAACTGGTGTAAGGTGGTATCTCAGTGTGGTTTTTTTTTTTTTTTAAAGATTTTATTTATTCATTTGACAGAAATCACAAGTAGATGGAGAGGCAGGTAGAGAGAGAGAGAGGGAAGCAGGCTCCCTGCTGAGCAGAGAGCCCGATGTGGGACTCGATCCCAGGACCCTGGGATCACGACCTGAGCCGAAGGCAGCGGCTTAACCCACTGAGCCACCCAGGCGCCCCTCTCAGTGTGGTTTTGATTTGAATCTCCCTTTTAATGTTTTCTTCTTTTGATCTTGGGTTATTTACAAAATTTCCTTCAATTTTGGTGTTCTGCAGTTTTGCTGCAGATGTGTCTGAGTGTGGATTTATATTTATCTTTTTATTGGTACTCAGTTTGCTTCTTAATCAGAGAAATACGCCTTTAATCAATTCTATAACCACCACTTTGTGCTTGACTGGTGCCTTTTCCAGTGCTTCCTGTTTTACACCACTCCTCGTAGGTGTAAGGTTTTCCTATTTCTATCCTTCATCTCTCTTTTATATTTTCTATCACTTTATCTCTTAGTGTTGTTTTCTGGTTAGTTCCTTCCAATCTATTTTTTTCTTGGTGTTTACAAAAGAACCCTTGATATTTATTTTATTTGTTTATTCTCTGTTAAAGATATACCTTATCTTTATATGTGAATAAACTTTATCTCCTACTAGGTGCTAAGCTTTCTGAGGGCAGTTGGCTACATCTTCTGTGTCTTTGGGGGTATTGTTTCTTAAATTGTTTATTCTAGAAACAGACTAGCCTGAGTTGAATTCTGGCTCTGTCACCTACCTTCTTTGAAATCTCAGGCACCATTACTTTGCTTCTCCATAGCACAATGAAAGTATTAGTACTACAGCCTTCAGAAAGTATTTAGGTACTTAGGTAAGGCACTTACCTGAGGTACTTAGAAAGCACCAAGTGAAAGTTATACTTTTTCCATAGAGAAAACTGTTAAATGACCCTGACTTCACAAAATGATTTGGCACTTGGATTGAATTTTGAATAATAAATCAGTTAGTGCTGGAGGAGGAAAAGAAAGAATAAGTGAGCGCTTTAGGCAGAAGAAATAGCACGTACACTGCTAAGGGAATTGTAATGTGTGACATATATTTGAGAAATGCACTGCATTGCCTTTGACCAACTACATCCTCTCAGCACCCAAGTGTCAGTATGTAAGCTCATTTCCTACTGCTCTTTACTTGAGAACGCCCCCTTGACCTGGCCACCCAGCACGTGAAATTCATACCTTCAGGGGTTGCTCTCAGCCAGTGGTGGATGGGGCCGGATAACGAATCTGCCTTTCAGATGTGATAACCCTGAGTTGTGTTTTACATTCTTTTTTTTTTTTTTTTTCAGATTTCATTTATTTATTTGAGAGAGAGAGAGTGCAGAGTGAGAGAAAGAGCAGATGGAGGAGCAGAAGGAGAGGGAGAGGAAGAAGCATGCTTCCTGCTGAGCAGGGAGCCCAATGTGGGGCTAGATCCCAGGACCCGGAGTCAAAGGCAGACCCTCAACTGACTGAGTCTCCCAGGTGCCCTGATCAATCTTAGAACTATTAAGTTGTATTTAAAAGCATTATGGTTGGCCTTTTTGGCCCCAGGTATACAATGTGTTTCATAAATAGTATCTATTACCATATGCATCCTCAGTATGTTTTTCAAGTAATTCAAATCTTCTTTTCTGTTCTTTCCTATTCCCTTCTTCACGTGACTTATTTGATTTTGGGTAAAGGGGAAAAGGAAGATAAAAAGTGCCCCCTTCTCCTATGTCTCACTGTTTTAAAATGCACCTGTGTTACTTATATATGAAAACAAAAATCTAAAATAGAATTTTAGATGCTGAATGATTGGGTTTCTTAATTATATGTCCAAATATTTCTAGGTAATTATCTCTTTTGTTCTTCCACTGTTATGTGTCAACCTTCTGATAAGACTGCAAAAACAAGATATGTTTGAAAGTCTTTCAGTCTATTTCATGCTTCTGAATGTAAATGCTTTAATTATTTGAAATTCTCTGAGGTCTCCCAACAAAAGCCTGTCAGAACTCTGCAATTCCACTCATGAAAATCTCTCTCAGGAAACAACTCAGGGTTTGTGATTTAATGAGATATGCATTTCAAATAGTATGACAGCGACTCAGTAGGTATTTCAGAACAAAACTTTTGATAAAGGTTCTGTGCTCCTCAAGGGGATCTTTAATTTTTTGGATGAAGTCAATTCATGAGGTTTTTTTTTTTGTTTGTTTGTTTGTTTTTTTAATCTTGCAGGAAAACAAAAGTTTCATGTCTCATTGTGCTTTCCTATTTTGAAGGATTACGAAACTACCCAAAGTAAGGGGTAGGCCACTTGCCTTCCTGGAGTCCTTGAGTGTCCTCTAAGATAATGGATTTGTATATTATAATATGTAATCACACCTGTAATTATATGACTAATGGTTAGAAGGGTTGAGAGGTTATCTAGTCTAAGCAGATTCTGAAGATGAGAAATCTAAGATCCAGAGGATTAAATGGGTTACCTAAGACCACTAGTTTGATTAGTACTGGCTGAGGACTTCTCTTGACTCCTCGTTCAGTGCTCTTTCCATGTTATAGAAGAGTTTCTGTTTTTTAACATTACTTTGAAGAGTTCCTTCATTTTGACTGGCTTCAAAAGAAAAATAAAATTATTCATTTTTAAGCTCCTTCCTTGTATAAGAGAATGTTTAAGACATAATATGATGTAGGTATTTCTCATTATATAAGCTCTCTCCAAACATTGGAACTGAATAGATTATGATAAAGTCGTTGAGATGGGGCTGGTATCTCTTGCTATACACACTCCTCCTCTTTCGCTATTGAAAGTGCAGGAATAAATTTTGTAGATTCACTCAATATCTCAACTTATTTTTCTATTCTTCCTCTTGTATCAACTAGATTCAATAATGAGGTTGCTTTGATTCACAACAAGACAGATCTGGGAAGATTATGTATTTTAACAATCACAGAATCTCTGAATTTAAGCAATTTAAATGGTCATCTACTTCAAACACCTATCTTTCTGCAAAAGGCATTTAACAACTACCGCATTTGATCCAATATGTTTCCTAGTTGCAGGGGCCAGGGACCAACCTGTGGAAGCTTTGGTGTACATGGAGGCTAATTTGAGTGGCCTATTTCTGTCAATGACTGCTCAGGTGATAATTCCCTCACCCGCAATATCTAAAAGTCTCACAGTGTCAAGTAAAAGATCATTTTTAGTCTTCACCTTACTGGAATTACCAATCATGATCTCCACTCTTTTGACCTTATTTTTTTTTTTTTAAGATTTTATTTGTTTGAGAGAGTGAGCAAGCAAGAACACAAACAGGTTTAAGAGCAGAGGGAGAAGCAGACTCCCCACTGAGCAGGGAGCCCAAAGTGGGACTCGATGCTAGAACTCTGGGTTCATGACCTGAACTGATGGCAGATACTACCTACTGGGCCACCCAGGTGCCCTTCTTTTGACTTTTGCAGTAGCCACACCTTTTCTCTCTTTGAAATTGACTGATGTTTCTACTGTTCCATCTTACTTCTTGAATGTTGGTAATTAGCTATCGTCTTCTGTTCCTGTCCCAGTTCTTCTCACTCTGTGTAATGATACTATATGCATGCAAAGTACTTAATATGTATTTGGTCCAACTGAAAAAAGAGCACATGAATTCTTCCATTTGTTCCCAAGATTTTTGATGCCACTTATATACCCCAAACAGCAAATTCTCTGTCACATTCATGATCTGGACTCACGTTTATAACCAACATGCTATGTCTCCATCTACATGTTGACTAGATTATTCTAACTCAGTATTATAGTATTGTCTATCTCAATTGTAGAGCTTACTCATTCCCCATAGTTAGAAACTAATTGCCCTTGGTCTTCTCCTGCACTCTTACCAATTCCAATCCAATGAATTACAAAATTCTGATGTTTATTCTAAGAAGTTCTCTCATTCATTTTGCTCTCCATCCTTGTCATTACCAACCTTGATTGGACTTCCATCATTTCTCTTGCTGGCTACTTAAAGAGCCTCCTACCCTCCATCCTTGCCTTGAGATTATGCTCCATCTAATTCAATTCTCTGTAAAGATCCACAATATGAGGATCTGAAATATAAATCTGATTCTATTTTTTTTTTTTTTTTTTTTGGTTCTTGTTGTTATTTTCAATGACTCTCTGTTTTTCAATGGATAAAATCTCAACTGTTTGCAATAGCCCAGTAGGCTCTCCCTGTGAACCACTTTAGCTTTATCTAACAGCACTCTGTCTCTCACTTCATGCCTCATTTGCATAATATTGCTTATACCCCTTATGCAGATGCCATGTTATTCTTCACTTTCACACCTTATATATTTGAAGCCATTTTTCCCTCCTTCTGTTTTCTCCAGTCTATTCCTAACTATTTTTATGAATCAGCCCGGGAAGCATTCAGTGAAGCTACCACAAAGACTTTAATAATTTCCTTAGTTGGATTATGTGTTTCCATATACTCGGTCAGAGTAACTACCACTTCATTTATGACATTGTTTTATAATTATCTGTTTACAGATCAGACTCGTCTATAATACAGGAATCTTAGAGTGTGGAGGCTGTGTCCTTTTTATTCTAGTCCCAAGATGTGGACTAATGCTTGAAATACAATAGATCCTCAATAAATAAGAATGCTAGTGGGAGAGGAAGGCTTCTTCAGTCTTCATCTCATAAATCCAGAAGGCTCCAACTGGGTAGCATTGGAGATAGAGAGCTTTACTCTGGGAGCTTTGTTGATGGATTCATCTGTGATCTCCCAAATTTATGGGCTATGGGGCAAGAGAGGAATGAGCCCTTGGGTACACTCTTGTTTGCCCTGGTAAAAACACAGTTCTGTCTATTCAACTGCATAAATACTTGTCAGGGCATTCCCAATTTTGATTCAGGCTACCACATTGCTTGCCTGGATGTCTGGGCTGTCCTTCCATAATTGGTATCCTTGCCTTAAATCTTGTCTCTTCCAAACCTTTCCCCACATATAATGTAATTTCAGTAATCTTTCTCAGATGCTGAAATTCTTTATTATGTTCTGAAGCTCTTAGACAAAATCCCAAGCTCCTAATTCAGCTCCTAATAACTACATTTTATGATCTGATTCTTGCTTGCTTCTCTAACCTCATGGCTCACCATGCTATCTTGGCCCATCTGGTCTCCTGATAGACTGAATGGCCTTTGGTTTATCCAACCTGTCTAGGTCTTTGAATTTGCTTGGGACACTGTTCATTTTTGCCCCCATCCTCATTGCCAAGTTAGCTCTTAACTCATCATTCAGGTCATAGTTCAAGTATTGCTTCCTCCAGAAAGCCCTCTTTCTGTCCAAATTGAGGTTAGGGATTTTACTTCCTCCCCTCTAATGATTTCCCTGCCCATATTTTTCTGTAACACTCCTGTACTTTCTTCATATGTAAATATCACACTATAATAATTGCCTTTCTTTTTAAAAAAAATTTTTTTTAAAGATTTTATTTATTTATTTGACAGAGAGAGCGAGCACAGGCAGATAGAGTGGCAGGCAGAGGCAGAGGGAGAAGCAGGCTCCCTACTGAGCAAGGAGCCCGATGTGGGACTTGATCCCAGGACCCTGAGATCATGACCTGAGCTGAAGGCAGCTGCTTAACCAACTGAGCCACCCAGGTGTCCTAATAATTGCCTTTCTTATTATCTGTGTAACCCACTAAACGAAGTCCTGAAAAGATAGAAACCATGTCATTTGTGTTGCTTGTTGTATGCTCAGCACCTAGTACAAGAACTTGCACAAACAACCTAAATATTTATCAGATGAATGAATAAATGCAATATAAAGCCATTTTATACTATCTACTGGATTTCATACAGCCATGCTTCTGGGAAATTACAAGATAAAGACCTGAAACTCTGGATTTAAAAAAAACACTTTACTAGGTGTGTTTGATGTTTTCAGGTATACAATTAGGCATCTGGATTTTCTGGCCTCTTGGTCCCTTCCAGACATAGTGAGCCTGAATTTCTGAATAATCATTAAGAATAAATTACTAAAAAGGGTAATGTGGTGATTGATGGAGTCAAGGTAAATAACCTCATTTCTACTTATGTAAAGAGAAAAGTCCCTGCTCTGTACCAAAGTGAGTGGGAGCCTTTAAGTCACTGACCGTGGTGTAATATGCCAAGAATAGATTTCTGGAACCGTCATGGAATTTGGATCTAGTTTCATGATAAGAGCACAGACTCAGGAAGACTGAGTATTGTAGAGCATTTTGTCTTCTTGTGAGGTATAGAGCTGAAATTTATTAGTGACTCAGCAAGCCCGCTCTATTTTTAGGCCTAAAGGTTAGCTTGCAACACTTCTGAGAGTGGGAGACAGAGAGGAAGTGTTACCAGTTCAACTGAGCTTCGTTTTATTTATAAATTCTGTGTTGATTAATTTTAAATTGGTTTTATTTAATTTAGGACCTGAAATAGATCAGATGCCCTTCTTAGTTCCTTCATTTGAGTCAAAAGAAGCCAAAATTTAATATAAATATATATATTTATAAAATATATATAAACAAATAGTGGGTGTGCTATATTTGTGACTTCATTTGGTGCAGTGGGAGTTAATGGAATATATCAAAAGGTACATCTTTCTTTCCTTGTATTTGAGTGAAGGGTCCAAGGAACTGTCCCTTAAGAAACTTGTTTTGTCTCCCATTTCTCCTATAGAGAAATAATCCCTAGCTGTAGCTTGCCTGGTTATTTCTTATGTGTGACATTGGTTATTAGAAGATCCAAGGAGGGAAATGATGACTCATTCTGGATGAATCAGGAGCACTCATGTGTAGACTGAGCAGCGTGGGTTTTATGACCTCTTCCACTCTGAGTTCAGGAGGTCTGTGAGGGTGAAGTTTTGTCCCAAAATAAATTCTAATGAGAGGAGTCTGGTGATGGATTGAGTTAAACACAGACTCTCTTTCTAATTCGAACTCTGGGTCAGTGGTGTTAATTGGGACAGACTGGCATATTGTTTTTAGACAACTGAAGTTTGGTCAAGCAAAAATTCAACTTAGAATAACAAGAACTGGCCTCTGCCTCAAGCTGTGTGTTTCTGCCTCAAGCTTAAATGATCTGTGTGATCACTTAAACTATTTCAGTTTCAATTTCCTCCTCTTTAAGAGGGAGATTAATTTGAACATGGCATGGAGGTCAGGAAAATGCACCGTGTGGGTCAATGGAAATTTTTTTGGTGTTACTGACTACACTAGGGAAGTCGGAAGCTATAACAAGTGTCATGGTTAATGCCAATCAGTAGACTTAGCCCCGCTCAGCTCATATACATGTGCACACATGAGCTTCCCAAGTAGTTCTCAGGCCCTCCTTTCCATGTCTTCATTAGGGATTTGTATACACTTCCCTGAACATCCAGGAGGCGGTTGACAAATTCATGTGTTTAGTTTCCTTTTAATGGAATAACTGCCACATCTATGTGGAAGGAAGAGCTGAGATTTACGGTGCATCCATTCTAGGCCAGACAGAAGCTGTGCATAAATTACCTCATTGAAGCTTCAAACTGATCTCTTGAGGCAGGTGTTACTGTGGTTCTCACTGAAAGAATAATTATGGAGGAAATAAAGTTCAGATCATGAAGTCTTGTTTCCGTTGCAATTTTCAGGGGTTAACACAAGAAGGAGCTATAAGAGGTATTTGATCCAAGATGTGCACTGAGGTCGAATGGACATCCTGGTATCAGTTTTGAGAAAGATTATGGGCAGAGTCCCTATGTACAAACAGGCAGGTGTTTCACAGCAGGAGGGAACAGGAGCCACAAGGGCTTGAGTTGCCAGTGAACCCACCCCGGGCTCTGCTCACCAAGCTGCGTGCCCAGGCAGGGAGCCGTGACTGCCCAGAGAATGGGTCTGGGTGCCTCACATCTCCTAACAGTGATCATGGCCAAGCCATCTGCCTGTGGAGCTGTCCTTTTTCTAATTTCCACAAAGATAACATGTGGTTCAGCTGAGGCTTTATGAGTTAGAAGAGGCTGAGGGGCACCTGGCTGGCGTCGTCAGAGGAATGAGTGAGTCGATCTCGGGGTTGCAAGTTCAAGCCCCATGTTGGGTGTGGAGATTACTTAAATAATTAAAGCTTAAAAAAAAAAAGAGTTTGAGAAACAAAAACAAAGCTACTTAGCTGAAGACTGAGCTATTGTACACGGAGTGAAACAATCCAAATTGTTTATGTTAAATCTACATTGTTTATGTTAATGACATCTTTTGGCTGCAGAGCTTGGTATTTTAATAGAGCTCAGTGTTTTCATCTTAGTTTCAAGGTCTGCAGTGCAATATGGTAGCCATTACCCATAAGTAGCCATTTAAATTTAAAGAAAATTAAATAAAAAATTCCCTGGTTACGCTAGCCACATTTCATGTGCTTAATAGTTATAGCTACATGTGGTTTGTGGTTGCCATAGTGGTCAGTGCAGGATTATAGAACATTTCCATCATTGCAGAAAGTTCTACTGGGCAATGCTAGCATAATCAACTTTTTCTAAGCTATAGATTGTTGCTTGATCTGCCTTAAATTATTGAGGCTACTGTAATTTTATTTCCTCTAGTAAATGACTACTTACCAAACCTGAGTAGCAAGCAAATGCATAGAAAAGTTTTAATGCAGTTCCCCAAATTTTCTAACTCATATTTGTTTATTCTTTAGCTCTATTCCTGGCCCTTTGTCCAGAGGCAACTCATGTTATCAGTTGTATGTACTCTTCCCGAGATTTACAAGGATAGAAAAAGCACACTCATGTATGCAAACACATGCCTTCTTTCATTATTTTTCAGTCAAGGAATAGCAGACTTTACAACTTGTTCCACTCCTTAATATTTTTCACAGTATATCTTGGAGATCATTTTTTGTTAGTATATAAAGAGCTTCTTCATTAATTTCAGTATGGTATTTAATTACATGGTGTGTGTGTATATTATGGGTGTGTATATATATTGTTTCTTTATTGTTTCTGTTACAAATGCTGGAAAGAATGACTTACACATATGTTATATCAAGTTTATAGGATTATATTTATAGGATAAATTTCTGGAAGAATTGCTGTGTCTAGATGTTATGCATTTGAAGTTTGAATAGATAAAAACATATTTCCCATAATAGAATCATATTGATTTACACTTTGGTCAGCCGTGCATAAGTGTGCATATTTCTCTACATCATCACCAACAAGGTGCATTATTGATTTCTTCTCCAGTGTTTTAAGTGGAAGATTATACGTCTGTGCAATTCTGATTTGGATTTCTCTTATTTTAAGAGGAGACAACTTTCCTGTTTCATAATCATTTCTTTTCTTTCTTTCTTTCTTTTTTTTTTTTTTTTTTTACTTTTGCAAAGAAGTGTTTCTTTATATCTGAGGTCTTTTTACCTGGGATACAACTCATCTTGACTTACCCGGCTCCCTGTTCCCTGGGATATGACATGCCCTATCAGTACTGAACTGGAGTTTTAGAAATGTTCTCTTAAAATGTTAAATAAATATGCTGCTTAATTGTTTTTAGATTTCTTCTTTAGGTATTGTAGTTCTGTAGGTGTTGAATCTACTTTATCTAGCCTGCTTGTCTTTGTCTCTCAAAATTTTAAATTATCATGATTTACTTTATGTTTTTATTTTTTGCATCGGTCATCTCCCTCCATTATTGAGTTTTTTTTAATTTTTATTTTTTTATAAACATATAATGTATTTTTATCCCCAGGTGTACAGGTATGTGAATTGCCAGGTTTACACACTTCACAGCACTCACCATAGCACATACCCTCCCCAATGTCCATAAGCCTACCCCTCTCTCCATTATTATATTTTTAATAATATCCATTCTCTCTCATGTTTCTTTCACATTTGTCTTCATGTAGTTATTTTGTGTGTGTAATCTTTCTCTGGGCTTTTTAGTTCACAAACATTGTGTCCTTTAGTGTCGACAACTCATCCTTAAACACATGTAGTCTTTTTTTTTTTTTTTTAAGATTTTATTTATTTATTTGACAGAGATCATAAGTAGGCAGAGAGGCAGGCAGAGAGAGGGAGAGGAGGAAGCAGGCTCCCTGCTGAGCAGATGTGGGTCTCAATCCCAGGACCCTGGGATCATGACCTGAGCCGAAGGCAGAGGCTTAACCCACTGAGCCACCCAGGCGCCCCACACATGTAGTCTTTTTTTTTTTTTTAGGGATGATTTAGGGATGATTAATTCATTAATCTGAGGGACTATACCTAGTGGAATATTTTGTGATAATTTTTATCTGTTTCTTTTTTTTTTTTTTTGGTGGCTTTCCTTTATTTCACTTTCATTTCATATTTTTATTTCTGCATTTCCATGACATTTTTATATAGATACTGCATGGTTTCTTATGTTTACTATGTACCTCTAAAGGAAGCAAAATTGTCCTGGACCTGGTATTGATAGAAAATTGGTATATAGAAGGGTCGTCACTATATTCCAGACTAACTGGGATTATTTTTAGGTCCTTGGGTTTGTGGGGAGTTAATAGAGCAATTACTTCTCTCCAGCTTGGGGATTTTTGACAATGTAAGGTCTCTCTTCTGCTTTGTTGGTTCGGAGACAGACAGCTTCCTGAAAATATAGCTTGTCTGTGCAGTAAAATTTTTAGCTCCACCATTATTTACTCCCCACCCCCCCATATGTGTAACCTGTTCTGCTGGCAAAAACAAAGGCATTAGCAGTCATGACTCTGGTTATGTTCTTTTAAAAAGCTCTCTTTTACTGTTTACTTTTTTCCTTATCTTACTATCATGATTTCTTCTACCTGATTCTTTGCCCTTGCTGCATTCCCATTGTGTGAATAGCCCCTAAAATTATCTACTGGTTCTATGTTTTATGTTTACCATTTTTACCAAAAACAGAATTTTAACTTTATTTTTAATTCTCAATCTTAGGAAGAAAAAAAGTGAATACTTACTTTAATCTGCATTATTAAATTGAGCATCATAAAATTATCCATTGGGATATTTGTACTTTCTTAACTTTTCAAAAAAAAAAAAATGAAGACATGGTTCTTAGTATTTCGGCCTTTACTAATTGTTTTATTTTGCTCCAGCTCGAAATGTCCAGTTATTTAACAAAACTTCTTCAGGGAAATTCTACCAATACCTCAAATTTGTATTGTTTAGAGATACATTTAATTTCTTCCCTCACAATAGTATTTTTCTAAAATTATGAAACTTCCCTGTCAGCAGGTTTTAAACATTTCCACTGTGCTTTATTCCTTTATGTGTTCTGTACCCCAGGGGCTGTGTAACTAGTCACCAACTGCTTTAACAACTACATTAATTATAACCTACTATGTGTATGAGACAGTGTGATGGGTGCTGGATAGTAATGGCCTTGGACTTGGGTTAAGGATATATCTACCTTGAGCCCTTAAGCTTTTGAGAACCCTGCATGTCATAAATCTACATTCAGAATTATTTTAAAACTCACAGGCATCTCTCTCACTTAGGGTGAGAGTCTAGAACCTGCACAGATGTTTTTGTGGCCCAAAGAAATGCTTCTTTATGTATCTTGCTCATTTTCTTGAAAGAAAAAGGGCTCCAAAGCCCCAAAATTGCTGGATTGTGCCCCTGTCATGTTGAATATGGACACTCCTTTGGAGTAGGGGGGATTTGAGTAGAGAAAGCTCTTAGAAATGAAAAATACAAATTATTTTAACCTGTCATAGTTTTTTTCTCAGATAGCTTGAATTCCATAAATTTTAACACAGCCAACTATTTTTTCCCACTAGGGCTGAGCAATCATTTTTTCTACTTCTTATCATTCATAATTCATGGTTGGAGAGGAACTCTTAAGTTAACACATTATTTATCACAGTTGGACATGGAAATAAAGAACATCTTATAGTATTAAGTAATTTATATTACTCCTAGGTGAGTGTACTTACAGGTCTTGCTAATACTGTACATTAGCAACTAGATGAAGGTTGATCACTAAAATTTCCTGTAGTCTTATTTATATAAAAATACCTCATAGGAATAAATTATATTGGTTTTAAAATTAAATGAAAATCTCCAGCTTTACTAAAATAATTATAACTTAAAATTTGGTATTCATTAAATATAGTATTTATCTTACGCTTTTGAGTATCTTAAAAGAAAAAATAATATTTCTGAAATTATAGCTGAGAAATACCTTCACTTGTTTATACTTGCTTTCATATGCAATTTTGACAAAAGTATATTCAAGTTTTGGTAACTATATTTTTACATTTTTAATCCTTTAGACCACTGATGTCAATAGATCATAAATTATATTTAAAAAAAGGATCTTGCCTGAGTAACATAATTCTTATTGAAATAAAGTCAGAAAAATAAATTTATTGAAAAAACATATACTTGTTTATGAATTATACATTTTTTTACTTTATTACTCATCTAATTGCTGATCCATTAACAATTTACTCAGGTATGTACAATAACATATACATGTAGCTGTCTTTTAAATTTTGCTGACTTTTAGTCACATAAAAACATAATTATGTTTTTATAAATATATATAACTTTGTTTTATAAATCTAAAATTATAGAAATATAACCTTAATATTTTTTCAATTTTTTTGTTTAAAGGTAAATATGTCAAGGTAAGAGAATAGAAAGTGTATCAAATCCTCATTTGTGAGTACATTTATTAACTTTCATATTTTAAGGCATTGGACATGTGGGCCTGTGTTTATAGTTTTGCCTTTGGCTCTATAAATACACAGGAAGATCCTGACTCCGTCGTTTAGGAGCTCATCCTCTAAGTTCTACCTTCTCAACTTCTCAAAGTCCCTTTCCATTTCTCTCTCTACTGTTTTCGCTGAATTCACCCTCTAAAGGGTCTCTAATTCCAGTGGGGAGATGATGCTTTATTAATATTTGAAATCCTCACAATATGACTTAACACATAAGGGCTTAATAAATAATTGAGAATTGGGCTGAATTGAGTTAAGGAAAACTAAAGAAGAAGAAAGGCATTGTCCATGAAGAGAAATAAGTAGATGGGATTGAGGGAGGGAAGGGGGACTGCCACTCAGGAAGGTTACTGGAAGGCTCTTACATCTGTTGGAACTGTGTTGGAAATCACATAATTTCCTGAAATAAAAAGTAGCTGGCTCATGTTTCACATTATGATATAGTTGTTCTTGGAGCCAGACAAAATTTCGAAAGAAACATGTGTGAATTCAGGGAGTCTTATTTGTTATAAGACTCTTTGGGAGATAGCTGGAAAGAATTCTTATCCTTAGATGCTTTTGTTCACAATTGGAAATCTGATCAATGTCTTGCCTCCAGGCTATAGACTCACTTAAGTGATTTTTTAAAAAAGCTGTGTGTGGTTTTCCATTCATAATATGAACCAAGCTTTCTTTCCTACATGCCTATCACTAAATGAAAAAAAATGTACTGGGGAAAGCCTGAGAAGCCTTGAGAAAATTGAGCAGTTGTCATTTCTGTGGACAGAAGATAAAACACTGGGTGCTTTGAGACTAGAGTTTGGCAAAGTCCTTTTCTGAGTGATTCTATTTACTATTGGAGATACATCTCTGTATCTATATCTATATATTGATATTGATAAAGATACAGATATATGTATTAGTTTGCAGCCTGCTGTTTTGAAAAGAAAGCTTTGAAAGTATTACAGTGTGCCATTACTCAGATGACATAAAGAAAAGTCATGTTTCCATCTCTTTTTTTTTTTTTTTTAAGATTTTATTTATTTATTTGACAGAGATCACAAGTAGGTGGAGAGGCAGGCAGAGAGAGAGGAGGAAGCAGGCTCTCTGCTGAGCAGAGAGCCTGATGTGGGGCTTGATCCCAGGACCCTGGGATCATGACCTGAGCCGAAGGCAGAGGCTTTAACCCACTGAGCCACCCAGGTGCCCCCATGTTTCCATCTCTTAAAGACAACCAAAAACTATTTGTGATTGTTTTGTCACTCCCTGTGTAAAGGTCAAAGATTAACTTGATATTTTCAAATATTATTGTTAATGCTGGGTGGGGGGTTAGTTTGCTTTCGGATCTTTAAAAAAGAATGGAAAATTTAAGGGAAAAAAAATCCAAACCTGTGAGTAAATTTTTAAAAATTCAATGTAAGTATAGGTATTCTTGCTCAGGAAGGACAGTAGGGTAGATGCATGGCTTTTGGCTTGAATTTTTAAAAACCATATCTATGGTGTCTATATTATTTGCTAAGATCATTAAGAAAATAATTGCATTTGATGAAATGAGTTCCTATTTAATTTGCTACTTTGTGTAGTTGTCAGCTTCCTAATCCATGGCTTAAAAATGTATTTCCAGCTAACCTAGGGCAGAAATGCTGCTCAGAGGAACCAACTAAAAATTGATAACTGACAGTAATTATACATAGAAACTTCAAATAGATGCTATTTTTAAAAGCCGTCATGGAGGATGGAGGGCAGGGGGAGAGCAAAGTTTTGATCTGGACTTCTTTGCAGGTTTTTCTCTGTTGAAAAGGTATTTCCTAATTAATAGAATTATTTGCAGATATATAAAACAGATTTTATGTAGTTTTCATCTATTCTACTTTTCTTTAACTTTCTGCCTCAAAGTCTTAGGAAGAGGGCTGGAGAGTTAGTGTACTAAAAAATATGTGAATAAATATAGCAGGATAGAGGTTTTGCCTCGTTCAAAGAAGAGGAAAGATTTCATACAGGGAGTAAATTAGAAGGCAGCTTAGATAATGTACGAGGAAGTTTTCATCAGAAATCCCAAAACTGATTTTTCACAGCTGGAGACTTTTGCCTCCAAGTTAATTTTGGTTTAAGTGATCACTCTTAGTAATAGGAAGGAAATATACCTTATAGAATTTACAGGTTTCATGTGTGTGTGTATGGGTGTGTGTGTTTAATGTTTATTTTATGCTACAAAGGTAATCTACTTTTATGGAATACATTACTTCCAAAGCAATTTATGTCTAATAGAAAACTTGAAATTCATGCATGGGTGAAGACTCAGTCACTACAAAAATTAAAGGCTGAAGTTAGAATCACAGTTAATTTTCATCAGCTCCTATTAAGTAATTATTTTACCTGGATCTCTATGCCCCACACCTCCGTTCCAAGGGCTAGTTTTTACTCCCTTCTCTTAACTCTCAATAGGAAGGTAACCAGAGGGCCTCTTTCATCCTTAACCCAAATGATCTAAGGCTACAATGAAGACAAAGCCCAAATTCATCTTTCAGCCTCCATCCTGATTCAATTTCGATTCTACTGACTCTGCTTCTCACCTAGATTTGTTAAAGACCCTCCCTCTGATTTTACTTCTGACTTCACATCTTTTGGCGACCTGCTGAAGTCAAGATAAAATTCCCAAGGAATGTTGTTAGCTTGGGCTTCCCTCTTTTCAGTACCAAACTTGGTAATAAAAGTCCTGTGTACATATGACCAAAAAGATATGTAAATGATCAGAAAATCCTGTGTCACAGCAGCTTGGATCTGTGAGTCCTTCACATTTTAAAGAGGCATTAATTAGACAGCTGTTAAACCCCTGTATAGTTCTTTGGCAAACTGAATCACAGGTGCAAACTGCCACTTAATTTATTCAGTGCATTCGCAACTATTTATTGTGTATACATTATATGATATGCATTGTTCCAGATGCTGAGTATATGGCTGTGAATGAAACAATCAAAGTCTCTGCCTACATGAAATCTATCTTCTAGTGGGTGGAGCATATAGTCAGCAATTTTTTTGTTTCCTTACTTGGTAATGCGGCTTGGTAGGCTCTTACTAGAGCCCATATTAGCAATATTTGGTTAGGAAAAGCAGACTTAAAATAATAGAGGCCATTACCATTACTTTTTAAAGGTTGATGCCCCTAGTGTTCACTAACCTGTCACCCCCAATCTGACAACTCAGGAAATGTATCATTTTCATTTTCCCTCATTTTTTATTTAAAAAAATTTTTTTACAAAAACGTTCTGTATCTTGGTTATCCAAAAATTGTCATTCATCAATTAGGGAAGTATCCCCAAAACAACTGAGGAGAACCTCAGGAGTCTTCCTGGGATCGTCTTCTGTCAAATACCGTCTCAATTTTCCATAAGGTAAAGTCTCCCAGTAATCAATAAAAATTGAATTGACCCCAAAGTCGTTCCAGACATTTGATTTGCTGATTGAGAAGAATTAAGAGGGTAAAATAGTTGAAGGACATAACAAAGGCACTAAGAAAGCCTATGGAGCTGGCTGATAGGCATTTCGACTGCTAGAAAGGCAGAACAAATCATATTAGAGAGCATAAGAGAAAATCAGAGTTTCTCTGTAAGATCATTCAGATTCTTTTTGCTTTTTTGCTTTTCCCCCATAAACTTACTTATATCCATAGTGAAAAAAACAAATAGGTTTATTTTATTCAAGGTCTTATAGTTCCTATGAGCTTGCCTAGACCAGCTAATCTGGTTCTATTCATAAGTCTTTGGTAAAGATCTGATATATTTTCTCTGGCCATATTTTTCTTTGACTGTGTTTCACTGGAAAGATTCACTCTTTGAAGAATTTATCTCCCACTGATTGGTTCTCTGGCTGCCTGCTGTTGCCTGCTCTGAAGTTGACCTCATGATTTGCAATGCATTCTGAGGTGAATGAGTCACTTCATTGGCACTAGTCATGCAACTGTGAAATCTCTCTCGTGGTTTCCCTGGCCATTTCTGCCAACTCAGAATTCCAGAGACTCTACAATACTGACTTCAGTCCACACACCCAAAGAAGAGGAAGCTGGTTACTTAAAGCTGGACAGGGCTTCTGTGTATGTTTACGCAAGAAGGTGGGAAGGCTCTGCAGAGACTGAGCCTCATGCAAATTTTCAGAGGCATGGCACTGCCCCTCTTTCTCCTTAGTATCCAGAGGATTTCTCAAATAGAGAGTAGAGCTGGCCTTACCTCTCCACTTGAAGACCTACCGACATTCTCTTGGGATCTAAGGTTCACAACTGGTCTCTTTTTCCTCTTTCTCAGTCTATCTCTCTCTATCTCTCTCTCTTTTTAATACCCTCAAGAATAACATAAACCCCATTAGTCAGAAAAAGACCAACCATTGAGAATCACTGCCATTGATCACGAGCTCTTTGAGAGTTAGCCCTGTACTATTATTGTTGAAGAATGGTTGCAGGCACTTAATAGGTACTTAGTATGTGTTGATGTACTGAATAAATGAGAAACATTTACTATGTTACCGTTGTAAATGAGAACAGCTGTACAAAGTGTGCCAGATTCAAGCTAAAAGAATGTGATTGGCTTGCCATTCACACTGCTAGTTTTGGTTTGGGATTTTGTATCATCTAAAGGACAGTGTCTGCTGAAGAAAAACTTCCTAGCAGCAGTAGGCTGCTCTTCCAACAGAGATTATCCTTCTGTATCTAGGCATTTTATATGCAGAAGGAGAGTGCTTCCTTTGCATGTCTGAGCTATAAAGCTTTACTATCTCTGTCTCCAAACTGTTGTAAATGTTTTTAAGAGCATAGTATGGAATGGACCCAAAGAGAGCCAAGATTAGTTTGTATTTGTTGAGAAGTTGTGATATCAGCTTTCTAAATAAACAGCAGATTCACAAAATCTCTGAAAATGTTCCTATTTCTACTCTGAATGGATGTATCAGGTCTAACCCATTAGAAACAGAAGAGATTTGTGACGAATAGCTTGGGAATAAAGGAAAGAATTGCCTTTCAATGCAGAAGTCTTCTCTCTTGAGCCACAAAATGCCTCATGTTGAAATTCAATAGCCACACTGGAAATGGGTTGCATGTGGGAATATCTTTTTTCCAGACCAATCTAGTGCCTCCCCAGATTGACTCCAGAAGTGACATAGGCTTCTGTTATTTCCTTTTAAAATGCCTTTTAAAAAGTTTGATGCCCAAATTCTAGCTGTGCTCAAAACGAAGGTGCTACTGCTATTACAAACCTAACTTACAGAGACAACTGGAAAGCCCCGCTTTAGTGATAATCCTTCCATGACAACGTGATGTTGCTGTTCAGTTGAAAGAGTTCCTGAGGGTGAAAGTGCAGTAGACTCAGCACATGGTGAGTAGCAAGTATGTTGCAAGGCACCAGTTCCCAGGGCTTCAGTATTAGCAGTTGGAAGCATGGTGAATCTGTGCATCACTTGTAAAGTCTGGAACCATGAAGACCATTTAAAAATCTATAACCTCTTTTTTTTTTTTTTTTTTTTTTTTTTTATTTTTATTTTTTTATAAACATATATTTTTTATATACATATATTTTTATCCCCTGGTCTGTGAATCACCAGGTTTACACACTTCACAGCACTCACCAAATCACATACCCTCCCCAATGTCCATAATCCCACCCCCTTCTCCCCAACCCCCTCCCCCCGGCAACCCTCAGTTTGTTTTGTGAGATTAAGAGTCACTTATGGTTTGTCTCCCTCCCAATCCCATCTTGTTTCATTTATTCTTCTACCCACTTAAGCCTCCATGTTGCATCACCTCTTTTTAATAGGAAAGCCAATTGATTAAAAAGTAGATCAATCCAAAACTTTATTTGGCATGAATTTTGTTGGTTTTTGTTTTTGTTTTGTTTTGTTTTTGTACAGACAACAGTGTCTTTTGGTCAACTCTTAGCGAAAGTAAAAATTCACAGAATCACGTTTTGTACTTTTGTTTAGGATTAATTTCCTGGCATATCTGTTATCTGTAACCAAGGTTTGCTGCTCTCTTGCTGCCCAGGTTCAACTCCATTAAGAGGCAGATGTTTGATTCCTCTTTTATTGGGAAGGCATTATGTGCTTTCTCAGCCACACAGAATATCAGTGCTTATAGAAGAAATCGGGACTCTTGATCCTATTTTTTTTTTCTTTTATTCTATTAAGACAAAATGGTGCTTCTTGGGTGCAGATTTTGCTTTTGTGTCTCATGTGTCAGTACAATAGGCTTTCTCATTTGTATTTTGAGAGAAACTAATTTTCAGGTCAGTGTTTAAAAGTAATACACCAGAGGTGGATATAATTCTAATTATTCCAATATCATAGAGGTAAATAATTACAGATTCTCTCTTCTTCCTCTTCCCCACCCTCCTCTAACTTATGGAGCACTCTGTGCTAGATACTAATTGATGAGTCCTACATTAATTAATATATTTAATCCTTGCAACAGTTTTTTATGGTATATAGTCAGAATTTCTTTTTTTTTTTCATATAATAAAATTGAAACACTGAGAAGTTAAGAAAATCCTAAGGGGTTAAACAGCAGCAAATAATGATGTCACTGAAGTGGTGTGAATCCTGAAACTACACTCTTAACTGGACACTATAGAAGCTCTTTTAGCTACAAAATCTCTCATCAGATATGTGATTTACAAATATCATCTCCCATTCGATGGCTTGTGTTTACAATTTCCTAACAGAATCTTTGAAAGAGTAGCAGTTTTTAATTTTGAAGAAGTCCAAATTATCATTTTCTAAAATGTATTTTGATTTTGGTGTCATCTATAAAAAAATCTTTCACTAATTCAAGATCACCAAAGTTTTCTTCCTTTTTCTTCTAGAAGTTTTATAGGTTTAGGTTTGAAGGCTTTGTGACCCATTTTTTAAAAGAGAGTTATTTTAGAGAGAGAGAGGATGCATGGGAGAGGCAGAGGGAAAGGAGCAAGATAATATTAAGCAGACTCCATGCTGAGCATGGGGCCCCACATGGGGCTTCATCCCAAGACCCAGAGATCATGACCTGAGCCACAATGAAGAGTTTGTGTCAACTGACTGAGTCACCTAACTGCCCCAGTGCTGTGACCCATTTTGAATTAATTGTTTATATGGTGGGAGGTATTCGTCAAAGTGTATTTTTGTTTATTTTTTTGCATAGGGATATTCGATTGTTCAAGCATGATTTGTTGAAAAGACTGCTTTGTCTCTACAGAATTGCCTTGGCAGTGGTCAAAAGTGATTTGGTGATTTGTTTGTGTATATGAAAGAGTATATTTCTAGACTCTCTGTTCTGTTCCATTGATCTATTGGGCAGTTGATAACAGTGCCACACTGCCTTTTTTATTGAAGCTTCATTTGATCATTTGAGTTCTCCCTTTTTTTTTTTTTTCAAAGTTGCTTCAACTGTTCTAGATACTTTGCATTTCCAAATGAATATTTCTAAAAGCCTAATAGTACTGCACCGGTTCTATAGGTATTTGAGGAGAATTGACAATTTATTAAGATTGAGTACTTTCACTTATGAATAAGATGTAATCTCTCATTTATTTAGGCCTTTTAAAACTTCTCTCAGCAAAGTTTTACAATTCCAGTAGACAGATCTTATATATCTTTTGCCCAGATTATCTGTAGGTAGCTCATGTTTTTTATCTCTTGTAGATGGTACCTTCTAAAGCTTTCATGCCGTTTTCATTGGTAGTGTATAAAAATATGATTGATTTTTATATTGATTTTATATCCTTTAGCTCTCTTAAATTCACTTATCTGTTCCAGTAGCTTTTTGCAGATTCCACTGGATCTTTTTTACAAAAGATGATCATGTGATAAACAAAGAAATGTAGACAATGTCAATACAACTTGACCTAGTTGTCATTTATAGACTACTATATCCCAAAAGAGCATAACATATATTCTTTTAGAGTATAGTTTTAGAGGACTCTTAGAGGACACATTTACCTAGAAAGGCATATTCTGGGTGTGCCATACAGTAAGTTACAATAAATATTAATGTTTTCCAGTCATAGTATGCTATTGACCACAGTGGAATTAAATTAGAAATAAAAAAGCTAGTATTTGTGTAAGATTTATAGATGTATTTGCGTAAGATTTGTAGATGTTTTGGTCATTATTTCTTCAAATTTTGTCTGCCTCCTTTCATTTCTACTTTGGGGACTCCACTTACATTATATGAGATTGCTTGAAATTGCCCCAAGTTTACTGATGATTTTTTCAATTCAATTTTTCTTTTCTATGTGTTTTTCAGATTGGATAGAGTGGTTCCATTGCTATATCTTCAAGTACACTGATTTTTTTCTTCTATAATGACTATTGTCATTATAATTCTGTTATCTGTATCAGTTCTTGGTTGGTTTTGATCATTTAATTCCCCCCACCCCTTCATTATTGGTCATATTCATTCTTCTTTCATTCCTGGCTATATTTAAGTGGATATCACATATTATGAATTTTATCTTGTTGAGTGCTATTTAGTATTTCTGTATACCTCAAGCTTTGTTCTGAGATACAGTTAAATTACTTGGCAAACTTTAGTTTAGTTCAGTTTTTGGTCTTGCTTTTATGAGACAGCATTGAGTCCAGGGCTAATAATCCTACGCTATAGAGGCAAGACCCTACTGAATATTCTAACTATAGCTTGTGGAGAAGCTACTATTTTCAACAATATGTAAGAATCAAATACTATTCCTTTTAATCCTTTTAGATGATTCTCTTTCTAGACTTGACGCACCATCATCACTGTTATTCAACAGACCTATATAGATGTCCCCATACAACTATCTCCTGTCTGGTATTCTAGGCACCTTGGTCTCCCTGGACTTTGTGCACTATCCTTTCAACATAAGAGATCCCAGACTCTACCTGTTTCATAGTCTGAAAACTCTCTCAAGATACTGAGCTGGGCTCATCTTGCTTGTTTCCCATGTCTCAGGGATCGCTGACCTAAGCTGGCTGGTGTCCAGTGTTTTGAAAACAATTGTTTCGAGCATTTCTTCTTGTTTCGTTGGATATTTCAGGAAGAAGAGTAAATCTAGAAATAATATAAAATTAAAATTAATTAATTTGATTTTAGAAAATATGAAGATCAAAGATTTCTTACCTATATGTATTCATTAATATCATACCTACTGCATAAGGAAAAGATCTCTTGAATTTCATTTCTTTGAAACTATAACCTTTTTATCTGTCTACATTTATCTTTCCAAAATAGATGGTTTCTTGCTTTCTCCCTCCAAACCTAAAACATTCATGATCTCTTAAAGGAACTGGGAGGACAACTCTTGTTTGCCTATTAGTAAATAGTTAAATTAGTATCTTTCAAATATGCTTAGATAGCTAAACCACCACCATAGCAAATGTATTCAAAGATGAATACATTTCATTCCATTTTATACACTAGAGAATTTTTTTTACTTGTAAAAAATATAATCACTATGTGTACACACCTCCCACATCTCCAGAAGTATTACTGGCTTAATTATCCATTAATCTATTCAGCGTGTGCTTATTGATTATTTATTGTGATACATGCATGATCGTAGATATAAAGTTTCATTACTGTTCATAACTATTTGTTAA
The DNA here is from genome assembly GCF_030435805.1 of Mustela lutreola. Classification (NCBI taxonomy): domain Eukaryota; kingdom Metazoa; phylum Chordata; class Mammalia; order Carnivora; family Mustelidae; genus Mustela; species Mustela lutreola. The sequence continues at coordinate 87,666,133 of NC_081294.1, forward strand.
CTGTGTATTTAGGTCAATCAGAATCTGAGCTGAGACTTCTATTATAATGATTTGTTCAATAATAGAATTGTGCCTGTGAAACTCATTGCTACCTTCTGATACAAGGCAATCCAATTTGAATTCTTTTTTTTTCCTTTTTTTTTCTTTTTTTTCTTTTTTATTTTTTTAATAAACATATATTTTTATCCCCAGGGGTACAGGTCTGTGAATCACCAGGTTTACACACTTCACAGCACTCACCAAAGCACATACCCTCCCCAATGTCCATAATCCCACCCACTTCTCCCAAACCCCCTCCCCCCAGCAACCCTCAGTTTGTTTTGTGAGATTAAGAGTCACTTATGGTTTGTCTCCCTCCCAATCCCATCTTGTTTCATTTATTCTTAATCCAATTTGAATCCTACTCTCAAATGATTATAATGTTGAAATCTTAAGAATTGATGAGAGAACTCTGGAATATCAAGACTGAAGTTCATTACTTCCAAGAATATTACTGAAAAAACAAATATAAACTTAAAGCGTCATTAACTATATTTTTAGCTATGTGATATTTTGTGATACAGTATTTAGTGTTTAAATATTAATTATATCAACCATCATGCAAGTTCACAAAAAAGTTCCAAAATTTTTCTAAAATATGATCATCACTTTAGTTTTTTTTTTTTTTTTTTTTTTTTAAGTAATGAGTCCTCTCTAATGCAAAGAATACCTATAACTAGAAGTGGAAATTGATAAAAATCTGTTAAAGGGAGATTTGGCAGTCTGAATCAAATGTCTTAAATATATCATACCTTTTTATATGATCTTAAAAACTGTTAGTGGGTGCACAAAGTTGAGCTTTAAGAACATAGTCGACACAATGCGTCTTATAATAGGAAAAATTAGAAACAACTTAAATGTCAAAAAAATGCATTTTAAAAATAAATTGTGATACATGGGAATAAAAGGCAACAACATGAGGCCCACTAAGTCAATTATAATAGTGATGTAATGGGACAGGTAGTAGCCAACTTGTGGTGAACTTAACATAATTCATAAACTTTTCAAATTTCTAAGTCGTATACCTAAAACTAATGTAACATTGTGTGTCAACTATACTAAAATAAAAAAGAACAGGAAAAAAAAAAAGAAAAATGGTGATATAATAGTATAAGGAAATACTATGCAATTATTTTAATGTGAGCAAAAAACTTCACATTCCAGAGTGTATGCATTATATGACCTCTTTGTACCTGCTTGTGTGTGTGTGTGTTTGCATATATGTGAGATTTACATGAAGCAACACATGCACACATGTATATAAAGACCAAAGGACACACATGGCAAATACTAGTAGGTTTTTGTTTTGTTTTGTTTTGTTTTTATCTAGGGTAGGTTTTTGATCATTTTCTTGTTTCTTCTTTTTCTTTGTTTATATTACTATATTGTAATGGTGTTAGACTTCCTGAATTGAAAGGTTACCCTGAAACACGCCCATGTCACCTCTGTGACTGGGGACTGAGTAGAAGAATGCATAGGAAAGCAGGCAGAAAAAGAAAGTCTTATCAGCTGAACCTGGATGATACAGCCAACATCATAGTCAGGCCTCCTTGCCAATTGAATATTAGTCCCAACATAGCCCAGCTCCAGCATCCAATAACACACAAGATGAACCCAACAGTTGTTTAGTGCCTGCTCTGGATCAGTGATTCTTGACTTTTTACCTCTACCTAGATCCCTGTGGGACTTTTTGCTCTTTATCTTCCTCTTCTCCTGCTCTCATTTTTTCTGCTTTTACTCCTCCCCCCACCTAGCAGGTACTTATGGATCTATAGACATCAGATTTTGAAAGAGAAAGGATCTGATTGACTTTATTAACCATTATTCTTAATAGAGGGCCCCACTGGACTAGTATCTCAGGCTCAGTCAACTCACTGGTTGGGGCCTTTGGCTTAGATGCCCACGGCTGTTCTAGTCATCTTTGGTCCACAGGGCATGTGCCACGGAGCATGGCAACTCTGTGCAGAAAGTTCCTTTTATGACATAGTAGCTACTTAGAGGTTTCTTTAAGAGGTCAGTGTAGTAATTAAAGAAACAAAGAAAGGGACAATCCGTTATTCCAGAATTCTAGAGAGTTTTTATGATTAAAAAACGTTTTCCCTTATGTTGTTAAAATCTGCCTCTACCCCCATCCTGTTCTGTTTTCTCATATTTCCCTCTTAACTGTTCTCTTTAAAATTGGAGAAGAAATATTTATTTCCATCTCTTTCAATCATTCCTCAAATGACAAAGTTTCCAACTTCTCATTAACTTGAACGCTCTGTTCTATGAGAGGGACAGGGTCCAGTTTGTCCATATGCCATTAAAATGTGACTCCCAGAAATAAACACCATAGCCAGATGTGATCTACTTACCTGTAATTGCAAATGACCTAAACTTTCCAGCAGCTATGTCAGACTCCTGGTTTCTATCGAAATGCTCTCTAGCGAGGTCTCTCTCATTTGACACTCGCACAATGAATTTATTGTAAGGTGAATGCAAGAATTTGCATCCATTAGATTTCACCTACTGTATCTTCAGAACAGTTGTTAGTGTTCTCCAATTTACAAGCACTTTCACAGACATTATCTCATTTAATTCTCCCAACATGTTGATTTTGGCCCATAGCTCCTGCTCGGTCTCTAAGTTCATTTCCAGCTGCCAGTTTTTCCTATGTTCATCATCAGCACTGCACTTTTCCATACAACCACTAAGGGAAGTGGAGTAAATTTCCCTTTAGACCATTAAAGAGAAACTGCATGGAGCCAGGACCAAGCAGGATAGGATGTACAGTGTTTGGGGACATAAACAGGGCAAGGATGAAAATCATTATGGCATCAAGAGAAGGCAGAATAGAAGTCAGTAGAACAATATTTTCTCCAGAATGTTCACAAATATGCCTTTCTCTTTGTGTATGTATGATGGCAGTCAAATGCAGGGATGGGGCTTTCCTCAGACATTTATAAAGTCATGAGTCAGATACAATACATGACATTTGACTAAACTTTTATACTTCTGTGTTTACCTTTGTCTAAGTCTTCTCAAGTTCTGTCTTCATGTCTTGATTCTTTCTCACCATGGAAATATGAAAGCTTTGTGGTTCAAGGCGGTGCTCTTCAATCAGTGGGTTGCTGCCTAGTCGGCATGATTCGCTTGAGAGTCATTCTGTCCATAGCATTGCTTACTCAGTCATTACCTTCTCGCCTCATTCCATTGCCTCTATTCTATATAAGGAGAGTACTCTATCTTGTTTGTTTCCCTGCCATATTTTCACTGCCTTAGATCATAGATGAAATGCAGGATTTTTTTTTCTTCTTTGTAATAGTCTGAATGCTACTCAGCTGTAGAATATAGATACTAATCTATTATTAAAATGAATTGGCAAGTACCCAGTTTTGAACAGAGCATTCTCTATTGACTATCCTGATAGCTTCAAAAATTTACCAAATTTGGATCAAGAAAATTATATGATATCTATGATGCATTTTCTTTGTTTAAAGCAGCACAATCCAATGTCAAATAGAAACAAAAGCATAGCTAGAGTATTTTTGTAAGTATTTGAATTTTTTTAAGTATTTGAAAAAAATTGATCTATAATTTTAAAAAATCAAGCATATCTGATATTCTTATGGAAATCACTTAGAAACCCTCATAGATCCTAATAATTTAAATGAAATTATGTGTTGGATTAAGATCGTCTCATAGGTAGCTGCGTATATCTCTGTGTGTATGTCCATGACATGGTGTCTCTGAGGGGTATGTACGTGCATTTGTGGAAAGGACAGAGCATGAGGAAAAACCACACTCCTACTAACTCATTCCTTACATTTGATATCAGTTCAGCACTGTTAAATGTAAACGGAAGCAAAAAAATAGCAAGAACTACTTGTTATTGGCAACAAAACACTTGGGAAAAGATGAGGGCGTACATACAACAGTGCTTTCTTACCGATCCCTTTTCCCACAGTTGTTAGGGGGACTGCTATAGTTTTAGCATATTTCATGAATGCATAACAAAGTAGAGTTTTTAGAAGTTGAAAATCAGTTGCTGGTGAGTTTGCTGAAATGGGTCATTTTACAACTATTGCCACTCTCAAGAACTGATTCAGATATTTGGTCCAAGCACTGCATATTTGCTTGCTTCCTCAACTGCATTTTTTTCCACAAGGGTAGACCTTGCCCTGTGTGACAGGTTATAGGCATTACTTATCTCATTTATCCACATGCATAGTCTTTTACAATAGATATTTTTACTTCCATTTGACCAATGTTGAAAGGGAACTTCAGAGAGTTGAACAGTTTGCCATAGGTCATTCAGCCAGCAAATGGTAGAACTAAGACTCCAGTTCTCTTGGACTGAATAGCTGACACTTTGCTGTGCTTAGAGTGCTTCCCCAGTCTCTTTTGGACTTGTTCCTGTCTGTCCTGTTTACTCTGTGACTCATAAATGGGATGACCTAATCTACATGTTACTTCCTGATAACTACTTTAACACAATGCAGTATTTAATGATCAATATTTTCAATACTTGTTAGTAGCAAACCATATGTTTCAACCCTTTTCCCCCTGAGCCCAGAGACCTAGTGAGCTGTACTCCAGAGGAAGCTCTCCAATAACTGCTTACCCTTCCTGTCACCCGTCTGCCTCCATACGCTAGAGCAAATCCATACCTGTATCAAGTTTGTTAGTCTCCTGTTAGAGACAACACCTCTGCCTGGAGTTTAAACATAGTCCTCCTTCAGGTGCTCCCTGCAGGAGACCACATTTATGCATTTATTTAGATAGTCAGCGTTCAGAGAAGAACAAAGAGGCCCTCCCCAGGGGGTTCTGTCTCAGGGGACCTGAGAAATGGTGGTCCTTGTTGGGTTTTATCTAGGCTCCTTCGACAGTCTGCAGAGGATCTTTCTTCATTCATAGCTTGGTTTGCTGTTCATGAATAATAATGCCTGTGCTATTTGAATTAATTTGAAGCCATTATATTGAAGCCAAAACATGGAACAAGATGAGTATCCTGGACCTCCCTGAGTTTACTATGCTTTGGTAAATGGACATTAGTAGACTTGTTGCCATTTTTCTTTACTCAGGCCCTAGCTGAATGCTACCTCAGCTCTGTATTCATTTGTATCTCTTTGTATTATATGAGAAAGCAAATTTATCATCTTAAAACTCCTCAGGACTATGTCTGCATCCTTGAGGTTAGTCATACCCTTTTTTATTCTCTGACCCAACAACCTCCTATTTTCATTTAAAAAATAAGAATTAATAGAACAGTATTTGGAAAGAATATCTTTCCTTAAAAGGTCTTATTAAGGGGTGCCTAGGTGGCTCAGTGGGTTAAAGCCTCTGCCTTTGACTCAGGTCATGATCTCGGAGTCCTGGGATCAAGCCCAACGTCCGGCTTCTCTGCTCTGCAGGGCGCCTGCTCCCCTTCCTCTCTCTCTGCCTGCCTCTTTACCTACTTGTGATCTCTGTCTATCAAATAAATAAATAAAATATTTTTTTTAAAAGGTCTTATTAAATAGTATTGCCTATTTCTCTACTTAAGGTTTTATCTTCTTAGAGGCTCTAATTCTAGAAACTCTAATATTCACTTCTATTTGCAGTTTGATTTACACATTTTTTTTTCAACAACTATTTATGAGGCTCAGGCTCTCCTTGAGAGACCATGCCAGTTGCCAAGAATGCACAGCTGAGAGCAACCATCTCCACCCCAGCCTTTACCCAGAGGCTTTCTAGGCAGAAGTCAGATTTTAAAACAAATCTTATTGCGAATATTTCTTTTCCCTCCTCTACTATGGTGAGGATAGGATAATTTTTACTTCATGTGATTTAATAAAAAACTTTAAAATGCCTTTAAAGTTGAAACACCTTGTTTATAAACAAAGGGAAAACAAATTAAAGTAACTTACTTTGTCCATCTGAAAACAATTTGTACTATTACTGGAATTTATTGAAGATGTAGATGGATCAGATGCACTAGATTAGTTAACAAAGTACAGGTGAAAAAATTGGCAAAACAATGAAATTTAAAACATGGATATTATTTGAAGACCCATATAGCAAGCAAATCCTATGGTGTTCCTCAAGGGAAGCTATTTGAAAGAAACTGATTCATCACTGAATTTCTTACAGGAGTATAAAGTGATTGGGCTAATACCATTGGAAAAGTAGGTACTTAGGTAAGAAGGTTCACTTATCAGATTTACTTCCTCACTGTGAGATAATAGAAAGTGTAGGTATTGGTTTCTGCCCTCCAGTTCCCAACATGGAGCTTCTAAAGCTCTTGTAAATTCCCAAGTGATAAGAACACTAAGAGCAACTCTTGTTCTAACATTTGGTCTTTGACCCTGTTCTTGATAGAGAGCTCCTAAGACCCTTGTAAATTCCCAAGTGATTAGAGCACTAGAAACATCTTATGTTCTAATGAGATGAGCCTGGACAGGCTGTTGGATATGGACTGGTTATCAGAAAGACAAAGCTGTGATTAGAAGCTTGGAATTTTCAGACCTTTCCCTCATTTCCACCTTCTCTAGATAAGGGAGAAGAGTTGTAAATGGAGTTAAGGAAGACTCCATAATATCCCAATAGTATGAGGTCTGGGAAGCCTCCAGTTCAGTGAACATAGCTACCTACCGGCAGACTGACATCACCCAACTTCATGCAGACAGAAGCTCTTGCACTCAGACCCCTCCCAGACCTCACCTACATATATCTTCATCTCACTCTTCAATGTATCCTTTATCATAGCCTTTTTAAACTGGTAAACATAAGTTCTGTGAACCATTCTAGCGAATTAACTAAACCTGAGGAGGGCATCATGGGAGTCTCTCTTTTATAGCCTAGTTGGACAGAAGTTGTGGGTAACTTGTGACCTACTGATTGTGATTGGTATCTGAAGTGGGAAGCAGTGTTTAGGACTGAACTCTTAACCTGAGGGATAGGATGCTATCTCCAGGGAAATAGTGTCAGAATAGTGTTAAAATTATAGGATACTCAGCTGATTTCACAGAATTGATTGGTGTGGGGAAAATGCACACATTTGGTGCCAGAAGTGTTGGGAGTAGGGTCATAGTGTGAGAGTAAAGGAGATAAAAAAGGAAAAATTAGAATTTTCCTACTCACCTATCAAATTACTAAGCATGCAATAGAATGTTATCACAAATAGTAGGAAGCTAACAAGTATCTATTAAACATACTTGAAATCAATAACACTGGAGCATATTAAAAGAATCAGACTACATTAAAAATATTTAAATTCTACTTTAATCCTTTAAGAGCAAAGTTGATTATATCTTCTATTTACCTAGATATTTAACAAGTTCAGCTTCTAACAATGATTTACCCAAGCTGTACAGATTCTTAGAAGATACTATTTTAGTTCATTTCAGTTCTCTGCCACCCCAAAAGTAATCAAAGGTGTGTTCCTAATGAACACCAGCACCAAAGGAAACAAACCTAAAATCCAAACTAGTGTAATATCAATGCTAGATGTGCTTTCAATAAATCTTCCTCTATCTCCATACAAGCTTTGGCAAAATCCTCTTGTCCATCGTCATTAAAAATATATAGCTAAGAGATTCCACAGATACTGACTTATTGATGCATTACTTATTTGAAGAAATTAGCAGAGGAGAATGGAAATAAAGAATGAGCTTTGCTTCTGAGTCCAATCTCAAAAGCTTCTTAGTTCCTGGGGCTGGTTTTGGTATTCTTTAAGCACACATATAATCCTAAAAAGTACCCTTTTTGGTGCTCTGACACTGTCTTTGTCATTCATAGTTTAGAGGAAAAAAGGGCAAAAGTTGAGATATCTAGAGACATTTTTGTGTTTTGCTGTTTCATAAACTTGGAAGTAGAATTGCATAAAGTTGAAGAATATTATAAAGCTCAGTAATTATGTTTTAATTAACTTTTTGGGGATAACTTTTTCATTAAGTGTTCAAAATCAAGTCAAGTTTTACTTTTGTTATTCAAACACAGGTCAGGCCTGGTCTTTTGGTGACTAATATGGGTCTATCTAAGAAGCTCACTTTGCAATGTATATAAATTTTGCACTATGTACAAATATTGAATCATTCTGTTGTATATTTGAAACTAGTATAGTGTTACATGTCAGTTATACCTCAATTAGTAAAAGAAACTCAGATAAAAATGAATTAAGTATTTTATGCATTTAATAAACACATATCTCTGTCTTGCCTGATAATTGTCTTCCTGATACTTTTTTAAGGATAAAAACCATAAAAGAGTAGGCATGAAACAACTAATTACTTATTCAGAAATCTCTTACTGAATGCAGATTTTCTAAGATTCCATTCTGCCCTTACGCTATTGATTCTGTAAAATAATTGATCAAAATAATGAATGATTTACTAATTCATAGGACAAATCTTCATTGAGTACCTACTAAGCATAAGGCTCCCAGCCCAGGAGGTACTAATGAGCCCAACAGACCTGGTTTTTGCCTTCATGGAGTGCAGTCCTAGGGAGAACAAAGACGTTCATCACATTGTCAAGCTAGTGCATGTAGAGTTATCACAGAGAACCTAAAAGGGAATGAAGAGAAGAATATGGTCCTTTAACTAAAAGTACCAAATTGGCGAATACTATTTACTCAAGAAAGTCAGAGAATTTTTAATTAAGTTGAAATCTAAAGTGTAGGTTGAAGTAAATAGGAATGCCTCGAGAAATAGAAGAAAGCAGCACATTCCTAGCGGAACTAGTGTCAGGGCTGACTTGTGTCCGCCCAAAAGATCTGTTAACTTTTTGACCCCAGTACCTCAGAATGTAATCTTATTGGAAATATGGTCCTTGCTGATATAATTAATTAATTTAAGTTGAGATCATACTGGAGTAAATTGGGTCCTTAACTCATTATGACCAATGTCATTAAAAGAAGAAGAGAGGATACAGAGAGAAGATGGCTACCGAGCCAGAGATGAAGTTATCCTGCTATAAGCCGAAGATCATCTGGGGCTAACAGAAAAAAGTTGCAAGGAATAGGCTAGCCCTGCCAGCACCTCAAATTCAGACTTCTAACCTCCAAAATTATGAGTCAATACATTTCTGTGGTTTGAAGTTACCTGGTTGGTGGGTCTTTGTTACATCAGGCCTCAGTGAATACATTTAGCATTTGTAGAACTCCTGTGGCAATGAAAAACATTCCAAAATCAAAGGACCAGAAGATATTCAGGTTGGATTATTCTATGTGAGAGAGATAGAGTTGCTGGATAAAATATGGACAACTCCTTTGAATTTCAGATAAACAATATATACTTTCTGGGGTGCCTGGGTGACTCAGTCAGTTCGGCATCTGCCTTCTGCTCAGGTCATGATCTCAGGGCAGCATAAACAGGAGGAAGCAACTCTGCTGATCTGACCTTCAGGGATGATTGGGATTTCCCTGGTCTGTAGAAGGTAGGGTGGGAATATTTTGCTTAGTGGACAGAGAAATGAAGGTAGGGTGGAAGAAGTTCTGTTATCTAGCCCTCATTGTGCCTATGATAGGTTTAAATTTATCTGTGAGAGAGAAGAGATAAATACTGCAGGAATTCATAAATGGGGGAAAAAAAATCACCAAAGGTCGGGATAGTTGGAAAGACTTCTGAGAAGAGAGGTAGACTTGAAAAGAAGGGCTAAGCTTTCTTAAGTAGAAGAATGTTGGGAAAAGTGGCTTAAGAAAATACAGGATGCCTGGAAAACCAGGTTTTAACTCCCAGAATTTCTTTTTAGATGCCTCAGAAGTTTTTTTTTTTTTTTAATTGAGCTTTATATACCGACAGAATTTTGACAATCATGTTATCTTCCTGCCTATGTCGGTATTTGAAATTACTGATCTTATTACATGGGCTACTGTATTTATGTTTCAGTCCTACCTTGTGCCAGGGACTTTCTTGCCCTTGGATATGAAAGAAATTCTACTCATCTAGAAAATATGTATGGAATGTAATGTAGCCAGAAAGTGCTGTGAGCTGTCAATATCAAAGATGTGGGATTAAATGCCAAATGGTGTGGCTAATCATGGCCCCATGGGAGAGTTTAAAGGCAGCAGGATGGCACAGTAGGAGAGCTGAGGCTAGGCTGTGGTCTCAGCCACAAATCTATCTCAGGGATTTTGTCATGTTATTTCCAAGATTCCATTAACCCAAACTCATGCTTTCATGAATTCCAGAGCAAAACTCCTATGTGTATACCTTAAACACGTGTTATTGATGGGATGTGCTCCTCCAGGATCCATTAGTCACATTTAAGAATTTTCCAGAATATGAGAAACACTCTGTTTTTTTTTTTTTTTTACATTTTTATTGGTTAGTAGTTTCGTAAGAATCGTAAGAATATGTTTTAAGAATAAAATACTAAATTACTAATTTAGAAGACTCCTTTATTCTGAGATTATGACTGTCTTCCCTCTTTTGTTGTTAAAATGTTCTTGTTTTATAAAATAATGGTAGTTAGATCATGGTAGGTTTTTGAAATTTTGCTTTCTTATTTTTAATAATTGTGCTCAGCAGATTGTTTTCAGTGGATCTACAAACTTGGGAAGTCTGGGAAAGTCCAGTTGTAATCATGATATAGAGTTGGGTCTTGCTTTCACTGGACCCAGGTCAAGGCTGTTTCAGAATATCATCAGCACATATTACATTGAGGGTCAGTGTGTGGTTCTTCTGCACCTGGCCCTGGCTTGGGGAAAATCTCCTTTCTGTTTATGAGTTGGATGCATGACCACCCGGATTAATAAAATCCAGTGGAAAGCAACTAAGTCCATTGCTGGCAAGAGTCAGAAGTCCTTCCTTGGAAAGGGCTGGGTGCCAGATGTAAAGCCAAAGCATGTGTTCACCTCCTCCTTCGGGGAAACAAAACAAAACAGTAACAACTGCCTATGACCACTCACCATCAGTAGCTCTGCTAGACACATTATATCTTACTTTTCCATTCTCGGGAAATCACTGGTAAGGTTTCTGTCAGAGTAACCAACTTCTTTCTCACATGGGCATAGATACTGCTTTGGACTTTTCTTAACTGAGATGGCAGGCATCCTGGGCACTGACCTAGCAGTGCTCCTCTTAAAGATCTGAGGCAGAGATCTTGCTTTCCTCCATTGTTGGCCACTCGGTCTTTAAAACGAGTGGGAAAAATTAGCAATCCCTACTTCAATTAGGACATGAGGCCAGATTCTCAGGATACAGATAGCAAAACCATTTTAGGTGAAAAACTCTTGCTGAAATTGATGGATAATAAGATGTCTTTCATTGTAACTAGGGTTCAAGGAATCTGATTCTCATCGGTATGGAATTACTTTTGTGTTACTCTAATTCATGGCTACAGTGTAGGTGGATTCTAACATGAGGCGAGGGAGGCTAGGGTGGGGCCTTTGCTGTCAGGGAGATGAGCAAGTATGTAAAAATGGGCTGCCCCTTGATTACCATCTCTCCATGGCTCATGGTCTTGTTTTCACTCTTCTCCCTTTAATATCTTTTCATCACAGTCTTAGCAACTGTCAACAGATCAACATAGCACCTTTAAAAATATTATTGAAGGGGAGCACCTGGGTGGCTCAGTGGTTTAAGCCGCTGCCTTCAGCTCAGGTCATGATCTCAGGGTCCTGGGATCAAGTCCCACATCGGGCTCTCTGCTCGGTGGGGAGCCTGCTTCTCTCTCTCTCTCTCTCTCTGCCAGCCTCTCTACCTACCTGTGATCTCTCTCTGTCAAATAAATAAATAAAATCTTAAAAAAAAATATTATTGAAGGTTATGCTAAGGAAGAGACACATTATAGTTCCGGGATGGACCTAGGTCTTCCTAGTTTTCTTTGAACCATCCTTTTTGTTTGTTTGCTTTTTTTTTTTTTTTTTTTTTTTTTAATGACTAGATTTTTTTTAAATGACTAGATTCTGGCTTAATCAATAACCTTTTCAAAATCCTCTTTCCTGAAGAAATTAAAAGATGCCTTCCTCCTTTCAGGATTTTCTTTTGCCCGAGGATGTCTACAGGATAATGATCATATTCAGAATTATTTAATCATCATCAATTAATTACCAATTAACAGTTTATAGTAATAATTGACTAACATTTATTTGGCCTTTACTATAAACTAAACATTGTGTTAAGCCTGCCTTCATGCATGTCATCAGTTGGTATGTGGATCGTATGCCTAAAGTGTGAGAGGTAGTATGGATGAAGTAAGTCTTACAGACAATGCAATATAGGGGTTGTGTAGTTAGACACACAGGGTTTTGATTCACTCACTTGTTAGCTTGGCAAACTTAATCTCTCCTAGTCTTGATTTCCTTTTTTATAAATAAAGGAAAGTATAATCTGTGTTGGAGTGTTGAGAATCTGAGAGCATTTATGGAGTTCTCAGCACCTAGTTAGGTTCAAAAACCTGTGATCTCTTGTTACCATTGGAAGAAAGAGCAGAAGTGGTATAGAAAGATTCACTGAGCATGAAGTATAGAGGAAGAAGCTGTGAGAAGCCAGTCATTAAATGAAGAATGATAATGCTACAAGAGCAATAGAGGAGGAAAGGCACGATAAATAGAATATATATATATGTATATATATATATATACATATATATATATATGATGTGTGTGTGTGTGCGGAGGGGAGGGCCTATTATTTGTTGGAAGCCAGTTGTGAGTCAGGCACTGTGCAAAGAACTTTTTTTTAGATATTGTCTTGTTTAATCTTTACTGCAAGTGAACAACAGGGGAAGTAAGAGCTCCATTTTTCCAGGTGAGAAATTAAGGCTGAGGAACTTAAAATAAGTTTCCTAAGATGACCCAGGTAGCAAAAGATGGCTCCTGGATTCAGTGCCACACTCTCACATTCCCAAATTCATTTGCTTTCCCCTGAGGCAGAACAGTGCGGTGGTCATTAATATGCATGGTGGCCCACCTCATGTTTGTAGCACGTGCAGCTCTTTCTAGTGTGGGTTCGAAGAGTGTAGCTGGAAGGATGCTGTTGGGGTAGTGGTGGTGTCGGCATGTACTTCAGGGATGGAACTCAGCTTGTCCTGAATGTATTCCATTTGAATGCTCTCCTAGCCATGGTCAAACTGCAAGGGAAAGTACTGGAGCTAAAGGCACACTGATACTCCTCTCTGCAGGGGCCTGTCTGTTCTCGATCCTAGACATTCTAGAGTCTATAGGCAAACCTGAAGGAGCAAGTGAGCTTCTATGAGTATCACTTATGCCTGGATTCCATGACAAAATGATGGGTGCCATACTGGAACAAATGAGGTCTAATGAAAAACGAAAGATCTTTGTCAATAGAGGAAAGAAGCAAATATTTATCTAGCACTGTGCACTTCATGGGATTCATATGTGACCTATGTAGTTTCACTGGGTCCTCACTATAAGCTTGTGAGGTATACATTACCATGGTTTGTGCAAATATCAAAGAAAGGCTCTCTCCTTGTCCCACAGACAAGAAGTTTCAGAATTCAAATTTCTACTCAGGATGATTTAGCACCAATGAGCCAACAGTCACAAAACTATGAGTATTTGAATAAAATATATATATGCTGAGAAACTACAAGTAATTTGAATAAATTGCAATAAATTGTATTCATCATTTATTATCCATAAAATGATTCTCTTTTATTTCCTTTTATGGTGCTCCTGCATTAGAAAAAAAAAATCACAAAAGATTCTTTTAAATAAATTTTCATCTTTCATCTCAAAAACACAAAACTCAAAGCTTTCATCTCAAATACAAAACTTCCAGTCAAGACAGGTGATGTTTTACATACTTCATTTGGCTTCTTATAGTGGCACAAATGGTGTCTGTTAACCAAGAGCAAACTAAGCTTATGATTGAGCCATGCCCTCCAAAGGCTCCAAAAGTCCTTAGAAAAGATGAGAGAGAAACCACCTGTCCTCTTAGTCTAAAAAAACTAGAATGGATTTGTAGACCAAAGGATGTAAAGATGATCTGTGCTTTTTTTAAAAAAAAAAAAAATTATTTATTTATTTGACAGAGAGAGAGATAGTGAAGGCAGGAACACAAGCAGAGGGTAGTGGGAGAGGGAGAAGCAGACTTCCCACCAAGCAGGGAGCCCAATGTGGGGTTTGATCCCATCATGACCTAAGTGGGAAAGCAGATGCTCAATAACTGAGCCACCCAGGTGCCCCAGGGTGATCTGCGTCTTATGTGGCCTTTAGCTGCTTGGTGCAGCTGTTCAGAATACAGCTGTTAAAAACATAGGTATGGCAATCCTACTAGCAGGTTGTCATGTTGCTGATAATTTACTTTTAGATACGTCAGCATTAACATTGTGATATATGTAGTAGTTAGTTTCTTTCTATTCCTTGGAGTGGTTAGTAGTCCTAGTTAATGCATATTCTAGATTCCATGGTGTATTAGTTTCCTAATACTGTCCTAACAAGCTACTGAAGACAGGCTTAAAACTAGAGAAATTTATTCTAGAGGCTAGAAGTTTTGGAGGCTAGAAGCCCAAAATTGAGGTGTCAGTAGAGCTGAATCCTTCTGGAGGTTCTGAGAGACAATTCAGTCCATCCTTCCCTCCTGACCCCTGCTGGTTGCCAGCGATCTTTGATTTGCCTTGGCTTCTAGATGCACCAATTCAGTCTCTTTCCCATCTTCCCAAAGTATTCTTCCTTTTGTATGTGTCTGTGTCCAAATTTCCCTCTTGTAAGGATACCAGGTTTTGGATTAGAGCATATTTTAATCCACTATCACCCTATCCGAACTTGATTACTTGTGCAAAGATCCTATTTCCAAATAAGGTCACATTCACAAATGCCTGGTCAACATGAATTTGGAGGGTAGGGGTAGAATACTGTTCAACCCAGTTCATAGTTTATTAGTTAGCATCTAACTGGAAGACCCTGCTCCAGAGTTAGCTCTAGCAAGAAATTCAGCTGCCCAATGAATGTGAACGTTTGTAAAATGGCACAGCAAATGCAATAAATGGGTTTTCATTCATGAAATTAGTGGTATTGGGTGTGGACTAGCTAGAAATATGAAAGACACAATGCTCATCCTTGCCTGAATGAGACATAAAAGTGTAGGAACCCATGTAATCAGTGCCCTTTACTGTGGTGCCCAAGGCTTAACTCTCCAGTAAGCTTCCTGATTCAGACTACTTATTACCCTTATTACCCTGAATGGAGCTAAATCCTTCTGCTAAAATATGATTGCATTTGCTTTGAAGGAACTTTTCATACAGAATGTGGTCCAAACACCTTAAAGTTCAGAAAACTGGTACTATATAAGGCTTACAGGACTGGGTATGCTATGCTTTTTGTAACTGTTTGATAATATTTGTAAGAGCAGAATTTGGTCTGAGACTTGCTGTCATCTCTGGTAGTGAAGTTGTGGGAAGGAGACCAAGACCACTCACATACCTCTTTCAGTAGAGCATATCTACTAAATAGAACTTAATGATTCCAAACAGCAAAATTGGCTGGCAGTAATTCACTGCACATATGCACTGACATTTT
This sequence comes from Mustela lutreola, assembly GCF_030435805.1. Classification (NCBI taxonomy): domain Eukaryota; kingdom Metazoa; phylum Chordata; class Mammalia; order Carnivora; family Mustelidae; genus Mustela; species Mustela lutreola. The sequence continues at coordinate 87,681,617 of NC_081294.1, forward strand.
CTACTAGTCTTCATTGGACCACCATTCTTACCCTCTTTCAATATCGACAGATATAGCCCAGCATTCAGATAATGACTTCGTGCTTAGGAATCTCATATTGTTGGAGATTTTCAGTAACAAAACAGATTCAATAAAACTTGAACTCTTCACCTGGGACTTCCCCGGATCCCTTGCCATCACCAAGAGTGGCACACTGGCTCCAAGACTGACTCAGTGTTTCTGGAATCCCCTCCTTCATGCATTCCATGGGAGCCTCCCGCTGGCGGTATTTAGTACACGGTGCCAGGCATCTGTTGATTTCGCTTGGGTTGAATCCGAACCTTTGTTGTTTGACTGGGTTTTGTATTTCTGAGGGGATTATTAATCATAAATCACCAGCTCTGCTGAGCAGTATGTGTGGCTGTTGGGAGAGAGAGTTTAATTTATTGTTACTATTGGAAATATAAAATTAAAAAAAAAATCTTCAAAAGTACACATCATCTGGATTTTCAGAAGCAATCGTTTGGGAGAAGAAAAGATCTCTGCGGTCCCCTCATGATATTTTTCCTTCACGCATCTCCACAAACAAACAAATATGCAAACAGAGGGAGGGACCCATAACTTTTCTCCTTGGTGGATCTTCATTGATCTTCATTGATTTGTGCGTCCGTGAAGAAGTTGCGGCCATGGCAGGCAGGGGTCTCAAAAGAAATGAAACAGTGGTGTGGAAGGGGAGTAAGCAACTCACCGAAGAGGGTCGGTTTCTCTCTTCCTACCTGTTCTCTTTGTCCTCGTTCACCCTGATGAAAGAATGCTGGAGGGGACAACTGCAAGGATGGAAAACTCCAGAGAGGAGACTCTTCCTGGAGAGAAGAGGACATACAAAACAAACTGTGACGTAGGCTCGGAAAGATGGTCGTTGCTTGTTGGTGCCATGCAAGTTCTGAGCCTGGGTGTGAATATGCTAACGGGGGGGGGGGGCAAGCTCCCCAAGAGTAAACCTACCCAGACTTGGGGGGCATGTCCTCTGGTCACCACGAGTGCTAAATCAATCACCACCATGCTTGTGGATTTGGAGGTGGGGTGTGGGGGAAATGCGAGCTCATGTAAGAGTTGTGACAGCAAAGGTCATTTTAAGAGTTGATGCTGTCCGATTAATTTACCAGTCATGTTTTAGGTCGAGTATGGTATTTTAAAGGTGTTTTTCAAGTTAAACATAATTCTCATATTTCTCAGGTCATGTCTTTGGAAAAGATACCTGATTTCCTATTTATAGCAATTTCTCTCTGTCCCTCCCATAAGAAGTGCCAAGGAGACCGATCATTCATTGTTTGAAACTTTGTTCTTAGGTGACAGTTCATTTTTTACATTATAAAATCTAAGGTAATTCATGTGTCCCTTCCTTTGTTCCCTTCTGAAGATGTTGGTGATTAAGAATGTGAATCTTCATTTGTTCAGTCATTTAGTAAACATTTAAGGAGAACCGACAGAGCAATAAATATGAACATAAATAAATAAAATGAACAGGGAGTAAAATAAAAATGCACAGAGATTAAGAGAGCCAGCAGTGATGTTTATTGACTTCCTTCTGAAGCCCAGCATTCATTTGAAAGTTTATTTTTCATGATTAAAAATATATATATTTAATCATATATGTATATATAAAAGTCAAATCACTCTTCAAGGATTATAATGCAAAATATTAGCCCGTCTCACCTAGCTAACTTCAATTTTTGTCCCTTAAAGGAGATCATTTTTAATCCTTTTAGCTTTTTCTTCTGGGTATTTGCCTTCATTGTTTTACATAATGTGCTCTACTGCTATTTTTTTAATTTTTTGATTTTAGATATTGCCTGAGTGGAAGACAAAGATTTAGCTTCCTTAAATACCTCCTCTCACCTCAAACACACTTCTTCTCCATTTTTATAATATAATGTACATTACAACTTTTGCTCATATTAATATCCAGTCTGCATATTGTTTTGTTTACATAAGTATTATTCACAGTTAAGCCATGTAGACACCTGGTTGTGGGGGGGAAGGGAAAGGATCCCAGGGTTTCACTATTCCTTACAAAGACCTTCAGTGGTGTTCTTGTTTTCATCCCACCAACACCCACTTCCAGAGTGCCTCCTGCCTCTAACTCCCAAGCCTTCGGAGATCCTGAAATGCAAATGAGCCTTCTTCGTGACTTCATTCACTGAAGGGTTTCTATGTTTGCTGATCTGCCAGATCAGATATCAGTCACGGCTTTCTGTACAGATATATGTTTTTCTGTCTTATCTCTCTTCCCTTGTTTTCTTTGCTTTTATGGGCTTAAGAGGTTTTTCATTTATTTACTAAAACTTTAATGTGTTCTTGGACTAAAGCATATCCATTTCAATGGGAAAACAAAGTCCCAAATATTCTTTTAAAATTCTAGCTAATAATACTACATGCCATTATTAACCTCATATTATAGATGAATAAATCAAGGATGAGAGAAGTTAAAGAACTTGCCCAAGGTTGTACAAATAGCAAGTGGTAATTGTACTTACGAGTAAAAATCTTGCTCTATCCACCACACTGCCTTTTACTGCAAGACACAGTTCCTGATTTAGAGTTTACAGTTTTTGCAGGGAGATAGGGCCAGTCCACAGACATCAGAATACAATGCATTAAATGTCAAGACCAAGAAAAATGGCCCAATGTGCAATGGGAATTTAGAGGAGGGAGAAATGTTTTCCTGTGCACTTCTTTGAGTCTAAAACTCCATTTGGAATTGAAGTATATTCCTTTCAGTACTGCAGGAACATTTCTTCATACAGAAATCTTAATTTAATGGGATTTAACATCTATTCTTTAGCCGCTTGGGATTCCACAAACTCTGTGGAGTGAACAGTTAATTTGTATGTTCACGTAACAATCCTCCAGGTGATATTTTAGGAAAGAAAAAAAAAAAAGCAGGCTTTTGATTCACTAGATCTGTAAGACTATACTTGACATTAAAGCATTCAAGAGATAATTTTGCCCATGTTTATTTTTGTCAGTGATGATACACAATCCTTGGTCTTCTTAAATCCGAATTGTGTGTTTATTTATCGGTGTCCCTAACTATGAAAGATGGTTTTTAAATGTGGGCACATTTGCCGAAACCTGAATTTCACTAACTCACTCTCTCCCTGTCTCAGATTTCTAATCCGTACAATTTTTTCTTTTTAAATGTGTTATTATTATTATTCTTTATTCCTCAAACTTCATCATGGCCATTACCTAAAAGAGTCAAGTATGGAGGCTTCACTTTAGCTAAAAACCTGGAAGCTAAGAACAGAAAGGACTTGAAAGCTCTCCCCATTATTAAAAAGCTAGCTCAGAATTCCAAACAAAAACAACAGAATTTTGCTTAGACAGAAATCTGAATGGCCATATAGTTCATAGGTCTCTGCACACCCATGTTCAATACAGCGTTATTCACAGTAGCCAAAGGGGAAGTAACCCGAGGGCCCATCCACCAATGATGGATAAGCCAAATGTGACCTACATCCCTACAATGGGACACATAGGAGAGTGTCGATGAACCTTGAGGACACTATACTAGTGAAATAAGCCAGTGGCAGAAGGACAAATATGCCATGATTCCATTTATAGTAGGTCCCAAGAGTGGTCGCATCCGTCCAGTGGCCTGGTGGTTGTCAGGGTTGAGAAAGGAGAATAGGAATCTATTCACAGTGTTGTTATGAGGATTATTGGAGTTGATAGATAACAATAAATGTGATGCAGAAAGAGACGTGTCTGGTACATAGAAAAGACGCTGTCATCAACAGTGCTCCTTCCAAGGAGATCATGAAGAAGCGAGCTCTGAGGGTGACATATGTGTTGGGGGCCATTGTATTTGCTGTAAGGGAAGCCTCTTCCATGACCTGCTCATCATTTTATTTTGCCCCCATTTATTGAGCCCCTGCTCTGTTGCAAACTTACTGCCGGGTGCTCTGAGATCACAGAGGCCACCATCAGACATGCCCCCACCCACGTAGAATCCCCAGCAAAATGGGAGAGACAGTCACAAATGAACCAATTATCCAAATAAATAAAAGATTGCACTTGTGGTAAGGGCTCACAAAGACAGCTTCTTCACACAACCCCTTGTTGCATTTCAGTATGGGGTCTTGCACTTGGGAGACTAAAACTGTGTGCTTCTGGAAGAATCCAGGAAGTGCTCTGAGGCCAAGGAAGGGAAGGGCTGCTCAGTGCAGAAACTGAGCACATCCTGAGAAACTAATTAAAACCTTCCTTTTTGATTACACCGGGGAGGATGGGAATAGCTTCCTCTCCTGCCTTGCCTTGACACAACTTGCTCAGGAGGAATGCAAAGGAGGGGTGGGATCTTCCCCGATGGGAGAGTGAAAGGAAGCCACATACCAATGCCATGACGCTGGAATAAATGCTGCAGCTGCTGACTCCACCTCCACCCTGCGGGACAACTGTTTCGCAGTATTTCAAAGGCAAAGGCAACTTACAGGAAAGAAGGGAAAAAAACGCATTTAACAACTTCCTCGTCTGGAGGTCTGGATAAGAGTGGAGCACATTTGAAAGCTGTGTTTATGGCAGAGATAGACACAGCCTTACAGACATCTGTGCCTTGGGTTCCCACAGCCCCAGTGTGCTTTGATACACGGAGCACTCAGGTTTTCAGGCCTTTTGGCAAGAAACTTGAGTGTCGAGACCGTTCAAATATAATCCTTGCTCAGCTCAAGCTCACTCACTACCTAGGCCAACTTCACCCGATAGCTGTAGCTAGGAATTCCATCCAGAATTCCCTCTGCCACTCTTCATTACCAATGCTTGGAGGAGCAGTGTCCTCCTGCTGAACCTTTTAATTGTTAAGCTCAGAGAAAGCCATGCCCTTTCAGTGTCAGGTAGCATGTGAAGAGAAATGGAGGGAAATAGAAGCGGGCACAGGAGGTCATATAGTGATGTCTGGAAACCAAACCTAAAGTGGTCTGCCTCCGTTTCACCTGTGTCCTGCATCTCATTCACTTTCTCTTCCTTCAGGCTTTGACGTTTCATGATTTCAGGTGGCTGGAAGATGGCTCTTCATTCAGTGTGTCAAACAAGGGACTATTTCCTGAACATCTGCTTTGAGATAGATAGCAATGTCCTTAAACTCATGACTCTTCCAGTTTGGGAGTAAAGGCCAATAAGTAACACATAATCAAAAGTATAATGTGTGTCAAGAAAAGAGATACCAAGGATATTCTGGAATCCTATACAAAGTAAAGTAATAGCAACTAACACTAATTCATTGTTTCCTGTTCTGAGTGATTTACACGTGCTATTAATTGTAATCCCCATATTCCACCCATGAGGTAAGGTACGATCACTCTTCCATTTTGTAGATTAGGAAGCTAATGCTAAAGGGATTAGACACAAGGACTTTTCCAAGGCTGCAGAATAGAAAAGAGCTGACTGGGGTTTGAACCCATATGATTTGAGTCCTGTGCTTAATGCCTAAATACATTCTCCTAAGAGAAAATTTAGCCTGGTTTTCCTTGGGAAAATTTATTAAAATTTGGAAACACACACACACACTCCATTAATGAAATGAATGAGGATAACTATTTTTCTCTTTAAGAAATAAGATAGATTGAGAAGAAAACTAAAATGCTTCTCAGTGCAATGCACTGGGATCCACAGCGGGAGCTATGAGGGAAAATACTAGTGCTAGTGTGGAGTTTAGTTTGCAGTGAGGTACCAGTGTTGGTTTCAGTGACAATCGTAATGTAGGCTGGTAACCGAAGAAAATGGATGAGAGGTACATAGGGACTCTCCGTACTCTCTCTGCAACTTTTCTCAAAATCTGAAAGTATTCTAAAATAAGTTTACTTAATGAAAAATAAAATAGGGGCACCTGGTTGGGCATCCAACTCTTGATTTCGGCTCGGGTCATGATCTCAGGGTCCTGCATCAGGCCCCATGCTCAGTGGGGAGTCTGTTTGAGATTCTCTCTCTTTCCCTCTGCCCCTTCCCCTGCTCACGCTCTTTCTCTCTCACTCTCTCAGATGAATAAGCAAATCTTTAAAAATAAAACAGTATAAAATTAAATAAAAGAAAAGAAAACATGTATTAGGCTGAGCCTTTATTTGTTGTAAACTGACTAGTTCTCTGGGCTAGATATACCTTGTCTCTGACATCCTCCCTCTACTACTTAGGTGGCATGATATCTCCAGCAGACTCCAAGTGCCTGTGACCACTTGTTTCTAGGTCTCCTTCCAGGCCAGGCCAGGCATGCTCTAATTCATGCTGTGCCATCCTCTGCAACCTGGCTATCCATGTCTCAGCATTATCTCCTAGTCCTTTTCCTTCTTGGTCACGAGGGCTTTATGTTCCTATCTGATTCCACCCAACAAAATCATATCTTAATAACTTTGTCTGTTGGTTCTTCATGTGTCAGTTTCTAAATGAAGAATTGATACCTGGGGAATCATATCTGGCCTTCCCTAGCAGGGTTCACAGGGTTCTCTTCCATGTTTGTGGAACCTGTAGCCTGGGAGACCCGAACAGTCATTTTGGGAAAGATGAGCACCTGCAGAGACCTGTCTGGCCCACACTTGCCACACCCCATTGTTTTTTCTTTAATCTTTTATTATTGTTACAAGGAGTTTGAGCACTGTCAGTCTTCCATGTGGCACATGGCATCCCATGGAAGAGGCGATACCTGGCTGGCGAATCAATATAATAAACATCAGTTCAGTTCAGAATGTGCACAGGAGTGAGGGCAATTTTGAGCTAGGCTATAAAGGGTCATCTTCTTAAAGTCCCAATGACTCTGCCTCTTAAATATTTCTCAAATTTATCCTCTCCCATACCAGTCAGAGTCCAACCGTGGAAAGAAAACCTTCAGGTATTTAAAAGAGACAGCTTTATACTAGGAATCAGTGATACAGGTGATGGAAGAGATGGAAGGGATGGAGAAGCCAGATGAGACCATGCAGCAGCTGAGATGTTAGCAACAGCAGGAAGCCACAATCAACCCTGGGCGGGAGGGACAAAAGGAGGAAGTGGGGTTCCCAGAGCCCCAGGCAGGCGGGATCTTTGGGCAGAAGCCAGAACCATGGTGTGTGTGCACGTGCCAAGAAGGAGAGGCAATGGAGTGAGAGGGTGGAATACACTGGATTTTTCTGTTTTCCTATTTCCCAGTCTTCTGCTGGTAACTACCACTCGCCCAGATTAATCAGGAATCAGCCAACAGGGAAGCCCAGTAAAGGTAGCCCAGAGAAGTCAGTTCTCCTTCCAGAGCACAGAGACACTGCTATTTTGGAGATCAAGGATGCCTCCCTCTCATCCTGGCACATTATAGGGTATCTGTCTCCCTCCAATTCATCCTCTATACTTGAACCAGTGACGTTGCCGAATTACAAATACATATGTCAAACCCTCATTTAAACCCTTGGACGACTTCCTGCTGACTATAGTCTAAGCCTAAGCTTTTCAGAGTGGAAGATACAGCCTTGGCTGGCTCCTGCCCACCTCTCCAGCTTCATTTCCCACAGCTCAGCACGTGGCACAACTTCAGTGCACTGAACATTGCTAGGGACACAGAGTGGTGTCGGCTGCTTGAGCGCTGGTTGGTTGGTGGACCCCTGAAGAGGCTCCCTGACCTGGACATCAGGGTGGTCATGGAAGGAATTACAGGAACAGCCGTCTTAGGCGACACTGTCAAGTGGCTTCTGGAGCACCTGAGGGGGCCTGGAGCACAAGAGAGGGCTTTCAGTGAGAGCACATGAGCACCTGTAGACTTTAGATCCTTCAGAGACTCCCAGAAAACAAATGGGAGGAGAAACTAAAGAGCCTTGAACTGTGTCATCTAATGGGGGCATGCATGAGTCAGTGAGATGTGAGTGACTCAGTGAGATGTGAGTGATTCTTAATGAAATCCATCCGATGGGTTAAGTTGGAGGAAATTGAGGTTGTGTTTGCTAGAGAATAGAATAGAATGTGATATTTTGCTCAGGTTATTACACTAAAATTCATCCATCATCAGAAGATCTCTAGCAAAATGAATGAAGATGAAGGGCTTCTGATAAGCACTTTGGGATATTTATCTGTCATTGGGGCTCCATAAAAACGAAGTAAATTAACATACAGGAGCCTTGTAGGGAGTAAGTGAGTTCTAGAAGATATTTAGAAGACAGAAGTTAGCAAGTATGGGTTTGGGACATCAGAGAAAGTTTCAGTGAAGTTTCTTTAACTTCTAGATACTTAAAAATACCTATATTGTGCCATACATACCTATAGCCATTCTTTGCATTTCCCTCTAGTCTTGCTGTGATGTGAACCTCTCTTAGCGTGCAGCTGAAAGATGTTGCTACCCTACATCATCAAGGGAAACCGAACATTTATTGAGCAACATAGTGTGCCAAGCATTGAACTGGGCAGGTTACATAATATATTTTATTTTGTCATAAGTTTCCCATGACAGATGAGGGAAATGAGGCTCAGAGAGGGTAAGAGACTTGCTCAAGGCTGCATATCAAGTGCAGGCATTTATATTTAAATGCAGGTCTTCTACTTTGCCACAGTTTTTACCTGTCACTAAGCAACCCTCAGGATGAGTGCAAGTTAGAATAACTTAGTATTCAGCTTTCTCACCAGGAGCGTTAAAATAACATTTGGATGCATTTCTAAACAGAATTATTCTAAAATCCTATGTACAGGTTTCTTAAAAATGTGGAATTCATCTTGAAGGTTTATATTCCTATTGAGTTATAAGGGCCCATGACCCTACATCTCTCAAAATTCAGGCAAAATATGGTATCCTTGATCTGCTCAGTCTTTGGACTAATATATCTATTATCTTATCATTTTGAATCTTTGAGTTACATGTTGGGAGAAGTCCTCAGAAAGCACATGTTGACAAGGAAATAAGTGTTTGTGGCATTTGTCAGGAAGTGCTCTTGGGAACCAGCCCTGTGAAAGAGAGGGCCAGGAAGTAGAATATGGCAGAGGAAAAAAGTTGAGCTGCATTTAATATGATTAAGGGTCTAGCAAGTTTGTTGGCAACTCTGGAGTTAAGATGGCGCTCCACTGTTCTGAGTTGGGGAAAGAGGGCTGTCCATCTTGATCAGTTCCTGAATGTGGAAGACCAACTACCAGAGTCTCACAGGAGGTATTTTTATTCAGGTGAGGGAATCCCAAGGCAAGACTTTGAGCTGAAGGCTGTTTTCTGGCACCATTCCCCATAGTCGGGGAAATAAGTCCTTCAGTGCTGAAGGGCTGTGTCTGAGTGGTACCATTCAACATGCACCACCATGACAAATGTAATTCTTCATTAATCTGTATGTATACAATAAATGTATACATGCATTGAATATATAAGACATAGTAAAATGTATAAATGTATGCATTATGTAAACAAATATTTACTTCATTGAATTAAAAAATATATATTTATTGTACACACTGTAAAGGCATTAACTACCTGGATCAGGATAAAAACTGGACTTAATTAATATATTTGTCAATGTAGTGCCTACAGACTGCAAATGCAGGGTACCCATCTCTGGTTCAAAAGGGAGCAGAAGTGCCTGACTTCTTAAAACTCTCTGGCTTCTTACCACCACATGGTATATTGTAGCTGCACCAATAATAAGAATGCAGCGATCCATCAAGTGATGTGTACTACATTCTGAGAATGGTCTTGGGCTTATTGGCTTTGTTTTTGCAAGTTTGCTTCTTCTGAAGACCAATAAATGTAAGTGAAAAAAAAAAGTAGAAAATCATTATGCAGTTAAAACTTTTTAAAAGATAAACATGGGGGCACCTGGGTGGTGCAGTCAATTGGGCGTCTGACTCTTAATTTCAGCTCAGGTCATGATCTCAGAGTCCTGGGATCAAGCCCTATGTCAGGCTGTGCTCTCAGTGTGAAGTTGCTTGTCCCTCTCCCTCTGTTCTTCCTCTTGTACTCTCTTTCTCAAGTAAATAAATACGTAAAATTTTCAAAAAAATCGAAGATAAAAGTGAATTCCTCAGAAATTGCATTGGTCCTGCCTCTATTTACTTAGTCAACTTCTTCCTATTTTAGCTATTCCCATCAACTAATAGTTCTATTAGAAATCTGAGAAGGCAAATCTTTAACTTTAGTCAATAAAGAGGGAATCCTCAGACATCAAGGCAAAAAGAAGAGACCTAATGTATTCACCCTTTTTAGGCTTTGTAGCTTTTGAGATTTCCATGTGCTTCCCTCTACCCATCCCTGTTACTGACTCAGCAGTCTGAATCGAGAGGACTGAGGATCTCTGTGGTTCCTTGAAGCACAGTCCCTAATAGCTAGTGCCTGAAGGGTATGTGTATCTTGCTCGCAATGATTGAAATGGCAAGTGGCTTCAGTTTGTTCAGGTTGAGCTGCATTTACAGAGTGTGTACCCAGAATGAGCTGAACAGTGTGTTGAATTAGGAAGTATGGCCGCCCAGGGAAATCTGGCAAATGTTGGCCCTCCTAAAATGACAGTAACCTTCATTGTTGACATTTTTCTGCCAATAGTCTTGTTTCCTGTCCTTTTGGACAATGAGTTAGGTCTGATTTAGCTGTTCTCTGTATTAGGAAGTCTTAGTTACACCCAAAAGATGTGAATAAGCCAAATATGTTCTTTTTTAAAATTTATATTTTGTATATTTATTCACTCATTTATTCATTCATTCAATCATTTGCTCATTCATTTATAGTTAAGTAACTATTTTGTTTTGTAGTCAGATAGTGCAGGTCATTGCTTAAAGGCTGAAGTACAGAACAGGTGTCATGCACATAGAATATTGTTTGAGAATTTAAATCTGGATATTTAGGAAGGTAGAATTCCAGTTAATCTGATGATTATTGCAATTGAATCGGAAGCAACTGGCTTTTCTATTTATTTTCTTTTTTGTTTTTTTTTTCTGAGTAATGTCATATTTCAGAAGCCTGACTGTTTCTTCCTTATCCTCTTCAAAGCCATCACTAAGGTAAGGGCTCTAATTCACTTCTTTCTGATGTTTTAATCTTTGTTAAACCTCACCTGATCTAGTTTTAATTCCTTCAATTTGAATTGTAATTTTATTCCATTTGTCCTATTTATGTAATTGCTACATACCAGGAGCAGACTTTATTTTGACCCCCCCCCCCCATCACCTCCACCCCGAAATTTTGTCAGGGCATCTTGTTTTCTGGCAGCTCAGTTCTGAGTGTCAATAGATTCAGTTCTCTTGTTGGGCTGTTTTGTGGCTGTGGGCTGGTCAAACTCCATGGTCCTCAACTTCTCCATTTGCAAAATGGGATAATAATACTTACCTCCCACACACCATGGGTGTTGTGAGAATTAGAAAGATAATGTTTGCAAAGTGTTTTGTAAAAGCATGGAGCCTTTCATCTAAGGAAGGAGCTCAGAGTGTTATTATTTTTGTTGTTACTGATGGTCATGTTCCCACATGGCTTTATTTTTATGGTGTACTTAAGTGCAACAGGGTTGAATTACAGAAATGAGAGATGGTGAAGATTTAGCAGGTCATCTAGTTCAAACATACTGTGGGATTCTTCCCCTGCAACACGCTGTTTGTACTTTGCTCCTTCTATTTTTAAATGCAAAAGCATCAAACATTACATGGCCCATTTCTTCCTGCTGACAACAGAACTCTTCTAAAGAACAATTTCAATGGCAACTTTTGATCTAAGTGTTTTCTTAATGGCCCAATTGGAATAACTTTTCAAGTCTCTGCCAGGAGGATATTTTTGTCCAGTGTGAGGGTTACAATTATTTTCAGGGCCTTTTTACTACTTTACACTGGGGAAATGGAGTCACAATCCATTAGCTCTCCTTCTGATGATGTTCTTTACCATGTTCATCCAAAATGTTCAGTTTAGGAATTTCCTAACCATTGGTCCATGGAGCAGACCGAATCTTGTTCAGAGATAACTTGTTTCAAATGCAGTTAAACGGCTTAAATTCAATTCCAGAAAGAATGTGTTAACTTCAATCTTGTGAACTGCACATATTTTGCTATTGGCAGGTCTATAATCTATCGCTGAAGAAAGAGAGATTCTAGCAGCTGGTAGTACTAAAACATTCAGTACTAAATATTCATTGAATGGATAAATGGATAATTCATATTATCACATATCTAATTTATTGTTCCTTAATTCATTGAGATAATCATAGTCCTTTCTTAAAGGCTTATATATTAATATATGTAGATATTACATATTATATAAAATACATAGCTGTGAATACATTATATGGAAGTATCACTACCTACAATATAAATGCAACTAGTATCTTGACAAAGGGACCATCTACAATATATAGACTTTCAAAAAATGTGGAACATTTACGATGTATTAGGAGCTGAGAATATACTGGTAAGCTAAACAAATGTATTTCTCTTCTGGCAGTACTTACTAACCACTTCAGGCAATGAGAATTGGTTCTGAAGATACAATGATTTCTTTTTACCCCCCCAGTAAATGGTTTTCCATCCTTCTGCTATAGAGGAATCTAAGATTAAATCAATACTCCAAATATTTCTTTCCTTTTCTCCTACTTTATGGTAGTTTAATTATTCTCCATTAAACTAATCCATTGACTAAAACTAGGCTTTTATTTTATATGCTAATTATTATTGTTTTTAATGCATTTGTGGTGCCCAATAGAATCAACTTCATAATAGAATTTCTTTATAAATGAAAAGATTTTGTTTTTTATCAATCTCTAGATTTCCCAAATCCAAGGATTTGAGCAATAATTAGGCTTCCCTAATAAACAAAAGGATATGACTTTTAAGAGGGAACTCTATTCCAATCTCAAGCAGTCAAAAAACAAAAATTTAAAAAAAAAGAAAAAAAAATGAAACTCTCTCCTTTGAGGTATGTGGGAAATTAAGGAACACAACTTTATTCAAAAACGTTCAAGTTTTTAATCTGTTGAAACTGGACCAGAAAGCCTGTGACATTTGAAATCTTTTTGTGTGGCATATTTCCAGACAGTAAAATCATTGGTGGTCAACTTTTTAGGTGCTCTGCTCTTCAATTCCTTGTGCCTTTAACCTGGTTAGTAGCTAGGTAGTGAGATAGGTGAGGGTAATTAGCTTGCTGAGTCAGTGGGAAGGAGCCCTGTAATACTGAATAATTGTTTCTTTGATGTGTGGTGTGGTTAACATGCTTAAGATTCTTAACTCAGGACCATCTGTGTGTCAGATCTGGGAAGAGGAAGTAAAATCAGTTTTGTATACCATGTAAAACATGAAATAGCAAATCTCAGAGTATAGACATTACCATTCTTTTTCTTCACCTTTTTGTTCTTTTAAACTTTACACATTAGTTTAAGCACTTATCAATCAAACACATCAAATAAAATGATATCATTATAAGTCTGTGAATCACTTTACCTGCTATGATCCTTATTCCAGATAACTTGGAACAAAAATCTGGACAAAAATATAAAGGCACAATGACACTACCATTTTAGAAAGTGAATGTATGTTAGCGTCCGTAGACTCATAACACTCATGTATCAGTAATGGGTTTAGTTTACTGGATATCAAATATTCCCTGACATTAGTCTCATCATGCTCTCATGTCTGTGAGAGATATTCCTGCTAGGCCAAGCCCAGGGGTTGACTAAAGAGAATATAGAACCTAGAGTTGAAAGTCATTCATTTTGACCTTTTCTGTAATCACCAATTTATTACCATGAACTTTGGTGAAATGGAAAATCATTACATCTTTATAGATCTCAGCAGTTTAAATGGGAAGACCTCTGGGTCTCTTTCCTTTCCTCACCTGCCCTCTTCCAGGTTCTGTTGCCTCTGATGCCCAAGAGAACAGCAACAAGCTGGGATTTGGAGTCACCATGAGGGACCCTGCTTTTTGAGCCTCATTTGTGGTTGAGGCACAATCTGATAAGGAAGTAGGAGTTGCAGAGAGATGCAGTGGGAAAGAATGGATTCCTACCATTATGTGGAAATTACAAAACCGTAGAATGATAACTGTCATCATCACATGGATTTTGTGCCTCTCATATAAATATAATTAGCTAAGATTCAAATTCAAGTTAAGGCACATTTTTTCCCCATCTCTACCACTGGACACCATAATTTTTGTTTTTTATAAAAACCAGCAGTAGCTTTATAGGCCTTTTCCCAAAGACAGCTGAATGGTATTTCCTGGTCTCTGACTAGGACCTAAACTTGTTTGCAATGGCCGGGTGAAGTTGACTTGCATGAAAAGGATGTTTCCGTATTGCATCCTTGCTGGGGTGAACTCGGCAGGTGGAAAGATGAACAGCAGCCCTTGTCTTCACAGGCAGGGCGCACTCCCCTGAGTTGACTAATATTTACCTAAGCTTCTCTCTACCCCTTCCTCCTCTCTCAGAGTTTGTTTTTCTTGTTGTCCCAACCTGGATGCTTCACCTACAGCTCAGCTTCCTTGGAATTGTTCTTGGCTCACCTTGTACATTTTTCATTTCCATGATTATTATATTTCTTAACTTGAATGCTTCTCTTTGTTCTGTAACATGGCATTCAACACTGCTTTCCTGCTCTCCCCCAGGATGCCCTTTGCTGTTTGTGTTCTTCCCACCTCCACAGATATGCAACAAGTTTCTTTAGCTAATTTCTTGGCTTATCCGGCCTTTTATATTTCCTTAACATGTTGTGTAGTTCAGCCTTATTTGATTTATCACCAGCACTTCTTCCATTTGCTCCTGTAGATGTGAATGTCCATCAGGAGAAACTGATTTTTATTCCCAATACAGAAACAGTATCTGAAACTTTTATTTTAAAAAAAAAAAAAAACCTTAGGACATCCCACAAACATGATCACTTTCATCTTTCATGTTATATCTATTAAAAAAACATAGATGGAAAACAAGCATTCAATTTTGAGATCAAAAACTGTAGTAAAGGCCAATTGTTTACATCCAGTGAATAGACAGTAATCCTGAGAGCTAGCTTATATCTTTTCTTAAAACAAAGGATAATATATCTTCCTATTCTACACTCTTCTATCTTTCGGAAGAACTATTCCTAATAACACAATTAAGTTGTTTTGGCTCATTTCAACAATACATATATAATCCTTAATATTTGAAAGTCTAATATATGGAAGACATAGAAGAATGGTCCTTGTCTTTGAGGAAGTGGGGAGACAGCCACGGTAGAACAGTATCCACTAAGCTCTATGACAAAAGTAAAAACAAGTGTCCTGAGCCACCATTACACTAGACGGTTGACTGGGTTGGTATAGAATACTTTATGTAGCTCTGCACTAGAATCATATGAAAAGGGGATGAACAGAAATGGGATTACTGCTTATAGAGAAAAATCTCTGAGCCATATTCTCTCAATCCCTGGTCCACCATTTCATTGTCCCTTTTAAGCACAAAAGATAGCTTCTGTAGATTCTATCTTGCAAATGGAGAATGTGCTTTTTGCTAGGAGCTGCCTGAGTTTGGATGGTTGTGCATTATATAATAGAAAGTAATTATAATTTCAGCTCTCGAAGATATGAGTTTAAAGATGATTATATAGCAAAATGATTGAAACTCAACTGGCCTAGAAATTGTGATGAAAATAATTAATGAAAATGAGAGAATTTAGGAAAACTTTTTCTGGATTTTAAGTTGTGTGTGTGTGCTTCACTGAAAAGCATATTGTAAAAATTATTCACAATGCCTTGTTTCCCAATGTTGTGATTAGTCTCCTGAGACAGTCACACGTGCTTATTTCCTCTAAATCAAGTATTAGAGAAGAGTGTTTCAGGCAGACCACCTTGAGGTGATAATTGCTTTTCTCAGGAGACAGTCACATGTGACAGGTCCTCTGGGAGGAAATGAATGAATTGCCTATTGTGCCTTAAAACTCAGACAAGAAATTTTAAAGGTGAATTTCCAAAGTGTTAAGGCTTAGAGTAATCACCGGAGTGTGGCAGCTAGCCTGGGGGGCCCGCCCTTCCTAGAATCAGCAAACTCTTCCCCTGTAGAAAATTACATAAACATTTGAAGATTTCCGTCTGCCCTCAGAATTCAATTTGTCTGCCAAGGTTATGGTCATTTGGGTTGGAAATCTGGCCATTTGCAATCTCTATTAAGGCACTGGTGGCTGTGCTCTTTCCTGCACTTGCTTATTCATGATCTTGTGATTCTCTGAGTCTCTGGGGCCTCTTGGGTCAATTGCTGCGTCTGAGAGCTATCAGTAGGGAGGAAAAGACATACTTACGTCATTTCTGTCCAAATAGCGGGCCTCACTTTGGAGCTGACCCAGAGTAGCGTCTACTCTACGCCAAGTAAAAGCCTTTTGCAAAATCTTGGTTGGGCAGGAACCCAGAGATTGAGTTGTAGGGGATCCTTCTTCATGAGGACAAACAATGGATCTACGAAATATATGACATTGGCCACATGGCCAATTTTTCTCTTTCCTACTACCCCCATGCCACTCATGCCCCACATCTTGACAGAACTTCTAAGTGTAGAGGAACACAAAGCCTGGGTAGCTTCACTCCTTCCTCACTTCTATTAAATAACTATTCTTGGCTCATTAACACCCTACTGCCATACTGCTTTCAGAAGTAAGAAGTATTTTCCTTCCCCAATAAGCAAATGGATCAGAATTTATTTCTTTTTCTAGATGTTCTAATCTATTGCTGATTGGTTTACACTGAAAAATTCCAAAATGGAGTTTTGAGTATAGAATATTTATTATGGAGTGTGCTTGGGATCAGCATTTCTGGAGGGCTGGCAAAAGCAACATGTTTGGAAAGAAGGATCTGTTGAGCTGAGAAACACACCCAACAAGTCTTAGTCAACTCCACAGGGATCTCTGGAACTGGAATGGCCCCTCAGAGTTGCCCTGACTTGGGCCACGATGGCAGGCCTCTATATTCCCACACAGATAAATCATTGGATGTGGGCATTCTTAACAAGGGTATTCCATGGGTGAGAGGGCTCTCTGTAGCTCAGGCAATCCCGAGGGGCTGAGAGCTGATGGCTGTCTGCTGGCAGCATTCCAAGTAGCTAGAATAGGAAGGAAAGAGATCTGGGTGGTGCACAGTTCCCATCAGAGCCTGCCCCTTGCTCTATTCAGATTCACATTTCAATATACATTTAGGAAGCAGCTCTTTAGGATTTGGGTGACTTCTCTTCCTGGATTAAACTACAAAGAGCATGTTAGTGAGACACACTATTGCCCAATGCTATAGCTGGCCTCAGGCTCACAACTTACACTTACTGCCTCCTGCCTCCATATTGTTTATATATTGATTCTATATATATTCTCACCTTGCATTTCTGTTGGTCTCATTTGCTTATCTGATGGTATGACCCATACCCTCAGTCTTAAGTGGTCTTAGCCTCTGCTGTTCTCAAACCATGATTTCTGCACTTGCCTATTTGCCATCATACTTGGGCAGGGGAGGACCAAGAGATGCTCAAGTTGATCACCAAGTGGATGACAGCCCTACTACCTGATGATTGGCCAATTACTCTGCCAAAATGACTATTCCTCCTCCTGCCAGCTGACTCCTGGGCACATGGATCCTGAATACCCAGGCTGTAGTCAGAGTTTATATTGTGTTCTTTGGCCAAAGTGTTCTTCCTTTGAGAACCAGGTGTCTAAATGCAGAGAACCCAGAGTTGCAGAAAAAAGGATGCAAATGATTCAAGCAGGTCACTGCTTGATGAGCAATGGGACAACTTTTGTTCTTACACCTTAGTTCCTAGAACCATGTACTTATCCTTTTGGGAATATGACCCATATGAAGGGCTTTGATTCATAGAGTATACTAGCCTTAGAGGATGATAAATTATCCTAGGAAATCATTAGTCCTGAGCTAGAATTTCAGCTTATCCAGCCTTTTATATTTCCTTAACATTGTGTAGTCAGCCTTATTTGAAGCTGACTTGCATGAGAAAGAGGTTTCCATATTGCATCCTTTGGAAGGATATTCTGGTGCTCTGTCTCCATGGTTGTTTAGTGCCTCTTCCATGTTGGATGCTATCTGATGGGCTTGATCATGTGATAAAAAGATTTTATAATTTGTGTCCACTTCCATGTGCTCATTTACATGTCTGTACCCTGGATTACCTTATCCCTGGTTTTCCTATTTTTCTTTCCAGACCCTTATCAGCCTGCCAAGCCAACTGCCACTGTCCCTGAATCTATCTATGTATTCCCATCTTGTATCACTTCTCTTTCTACACAAAGTAGATGGCCAGGTGTAGATAAGTGACTTTGTGCTATTTCTTGGAGTCCTTGCTAGGATTCTAAATCCTGTGTACTGGAAAGGTATACTGTCTTTCTTCTCTTATAGACCTGTATGTCTTTGGCTTGGTTATCCTGAAAGTTAACCTTAGCTATGGGTAAAGTGTACAGAATGGGAGATAGGAGTATATGCTGAGGGAGGCCTCTGCATTTCCTTTTTGCAAAAGGGGAGTGTATTAGTTGTTGATGGTAGGGTACTTCTGCATCTGTATAAGGTTTGGGGAATCTTAGAATTTAGGATTTTTGTGGACTTCTATGTTAGATAATCTATCTGATGTGTCAAGGTCCTGTTCTTTCCTAGTTAGGGTCCCAATCTTGGCATGGAAGATCTGTCTTAATTAGGAGCTAAAATGTGGGCTCAAGTGCAGCCTCAGCCAACATCACAGGGACCCTGTAGGCTAAAATGGCCCCTCATAAGCATCTTGAGCTGGGCCAGCATGGTCAGGTCCTTATACTCCTGCATTGATGAGATACTGGGTGTGGGTGTCCTTGGGAAAAGGCATGACCTCTGATGAAAACTCTATGGCTGAGGGACTTCTTGAAGGTGCTAACAGTTAAAAGCTACCTGACAGCTCTCCAAGCAGGGGGCAACAAGTCCTCTATTGAATAGGGATCTAGACACAAGAGTAACTTGCAGTAAGATTGTGCCATTTTTCTACATGGCTGTGCCTTTGTACATTCCACTGTTTCTGTCCCAAATGATCTTTCCTCGACTCTTAATTCCTTTCTTAGCTAATTAGGGATGTCTTTCAAGCACTGGCTTCCCAGAGAAGCTTTTGGTGACCAAATTTTCTTTCTCACCATCCTTAACATCAAGTCTACTTGCCTAACAAACTCCCTGGCTGGTAAAATACTCTGATTGAGTCCCTATGACATTTTAAAAGTGCTTCTCTGTTAATTGCCTTAGTCTGTTTGGCTGCTATAACAGAATACCATAGACTGGGTGCCTTATAAACAACAGAAATTTATGTTTCACATTTCTGGAGGTTGGGAAGTCCAAGATCAAGGCACTAGGTTCTGGTCTCTGGGGATGACTGACTTCCTGGTCTATAGATTGCTGTTTTCTTGCTTTGTCCTTACATAGCTAAAGGGGAGAAGGAGCCCTCTGGGGTCTCTTTTATAAGGGCACAAATCCCATTCATGAGAGCCCTGCTCTCATAACCTAATCATCTCCCAAAGGCCCCAACTCCAAATACCATCACATTGGGGATTAGATCCTAACACTTTAATTTTTCTGGGGGGTGGGGAGACAAAACACTTAGTCCATACATTAACACTTAATACACTGAGGTGTAATTGTGTAGTTACTTGCTTATATTTTACCTTGGACTATACATTTCTTGCTTTTTTCTTTTCTTTTTTAAAAATTTCTTGACAGTTAAAATTTTTTCTTTAATTTTTATGCACTCAAGGACCAGAATGAATAGGAATATATGTATCACATATATTAAATAAGTAAATGCTCCCCAAATACTGTCATTCACGTCATAGTATAAGGACATTGGGCTAGAGTCAAGAGATACAATTTGAGTTCTTATTTGGTTATAAACAGACAATAGATAATTCATTCAATCTCACTATATCTCAGTTTCACATCTGTAAAATATAGAGAATTATACCCTCCCTACACTATATAATTATTATAAAGATAAAGGAAGATAAAATATGTGAAGGAATTTTGGGTAATAGAAGGGCTCTATGAGTGCCAGAAATGATTACTGTTTATCCCTCTATCACTTTCTTCACCAGTGACCAGTGTTCACCTATGTTGCTACCTGTAAGTGTTTCATTTTCTCTTGTAACCCTCCAGGTTAATCACAGATACAGACTCCTTACTGTTGTTACAGTGTATCTGTTCTCTTCAATTCTTGTCTATATGTATATTTAGAAACTGGTGAAAGAATAAGCCACTGAAAACTGTCACCTCTAAAAGAACACCACAGAATAGCCAAAGGCTAGCCATAAATGGTAAAAGGATGATTGAGATACAGTTTCTAATTGTAGGGAACTGGTAGTCTTCTAGATGGAAACAGACATATAATAGTTTAGGAGAAATAAAATGTAGGTATCTTATAAATATAAGAATGCGATGAGATCTTGTGCAGGTGCAAAGGAAGGAGTGATTGTGGTGGTCAAGAGGGCCTTCATTAAAGAGACGAACCCTGTGTAGAAGTAGGTCTGGTCCAGGCAGATAAGAAACTGAAGGACATCCAAGATGAGCAGAGGCATTAAGGAGTAAGAAGGATGGAGGACTCTAAACTATGTGACCAGAATATAGGATAGATAGGACATGAGGAAAGAAAACAGCCACATCATGTGTCCCCACTTTGGTGTCATGAAGGCATTATGAGACATGTTACCTGAAAAAGCTTCCCATATCTTGCAAAAAAAATTCTTGCTCTTGTTACTTGGGTCTCAGTTATTGTGCTATGAGGACACCATCTTTGTTTGTTTGTTTGTTTATGTAACAGTCTTCCAGCCTAGACTTTGGCCTTTATACTAAGGATTTTCTGTGTCCCCAGGTTTCATAATGGTAACTGGCACACACACAAAAATGCATATCCAGAGATGAATGAAAAGATGAAGTATCTTAGCAATAGTTTTAATAAGCAAATCATTAGGAATTCAAGAGAGAGAGACATTTATATCTAAACAAGACAAGTTTCAGATGAAACATTACCAGAATTGGAATCTGAGGACTTGAATTCAAGCCCTGTAGGTCAGGTACTAGTTGTACAATTTGAACACATGGTGAACCTTGCTTAATTTCAGGTGATTACTTATACTTAAACTCAGTGTCTTTGCAAGAATGAAAACTTATTTTTGCACCCTTAATGTGTCAATACTAGATCCAGATCTCCACACTCAATTCTTACAGAACTTTTATTGTTGAATTAATTATAGCTATATCCATGGGGGAAAGAACTAGGCTTAACCTGGTATAGACGACAAATTACAAAAAATCTGTTTTATTTACTTCTAAAATTTATTTATTTATTTTAAAATATTTATTTTAAAATAAATTCATTCATTTAAAATAAATAAATATTTATTTATTCACATTTTTTATTTATTTAAAAATAAATAAATAAATCTATTTATTTATTTATTTAAAAATAAATAAATAGATTTATTTATTTATTTAAAAATAAAAGTATTTGGGGGGCACCTGGGTTGCTCAGTCTGTTAAGCATCTGACTCTTTATTTTGACTCAGGTCATGATCTCAGGGTCATGAGATTAAGCCCTATGTTGGGCTCCGTCCTGGGCTTGGGACTTGCTTAAGATTCTCTCTCTCTCTCCTTTTGGACCCCACCCTCCTTGCCCTCCGCCACCCCACACACATGCCACTCTCTCTCAAATTATATATATATATATATACATATATATATGTATACACACACACTTAATTGAATTATAATTAACACACAGCATCATATTAGTTTTAGGTGTACAATGTAATGATTCAGCAATTCTATACATTTCTCAGCACTCATCATAATAACTGTATCTTAATATTCTTTTTCTGTTTCAACCCCTGCCCCCAACAATTACCAATTTTCTCTCCATATTACTCTGTCTTTGTTGTTGTGTCTTTTCCCCTTTGTTTGATTTGTTTTTAAAATTCCACATATGAGTAAAATCATATTTGTCTTTCTTTGTCCGACTTCTTTCACTTAGCATTATCTACTCTAGGTATATCTATGTTGTTGCAAATGACAAGATCTCATTATTTTTTTAATGACTCAGTAATAGTTCATTATATAAATGTCCACACACATCACATCTTCTTTATCCATTCATCTGTCATTGGACACTTGTACTGCATCCATGTCTTGGCTGTTGTCAATAATACTGCAGTAAACATAAGGGGTGGATATATCTTTTTGAGTTAGTGTTTTTTTTTTCTTTGAATAAATACCCAGTAGTGGCATTAATGGATCATAAGGTAGTTCTATTTTTAATTTTTCGAGGAACCTCCATACTATTTTCCACAGTGGCTCTACCAATTTACATTCTTACCAGTGGTTCATGAGGGTTCCTTTTTTTCCCCAAATCTTCACCAATACTTATTATTTCTTGTCTTTGATTCTAGCTATTCTGAAAAATGTAATGTCATATCTCATTGTGGTTTTGATTTGTATGTCCCTGATGATTACTGATGTTGAGCATCTTTTCATGTGTCTGTTAGCCATCTGTATGTCTTCTTTGGAGACATGTCCATTCAGGTCCTCTGACCATTTTTAATTGGATTATTTAGAGGGTTTTTTTGTTGTTGAGTTGTATAAGTTCTTTATATGTTTTAGATATTAACCCCCTGGTGGATATATCATTTGCAAATATCTTCTCTCCTTCCATTAGTTGTCTTGTCATTTTGTTGATGTTTTCCTTTGGTGTATAAACCTTTTTATTTTGGTATAGTCTAAATAGGTTAATTTTGTTTTTTTGTTTCCTTTGCCTTAGGAGACATGTCTAGAAAAATGTCTCTATAGCCCAGTATCACTAAAATGTTCATAGCAATCTATAGATTTAATGCAATCTCTATCAAAATACCAAAAACATTTTTCACAGAACTAGAACAAATCATCCTAAAATGTGTATGGTTTCACAAGAGACCCTAAATAGCCAAAGCTATCTTGAGAAAAAACAAAGCTGACAGTATCACAATCCTGGATTTCCAAACTACACTACAAAGCTGTAGTAATCAAAACAGTATTAAAAAAAAAAAAAACAGTATGGTGGGGTGCCTGGGGGGCTCAGTGGGTTAAACCTCTGCCTTCAGCTCAGGTCATGATCTCAGGGTCCTGGAATCGAGCCCCATATCGGGCTCTCTGCTAGGCGGGGGGCCTGCTTCTCCCTTCTCTCTGCCTGCTTCTCTGTCTACTTGTGATCTCTCTCTCTGTCAAATAAATAAATTAATAAATAAATAATTTTAGAAAACCCAGTATGGTAATAGCACAAAACAGACACATTGGTCAATGGAACAAAATAGAGAGTCAATAAATACACACAGTTATATGGTTGATTAATCTATGACAAAGGAGGCAAGAATATTCAATGGGGAAAAGACAGTCTAGTCTCTTCAATAAATGGTATTGGGGAAACTGGATAACTACTTTCAAAAGAATGTGACTGGACCATTTTCATACGCCATGCTCAAAAATAAACTCAAAATGGTCTAGAGTCCTTAAATATGAGACTTGAAACAATAACACTACTAGAAGAAAACATAGGCAGTCAGTTCTTTGATTTAAACATTTTTTTAAATTTGTCTCCTCAGATCTGCTCTTAAATTGGACATGATGGAGTGCCAAAAGTTCAAGAGCTGAGCCATCTGAGTATGTATCCCCTCATAGCCTCTTGATTCTTTGACTTTATGCACATTATTTAATCTCTCTTCACTCCCATTCTCAACAGCACAATCAGGATTTGCTGATTCAATCATTGTTTTGACACTGGGAATTGCAGTAATAAATAGCATTATAAAACCCCTGTTTTTATGTAGGGTATGTTCTAGTGATGAGGATAATAGTACCTATTTTAGCATTGTAGTGAGGATTAATTAGGTCTTTATACATAAAGTACTTTGAACAGTGCCTGACATATAGAAAGTGCATAGTGACTATTAGGTATTACTATTATTATACAAAATACTGATTTGTGTAGACTTAAAAGCTATGGTATCTGTGGTATCCCTTTAGTCTTCAACATTGCAAGTACAATCCCTAAAGAAATGCAGTCCTCAACATATTAAAATTTAGTAACTTCTGTTTTTTTCTTTCTAGTGGGAAGACATCTCTCTAGTCCTATGGAAGTGGTTTTCTCAGGATCCTTGGTCCCAGCCTTGATTCTCCTACCTCTGTCCTATGGCAGTGCCAGTTTAATCTCTCTGTAATGGTTCTGGGATCCTCCCCATTTGCTCGCTTCCTGTCTGTCTTGAGTTGTCTAAGTTCTCTTGTGTGATGCTCCCGTATACTCCCTAACCCTATCTCTAATTATCCAGGAACATTTTTCAGCTCTTTTCTCACACAGCGCTCCCTTTCATTACCACTCATTTGACCCTGAACTTTTCTGCTTTGAGTTGCAGACTTTCTTTCTCTTTTTGTTTTGTTTTGTTTTTCAATAAATCCTTGTCAATAGGTGAGAAGGTTGGGCAATGATGATGTCTTGTATTTCTTTGCATTTTCCTAAAGTCCTTTGCACAATAGATATTTGTGTTTTAGGTAGGTAACAGTAGTTACAGATGGAATGAGTCTAAACATTGCAACTTACATGTTCTGTGAAACTAGATTGTAAAACCATAGTGGGGAATGGGGAAAGTAGGTCTTCCCTGGCTTTTGTTGTTAGGACCGAACTACATGCAGTGGAAAAATCAACTTAGCACTTAACGCGAGTTGCTTCTCAAGTGTTAGATAATAGTTTTCATCTTGCTGCTCGAAGTGTTGCGCATGAACCAACAGCATCAGCAACACCTGGAAACTTATTAGAAATGTGGAACCTCAAGCTTCACTGCTGTATTAAAATATGCATTTTAACAAGATTACCAGGCAATTCTTACTCAGCTAAGTATTGATAAGCACTGAATTCTAGAGCTTAACATTTAAATATTCCTATATTGGGGCTGCTTCCTGAACAAATGAAATGAGAATCTGTAGGTGGGGTGTGGGCATCAGTAATTTAAAAACTCTTCAGATTTTGATGTTTAATGAAATTTGATACCCGCCAATATGGGATGATTTCTGGATTGGTAAATATCTAGCAAAGGAGCAGATATGAATCTTTTTACCTTTGGGATAGCTTTTTTTTCTTTTTAAACTATATGCCAAATGCACACACTAGGTGACTAGACAGAGCTGGTTCATAAATTCTCAGCCAGACTTCACTCCTGTCTCTGCCATGTACTGAGTCCATAGACTTAGCCCAATGCCTGCTATAGCCTGTATGGGCTGTTAGTTCTCATGGCTTATAGATTGTCCATAGGGGTCAACATCCCTGCCAGTAAGCCCAGTCAGATACTACCAAGGCACAAAACAAAGGATCTGTCATTGGTATAGGCTCTGGGCTGGAGTTAGTTTAGGAAAGCCCCTTTCCTAATTATCTGAAGTAGAATGAGGCTTGAACTGAGTGTCTGGTTGTGCCCAGAAGTGAAAGCTGAGGGGTAGTATCAAAACATGTATCCAAGGGACAAGTGTCTGAAGTCAAAATTCCTAAAAAAATTAAGAATACTTGAGTCAGGAGAATGCAAGACCAGTGTGGATGTGAGGGTCAAGGCAGACGTAAAGCCATCAAGCACAGGATATTGACCATGAATCAACATGTGTTGTCTAAAGTTTGTTTTTCTTTGGCCACAGAATAAGCTGGCCAGAGTTAAAGGCATAGTACTTGTGTAAACAAGTAACTGCTATTGTAGGTCCGAGACCCTTTGATCTACGTCAATTAGTATGTTATTCTTTGGTGCTAGAGTCTACTCCTTTATAGTAATGGTCTCCTGCAATGAATTTTCTTTCCTTATTGTAGATATGATTTATTCTAAAAATAAAAAACTTTGGTGATAGGAGATGAAGATGTCCATCAGGATTTCAGAAGATTCAGGTGGCTGTTGTTTGATAGTGTTAAAGATAAATTAAACCTAAGGTAAAAGAAGACTATTTTGAGAAGTACAGTTCAGTGGTCATCAGTTGTTTGTTTTTGCGGCTGAGGTGGGGGTGAGGAAGAGATTCTCTCCTTTAGTAGAGAACTGTTTTTCTATGAACCTAGAACCTGGAAGAAACACCAAGGTCTTTCTGGGTTTTTAAAGACTAAAAATCATCTTCTTGGCTCTCTTTACACCAAAAAATACCTCCAAGATAATATATAGCTCTTTCATAGGGCCATGGCGTCTTAAAAGGTCTAAAGAACTGGAGTGGTAGGGAATGACCACACTGTCCAGTCATTTACTGGTAATGACATAAACATTTCTACATATTTCTCACCTCAGAGATACTCTTGGTGTTTCTAAAAGCCATAACATAGCTCAGCAGTGTGGAAAGGCTGGAATAAAAATTCATTTCCTTTTTTGAGGGCAGCATAGAGAGGCATAAACACCATCTTTGCTCCCCCGCTGCATGTGCTGCTAATGTATGTTCACAAAGGTAGAAAAGCAAGGAGAAAAGTTTGAGAGAAGTTAATTCCCTCATTCTTCCAGTGAAGTAGAATAATGAAGTCATTGCACAAATGGCAGTCCAAAGGTTGTCACGTAGAATCCAGCTATATTAAGATCTTTAAAAATAATTAAGCCAATGGTTTGTTTGTTTGTTTTTTCAAGGAAATGGAGTCCTAAGAGGACCAGTGGTTTTTCCATGGTCACTGATGGCTGGAAGTAGTCCTTCATACTATAATGCTTATGGGTCATTAAGCTTGTTTCACAGAGCAGAGTTCCTTCTGATCAAGAAGGGGTTATGCAGAACATAGCATCCTCCTCATTCACCACAAGAAAGCTACTTTCTTCTGAGAAGAAAGTATGTTTCAGGTGATCAGTGAACTTAGGGCTCTTCCCAATCACTGTAATTCATTTCTCTTTTCATAGTTGGTTCTTGGGAGGAGAGAAAAATAAGGGAGATAAAGCACATTGTCATTATTCTAGCTGTTAGTTCTCTGGTGGGAGGTTTGTGTGCAGAAAGGGTGGGTGGGAAGATTGAAATGATTTTTTGTGACTACCTGTAGATTTCATTTGTTCTAAAATACTTTGAACATATCAAAAATTGAAAATTGCAGATATATTGGCACTCTTATCTTGCAAAGTCTCCAATGTTTCATGACTCAAAATTCAAATGTTAGATCTTATTCAGTCATATAAATCACTCATCTTCAGTCTATGAGTTTCTCTCATGATTTATATTTCTGTTAGAAACATTATGAGTTTCAGACATCAAGTTTTGTATTTGTAAATGTGTGAAAGTGGATGAGTGAGCAAAAGAAGGTAAGTTCCCAGGCTTTTCTAAGCTGAGAATGTCAACCTATGTGTGAACAAATGCTTTCCTAGCCGATACTGGGTGTAAACCACTTGAATTTTTGGAGGACAGCCAACATTTCATCATCTTGGCCAATCTCTTCATACACAATGTAATGCTCTCGTGTGCTGTGCCAGAACAATGAAATGCCAAAGGCTTGTCCAAAATGCCAATGATAATACACCTATTTTCATCTAGCACAACCACTGTAGTTCACGTAGTTACTTTCCCAACTGAAAAATGCTGGTGAACCAGCACAGTGAGGCCAAGGTAAGTACTGGCTTACAGTTACTGGCAAACAGCAAGGACAATTAAACTTCAGTATTGAGTCACTTGTCAGCTGGGCAGGCTGACTTTTAACTCCTCTAAACTGAGTTTTTAAGCTGCGTAGGATTTGCCACATTGAGCTTGGTTCGCATTAATAGAATTGTGCTGTTAAATTCTAGAAAAGCCAAATGTTTTTAATAGAGGCCCTATCCCTGGATTCTGGAGCATTTTCAGTACTTACCATTCTAGTTTCTGAACTGAAATTGGGTTGTTGATGCCAGGAGGGGAGATTATGACATGCATTAATGCATTGTGAGCAGACGAATTGCAACTCCTCTTTACTAGTTAAGAACCTATGTGAATACTAAGTCAGCCTCCCACACACATGAATCTTCCCCATCACTTCAGTGGGAGTTTTATGTGGGAATTAAGAAGAAGAGGAAAATGTCACCCAGGGTGTGTGCCTGATCATGATTTAATATCTAAGCCAAGAAGTCCTCAGAGAGTGAAAGCTCCTGCCCACATAGCACCAAATCATAAACACCGGCAACCGTGGGCCTTGGAATAAGCTTCACAGTGCTTTGGATGGAATGAATTATAAGCTATATTTGATAGACCTGAATAGACAGTGACAAGAGACCATCATATTAGGATCTTCATTTGAGTACAAAGGATAGAAGTTCAGTATTTACTTTTGTTCTTTCTTTGTAGGAGACCAGGAAAGTCCCAGTTAATGTCTGCTGAGAATAAAGGCTAAAATAATTTAAATATCTTCATGATCTGAAACAGTGGTGCAGGAGGCAAGAGGCTTCCCTGACTAAACCAATTAATTATACTTTCTGTATGATTAAGATGCATTCATGGAAAATTAGAGTCCATATAATTTTGATTACTATTAAAAATACACAAACACCAAACAAGCACAACCATGTTTTATTAAAATAAATAATGGAGCTTATGGGATCAGTCCACAGCACTTAAATGCAGTCCCATTCTCTGTTTCCCATGGGGTAATTACATGACTCAGTCCACTGGACACCCAGCTGAACCAGAGCAGATTTGCAGGGAGTGAGGAGAGATCGGTTTGGGATTCCTCTTGCTTGGCTTTTAAGTTGCTAAATTAGTATAGAGCTGGGTGTGATCTTCTGAAACAAGAGGGAGGGCATTTGTAAGTGAAGAGGCAGTCATCTTGTGGCTCTAGCCCTACTCATGTTTGAAAAGTAAAGAAAGGAAAGAAACATTGAGAATGAAGTTTATGCAGCTATATCCAAGAGACCTGGGAAGGCTGTATTGAATCAACAAGGATAGAAGCCAAAGACACCTCTCTGTAAGACCTGCTGCTGTTCAACCTGATGTAATCCAGTCATTATTCTTTATTGCAAATACATTCAACTCTACCCCCTGACTCCTCTCATGACAATGTGGTAGGCTTTCCTCACCTCCCAGGAAAGATGTTTTTACTCATAACTTTGACATATCTTAGCTGCTGCTCCTAGAAGCAACATTATACAGGTAGAGCAGATTGTGTTCAAGACTTTTGTGAGGACTTAAAATTATATTGGGGTATCTGTATCCCATTTCCAAACCCAATATAAGTAACTTTTAAGACAGGTTAAAACAAAACAAAACAAAACAACCAACCAACCAATTAACAAACAAACAAACAAGCAAAAACCCACAACAAGAATATCATGTTTCAGATAGGATTTTACCAGCATAGTGGCATCATTATTCCTCTGGAGCTAAAGCTCGTGCTGATTCCATCTAGTACATTTTTGGGTTTTTTTTATACATGTGGATTGAATTCTGGCCTTTATATGCTGCTCTCCAAAATTGGATTCTCTAACTCAGTTTAAACAGGGTAAACAGTATATATGTGTGGATGTTTTTAAATACTTTAATTTTTCAGAGAACTTCTAGATTCACAGGAAGTTGAAAGAAAGGTACAGAGATTTTCCATATATATCCCTTGTCCCCACATATACACAGCCTCCCCCATTATCGACATCTTCTCCTCTCGGAGGGGTACATTTGTTACAATGGATGAACCTACATTGACACATTCTCATCACGCAATCTGTAGTTTATCTTAGGGTTCACTCTTGGTGTTGTAGATTCTATGGTTTTGTAGAAATGTATATTGACATATATCCAGCATTATGGTATTAGATAGGGTACTTTCACTGTCCTCAAATCTTGTGTACTCTGCCTAATCATCCCTCCCTTCCCTCCCAACCTTTGCAGTCACTGATCTTTTTATGGTCACCATAGTTTGTCTTCTCAGAATGTCATCTAATTGGAATCATATACTACATAGCCATTTTAGAGTCGCTCCTTTCACTTAGTAATATGCATTTTAGTTTCCTCCTTTTCATGGCCTATAGCTTATTTCTTTTTGGCAATGAATAATATTTCATTGTCTGAATAAACCACAGTTTATTTATCCATCCACCTACAGAAGAACATCTTGGTTGCTTCCAAGTTTTGGTAAGTATAAACAAAACTGCTGTGAACATCTGTGTGCTGGTTTTTGTGTAGGCATAAGGTTTCAGTTTCTTTGGGTAAATATCAAGGAGCATGATTGCTGGATCACGTGGGAACATATGTTCCATTTTATAAGAAACTGCCAAACTATCTTCAAAAGTGGCTGTACCATTTTTTATCACCACCAGCAAGGAATTCCTGTTGCTCCACATCCTAACTAGCATTTGGCGATGTTAGTGTTCTGGATTGTCACAGAAAAATCCAAAGCAATGCTAATTGGTGGATGGAAGGAAGATTCTGAGTGTTTGACAATTAATACAACTTATCCTTTTGGCCAAGAAAATTTATTTAAAGAACCATTTTAAAAAAGCTTAATGCATAATACCTTTTCTCTGTTCCTAAATACTAATGGGAAAAATCAAAGTCACCCAAAGATACTTTTTAACTTATCTCAAAGGAAATCAAGGTATTGGATTATTAGCTCTGTGTTATATCATCACTCCACTGTTTAGTGATGTGTCTGGGCATTAGAGGACTAACCATTGCAGACTAGTGTGGGTGTTGGTTATTTTGAAGCTAAATTTATGTGAAAATAACTCTTAACAAGTTGCTGTATGTTGTATTGTTTGGCCCAGAGAGCTGATACAAGTCTTAAAGCTGGAGATTGTGTGATAAATAATGCAGGGTAGAAACTTGCCCCACTAATTAATTAGAATCCTGTGAACCTGAGTGAGTCAGAGATATCCAAACAGGTAGAATTGGTCTGTAAGACAGTTCTAGATGTAAGGCAACCATCATTTGGGACCTAGATGCTGCACACACAGAAAGAAAATGATTCAAAAGTTTGGAACTGATTTTTGGTTAAAGACATTGCCACTTGACACAATTATATTTACAGACGGATTCAATAATAAATACCAATTAAGTCATAAAGAATTAAACAGGACGAATTCTAAGAGTTATTATTTGTAGCAACTTGGAAGTATGTAAACACATCCTCAGTGTGGTAATTTCTTAGACTTTATCAAATTTCTCATCGTCTCACCTTTTTCTCAAACAAGTTTGGTTGGTCTTATCAGGAAAGTTTTTCATATGTTGTTTTTCTGGCAAGTTTTCAGTAAGTTGGTACTTTATGCTTTTTTTTTAATACTTTGTTTTTGTATTTATATATTTTCTGAGTCTCTGGATGAAACAATTTATAGTATACCTTTTTCAAGAGAAAGAAAGTGAGAAATTTCTTAAACTTGAAAACTTCAATGAGAAATACTTGTCTGATTTGCAGAAATATCATCCAGATGTTATCTCATGATGGATTCTAATCATGTAATAGATGTCTGCTAATAACTCCGCACAAGTTAACATAAAATAAAACCTGGTAATGACATTTTTGATTTTTTTTTTTTTATAATTGAGTGGTCTCAGATATTGTAAGACACCCAAGTCAAATATCAGTGAGATTTCTCTTATACTTTATCTTGTAAGCTTAGATGACAATTATATTAAGAAGTTTATGAAGGGGCACCTGGGTGACTCACTGGGTTAAAGCCTCTACCTTTGGCTCAGGTCATGATCCCAGGGTCCTGGGATCAAGCCCCGCATCCAGCTCTCTGCTCAGCAGGGACCCTGCTTCCTCCACTCTCTCTGCCTGCTTCTTTGCCTACTTGTGATCTCCGTCTGTCAAATAAATAAATAAAAATCTTAAAAAAAAATAAAGAATGTTTATGAAGACAAAAAGTGGACATATGGAGAAAGAGAGTCTTAAGATCTGATTTATCTGAGATGAATACATGCTAGCACTTCCTGAGACTTAGGCTGGGGTCAAATATTTTGAAGATTTCCTGATATGAAATAAATAATCTATTGAACAAGTTTTGAGGTCCTAATCACTCTCTGTAGAAGCCTGTTTTTTCCCCAGTGATAGGAAATGCACCATAAGAAATAACACCCCTTTGGGATCTCTATCATTACTGATGAAAACAGAAATTGCAGCAATTAAACTATGAAAAAGAAACATGCTTTCCCAAGTACTATTAATCTAGGATAGACTTACTCAACCTCAAGCCTCTAAGCATTAATAGAGCTTTTATTTAGATATTGCAGAAGACTCTTTTTTAAGATGTCTTTATCCTCGGACTATACCCATTTGCTTGAAGAGAGGTAACATCACCCAGTTATTAGATACAAAACACCCGAGTTCCATTTCCAGCTCCACCTGTAGCAAACTCTTTGACCTCCTCAAGGGAGAGGACAGCCTGAACCCTGCTGCTAGCAATGGACTCAGTGACCTTGGGCAAACCACTTAGTCACTAAGTCTCCATTCATCTGTCTTTAAAGTGGACTCCTCTTTGCTCTCCTCATTATGGAGATAATATTGGTAAACTGCTTTGGGTTCCTAACAAGAAAAGCACACTTCAAATAGAGGCACCATTATATTGTTTTGCAATCAAGGTCCGTCTTTGTTTCCTTCAATTATCGCTACTGCTGTTGTGTTTACTTCAACAGTTAGGTGTGTCTGTTCTAACTGGTCAAACCAATACCTACTGATACACTTTTTCCTGTTTCTGTGAGTTACCCTATTTTTCATATTGTTGAAAGTTGATTTCTCTGGGAATAATCTTTGAATGAGCAGGTCATATTAACCCATGACAGCATAGATTTCAGAAAAAGTTTTGTGCTGTATTATGTTATGATAAAATAACATCTAAGACCTTCTTGTATTTTCAAATGATTATGTACAATAAAAATAATAATTAATGTTGTAAATTTAAAGTACACCTTTCATCTGATCATCTCAAAGTAACTTAGAAACGCTAATTACACTCCACAACACCCCTGTACCATACATATTATTATTTCCATTTTGCAAGTGAAGAAAATGGGTTCAACAAGGTTATGTGACTAGCATAGGACACAAAATGAGTCAGTGTCAGGAAGGGGATTTAGTGTTTCCAGGCCCCAATCAAAAGCTTTTCATCTAGAGCGAATTAGCATTCTATAATTTCAAAGATGGAAGGTACCAGGTAAACACAACATTTAAGAATGGAATTCCAGGGCTTATGTTTTCTGGTGCCCTTTCTCCCCACACTTATTTCTATTCTTAACTGTTGGAAGGTTTTCTGGCTTTTCAAACTCATTCATCAATTGTTATGACTTTGGGCAGATCACTTAATCTCTTCGAGCTTGTGTTATCATTTCTAAGATAGAAATAATATTTCTATATCCTGGACTTGTGCAAATAAATGGAGGTAATGGAAGAGAATCTTGAGCATGGTATTTGGCATATGGTAGGCATTCAATAAATGGTTGCTATTAGTATTACTATTTTAATGATTTCCTGCATTTATGAGGAAATTATCCTAGCAAAAACTGATAATAAATATGAAGAATTGAAAAGGATATAAAAGACAGAATATGTCCAAGGTGCAGGCTGAATCCTCTAGTATTTGTAACTAGAGAAACAAGGTGAAAAGGGTCAAGTGTGTGACCAGATGGCTCCTAGGAATGGAGGCAGTAATATGTGGCCCATTAATAACAGGAGAAATCAGGGTATGTAAATTGACACAGAATATTATCATGCCTTTTCTCTAAACAAAAATTTTATTGTTACTTTGGTATATTAGAACGGAAAATTGTTCTCAATAAGTCCAGCTCTTCTTTTGATGTTTCTCAGGGAATTATATTTGGCTAGTGTCCCAAAGCATTTAAGGTTATTTTCAAAGAAGTTTTAAAAATGTTTGTGAAAATAATAAGACCAAAGTAAAGCTGATTTAAAATAAAAGAATCATTCCAGATGGGGCTGAAAGTGAAATAAAAATATCATTTTTCTTGATAATAAAAACCCCCTACTTGATAAGAAACGCATTTGCCATTTAGATAAAGAAGTAATTGAGAGGGAGAGGGGAAGAGTGTTTTCCTTTTTTCTAAGACAGCAGATGTTTAGAAGACATGAAGCCATTTTCCCTTTCCTAACCTTGCAAGAAGAGCCATGCAATTAAGTCTATGAGACAGAAAATCTCATTGAAATTTATAATCTAAGACTCCAGGATAGTACATGAAAATAAAATTTGTGATAGTTGGAAGGACAAGAGTCCTAATTTATCAATCAATGCGCAGTCTGCAGCTAACATCAGAAATCTTTATTTTCAGATGATTACCATGCTTGATTTATTAGTCTGCTCCTTCAGTGTTTACATGCTTACTGCACTTCAGGGCCTGCCTTTCGATGGGTCACTGGAGAATTCTAATTTTTCTCCCACTAACTATATAGGTTACTTATCTCAAGCTTACCTCTTAATTGATTTTCCTCTCTCTATTTTCTTCCTTATTCAATCTATTCCCCATACTCGCTGCCAAAAATAATTAAAGATGAAACCCTCCACATATAACTATGTCACTGCTCAGATTAAAATCCTTCAGTATCTCCCTCTATCTGCAAAAGAGAAAAAAGAAGTATGGATTTAGTAGCATGACACTTATGTCCCTTCAAAATAAAGACATAATCTAATTTTCAAATTCCAGTGGATTAGCCTAAAAGCACTTTGTACTTCCTGCCATTCAAACATGAGTACTGATTTGGCAGAATCAAACCAGTGTGAGTGGTGATGAAAGAGAAAAATCTATGTGGCTCACCAGTTTCTAGAACCTAGTAAAAAGAGAGATACTAAGGACAAAACCCAAAGCTTCCCTGGGTTGGTGAAGAGATCAGACAAAAGGATGAGGAAGAGTATGTGGTAGATGAAGAGTTTGCACAGATTGATTTTTATCACTCGTGTAATTGCTACTATGGTTCTGGTTGATTTTTATTCTACTAGGTGGTCTCAGTAAGATACAAGCCTGAAAGCAACTTTGTGCTTTCTCAGCCTCCTCATTCTCATTGTACATGATGTTAAAACCACCGTTCCCCAGGACTGGATGGAAGAGCTTTCCAAGACATGCTTAATTTAAAAATTCCAGTTACTTCCAATAATTAAAAAGTTCAGTGAAAAAGCAGGCCTTGGCCATGAAGGCATCAGATTGGATAGTGGGTAGAGTTAAGGGAGGTTACTACAGTTGCCACCTGCATTTCTGCCCTCTGGACTATGGACTGATTACTGTTGGCTCTTTCCCTTGGGGGATATTTTTGTGGGATCCTCAGAGTTTCTCTGCTGAAGATCTCAGACTACAGTACATTTTATGAGTAGTAATCTCATCTGAAGGCCACTTAGAACTGTCTACCTCATCCCATGGGCTTCTCAAGGGCCCTTCACTGTAGGGGACACAGCGTATCCCCATCTGTTCCTCCTGTGAGGAGTCTGTTTTGTTTTGGGTCAGAGAGGCTTTTTATTCCTGACACAATTGACCTCTAGAAACAGGGAAGTAAAAGCCCCTCGGTCAAGTCACAGGTAGAGAAACATCTCCCCTCCCACACAGCTCTCTTTTTCTTCATTCTGAAAGAACAAAGTCTTTCTTTCTCCTTTTTCACTATCTGATCTTTCACCTTTCAATTTTTTCAACATCCATCAAACACTAGTTTCTATGTCCTCCAGATTCCTGGAGACACATGTTAAGTTTTTCCATTAGTCTTTTTTCACCCCGTTATACTAGGTTTGAAGTGGGTCTGTGGCTCTTTATTCCCTTCATCCAGGGAGAAGAAAATTGTAAAATACTGAACAATTTTTTTTCCAAAGAAATTTCCCTTTTGATTTTTTTCAACCTCAACCTTTTACGTGGTTGGAGAGGGCAATCACCTAGTTCTGGCAGCACTGGCTTGGAGTCTGTCCTCTTCTAATCTTGTTGAGATGATTTAGCACTGTACGATAGACTTTGTGGGTATGTGGTACCCACAATCATGTTCTTGACCTTCGCATCTCCATTGAAATTCCAGAGCAGCAGAACTGTTATATTCAGTATCCTGTGGCACTCTGCTGGCTGTTTTAACACCTCTTCTGAAGGCCCTGACTCAGGTCCCTCCAAAAGGCCTAGACCTCCACCCATGGCACATGCTAAACACTTGAAGGCCTTTGTCAGTTGTTGAGATGGTTCTTTCTGTCTGGGAGAACCTTCCCCATCTTGAAAAAGCTCTCCATCCTCAAGGACTCTCTTCAAATAATATCTCTTTGGTCCAGCCTTTCTGAGCTCCCTTGGTCAGAATCTATACTAATCCCAGCTATATTTATCTCATATTTAGATTCACTTAATAAAGTTCTGAGCTTCAGAGTAATACAGACCTGGATTTAAATTTGAACTCAGCATTTGACTAGCTCTGTGTGACTTCAGATAAGTCCTTCATCTCTCCGAGTCTTATCATCTGTATAAATGAAAGAAAAATAACCTCTTAAGTTACTTGCGGTTGTATGAATATTAAAAGAAATAATTTATATAAGGCTCAGAGTACATTATCTTAATATGGTCACTACTCAGTATGATAGGGAAGTATTTAACGTGATCGTTAGATGTTAAAACTATGAAGAATACTGTGACTAATAGTACTTGTATTTCTACTGCTATCACCGTAGAAGTAAAATAATACAAACACAACAAAGAGGAAGTATATTGTTAATTGCCTGGCTTGACTTTTATTCACTGCCCTCTGCCAGCCACTGGTCTTGATATATGCTACTCAACTTAATTGTCTCAGCTTCCCTGTGAGAGGAGTGCAATTAGCTGACAGACGAGGATACTGAGGCTCCAAGAAATGAGGTAACTGGCCCAGGTTCCCCAGGGGCCAAGCCAGAAAGGAAGATCTAGGTCTGCCTCCAATTGACATTTGTGTGGATCGTGACCTCACTGCACAGCAGAATCTGCAAACTCTTAATGTGCGTTTGCTAAATGTCCAGATTTTCCTAAACAGCATCACCTACTCAATTCTTTCTGCGCCTCTTAATCCCAGGTCAAGTCTAACACTAGTGTGATTGCAACTCTGAGAAATTCCTGCCATATACAATGCCATTCAGAATTCCCAGGAGTGTCCTCTAAGTGCACATGAGAATCTTTCTTTGTGAGCTTTTCTGATTTTAGACTGAATTCTCTGCAAGAGCATTTCTCTTCTCCTTTCTCCCCAGAAGTCTTTACAGGCTCTCTGTCAAATTGATTCTTCCTTACTGTACCTGGAACTTTAATGAACAGCTTGAGCCCAGCCAGGCTATTGCTGTTAAACTGTGTCATGCTTACTTAATATGGATGGCACATTCTCTCAGGAAACCTGAAGTGCAAAGTGTTATGAATTTCCCCTCCGTGTTCCAGTTTTGTCACTGGCATAGCTGTTCTTTCTTTCCAACTGTGAAAGGTACTACATTTCAAGTGCAAAGGCTGAGTGAAAATGTGTCAAGTGAATGGCACCAAATGTCCTCTTTCCCCCATTCTTGGAGAAGCGCTTTCTTGCTGCCTCTTTACCCTCCGCAGATGCCCCAAACCCACAGGAGCTCAATGTGATGTGGCAGATGGGGTGCCCTGCTCTTCACCAGAGCCCCCCTGTTTCTCCACAGATGTGTGCCTTCATTTTCTTGCCATTCTTCTCCTTCCTGCCAGCTTGAAGTGGCCCTCCAATCTCTGAGGATTGTAGTTCAGTTTAATTTCAGATGGATCAAAAAATCGGGCAAGAACTTTTCCCCTTTCCATAATGTGCATCCGTTTAGGGACTCAAGGAAATGACAAATAGTTCAGCTGAATTCTCATAAAAAGCTGAAGAATTTGTGGCAGGTTTCCACATAAATGCAGGGGCGGTAATTCTGAGATGTACCAACTAAGGGCTTATATTATTTGCAAATAATTTTTGTATGTAGTACTCTCGTTGATAAGGATGCCTTTAATATTTTCTCTTCAGTTTGGAGTAGGAGTAGATATGGGGAATAATTAAGAACCCTAAGGAGCAACAAGATAGAAATATCTATTGATTGAAGGGAAGGTAGACTGGTATTAAAATATTTGGAGATGGAGTTATATATTTATAATGTACATATAATTGGTATTATATATCATATCATATATACCAATGTTTTATATATAATATATAATACTAATTCCAGTTTTATATACATATATATGTTGGATCATATATATGGGAGACTCCATTCTATTTGCCTGTGATGTTTCCTATTCATCCTTTAAGAAACACTGGTGGAAGTAGTCTCCTAACTTCCTGTTTTATGTTCCCTGCACTTTCCACAGACAGAGGGCTGCTTCAGCTCATTACTCAGTAAACATCTGTTTATTGTTCTGTGGACTCCCCAGAACTGTCTCCTTAAGGGCAGACACTGTGTTCTATACTTGGTTTCCCAATATATGGTAGACGCTCAGTAACTATTACCATATTAACACTTACCTTCATGAGGTAGTTTGAACGTCAACAGTGGTATCATTAACAACACTAAGCTGCCACTATTTATTAGTATTGTCACATAGTTTAGCGTATCTTAGTTAAAAAAAAATGTTTGTTAAAATTTTATTCTTTTTTGAAGCCATAAAGGCCAAAATGTGTTTGGCCAATCCATCATTTTATTACTGATCTTGAACAGTAGATAACAATCATAAATCTGTGAGATATCTTTGGCTGTTTGTTATCTCCCTTTTTTTATACTATAAGTTTGGAATAGTAAAACTAAACATATACTTATTCCTCAAAATCAAGGGGTCAAGAATTTTTTGAAATTCTTTGAGTTCGTGATGTGACATTGAGTTCCTTCCCATGCCATCCCAAACATGGAGCTAGAGGATCTGAGCATGTGGGGTCCTCACATGCCATGACATGTGAGGCATTGACTGTTAGGAAGGCAGAATCTAGATCGCTTTGTTCAAGGGCAGTGAGCAATAGCTTACTTTAGAGAAATAGTCCTTGCACGACTTCCTTTAAATATACTTCCAAATTTTACAACGTTTTTTCTTAGGATCAGAATCTGTGAGCCTAGGGGCACCTGGGTGGCTCAGTGGGTTAAGCCTCTGCCTTCAGCTCAGGTCATGGTCTCGGTGTCTTGGGATTGGGTCCCACATCAGGCTCCCTGCTCAGCAGGGAGCCTCCTTCTCTCTCTTTCTCTGCCTGCCTCTCTGCCTACTTGTGATCTCTGTCTCTCTGTCAAATAAATAAATAAAATCTTAAAAAAAAAATCTGTGAGCCTATATCATTCTGTCTTCCCTTCAGTTAATTTGGTCATTAGTGCTATTTTCAAACCCCAGTCTATGCTTTCTCTGCCACATATACATACATGTACATATGCACACACATAAACACACACATATACACTCAAATACACATACATCCATGTGTATATACATATATAGGCACACAAGCACATATACCCACATGCAAATACACACCTAATTACTCTAGTACACAACACATGCAAGTGTGCAAGCAAACACAGATATGATTACACACATATACGAACACACAAACACACACACACACTTAGGTAAGCACATGCACATATGTACATATGTACACCTACTCATACAAATCACTTTAGGTGCTTCACCTCATTACTTAAATCTTTTCCCATTCTTCTCCTAACATCCTTAAGAACTTCCAGAATAAGGGGAAGGAAACAGGACTATGGTATTGATTCTCTCCTTTTGGAGTTTAAAGAATGTTTGCTGATATTTCCACTCCCATTTTGGATAAGTTACCCACAGTCTCCAGGCTAGTGGCTGTTAGGAAAGGCCTTCCTCCCTAGCACTGTGTGGTCAGGAGTCATGTTTCTCCTGGTGGCTTTGCTAGGTGAGCATTAAGATGGGCTGAGACCTGAGCTCGTTCATTCAGAGTGAAGCTGCTGGGGCCAGGTCCCTGGTGGCCTCTCCACATGCTACAAACCTGAAGCCCAAACCATCACTAAATATGTGGACCATCCTATGTCACTGGCCTCCTTGTCCAAATAGGTGGAATGGATGGGACTATAGTTTTAGTGACATACATATCACTTAATCTAAATACCACATTTCTTCATGACAAAGGCTGTTAACTGTTGGGATTGTTTTCCGAGAGAAATTGTTGGATCTGTATAAAAGTATGTGAAAGTAGGGCATATTTCTCTTTCTCTGGAAGAGTGTCTAAGTGGATGAATGACTAAGATAGCCATTTAGTGTTCTTCTAAGAACTAACATTGTCTGCAGCTTCCTGGGAAATGCCTCTTCAGCAGTTTGTAAACTCTTCTATGACTTCAAACACTAAATCTATGGAAATAAAAACCTAGATTTCAGGCAGTTTTCATCACATGCTCTTTGGGCATTTTGATCATTTTGCCTCAGTGGCAGAAGTGCTGAAGCACTTGTGGACCACAGTTATTTTAAGAGGGAAGTGTAAAATGAGTTTACAAATGGGAGCCAGCTAAAACTTAAATTCTAATGATAGTTGTAGTATTGATTTCTTTGGCAAGTCTCTCTTTTATTCTGTTTTTGTTTGTTTGTTTTTTTTTTCCTCAACAGGAAAACCTAAGGCATCCTTTGAAAATTTCATTAAGCCCTATTTATATAGAGCCTTGAAGATTGTTCCACTTTGTGAGAATGAAGTTACAGATTGCCTTTGAAGCTTCTGGTTGTACTTCTACCACTGAAAATGATTCACTACTGCTTAGCACTGTGGTCACTTACTATTATCTTACAAATATACTTATGACTTAGGAATTGCCAAGAATTTCTAGGAATTTGAGTTTATCATTGCCAAATCTTAAAGGCTATTATGTGTCATGAATTTGGAGACAGCAGATCTTGTATGGTGTTCCCTCTATCTGAAATAGTCTTCCCCACTGCCCTTCCTGACTTTTATCCATCCTTTTGGCCTTAGTCTTAATGTAATTTCTTCTGGGGAGACTTACCGGATGCTGAGAATATATTAGCCCCTTCCATGTTCTTTTAAAATGTGTATCTTAGGGGCTTCTGGATGGTTCAGTTGGTTAAGGGTCCAATGCTTGGTCTTAGCTCTGGTCTTGATCTCAGGGTCACGAGTTCAATCAAGCCCCATGCTGGGCTGCACACTGGGCATGATGTTTACTTAAAAAAAAAAAAAAAAAGTGTGTATCTGAACTCACTTCATCCTTTGAGTAATTGTTGATGGTAGTCTGGTTGCCTCCCTTTATACCCAGCCTCTGTGCAATGAGCTCTCTGTGGCAGCAACTGGAGTCTGCTGGGAATCCTGATTGTCATATCCCCTGTGTCTTGCAAAGTGTCTGACCTCTACCAGCTCTTAAGTGGTGAATGAATGAATGAATGGGTAAAAGAATGAATTTATTGAACATTTACTGAGTGTCAGGCAACAAGTAAGGTACTGGGCGGAGCAGGGATGGGGGAAAGAAAGGTGAGATTTGGAGGGCTTAAGTTCTAGTGTCAGAGACGCATGAAGGAACTGATAATTAAGATTGTCAATTGCTCCAGTGCAGCTGGTACAAAAGGCTGAGGGAGCATAGGCTTGAGCATAGTTGTGGACATTAGGACATAGTTCAGGAAGCTCAGTGAATAATGTTTGATTATTCAAGTTTGGAACGTTTTGTAGTGTCTAAATGAGCTTAGGTATTTCAAAAGGTATGCATTAAGCAGATACGAATCAAGTAATTCATAGGAAATGGTTCCTAGATGCTAGGACAAACGCTTTCACATCCATTCCCATTTATTTTATTCTTTTTAAAAAATAATTAATTCTTCTTTAAAGTAGGCTCCATGTCAAGGATGAAGTCCAACACGGGGCTT
Organism: Mustela lutreola; assembly: GCF_030435805.1. Lineage (NCBI taxonomy): Eukaryota > Metazoa > Chordata > Mammalia > Carnivora > Mustelidae > Mustela > Mustela lutreola. The sequence goes on from NC_081294.1 coordinate 87,723,243, forward strand.
GAACTCACAACCCTGAGATCAAAACCTGAACTGAGCTCAGGAGTTGGATGTTTAACTGCTTGAGCCACCCAGGCACCCCAGTTCATTGTCAATGGAAAAAATGATTTTAAATATGAAAAATGCGTGTGTGTTTTCCTTCTAACATGAATGTCTAAGCTGGGCCTACATATGAATTAACAAGTAGGGTAAAACATAAATAATTGTATTTCTCTAAACTATAGCAAACTTCCCCTGAAAAACGGTGGTTTCCTTTCAAATAAACCAAAGTTACTATAAAGAAATCCACTGATAGGAAAATGGCTGATAATTAATATCAACGTTCTGTCACTCTGGGTTCCTGTTATCCACCAGAAGCCCTCACAAGAGGCAAGCCGGTAATAAAGAGAGCTAAGTGTATGCTTTCAAAGGTACATGTAGCATTATGGTTTTGAGACTTGTCTGAAAGAAGAGCCATCCCTGAAAACACTCAGAGTTTCTTTCATCTTTGGCAGGCAATCTGTGCTGTGACCTTTCTCCATCCCTGCCAGGAGGGACAGCCTCAGGACTGTGGCAGCTGTACCAGACCTCTTTCATCCTCTGACACAGACCTGAGATGTCGCATCCCTGTGCCACTCCTCCTCCCCTGGGGCTTGTGGTGGCCATTCACAGGAAGCTGGTGTGGACTAGAAAGAAGCAGTGGGACTCTCTCTGGGCACATGCAGAGTCTGTGAAAATGAATTCAAACAGACAGAATGAGTGAGATCTCTGAGAAAACCTTAATCTGTGCTGAGAAAGCAAATTGCACAAAGGGAGTTTCTGCAAGGAACACTTCTCAGTTCCCTCTCGTTCGTTACTGGAACTGTCATCTTGTCCTGAAACCTCCAATCTCAGAACCTGACAAGATGGTTCCTTGCCTCCTGCAACCTCCGAGAGCACAGAAATGTAATTCAGCCTCTGCACATGCTTCTCTGGACGTTGAGAAGGAGACATGACCAGTTCCTCTGTGCTCCAACCACCCACTCAGGCAGAATGTTTGAGTGCCTGTTGTGTGCTCGGCCCTATTTGAGGCACACCTCTAATGAAATCAATAGAAATACCAGCCTTGATAGAGCTTACATTCCAGTAAAGGAGACAGTTATCAAAATAAATAAACCACCTTCTCACATTACTTAGTGAGGAGCACTATAGCAGGTTAAGAGATGATGAAGGGTTGGGGATGGGGAGAGCGAGGCAGGGTGGATGTGTGTCGCTTTAGATTTGCCAAGGAAGAGACCTACAGGAATGAAGGGTTAGCTAAGTGGGTATATAGATAAAGACATGTGATCTGTGGATAGAGTTGTAAGACTTGTGAGGAGATGGGCTGGTGCCTAGAGCGGACTGAGCGTGGAGAAGAGTGGAAGATGTTGAGGCAGAGGGGCTACAGGGGGTGGAAGGTGGTACTGGTGGTCACTCCTGTGGGGCCAGGCTAAGTCTGTTGTTCTGGGAGCCATAAAGCTTTTGCAAGGCTCTGAGCACAAGAGTTCTGACCTGGAGTTACCTATGGTAGTCTCTTTCCTAGAAGGACAGGTCTGCCTTCAGAGAGCAATGGCGTATACATTTGTAATTATGTTCGTATTTTAACAGGTCTTTATTCACTTTGAAATTAGAATTGCTGATTCCCGAGATTCAGTGAAAGCTTCAAACCAGGAGGTCTCCCAAATAATGACACAGATTCCCACAGCTTCCCGAGATGCAGCCAGGGTAAGTCTAGTTTTGAAGGAAGAATCTAGCACAGCTGCCTTCTCTTGCACATTCTACTCCATGGTTCTTGTTGTTTGGAACTAGGCCTCCTGTTCCTTCCTTATTCCATATCTTGACCCCAAACTATTCTTCTGCTTCAAGAATACATTTTGTCAGATGGGAACTACCTCCTCCTTCCCCCTTTAAAAAGCCTGATGGCTTTGTTTGCTATTTGGGTCACACAGATTAGAGTAAAACTGGACTTGCTTCTTAAAATCCCTTTGCCTTTTCTCTTCTTTAAAATAGGAAATGGGATGCCTGGGTGGCTCAGTTGGTTAAGCGTCTGCCTTAGGCTCAGGTCGTGATCCCAGGGTCCTGGGATCGACTCCCGCATCAGGCCCCCTGCTCAACAGGGAACCTGCTTCTTTCTCTGCCTGCTGCTCTCCCTACTTGTGCTTACACTTTTGCTCTCTCTCTCTCTGACAGATAAATAAAAATCTTTTTTTTTTAAAGTAACTTACTAGCATTTAAAAACAAACAAACAAACAAACAAACGAATGAATAAATAAAATTGGGGGAAATACTTCCCTCCATGGGCTGATAGGAGTAATGGACGAGATTTCCCCATTAAAAGAGTGAAGAATTTCCTAGAACTTTTCTTTTTAGTTGATTTCTCTTTCCATTAAATATTCCTACTATTTGTTTCTAGCCCTATGGTTCCTGAATAGAAAAATGTCAATCTAATAGAAACAGTTTGGTCACATCTTGGGGGGCCTATCTATTAAAATGGTCGGCATCCTTTCTGGTAATCATTGTGTTACAGTCATGTATTAACTATGAATGCAGTTCACAAATATTTGATGAGCACTGCAGCGTACCAGGCATCCCAGATGTGGGGGGGACACACCAAGCGGGATATGTGTTCCAGTAGGGATCCTAGATGTTTAATAAGCAATAGCAAGACTTGTTAGTAGCACAAATAAAGAACTACACAATATCGTAGATAAGACTCCAGGGGAGGCTTAAAAGAATCTGAACATTCTAATGCCTATAATAATACTTAGAGGTATTTGTTTTGGTTGTTACAAACCCCCCCCCCCTTCACTAATGTTTTCCTTTACCTATTTTAGAGGATTGTTTCATTTCCTAATTTAGGCTTTAAAATATGCTTTTTATTCATTATTATGGTATACTTCAATCGTGCAGATGGAGGTGACAAAAACCAGTCTCCACACTTTCAGAAGCCCAGACCCATTGAAGTACAAGAATAGGTTTTGGATTTGGTGAGAGCAATCAAAACTGACAAGATCAAACCACCTGGTTTCCCAATTACCCACGCTTTCTTCACCATGGCTTTATCAGCTCCCTGTGGGGCAAATGTTTCCAACTTGTTTCTTTTTTCTTTTCTTTTCTTTCACTGAAGTAAACCACCTTCTATCCCTAAATATGGAAAACAGAAAGGCTCTTAAATTATTCATTAGAATAGGATTTCTTTCCAGACAGCCAAGGGTAGGTTTAAAAAGTATCACTGACTATGTGTTAGGAGCACCGTTCTCACTGAAATGGAACTTGGCTATACAAAGAGTTGATGTCTAGTAACTTTTTTTTTCTATTCATGATTGTCTTTTCTCTGTTAAAAGAATCATGTGGCTCTCCCCTAGCTGAAAATAGAAAAGAAGAAAATGATGTTAAAATGTTGTGTTTCCTGATAAGGAGAATCTGCAACACTTAGACATCTTAGGTGTAGGGGGAACCTCCTATCCTTATGTTGCTATTGCGGAGCTAGGATATTTAGAAATATCTTGCTCTCCACAAATCATAGTCTCACATTGCTCCCAGTTTATGGCAGAATAGGTCTCACCTTCATAATATACTCACACAGCTCTTGGAATTACAACCTTTGTAACTAGAAACATGGTTTCCAAGCAGATAAGAAAGAGAAAGGAGCAAGGATTGGCTTCATCTTTTGTTCTTTTTTTTCAAAGTCTGATCCGAATCATCTGTCCCAAATCCCAAGAACCTTTGAAGGTGGGGACATGAGGCCATTGGAATGCTCGTCAACCCACATATTTATGTATGTGGAAAGTGGCTTCTGCTAGCAGTTCTTGTTGGCCATGGCCTGTAACTATCAGGGCCCTCCCTGCCTGTCATACCATACATACCTGAGAAAGCTGTGATTGCCCTCGATTTCCACTAGAGACCTCTAGCTGCTCACAGGAGGGCTGGGGAGCAGCCGGTCTCACCAATGGGCATTCCTCCACAAGTGTTAGAGGTTAAGAGTTTGCCAGGGGCCCCCAGGAAGAAGATGAAGTTCACCATCAAGGAAAAACACTTCTGTATTATCTCTTTCTTTCTCTCATTTCTTTTCTTCTTAAACACATTGACATTCATCTAGGCAGGCATGTTGTGAAAAATTGAAGAGGAAAGAATGTATTTTAAAAAAATACCACAGGAATGACAAAACAGATTTTTCTAGGTAGAAAAGCACCTTCTCCAAAGAGTTGTCCACACTGACACTTGGAAGCCAGGCTCAGTTCTTGGCCTAGGAGAGTGTCCCCTGTCAGCTATAAGGCAGGATGTGTGCTGCTTAGAGGTGGTAAGATACAGGGCATTATTATGAAGCCGAACAAAATGCCCTTCATCTTCCACCATGCCCCAGTGTTTTCCTGCAATGCCTAGGTAGCCTTCTCTTAGGTCCTTGCCAGCTTGAGTGTAGAGCCTGTAGCCATGACCCCATGTAACAGTCACGGATGGGATGCAGCTGTAAGGCGAGACTGGTAGATGAGGTTTCACCCTTTTCCCAAAAAGGCAAAACACATTGATCTCCACTTGTCTTTGAATGGTCTCTAATAGAAACGGGCCAGAAGGGGGTATAATCTCCACTCATTTAACCTGTGCCCCTGTGAAAAATTGCTATAGCTTGGATTTCAGAAACTGAGTGTGACTAATTTTCCCCTCCACCATGGTTTTCACTATACAGCAGCACGAGAAAGAGAATCGAAATAGGATGAGGTCACTGAGTCTAGAAAGGCTCGCATGAGTTGACCCAAACTTCTCCAAAGACTCTCCAACATCTAGTTTTCTCTGAGATAGTTGTGAATTCTTTGTGTATGCTTTTAGGAAAAATCCTGCCTTTCCTTTACATAGACAGTTATCTGTTTACTCATTTCTTCATTCACTTATCAGATGCCCACAACGTGCCAGTCCCTGTGATTTGCAAGGAAAACGTAAATGGAGGTGCACAAGGACTTGAGTGGGAGTTTCTAACATCGGACCCATGGTGGATCCCTAAGATTGACTTTTTATTTTTTTTAAGATTTTACTTATTTATTTGACAGACAGAGATCACAAGTAGGCAGAGAGGCAGGCAGAGACAGAGAGGGGGGAAAGCAGGCTCCCTGCTGAGCAGAAAGCCTGATGCAGGGCTCGATCCCAGGACCCTGGGATCATGATCTGAGCCGAAGGCAGAGGCTTTAACCCACTGAGCCACCCAGGTGCCCCTAAGATTGACTTTTTAAAGATGTGTGTAATCCTCTTCAGGTGTATGTGTGTGTGCATGCGCGTGTGCATGCACAAGAGCAAATTTCAAGATTTCAAACAATCCTTAAAGGAGTTGATGTAAAAAAAAAAAAAAAAAGAAAAGAAACAGAAAAAGAAAAAAAGAAAAGCAAAAGAAATTAACCATTGCAGAGGCTGACAGTTATGTAAGCAGGTAATTCAAAGACTGCATTAGAATTGCCATATACTAGAGCTCTGCACAGTATCCTAAGCTCACGGGTGGAGTGATCACAACTGTCCATGACACTGAGGTCAGGGAAGGCCACAGAAAGAAGCCAGCCATTTGTGTTTCAAGTGAAGGTTGAGTAGGAATTCACCAGGTGGCTCAAAGGGAGGGTAGCTGGAAGTCCGCAAGCCCCGCGGGGCAGCTCACCCCCACAGTCTGAGGCCATCCTACAAGTTGGAGCATGATTGGTATTTTCTTCACTGCAGCTTGACAAATGGAACGTGGCTTGTCATTAGTCAATGATTACAGTCAGAGGAGCTCCATAGGCATGCCCTGGCGGACCACAGATGGCCGAGACCACATGAATACATGGTATTCTGACCAGATGCAGAATGAATGCTCCAAGTTTGGTGGGGAAGGATCAAAAGGATTCCAAATGCTTGGTGCTGGGCCAGGATTGCTGGAGTGCCCAACCTCAGCACCAGGTTGTTGCTCTGAAGCTCTGACCTGCACTGGCATGTGGCTGGAGCCCTGCATGGGGGTGAGGAAAGCTGGTCCCGATGATTCTGACAGCCGCTTACTCAGTGCCTTCCCATTAGTGTCAGCTTCCTCTTCTCTGCATAACAGTTAGCATCTACTGAGAACATGTAAGTTCCCGCTGTTGTGCTAGGGGACTCACCTGCCTCCTTTCATTTAAGTCCCCCGGTACCTTACCAGGTAAGTTTTATCCTCTTCATTTTCCTAATACGGACATTATAGTTGGAAAACTTGAGTAACTCCATTGAGGTTAGGTAGCTCAGAAAGTGGTGACACCAGCCTGGGACCCATAGTCTCTGTGACTCCACAGCCCGTAAGCATTTTAGTTCATCTTATTCGTTCTGGATAAGTCTCCGTCTTGATAGTTCAACTGTGTTTGAAATGCCATCATCCTGAGGCTATTGACTTATCAGTGAAACAGCAGCTGCAAGTGCAATTTGACGCTTAGCTCTGCAGAGTCAGAGTAACGTACCAGGCTTACACTGCTTGTGTGGGAAGTTAGAAAGCTGAGTTTCTCTGCAAGTGGGCCAGGTTTTGATGGTCAAGACAGAGTTTGATATGAAGTTTACATGATATATTCGGGGCTCAGATTAATCTGTCTTCCTTTTTTTTTTTTTTCTTTCAAAGATTTTATTTATTTGACAGAGAGAGATCACAAGCAGGCAAAGAGGCAGACAGAAAGAGAGAGACAGAGAGAGAGAGAGAGAGAGGAGAAAGCAGGCTCCCCGCCTAGCAGAGAGACCGATGTGGGACTTGATCCCAGGACCCTGAGATCATGACCTGAGCTGAAGGCAGAGGCTTAACCCACTGAGCCACCCAGGCGCCCCTAATTTGTCTTCCATTTGATCTCACTATTTTCACTGAGATCTGACTATACCTTTAAAAGTAAGTAAGTTTGAAATAGAAATATGTCTTTCAAAATATCTCAAGTTGCAAAAACAAATCTAGATTTGAGTTTGTGGATTATTACTATATGAGGATCTACCTATAAGGTATTCCATTTGACCATAGCACAATGAATTAGAAACCCCAGGTCTTTTTTAAGGGAAGGAGGTTGATTGGTCTAATTGATTAAATGTTTTTGAACTTGCCTCGCAAAGAGTTGAACACAATACTTAATATTTTTTCTTTGTTTATTTTAAAGTAGCTTGTTCGATATATTTTAGCTATCCCTAAAGCAAATGTCATCTGAAAAATGAGCAACCAACAAATGTAATCCTTTGATAACATCTTTGGCAACTTGAGTCATTTCAAATGAAAAGGGCAGTTCCAAGTAAATACCCACTCTTTAAACTGTGGGAATTTTACAAATACTAAAAAAAAAAAATAATTCTGGGGATGGTGTTTTTTTCCATATTAAAAATTGAACTTTAGTCCTATTAAAAGAGACTTGTCCCTGCTATATTTCCTAACCAGTACATTTAAACTTGAACAGTTCATATACCCACTATAGCATGGCACAGATACCAGTTATAGAATCCATTATGATGTGTGGATGTTGTGAAGTAGTAGCAATGAATAGGCCTGTTGCAAAGTAAGACTGATAGTCGTTCAATTAACTAATTAACTTTGTAATGGCAGACTCCAAAATCCTAGGTAATATTGGCAGATGCTATGCTTTTTATTATTTTTTTTTTAAGATTTTATTTATTTATGATTGAGATAGTGAAAGAGGTAACACAAGCATAGGGGAGCTAGAGAGGGAGAAGCAGGCTCCCTGCTGAGCAGAAAGCCTGACTCAGGACTCCATACCAAGATGGTGGAATCATGACCTGAGCCGAAGGCAGAGGCTCAACTGACTGAGCCGCCCAGGTGCTCTGCTATGCTTTTTTTTTTTTTTTTAAGACAAGGCAGTTGACAAGGTATTTTTTCCTTTTTGAGATTTACGTCTTTCAACCTTTCAGAAGCACAGCAAGTAGGTGGCTAGAACTCTGCCACCCCAACTATTGAGTTAAAAATGGAAAAACTAGTCAATTTTGAGGTTGAAGAGCCAGATGCTTGGCATTCTGTCCTCAAGTTGCCTGAATTTTGACATTTTCATTGTAAATGAGAAAGAGTGGTGTCACAGGTGATAGGGACGATGCAGAAAGAAAGAGATCAAAGTAAAGGGAATCGGGTGTAGGGATAATTGTGATTTTACCTAGGAATGTCGGTCTCTTGAGGAAGCTGCACTTGGATGGGTGGAGGAAAGGAGGTGAGGAGAGTTAGCCCTACAGATCCTTAGAGGAAAAACAGTGCAGGCAGCTGGAATGCTCGCAGAGGTCCCAAAGATAGGAGCATATCTGCTATGATGTGAGGAGAGCAGTAAGACTAAACTCCGCGGGGTAGGATTTCAGACTGTCTTTAAAAATCAAAAAAAAGAAATCATCAAAAAACCTGCTTATCACCTCTTCCTTACTAGTTCTTCAAACCAAAGCTTAGTTTCATAAAAAACCGTGTGGTGATTAATTGTCTGTGTCAACTTGACTGGGCCATGGGATGTCCATATCTGATAAAACGTTTTTTAGTATGTGTGTGAGGGTGTTTCTGGGAGAGAAGAACATTTAAATGGTTGGACTCAGTCAGCAGATCACCCTCACTGATGTGGGTGGGGGTTGTCCAGTCTGTTGAGGGCTTGAATGGAAAAAGGAAAACAAAAAAAAAAGGCAGAGGAAGGTTGGACGGGATTCATACTTTCTCTCTGCCTGACTGAACTGAGCGATCTCCCCTTGATCTGGGCACTCCTGGTTCTCAGATTCAGGCTGGAATCTACACCAGCCACTCTCTGGCTCACTGGCTTTGGAGCAACACCACTGGCTTTCCTGGGTCTCCACTTTGCAGACTACAGACTGTGGGACTTCCCAGCCTCCGTAATCACATGAGCCAGTAGTTTATAATATATATATTCTTTTTCTCTGGAGAATGCTGGCTAACACCGCTTTATTACATATTAGAAATGGAAGACAGGATGGATTTGGCAATAGTTCCCAAGAACAGTGCAACTCATGTGTCATTGTTTATTTTTGAATTTTTGTTTTTCTCAGAAGAGTATAAGCTGGCCCTCCCTTTAGGACAGTGTGCAGACATGGCTGCAAACAAGCACAGGCTGACCCATGGAGTGAAGTCGTGGTGCTTTTCCTGACCCAACAGTGTATGTAGAATGAATGTTGCTATTGTGTCCTGATCTGAGGATTAAATCCTCCCTAGGTATGTAGTGACAAAGCAGAAGAGAATTAAACCACACCTTTGAGGATGCATTTGGGCTCTTGGAATCATTCCTAACACTTCAGCCAGTTCTACTCGCTTCGCTATAATCAGAGCAGTAAAAAACACATTTGGAGAAAGTTTTTAACCATGATGACTCCTTCTCAGGGGAACTTATCAGCAAGATTGGGTAAGGTTAGGGAAGTAAACAGGGGCTTGATTAAAACCAGTGAGGATCAAATTGTGTTTATTAACATAAAACAAATATTGGTTTGGCTTTTTGTACATAATTTAGTTAAATTATGAATTTATGCATGCATTTATTTATAAGAACATGTATGTAAAGATACATATCAAATAATGAGACCAAATAATATCTCTTAATCCTTATTTATATAACCCATGGAAAAATTCTTTCTGGTGTCCTTAGATTTACATTATGCCCACACTACCGTATTTGAGGCTGTCATGAAATCTGGCATATAGATTGAAGCTATGTGTATGCAGAATAACTTCAATAGGATTTGAAGTCTAAGAAGAGAGTGTGTATGGAATACTTAAAGCATAGAAACAAAGGCCTATGTACAACGGCTTTTAACCGTATTAGGTTAATCAGAGAGATTATTTATTTTTCTTTTTTCTTTTTCTTTTTTTTTTTTTTTTAGAGAGAGAGAGAGCATGGGGGTGGTGTGTGGGGCAGGGTGGAGGGAAGGGGCAGAAGGAGTGAGAGCGAGAGAATCTTAAGCAGGCTCCACACCCAGAGCAGAGGCCAAAGCTGGACTAGATTTCCTTTGGGGTCTCCATCTCACGATCCTTGAGGTAAGACCTGAGCCGAAACAGGAGTTGGATGCTTAACCAACTAAGCAACCTCGGTGCCCCAGAGAGAGATTATTTAAATCTGTCTTTTATTTCATAGACTCATAGACTGTTCAGCTGTTGATCTAAAATCAAAATATGTTTTCTCTTGGTAGGACATCAAAATAAATTCAATTATCGGTTATGTTTCATTAATGGGAATTTTTAAGATAGTTGTTAATTAGAATAAATGGCAAACGAGCTTACTTTTTAGGATGGCAGAAAACTTTTGGAGGTGATGGATATATTTAAGGCATATACTCTGGTATGCTTATCTTCAAACTCATGAAATTGTATATATTTTATAAATACAGCTTCTTGTATTTTGATCATACCTCAATAGGGTGGTTTAAAAAAGAAAAAAGAGCTTTCTTTTATAACAAAAATAGCTTGTCTTTTCTTTGATTATAAAAATAGTAAAGGTTTATTTCAAAGAGCTTGGAAAATACAGTAATTTACATGGACAAAAATCCAAAAAACACCCCATTAACATACTACTCAAGGTAATTTTCAGCATTGTGATGCATTGTCTATACTCCTTTAATATGCATATTAATATTTTTATGTCTTAGGGAATTATGTGTGTAAATTACACACAAACTGAAAACATATTACATAAACAATTTTGTTTTCTAATTAACTGGCTTCTAATGAATTTATACTTAAGATTTTAAAAAGCACAAAATTCTGGTAGCTAAAAAGGGAAAGTCTCTCTTCACTCCATCTTCAACCTCTATTTTAATTTTTTATTTTTTATAAACATATATTTTTATCCCCAGGGGTACAGGTCTGTGAATCACCAGGTTTACACACTTCACAGCACTCACCAAAGCACATACCCTCCCCAATGTCCATAATACCACCCCCTTCTCCCAAACCCCCTCCCCCCGGCAACCCTCAGTTTGTTTTGTGAGATTAAGAGTCACTTATGGTTTGTCTCCCTCCCAATCCCATCTTCTTTCATTTATTCTTCTTCTACCCACTTAAGCCTCCATGTTGTATCACCACTTCCTCATATCAGGGAGATCATATGATAGTTGTCTTTCTCTGCTTGACTTATTTCGCTAAGCATGATACGCTCTAGTTCCATCCATGTTGTCGCAAATGGCAAGATTTCATTTCTTTTGATGGCTGCATAGTATTCCATTGTGTATATATACCACATCTTCTTGATCCATTCATCTGTTGATGGACATCTAGGTTCTTTCCATAGTTTGGCTATTGTGGACATTGCTGCTATAAACATTCGGGTGCATGTGCCCCTTTGGATCACTACATTTGTATCTTTAGGGTAAATACCCAATAGTGCAATTGCTGGGTCATAGGGCAGTTCTATTTTCAACATTTTGAGGAACCTCCATGCTGTTTTCCAGAGTGGCTGCACCAGCTTGCATTCCCACCAACAGTGTAGGAGGGTTCCCCTTTCTCCGCATCCTCGCCAGCATCTGTCATTTCCTGACTTGTTGAGTTTAGCCATTCTGACTGGTGTGAGGTGATATCTCATTGTGGTTTTGATTTGTATTTCCCTGATGCCGAGTGATATGGAGCACTTTTTCATGTGTCTGTTCACCATCTGGATGTCTTCTTTGCAGAAATGTCTGTTCATGTCCTCTGCCCATTTCTTGATTGGATTATTTGTTCTTTGGGTGTTGAGTTTGCTAAGTTCTTTATAGATTCTGGACACTAGTCCTTTATCTGATATGTCGTTTGCAAATATCTTCTCCCATTCTGTCAGTTGTCTTTTGATTTTGTTAACTGTTTCCTTTGCTGTGCAAAAGCTTTTGATCTTGATGAAATCCCAGTAGTTCATTTTTCCCCTTGCTTCCCTTGCCTTTTGCGTTGTTCCTAGGAAGATGTTGCTGCGGCAGAGGTCGAAGAGGTTGCTGCCCGTGTTCTCCTCAAGGATTTTGATGGATTCCTTTCGTACATTGAGGTCCTTCATCCATTTTGAGTCTATTTTTGTGTGTGGTGTAAGGGAATGGTCCAATTTCATTTTTCTGCATGTGGCTGTCCAATTTTCCCAGCACCATTTATTGAAAAGGCTGTCTTTTTTCCATTGGACATTCTTTCCTGCTTTGTCGAAGATTAGTTGACCATAGATTTGAGGGTCTATTTCTGGGCTCTCTATTCTGTTCCATTGATCTATGTGTCTGTTTTTGTGCCAGTACCATGCTGTCTTGATGATGACAGCTTTGTAATAGAGCCTGAAGTCCAGAATTGTGATGCCACCAACGTTGGCTTTCTTTTTCAATATCCCTTTGGCTATTCGAGGTCTTTTCTGGTTCGATATAAATTTTAGCATTATTTGTTCCATTTCTTTGAAAAAGATGGATGGTACTTTGATAGGAATTGCATTAAATGTGTAGATTGCTTTAGGTATCATAGACATTTTCACAATATTTATTCTTCCAATCCAGGAACATGGAACATTTTTCCATTTCTTTGTGTCTTCCTCAATTTCTTTCATGAGTACTTTATAGTTTTCTGAGTATAGATTCTGTGTCTCTTTGGTTAGGTTTATTCCTAGGTATCTTATGGTTTTGGATGCAATTGTAAATGGGATTGACTCCTTAATATCTCTTTCTTCTGTCTTGCTGTTGGTGTAGAGAAATGCAACTGATTTCTGTGCATTGATTTTATATCCTGACACTTTACTGAATTCCTGTATAAGTTCTAGCATTTTTGGAGTGGAGTCTTTTGGGTTTTCCACATATAGTATCATATCATCTGCGAAGAGTGATAATTTGACTTCTTCTTTGCCGATTTGGATGCCTTTAATTTCCTTTTGTTGTCTGATTGCTGAGGCTAGGACCTCTAGTACGATGTTGAATAGCAGTGGTGATAATGGACATCCCTGCCGTGTTCCTGACCTTAGCGGAAAAGCTTTCAGTTTTTCTCCAGTGAGAATGATATTTGCGGTGGGTTTTTCATAGATGGCTTTGATGATATTGAGGTATGTGCCCTCTATCCCTACACTTTGAAGAGTTTTGATCAGGAAGGGATGTTGTACTTTGTCAAATGCTTTTTCAGCATCTATTGAGAGTATCATATGGTTCTTGTTCTTTCTTTTATTGATGTGTTGTATCACATTGACTGATTTGCGGATGTTGAACCAACCTTGCAGCCCTGGAATAAATCCCACTTGGTCGTGGTGAATAATCCTTTTAATGTACTGTTGAATCCTATTGGCTAGTATTTTGTTGAGTATTTTCGCATCTGTGTTCATCAAGGATATCGGTCTATAGCTCTCTTTTTTGGTGGGATCCTTGTCTGGTTTTGGGATCAAGGTGATGCTGGCCTCATAAAATGAGTTTGGAAGTTTTCCTTCCATTTCTATTTTTTGGAACAGTTTCAGGAGAATAGGAATTAGTTCTTCTTTAAATGTTTGGTAGAATTCCCCCGGGAAGCCGTCTTGCCCTGGGCTTTTGTTTGTTTGGAGATTTTTAATGACTGTTTCAATCTCCTTACTGGTTATGGGTCTGTTCAGGCTTTCTATTTCTTCCTTGCTCAGTTGTGGTAGTTTATATGTTTCTAAGAATGCATCCATTTCTTCAGATTGTCAAGTTTATTGCCGTAGAGTTGCTCATAGTATGTTCTTATAATAGTTTGTATTTCTTTGGTGTTAGTTGTGATCTCTCCTCTTTCATTCATGATTTTATTTATTTGGGTCCTTTCTCTTTTCTTTTTGATAAGTCGGGCCAGGGGTTTATCAATTTTATTAATTCTTTCAAAGAACCAGCTCCTCGTTTCGTTGATTTGTTCTATTGTTTTTTTGGTTTCTATTTCATTGATTTCTGCTCTGATCTTTATGATTTCTCTTCTCCTGCTGGGCTTAGGGTTTCTTTCTTGTTCTTTCTCCAGCTCCTTTAGGTGTAGGGTTAGGTTGTGTACCTGAGACCTTTCTTGTTTCTTGAGAAAGGCTTGTACCGCTATATATTTTCCTCTCAGTACTGCCTTTGTTGTGTCCCACAGATTTTGAACCGTTGTATTTTCATTATCATTTGTTTCCATGATTTTTTTCAATTCTTCTTTAATTTCCCGGTTGACCCATTCATTCTTTAGAAGGATACTGTTTAGTCTCCATGTATTTTGGTTCTTTTCAAACTTCCTTTTGTGGTTGAGTTCTAGCTTTAGAGCATTGTGGTCTGAAAATATGCAGGGAATGATCCCAATCTTTTGATACCGGTTGAGTCCTGATTTAGGACCGAGGATGTGATCTATTCTGGAGAATGTTCCATGTGCACTAGAGAAGAATGTGTATTCTGTTGCTTTGGGATGAAATATTCTGAATATATCTGTGATGTCCATCTGGTCCAGTGTGTCGTTTAAGGCCTTTATTTCCTTGCTGATCTTTTGCTTGGATGACCTGTCCATTTCAGTGAGGGGAGTGTTAAAGTCCCCTACTATTATTGTATTATTGTTGATGTGTTTCTTTGATTTTGTTATTAATTGGTTTATATAGTTGGCTGCTCCCACATTGGGGGCATAGATATTTAAAATTGTTAAATCTTCTTGTTGGACAGACCCTTTGATTATGATATAGTGTCCTTCCTCATCTCTTATTATAGTCTTTGGCTTAAAATCTAATTGATCTGATATAAGGATTGCCACTCCTGCTTTCTTCTGATGTCCATTAGCATGGTAAATTCTTTTCCACCCCCTCACTTTAAATCTGGAGGTGTCTTCGGGCTTAAAATGTGTTTCTTGGAGGCAACATATAGATGGGTTTTGTTTTTTTATCCATTCGGATACCCTGTGTCTTTTGACAGGGGCATTTAGCCCATTCACATTCAGGGTAACTATTGAGAGATATGAATTTAGTGCCATTGTATTGCCTGTAAGGTGACTGTTACTGTATATGGTCTCTGTTCCTTTCTGATCTACCACTTGTAGGCTCTCTCTTTGCTTAGAGGACCCCTTTCAATATTTCCTGTAGAGCTGGTTTGGTATTTGCAAATTCTTTCAGTTGTTGTTTGTCCTGGAAGCTTTTAATCTCTCCTTCTATTTTCAATGATAGCCTAGCTGGATATAGTATTCTTGGCTGCATGCTTTTCTCCTTTAGTGCTCTGAAAATATCATGCCAGGTCTTTCTGGCCTTCCAGGTCTCTGTGGATAAGTCAGCTGCCAATCTAATATTTTTACCATTGTATGTTACAGACTTCTTTTCCCGGGCTGCTTTCTGGATTTTCTCTTTGTCATTGAGACTTGTAAATTTTACTATTAGGTGACGGGGTGTGGGCCTATTCTTATTGATTTTGAGGGGCGTTCTCTGAACCTCCTGAATTTTGATGCTCGTTCCCTTTGCCATATTGGGGAAATTCTCCCCAATAATTCTCTCCAGTATATCTTCTGCTCCCCTCTCACTTTCTTCTTCTTCTGGAATCCCAATTATTCTAATGTTGTTTCGTCTTATGGTGTCACTTATCTCTCGAATTCTCCCCTCGTGGTCCAGTAGCTGTTTGTCCCTCTTTTGCTCAGCTTCTTTATTCTCTGTCATTTGGTCTTCTATATCACTAATTCTTTCTTCTGCCTCATTTATCCTAGCAGTTAGAGCCTCCATTTTTGATTGCACCTCATTAATAGCTTTTTTGATTTCACCTTGGTTAGATTTTAGTTCTTTTATTTCTCCAGAAAGGGCTTTTATATCTCTCGAGAGGGTTTCTCTAATATCTTCCATGCCTTTTTCGAGCCCGGCTAGAACCTTGAGAATTGTCATTCTGAACTCTAGATCTGACATATTACCGATGTCTGTATTGATTAGGTCCCTAGCCTTCGGTACTGCCTCTTGTTCTTTTTTTTGTGTTGAATTTTTACGTCTTGTCATTTTGTCCAGATAAGAGTAAATGAAGGGGCAAGTAAAATACTAAAAGGGTGGCAACAACCCCAGGAAAATATGCTTTAACCAAATTAGAAGAGATCCAAAATCGTGAGTGGGGAGAAAGGGGATAAAAAGAGGTTCAAAAAGGAAGAAAGAAAAAAAAAAAAAAAAGAAAAGAAAAAAAAAAGAAAAGAAAAGAAAAGAATTTTTTAAAAAAGAATACACCTAAGAAAAATGTAAAAAAGAAAAAAATATATATATTAGATAAACTAGTATAAAATCGTTAAAAAAGAAAAAGGTAACAGTTAAAAAAAAAATTTTACCCGAAGGCGAGAAAAAAAAAAATGAAAAAGAAAAAATTAAATTAACTGCAAGACTAAAAAAAATCACAGGAAAAAAGCCATGAGTTCCGTGCTTGGCTTTCTCCTCCTCTGGAATTCTGCTGCTCTCCTTGGTATTGAAACCGCACTCCTTGGTAGGTGAACTTGGTCTTGGCTGGATTTCTTGTTGATCTTCTGGGGGAGGGGCCTGTTGTAGTGATTCTCAAGTGTCTTTGCCCCAGGTGGAATTACACCGCCCTTACCCGGGGCCGGGGTGAGTAATCCGCTCGGGTTTGCTTTCAGGAGCTTTTGTTCCCTGAGTGCTTTCCGTAGAGTTCCAGAGGACGGGAATACAAATGGCGGCCTCCTGGTCTCCGGCCCGGAGGAGCCGAGAGCCCAGGGCCGCACTCCTCAGTGCGCGCTCAGAGAACCGCGCCCAGTTACTCCCGTCTGCCTGACCTCCGGCCGCGCTCCGAGCTCACCGAGCCTGCGACCGGTTCAAGGTAACACGGAGCTGTGAGCTTACTGTCGGCTCTGTCTCTGTAGCCGGCTTTCCCGTTCCAATACCCGCAAGCTCTGCGACACTCAGACACCCCCGATCCTTCTGTGACCCTGCGGGACCTGAGGCCACGCTGACCCCGCGTGGGCTTCGCCCCGGTTTAGCCTCTGGAGCGATGTCCCTCAGCGGAACAGACTTTTAAAAGTCCTGATTTTGTGCACGGTTGCTCCGCCGCTTGCCGGGAGCCGGCCCCTCCCTCCGGGGTCTATCTTCCCGTCGCTTTGGATTCACTTCTCCGCCGGTCCTACCTTTCAGAAAGTGGTTGTTTTTCTGTTTCCAGAATTGCTGTTCTTCTTCTCTTTGATCTGCCGATGGATTTTCAGGTGTTTGCAATCTTTAGATAAGCTATCTAGCTGATCTCCGGCTAGCTGAAGCAGTCTCAGCTTGCTACTTCTCCGCCATCTTGACTCCTCCCTCCAACCTCTATTTTAAAACTTGAGGTAATGTTAGTGACTGTTGTTTTATACGTTTGTTCCAAATTGACTGACAGATATTACAATTGTATCATCCCACAGAAAACATTTTCATTATAAGCTTGTGATCATGCTATCTCATGGAAAGTCTTAAAAATAAGAGCTTAGGGGACGCCTGGGTGGCTCAGTTGGTTGGACGACTGCCTTTGGCTCAGGTCATGATCCTGGAGTCCCACATCGGGCTCCCAGCTCCACGGGGAGTCTGCTTCTCTCTCTGACCTTCTCCTCGCTCATGCTCTCTCTCACTGTCTCTCTCTCAAATAAATAAATAAATAATCTTAAAAAAAAAAGAGCTTAGGAGGTTTTATAACACATAATGAAGTACAGTGAAGGTCCTCTTTTTTGGTAAGACCATCCCAATATGTAATTTTCACTTTAAATCAGTTACAACAGTCTGCCACGTTTCCAATTCCATACACCAAGTCTGTGTCCACATCCTGACAACCGTCTGCTGGCCACGTTGAGTCACCTCAGAAGCCAATTTCTTCCATAGGACGTTGTTCCACTGTAGCCTTTACTGCCTTTCCCACCCCGACATCTGAAGAGCAGGTGAACCTTCCTACAGGTGAACCTTCCATGACCACTTTCCCTTGGGCCTTCACAAGCTCTAGCCTCTTTTGTTCTATCTGTGCAAAAAATTCAAAGCCTCTCTCTTCTCATCTTGCTAGGCTTTAAAAATTTCTTCTGTGTTTAAATTGGTCCTTGCTAATACAATATTCTAAGTAATACAATATTCTAAGTAATACAAACTTTCCTACTTCTCAAATTCCTGTTTTTACTTCCTTGCTCCCATCTTAAGTATATAACTATCAGAAGGGAGATAACTACTTATTCCATCCTAATATCTTTGTTTTGATTGAAATAACTGTCAGGTCTTTCAAAAAAAAATAACATTCTTTATGTATGCTATAATTTTATGGCTGGGGATTTCCTTGTGCTTTCAGCTTCCTCATATGCATACTCATTTTTCTTAACATTAAATCTCGATGCAAGTTCATTCAAAGAAATTTTTGGCTCATTAAAAATATATATAGGGGCGCCTGGGTGGCTCAGTGGGTTAAGCCACTGCCTTCGGCTCAGGTCATGATCTCAGGGTCCTGGGATCGAGCCCCACGTCGGGCTCTCTGCTCAGTGGGGAGCCTGCTTCCCTCTCTCTCTGCCTGCCTCTCTGCTTTATTGTGATCTCTACCTGTCAAATAAATAAATAAATAAAATCTTAAAAAAAAAAATATATATCTCCTTTAATTAAACTCCCCTCTACATATCCATCCATGATGTGCTTGGTCATGAATGTTTTCCATTGTTATGTGTTTTCAACCAGCAACATGTCTGTTTTGAGAAGTTGTGTTTCACTCTTTTAAAGTGCTTTGGATTGTGCCGGAAGGATTCTTAGTAAATGCTTGTGATAAAGCAGTGAGGTCTTGAATAGAATGCTACTATGTATAGCGACCAGTGTATTATTAACTTCCTTTGGTGGATGGGGATGACACTTGATATCACCTGCTCACTCTCATATATAATGATTCAGGGGACATGTGAAATTCCTGAAACTTATCCCATCATCTCTGCTATGTCATTTTCCACCTCCTACCTCCTTTTATGATAGACAGCATATGTATTACAGATACTTTATATAATTTCATAGTTTTTTAAAGGATTTTATTTATTTATTTGATAGAGAGATCACAAGTAGATTGGGGGTGGGGAGAGCATGCTCCCCGCTGAGCAGAGAGCCCAATGTGTGGCCGGATCACAGGGCCCCAAGACCATGACTAGAGCCAAAGGCAGAGTCTCAACCCACTGAAGCACCCAGGTGCCCCCAATTTCATAGTTTTAAAAAAATATCTCAATTATTCCAGTCGAGCCTCTTAACTGATAAAAAATTTTAAACTAGAGACCCTAATGCTCTATGATCACAAGTGCTATGCAAGAAGAGATTAATTCTGTAGCTTACATTTCCCAAAATAAACAGAAAACAAAACAGAAAATCTCCATGAGTAGTAAGATTTGTACAACTTTTACTATGACCTAAAGTGACTTTATAAATTATATCCCAAACTATAGAGGTTTATACTCATTAGTAATTCAGTAAGTAGATTCTAAAAATATAATAGATTCAATTAATATATTTAAAAACTAATAAAATGAACAAGTGACTCAAAGTCATTTTAAGGCTGAAAAACTTCATATGAATTGTAACAGAAGCAAGAACAATCATATTTTCTGGTTCTGGAGGAGGACAAAAATGTTCCTACTGGACCACATTATTTCTTAGCATTTCCAAAAGATAGAGCCCAAACTAGACCTTGATTGACTTCATAAGTAGGACTGGAAACAACCCAACCCATGAGTTTCCCCTGATGTATTTGCTGATGTAAACATAGGTGTCCAAGGTGTCCATGTACTCTGAAAATGTTACTCTAATGGGAGATCTGTCCCCTTCCAAATCTACTTTTGTCTTGACCCATCTTGACCCCAACCAAGTCTAATTTTTTTCTGCTCCCTTTTTTCTTCTCTCCCTATCATAAGCATCCATGCCCAGAGGAAAAGTATACTTTTACCAACACACAATTCTGAACCAGTGGAATTTGTTCTTACAATGGGGTCTTTTGTCGCAGTTTCCCCTTGTTAATATCCTCCTTCTTAATCCTTCCTGCTCAAGCTGCCATGTACAGGGAAAACCTGCTCTCATGGAAGAATCTGCCTTGTCTCTTGCCTCTGCATAAAAGCATGGGAGCGGTTTAAAGTATCACTTATTCCAGGGGCATTTGTCCTTGTTAATGGGTGTAACTTTAGAGTTTGCACGTTATTTCATGTTTATAGACTTTAAGAAATTCTCAAATTCCTTTGAGATAGGTATTCATAACCTCATTACGCAGATGAGTTAAAGCATATATGGCTCAGTGCCCCGTCTCTAGTCACAGGGCTAATAGGTACGGAGCCTGCGTGTGAGGATAGCTTTTGCTAAAATTAGTGGTTGAAACACAGACTTAGAGCCTTGTCTAAATAGAATAATCCTGGTGTGCGAGAATTTCCGGCAGATCAGATATGGTGAAAAGAGAAAGGCAAACCTTTCTGGAATCTGTCAGATTTAGGTCGATTGTATTTAATTTCATTGTTACAGATGTATCTTTATAAATATCCAAATATAATTATCTGATACTGAAGTAATGCCATTTGATGGATGGGAAGAATACTGTGGGATGGCGGCTTGAAAGCACCCTTCAGGCCTGAGCTTTTAGCTAGCAAGTCACATTGAAGACTACTGTGTTTCTTAACATGCAAATAATCTCCTAACTTTGTTTTCTTCTCCATTTCTTCGTGCCACTTTTTGTCTCCATATCTATCCTGATTTTGTTTACATATGTCATCATGCTTAGTATTTCAAGGAAATGATGGATGGATTCCTGGCTTGATCATTTTACTCTTCTGCAGCCCAAAATCTGCCATTGAAACAATTCAGAACAAACTGACTTTTCAGCATACATGTTATGAACTGAATGTCTGTGTTCCTCCAAAATTCATATGCCAAAGCCCTAATCCCCAGCATGATGGTACTTGCAGGTGGAGCCTTTGGGAGATAGTAGGTTTAGATGGGTCATGATGGGATTAGCGTTCTCAGAGGCGAGACCAGAACTCCTATCCTCTGAGATCAATAGTGTTAATGTATTGATTTAATATATGATAAAACAGGTGGGGAAAGTTAAGTTCTTACCTGAAATTTCATGCAGTGGAGGCAGATTTTAGCCCTAAAAATTTGACTCCATTGTATAGTTTGCTATAATTCACAGTTCACTCAGTGGTGTGGAATGTAGCACCTGCACATAGGAAATAGCCTAACCTCAAGAATAAATTTATTACCACAAGAGATCCTAGCATACAGCCTGAACTATGCAAGAGTTCTTTAAGTCTGTGGCACTTTACCAAGATACTATAGACTGAGTGGCTACATTTGCACTGTATTTTAATTATGTTTTCTTCCAAGTTGTCACCGGCATGATTTTGACGGCTGAATATTTTATTCTGAGCCCTGAAACTGAGATGAAGCTTAGTGATACCCTCAGTGATAATTATAGGAAAAGGGATGTTTGTGGTAGAAAATCCAGAACCATCCTGCAGGCCCACAAGATGCAGTTTGACAGGCTTGCTTGAAGTTCTCACACTCGGAAAGGAAGTCCTACTTGCTCATGCGTTTGGCAGAGAGCCCATTGAAACTGCTTTTGTTTTGTTGAGAGCAACTGATCTGTGGGGAATGCTGGGATACAGAAGAGATCAAGAGGACACTTTCCAAGGTCCGGGATACTGTAGAAACCTATAAAGGCAGCAGTTTTGGAATAGGTATGCAGGACATCAGGGTGCAGGAGCTATGTGGGGAAGCCTGGATGGGGGTGACCAAAGTTTCACTTCTAGGCTCTTGCAGGTTCTATATGGAATCATTCATTCAGTGTTATTTTTTCAAAGATGGGGATAAAATAATAAAACTCTATTGACCTGAACCCTGTTTTTCAGTCTTCCTATTTGTGTTGTCTCTAATGCTGCAAGACGAAAATAAAATAGTAAGAAAAATAGTAACAGCTTCCATGTAAGGAGCATCTCTAATGGGCCAGGCACTGATTTAGGACTTTAATAGTTTATCTGATGGGCTTTTTACAGAACCCCACAGATATTAATGCTTGTTTTATATATCTAAGCAGAAATATGGGCTCAGAGAGAGTTCCTGATCACATAGCTATAAATAATAGAATTGATTTTCAAAGCTGTGTTTGTTTATTCTAAAGTCAATTCAAGAACAAAAACATTTGCCAATAACTAATAACTAATATATTGTATTCTCTAGTCCCATATAGAGTTCAACTTCTGTAGCCGTAATAACTGTCTCAGTAAACCAGTTAACTTCTTTTCATTAGGTAAGTTTTGTTACTTCTTTTAGGTCCTAGGAGTAAACTAGGGGTTATTTTTATCACCTGTCATAATCAAAGCATACCAGCTCACCACCAGTTTCACCAGGATCCTGGTGGGTCATACACCTCTCTTAGTCAAGCTAGAACGGTTACTCTGTTCTCATTTGTGAGACAGAATTTGTGTTTATTATCAATCAAAATGTCGTTGAGATTGCAAATATGCAGATGAACAATTTTAGAAATGTGTTTATATTCCATTTTGTTCTTTTAGGCTAGGTTTTGTGCTTGGTGGTTGAGAGATAATTGCACATTTTTTAGGACATCTCAAAGATATAACTGAATATCAAATTTCTCTTTATTCCATGAACTCTTTAAGTCATTTTTGATAAAAACTTTTACATTTCACGTTTTAATATCCAGGTTCATTTAGATACAATTTGACATTGCTTCAAACTCACATAAAGATAGAAACATTGAGATGAAACCACTGGTATTTATGAAAATTGCTTTGCTGGATTAGCCTATTTAGAACCCCTCAGCCCTGTGAGATAGAATTTCAGTCTAAATAGGTTTGCTTTCCTCAATTGATGAGTCCCAAATCCTAGTTTTTGGCACAGTTCCTTTGGATGAGGACTCAGTACTGAGCCTTGTCCCTAAGCCAGACAAATGAGCCTTCTGTTTGAAATATAACATATATCTAAAACAATGCTTCCTGAACATTTTCATCTTTTGGATTGTGATCCATTTTGTGGTTACCACTAAAAATATTGCTGTTAAATCTTGAGAAGCAGACATGAGTATGCCTTTCTATTCTTCTATGGATGAAAGGCAGTTTCACCTCAGGGTTAAAGAAACAACAATGTTCTACTCAAATGGAGGGAAGGTAGAAAGATATCTGTTGTTTTATTTGATGAATTCTGGAATCAAGTCTTAGATTTGCCTTCACACTACCAAGTTAAAGAAATTAAGGATGATGCAAAATGCAGAATATTTAATATTTAATATTAATTAATATGAATATTTAATATTTAAGTTTCAGATATATGGCATTATAATTTGATATTCATATACACTCCAAAGTGGCCACCATAATTCCCATTCTAGTTACCATTCATCTAGTTACCGTTCATCACCATACACTTGTACTCTTTCACCCATTTTTATCCACCCTTCAGCCCCCTTCTCCTTTGATAGCCATCAATCTGACCTTTGTGTCTGTGAGTTTGTATTTGTTTTGGGGTTTTTTTTTGGTGGTTGGCTTTTTAGATTCCACATATAAGTAAAACCATATAGTGTTTTTCATCCTGTTTGACTTGTTTTACTTAGCAGGATGCCCTCAAGGTCCATCCATATTGTTACAAATGGCAAGATTTCTTTTTTTATGAGTGAGTGGTATTCCATTATATCTGTATGTATACATACCACACACATACACACATACCACATCTTCTTTATCCATTCATTCACTAGTGGACACTTAAGTTTTTTTTTTCACCCCATATCTTGGCTCTTGTAATTAATGCTGCAATGAGCGCAGGGGTATGTATATTTCTTTGAGTTAGCTTTTATGTATTCTTTGGGTAAATACCCAGAAGTGAATAGTTGGACCATAAGGTAATTTTATTCTTAATTTTTTGAAGATGTCCATCCAGTTTTCCATAGTGGCTGCACCAATTTAAGTTCCCTTTTCTCTATATTCTCTCCAACACTTACAGTTTCTGTCTTTTTGATAAAACCTATTCAGAAAAGTGTGAGGTGATACCTCATTATGGTTTTGATTTGTATTTCCCTGATAATTAGTGATGTTGGACATCTTTCCATGTGCCTATTTCAATAAATGGTATTGGGAAAAATGGATGTGCAAAAGAATGAAACTGGATCATTATCTTACACCATATACAAAAATTAACTCAAAGTGAATAAAAGACTTGAATGTAAAACCTAGGCCATAAGTTTTCCAGAAGAAACATAGGTGGTAAGCTCTTTGACATTTACCTTAGTGATGATGCTTTGGATATGATTACAAATACAAGGGAAGCAAAGGCAAAAAGAAATAAAACTGACACATTCTACTTTATTAGTGATCCATTTTTACTACTTTTTCTTGAGAATCAGTATCTGAGGAAGGAGCAAGAACTAGTTGCTACTAGAATGCCTTGGCTATATCTGCCTGTAAAGAGTGATCAATGACATAAACAGAACTTTTTTGGGTCTGAAGGTATAGAGGCAGGTAAGAGGAGATTATCTAATATTGATGTGGCAAACATTTCAAATCTTGGAGTCTGGGTATGCAGCCTGGGTAGCATGCTGAGTAGGAGATTGATTGCTTTACCAGTTATTTCTGGATGTTGATATGCCCAGGATATAATGGAGAGTGGTGTTATAATCATCTGACCTTCTGGACATCTCCCTCCATCCAGGCTGCCAAGACCAGCAGCATTGGATGGAACCAGAGGAAGTAATGGGGATCATGCCCACTCACTTACATCCTTACCGCATATCAATTCTTTGCACTCCTTATTAGCTACTTTTGGAGTAAATAAGAATAAAAGCAACATTGAATTGAAGCCAAGTCTTCATTCTTGCCCATCACCAACATATGAGTGAACTTTGAAATCTGACTCTTTCACTTAAAATTCACAGATTGTTGTATGGGCTAACAAATATCTTGAACCCCAACTTATTTGACTTTAAATAAAAAGACAAATTCCTAAATATGATGATACATAAAGAAATAAACAGGTAATCCTTAGGTAAGAAACAAATTGTTTGCTCCCTGACTGTGAAATGCAGATATTCTGAATTACACACTGGTTCCATTTTTCCAACTCTAGGATATACATAATGTGGACAAGGACAGGAAAAATATTTTAAAGCATGAATTTTACATAAAAAACATTAAATGAATGTAAGCAATAAAGACAAAAGCTGTGAGTAAACACAATTAAGTTTGGGAGGATTTTATTCATGCCCATAGAGAATTAATTGAAAAATATATATGTAGCTCTTAAAAGGTAGAAAGTGTGCAAAAAAAATCATTTTTCACAATAACAAAATCTTTGTTATTTTGAAGCTTTGAAGTTGCCAAGGTGCTGAAAATAAGACTTTCCAAAAATGTCTTGGCTATTCTCTAGTCCCAACTGCTATCCAATCTACAGTTTAACTCTAAAAACATTATTCGCTACATCAGGCTTCACTAACTGCCTTATTAAGAACATATTTTTCATTTTCCCAAGGCTTCAATATCATGATTATATTATTATATTATTCAAGACCATCATGGTTGCAAGAGATAGTGATGAAATTATAATTTTTCTAAGCCTTCAGGTATATGTGTACTTGAAGCCAAATATGGATTTGAAGAATCAATAGCTCTAACTGTTCAAAACATTCATTTTTGGGGGCTCCATGCCAGAATAGGGAGAGCGATATGCTTGTTGCTGGCTAATATTTAAGTTGTTGACTGGAGTTCAGAGTCAAATAGACCCTGGTACAAATCCCAATTCTGTCAGTTACTAGTTTTCTGATATTGGGACATTACTAAATTTCTCTGAGCTTCTGTTTTTCTTATATATGAAATTGGTTAGCAGGAAAATTCTATGAGAGAGAAGACACATTACCACGTTCTTTTTTGGGGATGTTATAAAGCTCTGGGAAGAGCCAGATCATACGGAAGAGTTTGTGTGAGCAGCCAGACAAGCAATATACCACGTAAGGTACTGAGTTGATCCAGAACATCTTGCTCTGTGGGTTGGGGTCTTTTCAGACAACATGATGACATAGAAAGAACTGGATAGAAAAAATACCGAAAGAGTAACTAAGAACATAAGCAGGAATACTTCTATTCTCGTTTGCTAAGTGAAGAGTAACACCAGATCTACTCAGTGATATCACCGCGAGTTCTGCTCTCTCTCAATCAGGAAATATTCAGTGGTAAAATAGTGCGACACCAGAAGTGCTATGAATACATACTAATGTAAATATTAGAGACCTTTTTAGATTGCGCTTGAATTTTGTTTTATTCTGACATGTATTTTCAGACATGTGAATTACTGAAAGAGTATGCTGAGTTTAAAAAGAAAAGACACATGAATTAAATTATACAATCAACAGAAGCCATAGATTCAGATCTGTATCAAAGAAATTAGACACATAGAGATTATTTAGGAGCTCTCAAAGCCTGAAGCAGAGAAATGTACAAGGCCCAGGTCTCTAGGAAGCAAAAGAACAGAGCATTTTTGAGTATAATCATATACCAAGGAAATTTCTTAGCCCAACTTCTCAGTACATGATCCTACTCAGGGTCACTCAAGAAGAAAATTGCATATATACATGGTAGTTTTCCTCTCTAGCGAAAATCTGAAAGCAATTTATCTTTCATAGTATGCAAAGGCAATAATAGAGTATATTTTCAAAGAAAAGGTTATGTTGCTTCAGGGAAGCTCTTGAGACTTAGCCAAAAATTTTTTTTTTCCAATTTAAAGCTGTTTTGTTCTCTAATAGTCCACAACAGATTAAAGCTATTATTAAACTGTTTTTCTTACTAAAAACCTTAACCTGAATTTTTTTCTTTTTCAAACTCATCAAGATTAATTAACAAAATACAATATAAGGAAAATAATAGTCAAAAATAAAAGGGGTTACTGGTGAGACATTAAATTTCTTCAAATTCTAAGGAAATATTGAACCCATGACTTATTTGTCTTTGGTCTTGTAATTTATGTCATTTATTTGTTTTTAGTTTTCTTGAATCAACTCACTGTAATGATTTCAGCAGTATGTACATGCTGGGAAGAAAGAAATGTTTTTCAGAGATGCTACTTACCTATTCCAGTTCTGTTGCTCTGTAAAAAACCATCCCCAAACTTAGTATCTTAAAACAACAACCACCATATTTTTCTGCTAGTCTTGTTCGGAGTCTTTTATGTTGCTGCAGTAAGGTAGCAACTAAGCCTGGAATGTCTAAATGGCTCACTCTGTTGAATGACAGGGGCATCTATATGGCTAGGACTTTTTCTCCACTTGGCCTCTCCCCTTGGCTAGACTTGACCTCTTTACATGGTGGTCAAGTTGCCAGAGGAGGCAAAATGGATTCTGTCTCTTGATGGGAAGAGTGTGAAGAATTTAGGTCATCACACCTAGCTTTAAATATTGTTATTTGCTGTGATGTCTTTTTCCTCTGTTTTTTTTTCTTTTCTTTTCTTTTTCTTTTTCTTTTTCTTCCTTATCCTCAAATCTTATCATTTGTAGTCTATCTCCAAAGAAATGAGAGATTTCATACAGAGTTGCCTCTTTCCCTGTATGGTACCAAAACTTTGGCATTCCTAGAGGACCTCTTGGAAACCAGGAGCATAGTTTCGACCCCAGGCTGAGTATCAACAAATAAGGGTTAGCTCAGTGATGACGGTCAAGTCTGTGAGATTGCTGAAAAAGAGTAAAGGAAGCTGGTTTAAAAGAGACCCCAAATATTGGCCAGGATCCAGCCTGAGCCCTGCCAAGTCCACAATGTGAATGTTCAACAAACAGACACATTACTGCTGACTCTGCTTGCCAGGACAAGGCAACTCTGTTCTTCCCTCTCCACACCCACAGCATAGCACATCCCTAGATAATGACAGGTTTCATCTTTGTTAAGTAAATCACATTGGTGTTACAGCACTTCCATAAACTCCTTGACCTTTCCAAATTTGCAAAAAACAAAGCATTATGAGTATTTCACCATGAAGTTTAAACCAGTTGCTTAGGGTGTTTTCTTAAATGGTCATATCTGTAGGTACACCCTAATCTTAATTATTGCATAATAAATAATGTGAATTTTTATCAAAGAGCAGCATTGATTTTTCTTTGAGGTAGATATGGGCTAATTATTTCTTCTTTTTTTCTGAGAAGACTAAGGAATCCTGGAAGTCATAGTTCCAATCAGTATTCCTAGATATAAAGCTTGCATTTTTTTTTTTTTTTTGCACAACTTTTGACATTAGTCACTACCAACCCAATAACTAGTTTCTGAATCTTGAAGTGGCCTTAATTATAAAATGCATATGGAGATTTTCAGTCATTATTCTAACAATTTTTAGCCTGATCAACATAAATCAAACCAGTTTCAGTAGAAATCAGTAAAGAGTATTGTTGACATTATGAAGATCATTCCGTATTATGCTGGTTAAGTGAATGACTTTGGCTTGAGGATTTTCCTGATCCTTCAAAGAAGAATTTAGAGTGAGGTTGGAGAAATAGATCCCTTACCTAGCAATGGAGACAGTAAGGTCTGACAAAACAGCCTGGACAAACTCATAACCAAGTCCGTATCCAATGGCAAAATTGAGGGCAGAGTTTTGGTTATAAAATGTTGTTGACTATTCTATGATACTGGAATGATAAGTACCAAAATGAGTACTAAGGTCCTAAATAAAAGATGAGTAGAGGATGAAGGGGATAGTTATCTTAATAAAAATGACTTCCATTCTTTCTTTATCTCATCAAATGTCTTTGTGACCTCACAATGGAAAGGTATTGTATTTAGGGATAAGTACCAGGGCTTCATGCAGAAGTAGAAATTTTGAAAGAAAGCAGGAATCAGTAGGAGATAAAAGCTATCCTATGAAGTAGAGACCTATATACCTTTGATTTTAGTCCCCTTGATTATGCTGGTATCTTCTTTCTTTATTCTGCTTAGTCTCTTAGCATTTTAATTATTATTTTTCTCTCATTTGTAATTACATGCATGTACTTAGGCTGGTCCTTTATCCTTTCTCTGACTGTATATTGAGCACTTGAAGAGCAGCAAAGCCATTTTCTATTCCCATTGTCATTTTCTCTTCCCTAATCGTTTTTGGGGTTCTTTGGGATCTAGTATATACTCTTAATTGATAAAGGGAAATTGCCATATTCTAAATTAATATGAAGAGTGTGAACCTGTTCAAAATTCCATGATGACCATTGAGGGAAGATAATGACTTCTACACTTTGTGCCACAATTTGTACATGTGATAGTTAAGCAAGGAAACAGATCTGTTTTTGAGTCCAGGTTTCATTGGAACTAACTACAGGCAGCCTACATAATGTTGTAAGCCTAGGTAGCATCACCAATAACACGAGGATAATAATAATATATATCTCATTATGTGGTTAAAAGAATTAATTGAGGTAATATATGCAAAGCATTCAAAGTGTCTGGATAAAGTTGGACTCAGTAAGTGTTAGCTCTGTTCATTATCATCATTATCATCATCATTGCACTGTACCTACCCTTTTTATGTGCTCCAGTCTTTGAAATTTACAACACCCACTGATGTTGACCCATATTTAAAAAAAAAAAAAAAAAACCCAGCTAGCATGATCCTGAGCCAAGTAAATATGTAGTTAAAAGTATCTCTTTTGAAAAATTTTGTCATTTTCTAGTCATTGCTATGAAGGCTTTTATGAAACTTAAAATCATATGCCTGCTCTTTCTTTTGTATTGAACATACCACCATTTGAAGACACCAACATTTACAAATCTCAATTTGTAAATGACTGTATTACTCTTTCCATTGTACTTTTGTCACAATACCTGCTTGGAATTTTATCTCACTGGATGACATTTCTACTGCTCATTGTCCTTTTTTAGGATTGTTATTAACCATGTGTGCCCAAGCCCCAAGGTCATTTGGTGGTGACATGTTATAAATAACATTATTACTGTAATTAAAAGGTTGTATCAGAGTGGCTTGGGAGGGAAATGTCCTCACCTTTGGCTTGCAGTCAGGCTCGGGTCACTGAGTTCTGTAACACTATTTACTATAGCTGACCAAATACTCTTCTTTTGGATAAGGTGATAATTTTCACAATAGACCTGCCCGGTACTTGACTGGTGTGATTTAGTCTTATTCCAAGTAAATTGTAAAATCAAAAATATTCATTGGTGGCTTACTGTGCCTTTTAATTTGGTTTTATCCGGATTCTTCAAACTTTATAAGAATCTATCAAAACTATATAGGTCTCCAAATTTAACCTTGTCAATATGTACAATAAAATATTTACATATTAGAGAAATAACAAAATATGATCATAATGAAATACATTGTTTAATTACTTTGTAATATATTATCTTGTGCCATCAATGAGTAACATGGTGACCATTAATCTGAATTTATTTCCAGCATTTCTGCCTCCTCACTCACTATCAGATAAGTTGCCATTGCTATAGATAGAACAATCAGGGGCAGAATGTTCTGGGGCTTGGGTATGTGTACTTATCTCTGTAATTTTACAAAAAAAAATCTGATTCTCTATGTCTTCCTTCTCTACTGCCTTTGGCACCTACAGAGGGACTCTATCTTTCTCCCTACTTCTCCTTCTCTTTTTGTTAGTTGTGTATTGTCTCCATATTAATAGAGGTCATTGCATGAAAAAAAAAAAAAAAACAGAAAGAATAAAATAGAAGTTCTCTTACACTCCTATAAAACCCATTTTTTTTTAAAGATTTTATTTATTTATTTGACAGAGAGAGATCACAAGTAGGCAGAGAGGCAGGCAGAGAGAGGGAAGGGAAGCAGGCCCCCCCTGCTGAGCAGAAAGCCCGATGCGGGACTCGATCCCAGGACCCTGAGATCATGACCTGAGCTGAAGGCAGCGGCTTAATCCACTGAGCCACCCAGGCGCCCCTATAAAACCTATTTTTAAAACTTTATTTGCTTTACTTTTTATTTCTTCTTTTATTTTTCTAATGATTCAAAGTTAAAGTGAGTAGAATTCTGTAATGAGCATGGGTTTGCATACAGAATAAGTAAAGATTATTTTTGCATTATTCAAGTAAAATATTTAAAGTGGATAAGATAGAGTAATATTTGAAAACTGACCTCCCTGGCTAGTTTTAAATATCTTTAAATAAGGGTGTTTGAGATTTAATTTGTTCAGGTTGAGAAATACTTTGAAGATAAATAATCTAATGGGTATTTATTCAGTCAATACTGAATAAAATAGGTGAGCTAGTATATATTTCTACTCATAACATAGTAGCCCCTCCTGATAATTAATGCAATGATCTACTGTGCTTTATGGATATTATAGAAGGGATGGAAATTTAACCATTAGTAATGAAACATCTATAACACTCAATTATTCAGCTGACTTCTTCACTGAATCATCAACATTTATTAGAGCTATACACAATAGTTTTTTAATGGGTTTAATGCAGAACTATAAAGATTTTAAATTAATTATTGATAGTTATTTATGAAAGTTATTTGAAATTTTTCATATAATTGTATTCTTTTCCGGTCTAGATATGAAAGGAATGAGAAAAGATATGATCCAAGAGCTATGAACATACTTTGGGAAGACTATTAAAGGAATGCATCATAATGTGTCACTGGTAAAAAAAAATTTTATATCAAATTTTAATTTAATTGCATGACCATATTCATTAAAATATACCTTTGCTGTAAAATGAAATAAGGAAACTACTTAAAAATAGAGCAATTTATTCTACTACCATATTTACATTTTGATTTTATTGGCCCCTAAGAGAATTCATTTCAAGTCCAGGAAATATTCTGTTTTTTGACTCGGTCACTTAAGGTCAACCCTGAGAAAGACTGTCTTGGTTAAGCACCAACATTTCCATTATGGCATCTAGATTAACATGCAGTAAATTTATATAGGACAAGATGACCCAACAAAAACATACTTCCAATTCACTCCATATTTCAATTTGTGCTAGCTATTTGATTACACATTAACAAATGATAATAAATTTCTCTCACGAGAATTTGGTTCAATGTCAATCTGACTTAAAAAAAAAAAAACCAAACCCAAAGCTGCCCAGTCAAATTAATTCTGCCTTGACATACTTGTCATTAGCTATTGAAATTTGATCTCATAATGCTTAATGTATTGTTCTTCATTGCACCTTAATGTGAACAGATTGTATTTTATTGAGGAAAAACTTGTAGTATCTCTATAAGCTTAATATTTAAAAATGTGAAAAAGATTCCGTATTTCTGTGTGGCCCCATAGTACCTTGTTGTTTCTGTGTCTCATTTATTCTTTTGGTCTGGCCAAGAGCAGGGCAATGAAAGAGGGGGAATGGAAGGCATTCTGGTATCTTTTGCTGACTCCTCAATAGTTGGGGTTTGTACAAGATCGCAGATCAGAAAGAATTTTAAACTCTAGTGCATTTGAGCTTACAACTTCTGCTTGAGCTATGTGACAAGAGTTTGAGATGCCCTTCCAAATGCGCCCAGCTTAAGTTACAAAAAAATGTTAATAGCTTTGACCTCTTCAACTATTACATGAAGAAAAGTCTCTACTTACTTAAGGGCCACCCTATTGTAATCTCTATCTTTGAAGTGAGTCACGTATTTATTTCCTCTCAGGAAAGTTTAAACCAAAATATGCTTCATCGGTAGGATTACTTTTTACTTGAAGAACTCCAGGCATCTGAGATTTGGGCAGGATGATTAAAAGATACCAAATTAATGCATTAATTTGAAAAATGTGTGCAAAGTACTAACCTAAGTTACTACCAACCCACCAAGTCTTCACGTACTCTCCTGTGTTCTAGCAAATAGGCGTTTTGTTTGCAAACTGAATGCAAGTGAATATGTTGAAACTGAGTTTTTGACATAACCACCTTAGACAATGGCCTATACCTTCCTAAAAACAAGAGATTGTGATTGCTGATAAAACAAGCCAATAGACAACCTAAATACTGTTTAACTGATGAAAACCTTATCTGTTAAGCTTACATTAGATTTAAGAATATTTGAAATATATTACAAGTTAGGAGTATTTGAAATGAGGACTTACCAGGATTGTTCACTGTGATATCAGGGATGTTCAGTATGGAAGGCCCTAGAATTCAAACTACTCCTTAGGAAACAGAACCTAGTCCTAAATCATGTCTCTGATCATCTTGTAGGCCCTTTCCATTAAATTGTAATAACAGTGATAATGAAACATTTATTAAATTTTTGCTCCATTAAGGAGTTTTGATGAGCTGTTGTTACCAGAGAAAATTTAAAACCTGACAGAATCATCTCTGAGGCTGTTCCCTGTCCTAGATATTTCCTTAGATCCATAACAATGAATGTTGGGTGACTGACAGATTAGAATCAGAGACAAATGGAAATGTATACTTGACTTTCCTCTATTGTATTTTATTGGTGTTCATTTTTAAATCTGTCAAATCAGAACCTTGTGTGGTCTTTCATAGTTGAACTTGAATTGCAGTGCTTTTTTGTTTGTTGATAACATCATTCAACTAATGGAGTGATGGATATTGTGAAATATGGAGGCTCTTTTCTGATTTCACTTATCAAATGCAGGAGACATACAAAAGACTAAGAAATTGATGTTTCATGCTTTTTCTTTCTTTCTTTCTTTCTTTTTTTTTTTTTTTAAGATTTTATTTGTTTATTTGACAGGCAGAAATCACAAGTAGGCAGAGAGGCAGGCAGAGGGAGAGGGGGAAGCAGGCTCCCCACTGAGCAGAGAGCCTGATGTGGGGCTTGATCCCCAGACCCTGAGATCATGACCTAAGCCGAAGGCAGAGGCTTAACCATCTAAGCCACCCAGGTGCCCCAATGTTTCATTATTTTTCTATCAGTGAGGTTCCATGACTTCATATCAGCCTCTGAGTGTAGCTAAGTAATCATTGTAGATGTCTCCATTTTTAGGTTCTGGGCTGGTAACACTCTCTGTAATAATTTTTATTAAATTGTATGTATTAATTTTTATGTTTGTATATGTTAGTGTCAGGTGATAATACTCTTCAGTGGAGAAAGTAAACAGTGCTCAATTTTTCCATTGCCAGAAACTAGTTTGCCTATCAGGAAGGCACCCTATTAGACAGACTGACCCAGTTGATTCTACCAATGTTGAGTTAAAATTAGTGAAAGTCAGGTTTCCTAAAGAAGCTAAAAAACATCTTGTGTGAAATACTAAGACCCTGAATGTCAGAGCCTGAGCTCTTCAAATAATGGTGAATTTATTTAACAGATGGCCGTTTTTCCCCATATAAACACTTTGATGCATTGCTGTGTGGAGCTAGTGGTCCTTGGTAGTTGACACACTCTCTGTTCTTCACGTAAAGTGTTTAATTGTGTGGACTGATATATACTTAAACAGATACGACTAGGATTCCCTAGAAAAGTGGATTTACACATTTTTGACCATGACCGACAGTGTGGAACGCATTCTGTTCCCCATCATGTCCTAAAACATACACACACATAAGAGTCCTATGTAAGTAAAATGAAATCACAAATACTTAACAAAAAAATGTTCTACCTGTGATTCTGGCCTATTCTTATGTAACTTTTTAAAATGCTAACTTCTGTTGTTTTCCTTTTACATGTGAAAAAATGTATATATAACTTGATTGAGTCAAAAGAATACATAAACACTTTATGATGCATAGTCATAAAATAAATGCCTTCACATAGAATATTATGAACACTAGTAGAATCCTCTCTGTTCTTCTTAGTATCAACCCCTGCCTCGTGCACAGAGGTTGATACTCTCCTAAAGTTCTTTTAATTGTACACTTGCTTTTCTTTTTAGATTTATCACATCTATTTAAATTCTCAAACAGTGCATTTAACTTTGATTATAAATACTATTCTTCTTTGCCTTTTTTTCTTCCCTAAATGTTGTGTTTCAAAGATCAACCATTTTATTCATTCAATTAAAATTTCTTTATTGAATGCAGACTGTATGCCAGATCTCCTGCCACATGCTTAGTGTACATCACCCAAAGAAGAATTTCCACTCTTAAGGAACGTAGGCTCTATTGAGAAGAGACTGATAATAGATGTAATAAGTAAATATATCTTAGAAGGAGAGGTCTGTTAAGGAAAGAGTAGAGTAGGATTAGGATAATCCAAAGTACTAAGAATCCAGAGGTCGATGGCAGTCTTGGAAGGATTGCTCATGATGGGCCTTGTTGAGGAGCTTGCTTTTGACCAAAATAAGCAGCCAAGCAACCACGCCAACAAGTTGCAGATGAGTTTGGTGGTAATTTACTTACTTTCACTGCTGTATAGTATTGTATGGTATAAATGTACCATACTTAATCCTTTCCCTTCTTTGACTAGTTGTGACATTAGAAATAGTCTTCTGTTATCTCCTGGGACACATGTATAAGGATTTCTCTAGAAGTAGAATTTCTAAGACACAGAGTATTCAAAGTTTAACTTAAGATAGGGCCAAATTTATTTTCCATGCAGTTAGCCAATTTTCACTCCCAGGAACAACGCTTAAGATTTCCTGCAGTCCATGTTTGACATTCAACATTATCACATTTTAAAATTTTGCCATATAGTGGCTCTAAAGTATTTTTTTAGCTTTAATTTACTTCATATCTATTGAAGTGAGTACCTTTTAATATAAATAATGGCCTTTCCTGTCTTCTCTACTGTCTCTGAGTTTTGCCCATTTTCTGCCAGATTATTTTTATTTTTTCTCATTATTTATATAATCCAGATCATCTCCACATCTCAAGATCCTTAACTTAGTTACATCTACAATCACTTTTTTTCTTTTTCTTTTTTTGTTTTTTTCTTTTTTGGCCAACTAAGGTAATATTCCCAGGTTCTGAAGATTAGGACATGGACATACCTTTTCGAGGGCCACCATTCAGCCCTCTAAAGTAGGCTTGGTATATTTCTTGTACTCCAGCATTACTTTCTGGCCATATGTTCCTTTATTTCTGTGCAAAATTACTACTGATTTGAAACTGAAGCCATCTTGTTATGCTATCCTATGCTTTCCTTTTTTGCTTTAATTTGCAATTTTTCTCATCTTCAAATTTGCATCTTCATAGATAACTCAATTAATACTCATTTTCTATGTGTCATCCTGACATCACTACTACCTTCACCTCCTCTCCAGTGGGACCACCCATACAATGACTACCCTGGGGCCTTGTTATGACTCCAGGTTTTTACCTCTTTACCTTTACATGTCATTTTTAAGTTCTACACATCCACATGTCCTTCCAGGTTTCTTATTCTTTAACTTGCGCCACATGCGCTCTTTAGCATCACTGATTCCTGGAGCTTCCTGATCCTCCTTTTCATCCTCTTCCTAAGTTCCCTCTTCACTGGAATGCTGTCTGGCTCACAACAAGTGCTCTATAATTTCTGTCTGGTGGTGGCAGCAGAAGTGTGAGTGCCCACATTCATATTCCATCAGCTCAACCACTTCCTTTTTAATTCTCTTGTCCCTTCGCCCTTCCATTCCTTTACTTGACCAACTCCAAACCTTAAATAATTACAACAGAACTGACATAGTCCTTACCTTTGGGCCTTCAGGCTGGTTGCAGAGAGAGACATGAATTAGTCATGAAGAATGTCATTAGTATTCTGAAAGCAAATGTACAGGAAGCTAGTCTAGGGGAGATTAAGTATTCCTGAAAAGGTGACATCAAAACTGAGACGTGGACAGTGCTAACAACTGGCTAAATGAATAATGAGGGAAGAGAGTTGCAGCAGTTGGAGAAACATGCATAAAGGCCAGATTATCAGGTTATTCTGGTCTCAGTTTAGGCACTACTTTCTCTAGGATGCCTTCCCTGACTTCCTGTGTCTAAGTCAAGCATCCTTTCTTTGTGCTTCCTCAGGAATCTTCAGTTCTATTTTCTCAGCATGTCTCAAAATATGTTTGCCTGTTTTCTTGACTTTCTTCCCTACTGGGATCTGGAAGGAGTTTCATGTTTGACTTGTTCCTCAAAATATCCTTGTGGCTACAAAGCATCTGACATATAAGAGAAGCTTAAGAAAATCAGTCAACTAATTGAATAGATCAGGGGGTGAAAAGGTTCCAAAGGTCAACAACTCTGTGGATGTAGATAGAGGCCAAGAGATTTGCTTTGCCTTTGTTGTGGTCATATTAATGGATGTATTCAAATTGGGTGAATTCAAGGCAATGCATTCCTGAGCATGGCCATTATTTGAGGCACTGTTGAAATATCACTTACTCTTCTTCACTCACATGTTACAGTGATACTACTCTTATTTATCAAAGGAAATCTCATTCAAAATAAATAATGTGCAGAGTATGTTTGGGTAGCATTTGAATATTCTTTTGGAGCAAGGATATTGTTTTTATATGTGTGTATCATTAGGACCGTTTCTTTCTCTTTCTCTCTCTCTCTCTCTTTTTTTTTTTTTTTTTTTTTTTTTTTTTACTTGCTGGATCACTGCAAGGTTTTGGGATCTGTAGCCATGAATGAGGAATTTGGAATTTGCCCTTCAAGAGAAGGGCAGTTCTCAATAGTACCTCAGTGTGTCATAGTCACTTATAAGATATTACCACCAAAAAATGATACTAATGTTTTCAGAGCTCTTGCAGTATTATCAGGGTTTTGGAAGAAAAGAGAGCAGTTGGGCAGCCTAGAAATTTCAGTGAAAACAGACCATTAGCACATCAACCTGTGGGATTGATGACAGATCAAGGGTTTTACCCCTTTTAGACACGTTAATGCAGTTGTAGGCT
The DNA here is from genome assembly GCF_030435805.1 of Mustela lutreola. NCBI lineage: Eukaryota > Metazoa > Chordata > Mammalia > Carnivora > Mustelidae > Mustela > Mustela lutreola. Next base: position 87,760,791 of record NC_081294.1, read on the forward strand.
TGTAAAAGCCCTTTAGAGGAAAGAGATTGGAGGAGGAGGTGCTGGCAGACACTGTTTTATTGTTTAGATTATTTTTGATGAAAATCTTTACTTTGAAGTTGTGGCATTAGTTAGGAATTTCCCTGCCAAGAGTTGACATCCTAAAACATTATCAAAGCAAATCTCATAATTTTGCTGTGAAGGCACCAAATTTCCAGTCACCTTGGAGGAGAAAAGTGTGTACCAGTCCACTTCCTGCACTGAAAAAGGGTATAACCATCCACAAGAGGTGCTAAATTATAGACATTGTGGCCTTTACATCAATGGAGAATAAAGATTGGTTGCAGGCTTCTTGACGCAATACTTCTGAAAGTTGAGTTAACACACACAATTTCCAGCATGGTACTTTCATGGCAGGATTTATAACTTTGGCTTTAGTTATCATCACTTATAATGTCTTTTAGGGGAAAACTGCAACTATCACATTATTCTATTTTTTTTAATAATTAAGGGGCAGTGAAGTGGAATGAACACTAGACTGAGAAATTTCAAGTTCTTAGGTAAGAACTCTTAGGTAAGTGCAGTCACTAATTTGGTAGACATCTTGGATAAACTACTATAGGTGTTTAGCAGTTCAACTAAAAAATGTGAAGAATGGACTCTCTGTCAACTGATCTCAAGTTGTATCCCTCAAAAATGTCCCTAACACTCCTGAAAGACCACTCAGTGGGGAGCAGAGAAGATACTTATATGGGGCTACATATTTCTAATTCCATTTTGATTAGAATCGCCACTTTCATCTCCTTAAATACTGGGCTTTCTTGGAATATTTTCTTTGGACAAATGGGTCCTCTGTTCATTTCTTTTTTTAAACAGTGGACTAAATGACCTCCAAGGGCCATAACCCATTGTTCTGTTCCGAGTCATTGTTTAAAACTTTCATAAATTCACATATTAAATTCCTTAAAAATTCACCTTAAGATGTTTCCAGAATAAGTCAGACTTAAAAAAAAAAATTCTCGGGAAGCCTGGGTGGCTCAGTTGATTAAGCAGCTGCCTTAGGCTCGGGTCATGATCCCAGCATCCTGGGATCGAGTCCCACATCGGGCTCCTTGCTCGGCAGGGAGCCTGCTTCTCCCTCTGCCTCTGCCTGCCATTCTGTCTGCCTGTGCTTGCTCTCTTTCCCTCTCTCTCTCTGACAAATAAATAAAACAAAACAAAACAAAAACCTCAAGGAAAATCATTTTAAATAATGTCATAAATTCCTCAATCTACAGTTTATCTTAAAAATGAGAATAACAATGTTTATCTTATTTTATAGCTAATCATGAATATTCATCTGAAATTAGATATTATCCTCAGAATAGAGCACCAGAAAGCACAAGAAGTGGCTTCTTATTCTGAGACTAATTGACTGAAAGCTAATAAAAAAAAATTTTTTTCAACCAGTACTGTTTGAATATCTACTATATACTAGCCAGGTACTTTTAGGTTTTGAGAATAAAACAACCCAAATGTCCCTGATCTTCAAGATATAGTTCAGTGGGAAAGATAGACACATGGATGATTAATTACAAAATAATAATGTATATGCAGAGATAGAAGTATATTGCATATAATTTTAAAATGGTAGTAAAGCAATAAGATCTGTGTTCCATTATTTCATTATTTATTATGGCTTCGAGCCTTATGACTTGTTTGAATTATGGCTCCACTCTTTTGTCTCTCTGTGTGTATGTGTATATGAAATGAGAAGAGGAAAAGTATCTGCTTCTTAGGAATTTTGTTGTGCCAGTTAAGTGTTACAACCACTGTCAAATACTTGGCACAAGGTCTGCATTAACTACTACTTACATGGGAACTGTTGTATTATGTAGATTTTTTCAATTTTTGTTTCCTGTGTACTAAGTATATGGAGATAATTTGTTCCTATATACCTTGGAAGAGGATGCCCTGACTGCTTTTGTTTCAGACTCTCTCTTCAAAGGTGTTATAGAGCAAATAGCCTTGGAAAATGGAGATGGTATCTCCCCCTAGACCAGTATATTCCATTAAAATAAAGACAATCTCTCTATCAGGGGCAAAAGTTAGGCCAGTTTATTGCCCATTATAAAGGATTCGAGTTTTCCCACACCTGGGTTTCCTTTTCTGTAGCACAATGTACAGCATGTGTACGTATCTCTTGGCCCACTTTGTGTCACCGTGTGGTAAGTGGGGCTTGGGCAGCTTGTCTGCCTGCTGATATTCTGTGAGTGCTAAAGTCTTGTCTCTGAACCAGGAGTCCTGTGTCTTTTTACAGCATCCATGACAGTGTCAGGCTAACATGCTTGCAAGAAGGATATCATCTCAGACCTTTCATAGTTCTTGATTGAATAGAGATTCTGAGGGAGAGATCTTACCCTATTCAGAGGTTTTTTAAACCATATTTCCTTTCTTTTTCAACAGTTTATTATGAAAAAGTTTAAACATGGGGCGCCTGGGTGGCTCAGTGGGTTAAAGCCTCTGCCTTCAGCTCAGGTCATGGTCTTGGGGTCCTGGGATCAAGCTCCGCATGAGGCTCTCTGCTCAGCGGGGAGCCTGCTTCCTCCTCTTTCTCTCTGCCTGCCTCTCTGCCTACTTGTGATCTCCATCTGTCAAATAAACAAATAGAATCTTTTTTAAAAAAAAGTTTAAACATATGTCTAGGGGAACATCTATATACCCACCGTTTAGATGATATCAGCAACAATTTAGTATGCTGCAGAAGGTTTTTTCTGAATATAAAGAATAACATTTTTATTTTTCTGTGATGATTATAACTGACATCTGTACCTCACAAAACTTTAGGTCTCATAATTAGAGATCAGAACACTGAGCCTCACCAAAGGTTTAGGAGCTTGCCTGAAGTCCTAATGGTAGAAATTATTTCAGCTTCTGAGTTACTTGATTCCATATTTCTGGTTTTTAATAAAAGAGTACATATTCATTTCATAAAATCAGGCAGGAATGACATTGACTCCACCTTTCTGCGTTGAGGTGAAGAGTGCTTAAACCTGGGACTAAAGATAGAATCAAGCTCACTGTCTTATTTAATCTGAATTATCTCTCACTGAAAATATAAACACCCAATTTAGGGACATCCTGAACTTGCCGATGGCTGCTCCTTTGAGGGTCCCTACCTCTGCTTTAACTGACGCCATCAGATTTATCTGTACCAGAAACACTGCTGTTACTCTGGTAGACCCTCAGTTTCCCCACGGGGTTCATGAGCAGCTGTGAGGAATTTTTTCCCTTGCCTTCACTACCAGGATGGGGACGGGAAGGGAGCACAGAAGCTCTGGGATGCGAGGGAGGAGAAGCTGTCCAGTGTCAGGAAGGTCTATTGTGGTCTGAAATGAAAGTAGAAGATAATAATTTAGGTAGTTGTGAATCAAGTGGCATTTATGGTCTGGTCTGGGGCCCATCCAAAATTTGTTCATGCTATTTTATGGGAAATACATTGATTTGTAAGTAAACTTCTGTTGATAACATGGGAAATTGTAAGTTGGAGTTAAATAGGTATATATAATCCTTAGTCTTTAACACTAACATTTGTAACTTTATAAGAAATATCATTCTTACTGCCTGTGAGTATATCATGACACACCATCCAGGAGCAGGCCTTATTGAGTTACTTGCATAATGTGTTCATTTTGAACCCCAGAATTGTGTTCACACCCGTCAGTGGGTCCACTCAATGAGATTCTTTGTTGGGGTCCATAAAAACAACAATACTTTCGACTGATTGTGTAAAACTGGTACTTAGGACAGTTAGCTGACATAGTGGGAGGTACTAAAAATATTCACTGATGAAATGATTGAGTGAACGAACCTATATTACAGGAACAATTTCATATGAATATATGTAAATATATACCACATTTCATCACTGTTAAGATGCAGTTTTTTTCATATTCTAATTAATATCTCTCAAAGTAAGATGAATCTTAAATTGATAATGTTGGCAGCATTTTTTTCTTTCAGATAAAATTAATGATACATTTTCAGTGTAGATATTTTTTTATCTCAATGAAATGCACTTTTTATTTCTTCTTTACCTGTGTATTGTGTATTCCTATTGAATAAGCCTGTCCCTTCATTACTTGAAGAGGTACTGTATTCATTTCTCATAATGCATAATTTAAAATAGAACATTTTCATTAGCTTTGCTTTTAATAGTTTGAAACGTGTTCATATCTGCTACCATTCATTTGCATAGTGAGTGGGGTATAAAAACGTTCTCTCTCTGAGAAGCATTCTACAAAACTGTCAGCTGCAATTGCATGCTGACATAGGAATGACAAGTTAGTCTCTTCTAGTATTGGGTAGGGTGTGGGCATTCAAGGGCCATCCTGGGATTGAACAGACTGACCTCCACCTCAAGAAAATTTTTACTCATTACTCAGTGGTCACTTTCTGTGCAGTCTCTTAAGGGTTCCATCACCTCTGCAATATCTAGACTTTAAATTCTTAGCTTTTGACTCCCAGTTCTGCGTGGGCTTCTTTATCTGTCTTTATGTTCATTATTTAAGTGTTGCTGTTACAGTGGGTGGTAGAATGCTGTCTGAATTGTCATGGCAACCAGAAACTCATTTGTCTAATCTTGCCGTTGGTTATCAATTGTTACTTTATAAATCCATTAGATAAAAAGTCTCCACCTGTCAGATCTAATCAATCTTGTAGGGATGATTTTTCCACCTACCCCAGATATTTTAAGAGTAATTAGATATCAGATTGCCAAACATTTTCTTCATGGGTTAGAGTGCCAATAGCCTAAAGACAATGACTGTTCAGTGAGATTGGGGACAATAATATGTCAATTCAAAACTCAGAGTCCCTGGCCATTTATCTAGTTTATTTCCCCCTTTTTACTTTTATGTGATAATTAAATGTAATTACAGGGAATTTTTAAGTGTATAGTACTCATATCCTAAGTGCAATACTTTAACGTATCAGCCTGAGGAAATTCACTGGCTTATTCTTTGTAGATTGAAATGGGCCCTTTTAATTTTGTTCAAAATTTTGTAGCTTCCTGTACTAATGGTATTAAATATACCTTGAAAGAGAGGCTAAGTAGTGTTTCTTTTCCTTCAAATCCTGGAATACAGAGCAGCATAGGAGATAGAAAGCTATGACAAACTGCCTCGCTATCTATGTTGAAAGTAGAAATGTGTGCTTTTATAAAGGATTTAATTCACAGTGTTTCAAACCACTATGCTTGGGTTGGAATTATTGCCTTTGCTTTTAATGATAGTGGATGTAGAAACAAGATGGGATTGGGAGGGAGACAAACCATAAGTGACTCTTAATCTCACAAAACAAACTGAGGGTTGCTTGGGGGAGGGAGTTTGGGAGAAGGGGGTGGGATTATGGACATTGGGGAGGGTATGTGCTTTGGTGAGTGCTGTGAAGTGTGTAAACCTGGTGATTCACAGACCTGTACCCCTGGGGATAAAAATATATGTTTATAAAAAATAAAAAATCAAAAATAAATAAATAAATAAATAAATGATAGTGGATGTATATAGATGCAGAATAATTATTGATTGCTTTGGTGTGATTTATGATGGCCTGATTGGATATCACCATGGATGACAGACACAGTCTTCTGGGCTTTCCATTGTATCTCAGTGGGCTCTTAGCATGGAGGAAACAGGAGTAGGATTTTTGCTCTGGCAGTTCAGTGGATGGGACTATACAGAGATAGTTCATGCCATGTGTTATGTACCATGGATGTGCATTCTGTAAATAGTTTATGAGTCATCAACTTATTGGGCAATACCCTAGTTCATTTATTTTTTTATGGAGAATATAGTATCTTCTTTAGTTTTTATTATTCTTTATGCTAGGTGCTTTCCTTTTTATTTAAAGGCTCTCTGGATAATTCAGACAGTAAAAAAGAAATGAGTGTGGTTTAGAAATACCTGAATCGTCTGTTAGTCTTGAATTCTCCTAAGCTTGGTATGCTCAAACAAGGGCGCACATCAAAGAATCTCTGCCAATAAGAATGTTAAAGATGCCTAGACCTCCTGATTCAGAAACTTCCACAGGTAGATCCCTGTCTTTTTAAATAGATTTCAGATGTCCCTGGTCCCTCACTCTGGCTAAGAACCACAGACCTATTAAGTACTCTGCTACTGATTTATTTGGTGTATACCTGATAGTTTGCAAAGTGCCTTCATTTTATCCTTACATCACCTTGTGAGATAAATAGAGCATGGGCAGTGTGCATGGATGTACAAGTTGGTTCACCGCTCATGAGGTGAGGGCACATGTGATGCTTCAAACTTGGTCCACACAGGCAAGAACTTGAGTTTGAGCCTGCATCAGGCCAGATTTGCCCACAGGGGACATCTTATAATCCTCACCAAGGTGTGCCATGGGCTAGCAGCACCACTGACGTAAGCAAGCCAGAGATTATTATCTCCATTTATGACATGAAAAACTTTCAATGTTCAGAGAGAATCATTAGGTTTTCAAAGCTTCACAGGTAATGAGCAGCCAGCTCAGATGAAGTCACTTAATCCAGTGCTTTTTCTGTCATACTAGAAATCATTTCTGCACATTCTTTTAGACACCCATGTAATGCCACCAAAATGTTCTAGCAAATGCTCTGGTTGTTCATTAAAACTGTTTCTTGGCCACGTAACTGCATAGAAAGGATTTCTCTTTCTCATTAATCGGGATAAACTCAGTCAACTTTGTGACTTGTGTTTGAAAACAATCATATAAAGAAAACACCATTCTAATAATGAGAACATCATTAAAATTTCTGGGAGTTTTCATAAAGACAATGATGTGTATAAGATCATTCTTTTTTTAATTAAAATTTTTTTAAAAATTTATTTCTTTTCAGTGTAACAGAATTCATTGTTTATGCACCATACCCAGTGCTCCATGCAATACGTGCCCTCCTTAATACCCACCACCTGGCTCCCCCAACCTCCCACCCACCACCCCTTTGAAACCGTCAGATTGTTTTTCAGAGTCCATAGTCTCTCATGGTTCATCTTCCCTTCCAATTTCCCTCAACTCCCTTCTCTCAATCTCCCCTTGTCCTCCATGTTATTTGTTAAGCTCCCCAAATAAGTGAAACTATATGATAATTGACTCTCTCTGCTTGACTTATTTCACTCAGCATAATCTCTTCTAGTCCTGTCCATGTTGCTACAAAAGTTGGGTATACATCCTTTCTGATGGAGTCATAATACTCTGTAGTATATATGAACCACATCTTCCTCATCCATTTGTCCGTTGAAGGGCATCTTGGTTCTTTCCACAGTTTGGCGACTGTGGCCATTGCTCTATAAACATTGGGGTACAGATAGTCCTTCTTTTTTACTACATCTGTATCTTTGGGGTAAATACCCAGTAGTGCAATTGCAAGGTCATAGGGAAGCTCTATTTTTAATTTCTTAAGGAATCTCCACACTGTTCTCCAAAGTGGCTGCACCAACTTGCATTCCCACCAACAGTGTAAGAGGGTTCCCCTTCTCCACAGCCTCTCCAGCACATGTTGTTTCCTGTCTTGCTAATTTTGGCCATTCTAACTGGTGTAAGGTGGTATCCCAATGTTTTAATTTGAATTTCCCTGATGGCTAGTGATGATGAACATTTTTTCATGTGTCTGATAGCCATTTGTATGTCTTCATTGGAGAAGTGTCTGTTCATGTCTTCTGCCCATTTTTTGACCTGATCATCTGTTTTGTGTGTGTTGAGTTTGAGAAATTCTTTGTAGATCCTGGAAACAGTCCACAAAACAAAGAGGCAACCCACAAAATGGGAGAAGATATTCACAAATGACAGTATAAGATCATTCTTTTTTTTTTTTTAAGATTTTATTTATTTATTTGACAGAGAGATCACAAGTAGGCAGAGAGGCAAGCAGAGAGAGAGAGGAGGAAGCAGGCTCCGCACCAAGCAGAGAGCCCGATGTGGGACTAGATCCCAGGACCCTGAGATCGTGACCTGAGCCGAAGGCAGAGGCTTAACCCACTGAGCCACCCAGGCACCCCGTATAAGATCATTCTTAATGACATGATTGTTTCATGATATCTTAGAAGCAGTGGTTGACTGGAGGTTAGAAAACTCAGCTTTGTCCTGATATTCCCCCTGACTTCATCAAAATTATTTACTTGCATTATAGATAAATCCTTAAATAAAAGTATTGTTTAATGGAAACAATTATCCAGATATATAAATATCCAAATAGTTATCTGCCAAAGAAACAAGAATCTGTGTTCTTTCAGATGCCAATTTGTGTGGCTTGTTATTAAATTTTTATGTGTGTCAGTTGTTGCTAGAAAACAAAAATAAAGCCCCTATTTTTTATCTAGAGCCTTTGCTACTTAGAGTATGGTGTCAGGACTAGTGACATCAGCATCATTTGAGAATTTGTTGGATATGAGGATTCTCAGACCCACCCAAACCTAATGAATCAGAATCTGGATTTTACCAAGAATCCGAATTGATTTCTGCACACATCAAAGTTTGAGAAACCCTGGTTTGGAGTGGTGTATGTTCTAGCACTGATGTAGAATTCCATTATGATACAGGCAGCTGTTGATGAGATGTGCCCAGGGAGGGCATCAGTCTGTCCACATACCAAGTATGTACTTGGAATATACCACTGTTCATCAGCTGGAGATCTCTGTGAGAGTAGATGGAGGCTTATCATTAAGAAATCTCCTCTTGGGGTGCTTGGATACTTCAGTTGGTTAAGTGTCTGTCTTCAACTCCAGTCATGATCCCAGAGATGCACTCTCTCTCAAATAAATAAAATCTTAAAAAAAAAAAAAAAAAAAAAAAAAGGACACATTTCTCCTAATGTTTCTTCCATCTGGTACACACCTTGGAACGTACCATTTCCAAGCTCCATTTTAAAGCTCTGAGGTGTTGAGGGCCCATGTCATCCATCATGGAGCCTCAGCTGTGGATCTGTTTAAACAGGCACACAAGCTCATTAGTGTTATCTGAGTGACGGGGGCTGTTTTGTGACATCACTTTTGTCTTTCAGATTTTTGGTGCTTTCTGCTTTCCTGGTTTACTCATTGACCCTTATTCTCCAACCCAGAGGATTTCTGACTTTTACCTCTCTGCACACCTCCAACAGCCTGGGCCAGACTTCTGCATGCTGGGGTCTGGTCTGAATATTTTGTCAAGTCTCTCTTGACAAAATGGACATCCTGAGATGTCCTGACATCTTGGACATCCTGAGACTCAGTACCCCTCTCCAGTTCTGAAAATTGTCTGTCTCCTCTGGCTCTGGCTGATGGTGGACTCTACTGTCCATGGGGAGGTGGCTACTAGCGTGCTGTAAGTAGGACTGCTCCACCCGGAGGTGAACCCACCTTCTGATCCTTCTCTTCCAGGCTGGCTCTGCTTCAAGCCAGTCCATAGGCCTTTGGCATCCCTTGCCTTGCACAAAGGTCCAGGCCCATTAGCCTCTCTTCTGTAGAATGAGCATGAGAGTATGAATGAGCTACAAAAAAGGGAAGGCTATGAGCACATTAGTCAAGGGGGGCTGAATGGGTTTAATTTCAGCTGTCAGTACAGCCAATTCTGCTAAATAAAAGCACAAGCAATACACAGTCTCATTTGGTTAATAGAAAAAGTTGAATCTCACAGTCAATCAGGTTGGCTTTTCTATGATCCAACCAGTTGTGGAGATAAAATAATGTGTCTTATTCTCCTAACATGATGCCTGGTCTAGAGCATGTGTATTCATAAGAGCTAGTTCTCTTTCTCCTGGCAGTTAGTTCAAATAAAAGTAAAAAGGACTGTTTTGATGTGGTGGGTAAACCTGGCTTTAGTGACTATATTCTGTCTGGGTTCCTGGGGACATAGATTAAGTGTCATAAGGAAAATCTGAGGCCATTCAATTCTACTGGACAGCCCACCATTTCAGTCAGCAACACATCATCAAGAAATGTCTTTTTTTGTGGGTGGGGGGACAATGGTTTTTCCGTAATTGATAAAAGCTACAGAACAGTCTTTGCAAAACCCAAGGTCTCTTTAGAAGTGTGATGCCAGCTTGCGAATGAACAGTATGCATTCTGTTCAACTTGGTTCAAATCATTGAGCATCTGGTTTATGCAGATAATAGAGAGCATTTGTCCAGACACCTGGCATGTGTAAATTGCTTCTCATTTTTATACTTGCAAATGAGGAATCCAAGACCCCTACAAGGTTATGAATAAATAACAGGGCTAAAGGCTTACAGACCAAAGTCATCATTAAAATAAACAAGGTTTTGCTCAAGATTTAATAAGACAGCCACTCTGCAAGTAGTATATTCCCAGTTCTTCACTGTCATCTTTGTGGTGTATGTTCACCAGTCATTTCTTTTTCTCTCTATCTCTCCTTTTTAAGAGATTGTACTCATTGCCTCATTTTGATGGCCTCTGACAGTGGGTGCATTAAGGAAATACTGTTTAATGTAGTGAGCTTGCTTGGTACGAGGATGTCGTTAGAGGCCTTTGACTTTGTCCCTTTGGTAAAGTCTCATAAAAGAGTTGGCCCTGGATAAAATTCTGAGTGTATCCTTCCATTCCCTGAGGTTCCTCTTCCTCTACCCTGACTTTTCCTTTTTGGGGGATTGCCTCCCCCAAATGTTCTTTTTCTTCTCCCCCCTCCCCTTTGAAAATGTGCTTTCAGGAGAAATGCAGAAAAACTCTTCATGAGCAGACAGCTGTTAAAATTATAGTCCTTTTGCTGAGAATATTGATATTTTTAACTGGAGACAAGAACCCACATGTCAAAGGAAAAAAAAAAGAAATCTGTTACTTGCAGAATGTTAAGCATTAGTAAGCAGGTGGAGAAGATATTTCGATGGGAGAATGAAACCTTAAGTTCTGTTAACTCCACACAGGCTCTTTGCTTTGCCCTACGGATAAGAATGGCTGTTCTTCAGGGTTGGAAAGTCAGGACTGAGGTGAACTGGTGCAGGAGATGAGTGGTCTGTGTGAGGATTAGAGGGGAGACAGAGAAAGTAGAAATAACTGTGAAACGCTAAGGGGTTTGAGTTATCTAATTAGTTAAGAAATTAAGGCTTTATCTGATATGTCGTTTGCAAATATCTTCTCCCATTCTGTCAGTTGTCTTTTGATTTTGTTAACTGTTTCCTTTGCTGTGCAAAAGCTTTTGATCTTGATGAAATCCCAATAGTTCATTTTTTCCCTTGCTTCCCTTGCCTTTGGCGTTGTTCCTAGGAAGATGTTGCTGTGGCTGAGGTTGAAGAGGTTGCTGCCTGTGTTCTCCTCAAGGATTTTGATGGATTCCTTTCTCACATTGAGGTCCTTCATCCATTTTGAGTCTATTTTTGTGTGTGGTGTAAGGAAATGGTCCAATTTCATTTTTCTGCATGTGGCTGTCCAATTTTCCCAGCACCATTTATTGAAGAGGCTGTCTTTTTTCCATTGGACATTCTTTCCTGCTTTGTCGAAGATTAGTTGACCGTAGAGTTGAGGGTCTATTTCTGGGCTCTCTATTCTGTTCCATTGATCTATGTGTCTGTTTTTGTGCCAGTACCATGCTGTCTTGATGATGACAGCTTTGTAATAGAGCTTGAAGTCCGGAATTGTGATGCCACCAACGTTGGCTTTCTTTTTCAATATCCCTTTGGCTATTTGAGGTCTTTTCTGGTTCCATATAAATTTTAGAATTATTTGTTCCATTTCTTTGAAAAATATGGATGGTACTTTGATAAGAATTGCATTAAATGTGTAGATTGCTTTAGGTAGCATAGACATTTTCACAATATTTATTCTTCCAATCCAGGAGCATGGAACATTTTTCCATTTCTTTGTGTCTTCCTCAATTTCTTTCATGAGTACTTTATAGTTTTCTGAGTATAGATTCTGTGCCTCTTTGGTTAGGTTTATTCCTAGGTATCTTATGGTTTTGGGTGAAATTGCAAATGGGATTGACTCCTTAATTTCTCTCTCTTCTGTCTTGCTGTTGGTGTAGAGAAATGCAACTGATTTCTGTGCATTGATTTTATATCCTGACACTTTACTGAATTCCTGTATAAGTTCTAGCAGTTTTTGGAGTGGAGTCTTTTGGGTTTTCCACATATAGTATCATATCATCTGCGAAGAGTGATAATTTGACTTCTTCTTTGCCGATTTGGATGCCTTTAATTTGGACTAGTGTCCAGAATCTATAAAGAACTTAGCAAACTCAATACCCAAAGAACAAATAATCCATCAAGAAATGGGCAGAGGACATGAACAGACATTTCTGCAAAGAAGACATCCAGATGGCCAACAGACACATGAAAAAGTGCTCCATATCACTCGGCATCAGGGAAATACAAATCAAAACCACAATGAGATATCACCTCACACCAGTCAGAATGGCTAAAATCAACAAGTCAGGAAATGACAGATGCTGGCGAGGATGCGAAGAAAGGGGAACCCTCCTACACTGTTGGTGGGAATGCAAGCTGGTGCAGCCACTCTGGAAAACAGCATGGAGGTTCCTCAAAATGTTGAAAATATAATTGCCCTATGACCCAGCAATTGCACTATTGGGCATTTACCCTAAAGATACAAACGTAGTGATCCAAAGGGGCACATGCACCGGAATGTTTATAGCAGCAATGTCCACAATAGCCAAACTATGGAAAGAACCTAGATGTCCATCAACAGATAAATGGATCAAGAAGATGTGGTATATATACACAATGGAATACTATGCAGCTGTCAGAAGAAATGAAATCTTGCCATTTGCGACAACATGGATGGAACTAGAGCGTATCATGCTTAGCGAAATAAGTCAAGCAGAGAAAGACAACTATCATATGATCTCCCTGATATGAGGAAGTGGTGATGCAACATGGGGGCTTAAGTGGGTAGGAGAAGAATCAATGAAACAAGATGGGATTGGGAGGGAGACAAACCATAAGTGACTCTTAATCTCACAAAACAAACTGAGGGTTGCTGGGGGGAGGGGGTTTGGGAGAAGGGGGTGGTATTATGGACATTGGGGAGGGTATGTGCTTTAGTGAGTGCTGTGAAGTGTGTAAACCTGGTGATTCACAGACCTGTACCCCTGGGGATAAAAATATATGTTTATAAAAAATAAAAAATTAAAAAAAAAGAAATTAAGGCTTTACTCTAAGAGATAGAAAACAAAATTACTTACAATTCCTACTTAATGCATAAAGGCTATCCTCAAAATCCACTGTACTTGCAATGTAAAGGCATTCTTTTGAAGAGTGATAAGTCCTTATGTAAGAGCTTCTAATAATTCTTCATTTAAAAAATATCTTTAGTTGTTTTGTGCTGGATTTGCTTAAGTAATGCACTTTTGCGTGGGAAACAAACCTTAGGTCATAAAATTTAATCAGCTATCGTATGGTAGCCAGCTTCTAAGATGGCCCCAGTAACTCTTACCTCCTTGTGTTCACATATTTATGTCAGCTTTCCCCATGTTGAATATTGTTGATCTGTGCGGGATAGATCAAGCATATTATGGAAGTGACACTCTGTGGCTTTTGCAAGGTTAGGTGACAAACCTATAGAAGCTTCTGTCTCATACCTCTGCACAGCTTGCCCGGAGGAAGTTAGATGCCTTGTAATAAGAACATACAAGCAGCCCCAGTGGAAAGCCCATAAGGAGAGGAGGAAGCAGGGTCTCCTGCTATCATTCAGCTTCAACTTGCCAGCCAAATGAATGACTCCCACTGGAAGCAGATTCTCCAGACTCAGTCAGGGCTTCGGAGGACACCCTAGATGACATCTCAACTGCATCCTCATAAGAGAGCCTAAACCACAACCACCTACACAAACCGCTTCCAAGTTCCTGAATCACAAAAGCTATGAAAGATAATAAATGTTTATTGTTACTTTAAGCCAGTAATTTTGAGGGTAATTTGCTACAAAGCAATAGATGATTTATACATATGGATAAGACAAGGATCTAGGCTAGACCTTGGGATAGTAAAGTCAATGAATCAAGTCAGTAAATGTGACTCACTGATGTACTATGGCCAAGCGTAATTCTAGACACTGTAGTTAGAATTTTTAAAAAATGCAATATCCCCCCTTCTGAGATAAATGTTGGTATGATTGGACAAATGAAGTTTATCCACATCACCAAAGAGAGAGCACAGGGAAAGATGTGCTCGTGTTCTGCAGATATTATGAGCTATAGAGAGGAGGACAGTTTGGGTATACCAGACAGACAGTTAGTGTGACTTGTGGAGAAGGCACTAGAGGTGTCCCACAAAAGAGTCAGGACCATGTGAATGGATTTGAGAGAGGCTTTTCTGGTGGGAAGACTATAATCTTAAGGTATGGGGATGGAAATGAGCAGGCTCATTGTGGGAAGATTAGTGTCGGTATGTGTGTGTGTGTGTGTGTGTGTGTGTGTGCGTGTGGAGTGACAGTTTCCGGTTTTCTGATCTTGGAATATAATCTGAAGTAGAAAATATTAAAAATTCCTAAACATTATAAGTCATCTTGGAATCTGATTTTAAGAAGCCTAATTTGATTTTAGACTATACGATGAATTAGGAGAATGTGAAAATCACTGAGAGGTTCTCACAGTTATCCAGGTCTGAGAGAAATTTAGTTGGAGGCAATGGAGATGAAGAATGTGGGAAAATCTATGAGAGGCGAGGATGAAAGTGCCCAGTGACAATCTCTTTTCCCTTGAACTGCAAACAGCATAGTGTCAGGAACAGTGTCCCCACTGCCTAGCACATGACTGGCATTAGTAAATGCAATATATGTTTGTTAAATAAAGAAATAAAATAAAATGGAGCCCGTCCTTGGTAGAGACGCCAACACATTGATAGTTAATCAGTAGTTGGCACAGCTGAGACTTCAGGAAGTGTGAACAGCTTCCTTCCAAGTCTGTGTTCCTGTTCACTGGCCTTCTTTCAGGTGTGGACTCGCTGCCATGTTACTTGCTGTTCAGGGTTTTCCTCATGACACTGCTTGCCATGCTTGGGCCAGCCGCTCCTGGGTCAGTAAGGTAATGACAGATCTCAGGATTATTTTGCTAGTATCTGGCTCTCCAACAACTTGTAAATAAGCTCCACAGGAGAGGTACCATGTGTGCTAGAATCTTTATTATTTCCCCAGTGCATTTTATTGTCCACATCTAAGTGAGGGATGAGATATCAAGTATTTCTGTTCTTGACCTCTGCCATATGCATTCGCTTACTGCCTAGAATACCCCCATACTCTCCTTTTCTCTTCCTGAACAGCTCTTCAATGCACACCTCATATTCTCTCTGTCCAGAAAACACTTAATGTAGCCAGCCCAAGGCTGCTATCTTTAGAACAGCTGCTTCATGATTAGCCCTTGGCTGGCATCAGGAGTATGAATTTCTGCAGACTTCCCACCATTCCCTAACTGCGAAGAGTGGTTGATTGTACCTAGACTATTTGTACACACGTTGGACACCTGCTTGCTTTTGGGAGCCTGGAGATTTGGTACATGTGAGGCAGAGAGTGCCTGTGTGGCCAGACCCCAGTAAAACTTTGGGGCATTCGGTCTCTAATGAGTTTCCTGACAGACGCTGTTGCAATTCAGTGTTGTGACTCTCTGGGGAGACGACTCTTGGAAGTTGCACCCCATTCCCTCCGGCCTTCGCTTCATGCGCCTTTTCCCTTTGCCGATTTTGTTTTGTGTATTTGTGCTATAATAAGTCATAGCTGCAAATCTAACTATCCGCTGAGTTCTATGAGTCCTAGCAAATCACAGAAGCTGAGGGTGGTTCAGGGAATCCCTGACCCGCCTTCCATTGGCAGTGGCTCTCACAATAGATACTGGATATGACCATTTCTCATGCACTCCTCTGCTTCCACTTTTGTCAAAAACCTTATCATCTCTCCCTTAGCTGACTCTCCTAAGTAGTCTCCCTCTTTCTACTCATCCTTTTTTTCTACAACAGAGCAGAGTGAATGGTTTAAAACGTAAATATGACCTGTCACTCAGCCGCTCAAACCACCTAATGACCAGATATCCCACACAAAGAAAAAGCAAATTGCTTCCATGACTAAGTGTCCCAGCCTGCGTATCCTCCTTCCCCGCCTCATCCACTTCCCTCTGACCTGTGGGTTTGGGTTTGCCTGCTCTTCCTCACAAGCACATCCCCCGCTCCAAGCCTTCACACCCACAGTCATCTCATCCTATGATGTTCTGCCCAGAAGGATTTGTGTAGCTTGGCCCTTCAGTACCTTTAGACTTTTTATCGAATGGACCTTCTGTACAAGGCCCTCCCAGCCCCCCTCCCTAAAATATAAACCCTCTCTCCATTCTCCTCATCCTTCTTTACTTTTCTTCATTCACACTTGTCCACCTCCCATATGTGTTTACCTTGTTTGTTGTCTGCGTCTCTGGTATGTAACTTTCATGATAGGATTTTTGTCTCTTGTGCTCCTTGATGTATCTCCAGTGACCACAACAGTTTCTGACACCCTGACATACTTGGAACTCAATAAACACTTGTCGAATGAATGCATAGATTAATGAATGAATAATACACAACCTAGCCCCAAATCTCACCTTTTCTGTACAGCTTTTCTGAATTCCCCAGAACCATTTGTCTATATCTTTTTTTTTTTTTGTAATTTACTCATTTTCCTTATTTGCTACTCTTAGTTGACAATCATTTCATTAATTCTCTTTGTGGTCTCTGTACCTAGGATAGTGCCTGGCATGTTATAATCATTAAAACAAGGACAACGGCAATAACACATTTTTCAATGAATGAATGAATGAATGAATAAAAAAGCTTTTATTATGATGGGAAATTGCTTCCCGAGTGATGATTCCATATTATACTGCCACTAGCAGTATATGAGTAAGGTGCTTTCATTAAGATAAGTGAAGATTTGGGTTTGTTTTGCTAACTCTATCATGCTAAGTGTTTATATTATATTTTTGTTTGTTCTTTTGATGCTACTGCTTAACTCTTTTCACTTCTTCTTATTAAATCTGTAAATCTATTCTGCTTGACCCAGTTTACTGTAGAAGAAATGAAAAAAACAAAACAAAACAAAACAAAAAAACCAACATTTTCCAAAGACTATGGACATTAATTGATTTTCTCATCACCAAACTTGGCGAGCGTGTATGAGTCACAGTCCCAGATGCCTCTGGGGCCGGTCAGGCAGCATAAATTTGTGAACCTGGAAGTGAAGGTCCTGTCAGTGAAGACAAGATGTGCAATCTCTGCTGTCCACAGCAGCTGGGACTCAGGACAGCTAATTGGTGCCTTGTGGGGAAGCAGGGCCAGTGTTGCCCAAGTTCCTTTTCCAAAATTACATCTTTTATTTCATAGGCCTCATAGGTGAAAACCTTGAGGGGGAAATACAGAATAACATCAGCAGTAGAAATAATCGCCTAAAAGGTAATGAAATGGTAAAATGCTGTGAAGTAATCAACGACATGTAACAAGAGAAGCTGTGATACACACTGGCCACCCTGGAGAGTGTTGAACGTAGTGTGTATTTCATATTGAGGCCTCCGGGAAGCCCTGGAATGGCTTATGATGCTTAAGAATTCTTTTGTCTTTCTTTCTTTTTTTTTTTTTTAAAGCCCCCTCTGTCAGATTTCCAAAGTGTAATGATTGTAGTTGGTAAAAGGCCGCTGTTACATTTGATTTAGAACATGGTGATTCATTTATAGCAGCTATCAAATCCCCGGTGGGTATAGAGGGGAAGCTTCTGGCCAGCAGAAAGCACGTGCTGGGCACATTTTCTCAACCACCCGAGAGAGCGGACTGTCTCATTTTCATGACCAGCTGCCCTCTGCAAACACCAGCCTGGAGTTTTGTGCCATCTCACTAGGGCTCTTATGAAAATCTGTATTCTTGAAGAAATCACTTTGTTTTCAAAGAGTTGCTTGCCAGAAAAGGGGAGCAACATGAATAATACAGGAGCTCCCATCATTTGACAATTCCCTTGGCGGTCAGTTCTAGTTGCCCTCCTAGGGTGAGCAGCATCTGTTATACAGACTTCAAGTTTGCTGCTAACAAAAGGACAACTGAGAAGCTATTGAATGCACCTTGAGACTCCTCTCAGATTCTGTAGGTGGCATTCCCAAAGCTCAACTCTTTGGCAATAACCTTGTGTTAATCGTTAAAAAATGCTTCCTTCTTGAAATGTGACGGTTTCTATAGCTGCGTAGGGAATCTCGTGACACAGGAACAGGGCGCACCTGCTTTTTTCTGAAAATATCTCATGGTTATTACAACTTAAAATTCCAGAGCAGGCAACACTGACTGAGTTCGGAGCTCTCCACCAGGTGCTGTGCAAGGATTTAAAAGTGGGAAGAGTTTGGTTTATCTTGCTTAACAGGAGGTAGCTCCAGAGATACCTGATGGGGCTTATTCGGTTTTACTTAGGGCATGATTATTATGTTGGTATATTAAGAAAATTACCAAAACCCATTTTCATAATATCATGTAATGACTGTACTTTATCACAGCACTGTTGTCGTGTAATCTTAACATTATTGCCTTATCCATCACGCCAGCAACATTGTTTTCATATCCTATCTCTCCTTCATTTCCTCTCTCAAACAAGGCAACAAGTAACGCAAGCTCCCTTTAACTTTCCAGGGGCAAAGCTTTACAATAATTGATTTTATTCCTTTTTAAATATTTTTTAAACTTAGAATGATTTTCTTGATGTTTGACTAGGGTCTTATACACATCCTTGTCAAAGACATACAGCTACTTAGGAAGTGGTTGCAACTTCTTAAATCAAAGCAAACAAACAAACAAAAACCAAGCCAGAAAGCACAGTAATGAGAGGCTTGAAGGACTGGTCATTAATTTGTAAGAATGTAAGAGATTCAGAGGCTTCTATGCATGGGGTATGGGCTTGGTAGGTTAAAAACATTCATTGTTTCTGTAGGTCGACCTTACTCAGTGAGTAATATGTTTCTCTTTTTACAAAAAAAGAAAAACAAAAGCAAGTAGTAAGGGACAGAACTGTTTCTATCAGCCTTGCTATGTGAAACTAAATACTTTATTTTTGCAAAAAGCAGAAGAGATTCAGGATAAATCTACACAGGTAAATTAACTGAGATTTTATTGCAAAAGAAACAAGTTCAACAAACCAATTCACTATCGTACTGATTATGCTGTGTTCATCTTTAGCTGCTCGTCATAGTGACATTGACTTTTTTTTTTTTTTCCCAGTGTCACAAGATCATGGGCTTCCACATGAGTTCTGTAGCCTTTAAAATAGACATCTTGGGGATGCTCGACATGAAGAAAATAAATTAAATGTTTCAACGACTCTTTCCTTTGGATTGCCTTGAGAGTGTCTGGCACTGTTTTAACATTTTCAGTGGTGACAAGTTCTCTGTCTTTAGAGACTGGTTTTGAAAAAGTGAAGAAAAAAAAAAAACAAAAAAAACAAAAAGGAAAAAGCTGTCCAGAGTTAAGTCTAGAGAGTAAGGTAATAATTGCTTTACTTGAATTTTAATTGAGATATGAATATAAAATAAAAACCACAATTTTCTCTTCCTTCCCACTTCCTTTCCTTCCACATGTCTAGAACCTGGCTGAGGATGACTGAAATGTCAGGCACTGGCTGGCCTTTTCTCCCCAAAGGACCTCTCCAAGTGTCTAGCACCTACTTTCTCACAGTCTCAGCAGCAGTGGGTGATTTCCTCAGAGGGAGCACTTCAGGAAGCAAGAGGCAAAAGTTGTCAGTCTCAGAGGCCTGAGCCCAGGCACTGAGGCAGCATCTCTGCAGCCACATTCTTTGTGTAAAAGCAGTTTCATAGAGCCAATCCACATTCAAGGCCAGAGACACAAACCTCAGAACTGAAGAAGAATGTCAAAGAATCCAGGGTGTATTCTTAACCCGCCACAAAATCTAAGGCTATCCAAATAGAACATCTATCCTCTGGATTTTTCTCTTTTGAAAACATCAGAAATGTTCAGGGTGCTCTGTGAAATGTGACGTGTAGATTTGTCTCAGGATACTGCATGTAAATGCTCAAGATCTGGACACATTTATTTTAAAAATTTTATTTTAATACAGAGATTAATTTATATATCTACATGGCAGACTCATTCTAGAAAGTAATCTGTCAGCAAATTTTGGGTACTTTATTTGGAAAATAATGACCAGATAGATTAATACAGTTTACCTATTCTATGATGTAAATCATGTATTCCTCTCTATTCATGTTCATGTTCATTTCCTTTCTTGAAATATTCTATTTCTATTTGTGCTTGCTTTGCTTTTTGAAATTTCTGTTTGTCCATGCCTTCTGTTAAGCCTTTTCTCATCCCCACATCAGATATTTTCTTTATTTCTTCTAACTTACTATAATATTTTTTTGACTTCTCTTATGATTCTTCACATACTTTACCTTGGACTAAAGCTACTTATTTACTCATTATCTTTTCACCCCTGATAAGCTCCTGGGAGTTGGAACTGTTTCTCATTTATTTTTTTCATCTGATGCTGTGCTTTAGTGTGGTGTCCTGCCCAGAGGAAGTGCTTGAGAAGTATGGTTCAAGATGAATTATTGAAAGACTAATGCATCAGGGTTTCTGTTGATTGTGCCACTTTTATAGAAAGATCAATTATTCTAAAAGATGTGGTAAATGGAGCACTTAACCTGGCTAGAATAGTGTCAAGTGCTTTCCAAACAACATCCATTCAGCGGTTATTAAACTAATTCCCCAGCACTTGCCTAAGCATTATGCTAGGCCACCAACTAAATGCAGCTTTCTCACTCAAGGAACACACCTTCTGGTGGAGGAGTTGGACATCACACAACAAAACTGTAGATAATCATGTAGTAGGGTTATAATAAATGCCATTATCAAGAAGCACAGCATGCTAGGGAAGGTAGAATAGGGAGATCTAACCAAGCCAGAGGACTGGTTGTTAAGGAAGGCTTCCATGTGAAGGTGACTTTTGAGTGAATTTTTAGTTATGACAACGATGGCCTCATCTTAATTGTTGGAACCTGGGAACATGTTAAATTATATAGCAAATGGGACTTTGTAAATGTGACTAAATTAAGAACTGTGAGTTGAGAAGATTATTCTGTATTTTCTGGGTGCGCCCAGTGTAGTCACAGGGATCCCTAATAAAATGGAGGCAAATAGATTAGAGTTTTAAGAGAGAGATTGGCAGCAGCTATGCTCTGACTTTGAAGGTGGAAGAAGGGACTGGGAATTAAGAAGTGCAGTGGTTTCTAGAAGCTAGAAAAGACAAGGGAACAAACTCTCCCCTCGAGCTTTCAGAAGGACCCCATCCCTACCAACATCTTGATTGTATCCCAATAAGATCGATTTCAAAATTCTGACCTCTCAAAATGCCAATTTGTTGTTTTAAGCCATTAAGTTTGTGGCAATGTGTTAGAGTAGAAATAAGATACAAATATGTGATGGAAGAAATAGTTTTGGCTAGTAAAATTTTTATGTGCAAGATTTGTGCACAGGAAGGTGTGTTATTTATGCATATGGCTCTTAAACAACGATCTGCTCGTATTGATTGAGGGTGCTTTTACCGATGAGGACAGAACATGCACAGAACCTAAATTCATACCAGTAATCACTTTATTTCTCTTTTTTCTTACTATGGTATTATTTTTTCCCCTTGTTTGTTTTAAGACTAGTAAAAAAAAAAGAAAAGCATAAATAAACTGAAAAGTTCTTTGAGGAAAAGATTTTCCAAGATGTTTCTGTGTCTGGCATGATGAAACTTCCCCAGTAAAAATGATAACTGGAAAGTACAAAGCTCTTCAAAGTTCATGCAGAATGAGAGCCTGGCCTTTGGAGCAGAAGGATAGCATCTGCCATTACCATGATTTTGTGCCTGAAAAATTACTTGCCTGTCCTAGAAAGGTGATTTTCAGGCAAGAATTTCTAGTATAATCTACTCCAGTTAATATGATATTTTAGAAATTTGGGGTAATTCTGCATTATTCTTGGTACTGAACAGCTTCTCTCCCTCCCTCCTTTCTTATTTTATAGACATGTGGCCATCTGATCTCTCCCTAAAACCATTTACTCTGTAGTTAATAGTGGAGCATTTTGGCTTGGCTGGACATAAGTTTTCATTGTGCCTGTTTGTGTATGCTTCGCTTGTCAGAAAGTGAAATCTAAAACATTTAACAAACACCCTTCTGATGAATAAACATGGAGACAAAGATTATAATATGAAATTCAATATAAAAAGAGTAAAATTCTAACTTAGTATTAGGAATTGTTGTGCTTTCTTTAAGTTTACTAACTTTCTGTATTTTATAGGAAGCTCTTAAGAGTCTTTAATACCATAATAACACTCTGAATACAAGATACTAAAGTTACTAATATCCTTTAATTATTGAATATTTTTATTAAAATTCTCTTAAAATAAAATTGTTTGGTAATAAAGCATGGCTATCAATACTGCTCTATTAATAAAGTAATTATTTCTATACAGGAAGAAAAATATTTGCTTGGAATCCTAACTTAGGCCCTACAAAACTGAGGAAAATTGCTATTTTAGTTGAAGCTTATTATGATTTCAAGTTTATTACAATAGAATTGAAATTGCTCTAAAATCACATATTCCCTGCTCAGCATTCAGGCTAGGACTGTGATAGACTAACTGTTCACATTTGAGCCCTTTAGTAATTTTTACTTTCTTCCTCTCTAAACATGCCTGAAGTATGCAATTAACTTCCATTATTTAACCCAGAGCTTTACTTCCCTAGGTAGGCAGAGAGCAAGTGATTGTCAAAACAGGGTTGTGGGGTGTTGCATGTAGTTTGGAAAATCTCTTTTGTGGTTCTGATGCAGGCCACCCCACCTCTCCACTCAACTCTCTCTCTTTTTAAAGATTTTATTTATTTTTTTGACAGAGAGATAGAGAACACAAGTAGGTAGAGCAAGAGAGAGAGAGAGAGGCAGACTCTCCCTGAGCAGGGAGCGTGACGTGGGGCTCAATCCCAGGACCCTGGGATCAGGACTGGAGCTGAAGGCAGATGCTTAACCGACTGAGCCACCCAGGCACCCCTCCACTCAACTCAATAAAGAAAGTGCCTTTGTAGAATATCTCTTACTTTATAGAAACTTGAAGGCAAATAACCTCTCAATGAGGCAAAGGTTGATAACCATAATCATAATCCCAAGAAACTGGAGTTACTGCCTCTCCACCTACTTGTGATCTCTGTCTGTCAAATAAATAAATTAATTAATTAAAATAAATTTAAAAAAACATTTTCTTTATGCATACTTTATTGTAAGAATATGGAATACAGGGCGCCTGGGTGGCTCAATGGATTAAAGCCTCTGCTTTCGGCTCAAGTTGTGATCCCAGGACCCTGGGATCGAGCCCCACATTGGGCTCTCTGCTCTGTGGGGATCTTGCTTCCCATTCTCTTTCTCTGTCTCTCTGCATACTTATGATTTCTCTCTCTCTCTCTCTGTCAAATAAATAAATAAATAATATTTTAAAAAAGAATATGGTATATAATACATATAACATAAAATTTATGTGTGAACTGACTGTTTATATTATTGATTAGTTGAGCATAATGTGGAGGGTCTATTTCTGGGCTCGCTATTCTGTTCCATTGATCTATGTGTCTATTTTTGTGCCAGTACCATGCTGTCTTGATGATCACAGCTTTGTAATAGAGCTTGAAGTCTGGAATGGTGATGCCGCCAGCTTTGGTTTTCCTTTTCAACATTCTTCTGGCTATTTGGGGTCTTTTCTGGTTCCATATAAATTTTAGAATTATTTGTTCCATTTCTTTGAAAAATTTGATGGTATTTTGATAGTATTGCAATCAATGTGTAGATTGCTCTGGGTAGCATAGACATTTTACCAATATTTGTTCTTACAACCTAGGAGCATGAAATGTTTTTCCATTTCTTTGTGTCTTCCTCAATTTCTTTCATGAGTATTTTAAAGTTTTCTGAGTACAGATTCTTTGCCTCTTCGGTTAGGCTTATTCCTGGGATTCCCTAAGTATCTTATGGTTTTTGGTACAATTGTAAATGGGATCAACACCTTAATTTCTCTTTCTTCTGTCTGGTTGTTGGTGTATAGAAATGCAGCTGATTTCTGTGCATTGATTTTATATCCTGGCACTTTACTGAATTCCTGTATGAGTTCTCAAAGTTTTGGAGTGGGGTCTTTTGGGTTTTCTAAATAAAGTAGCAAAGAGTGAGAGTTTGACTTCTTCTTTGCTGATCCAGATGCCTTTTATTTCTTTTTGTTGTATGATTGCCAAGGCTAGGACTTCTAGTACTACGTTGAATAGCAGTGGTAATAGTGGACATCCCTGCCATGTTCCTGACCTTAGGGGAAAAGATCTCAGTTTTTCCCCCACTGAGAATGATATTTGCTGTGGGTTTTCATAGATGGCTTTGATGGTATTGAGGTATGTACCCTCTATCCTTACACTGTGAAGAGTTTTGATCAAGAAAAGACTTGGGCAGATGCTTTTGCGCATATATTGAGAGTATCATATAGTTCTTGTTCTTCTTTTATTAATGTTTTGTAGAACACTGATTGATTTGCAGATGTTGAGCCAACCTTGCAGCCCAGGAATAAACCCCACTTGATCTTGGTGAATAATCCTTTTAATGTCCATTGGTTCCTACTGGCTAGTATTTTGGTGAGAATTTTTGCATCTGTATTCATCAGGGATGTTGGTCTGTAATTCTCTTTTTTGATGGGATCTTTAATCTGGTTTTGGGATTAAAGAAATGCTGGCCTCATAAAATGAGTTTGGAAGTGTTCCTTCCCTTTCTATTTTTTGGAACAGTTTCAAGAGAATAGGTATTAATTCTTCTTTAAATGTTTGGTAGAATTCCCCTGGGAAGCCATCTGGCCCTGGGCTCTTGTTTGTTGGGAGATTTTTGATGACTGCTTCAATCTTCTTGCTAGTTATGGGTCTGTTCAGCTTTTCTATTTCTTCATGGTTCAGTTTTGGTAGTTTATATGTCTCTAGGAATGTATCTATTTCTTCCAGATTGTCAAATTTGTTGGCGTAGAGTTGCTCATAGTATGTTCTTATAATTGTTTGTGTTTCTTTGGTGTTGGTTGTGATCTCTCCTCTTTTCTTCATGATTTTATTAATTTGGATCCTTTATTTTTCTTTTTGATAAGTCTGGCCAGGGATTTATCAATCTTATTAATTCTTTCAAAGAACCATCTCCTAGTTTCGTTGATTTGTTCTATTGTTCTTTTTGTTTCTATTCCATTGGTTTCTGCTCTGATCTTTATGATTTCTCTTCTCCTGCTGGATTTAGGCTTTCTTTGCCATTCTTTCTGCAGCTCCTTTAGGTGCAGGGTTAGGTTGTATACTTGAGAACTTTCTTATTTCTTGAGAAAGGCTTATATCGCTATATACTTTCCTCTCAGGACTGCCTTTGCTGCATCCCAAAGGTTTTAAACAGTTGTGTTTTCATTTTCATTTTTTTCCATGAAGTTTTTTCAATTCTTCTTTAATTTCTGGTTGACCCATTCATTCTTTAGTCAGATGCTCTTTAGCCTCCATGTATTTGAGTTCTTTCCAACTTTCTTCTTGTGATTGAGTTCTAGCTTCAGAGCACTATGGTCTGAAAATATGGACAGAATAATTCCGATCTTTTGGTACTGGTTGAGACCTGATTTGTGGCCCAGGATGGGATCTATTCTGGAGAATGTTCTGTGTGGACTAGAGAAGAATGTGTATTCTGTTGCTTTGGGATGGAATGTTCTGAATATATCTGTGATGTCCATCTGGTCCAGTGTGTCATTTAAAGCCTTTATTTCCTTGTTAATCATTTGCTTAGATGATCTGTCCATTTCAGTGAGGGGAGTGTTAAAGTCCCCTACTATTATTGTATTATTGTTGATGTGTTTCTTTGATTTTGTTATTATTTGTTTTATATAATTGGCTGTTCCCATGTTAGGGGCATAGATATTTAAAGTTGTTAGATCTTGTGGACAGACCCTTTAAGTATGATATAGTGTCCTTCTTCATCTCTTGTTATAGTCTTTGGCTTAAAATCTAATTTATCTGATATAAGGATTGCCACCCCAGCTTGTTTTTGATGTCCATTAGCATGGTAAATTGTTTTCCACCCCCATACTTTAAATCTGGAGATGTCTTTGGGTCTAAAATGAGCTACTCATAGACAGCATATCGATGGGTCTTTCTTTCCTTCTTTTATTTTTTTAATCCATTCTGATACTCTGTGTCTTTTGATTGGGGCTTTTAGCCCATTTACATTCAGGGTAGCTATTGAAAGATATGAATTTAGTGCCACTGTATTTCCTGTATTTAGTGCCACTGTATTTCCTGTATTTAGTGACTGTTACTGTATGTTGTCTCTGTTCTTTTCTGGTCTATTTCTTTTAGGCTCTCTCTTTGCTTAGAGGACCCCTTTCAATATTTCCTGTGGGGCTGGTTTGGTGTTTGCAAATTCTTTTCATTTTTGTTTATCCTGGAAGCTTTTTTCTATCCTTCTATTTTCAATGATAGCCTAGCTGCATATAGTATTCTTGGCTACATATTCTTCTCGTTTAGTGCTCTAAAATATTAGGTAGTCTGCTGTCTACCTAATATTTCTACCATTCTACCATTGTATGTTACAGAACTCTCGTCCAGAGCTCCTTTCAGGATTTTCTCTGTCACTAAGAATTGTAAGTTTCTCTATTAGATGATGGGGTGTGGACCTATTTTTATTGATTTTGAGAGGGTTCTCTGTGCCTCCTGGGTTTTGATGCTTGTTCTCTTTACCATATTAGGGTAATTATTATAATTTGCTCCAATATATCTTTTGCCCCTCTGTCTCTTTCTTCTTCTGGGATCCCAATTATTCTAATATTGTTTCATCTTATGGTATCACTTATCTCTTGAATTCTTCCCTCATGGTCTAGTAGTTGTTTGTCTCTCTTTTGCTCAGCTTCTTTATTCTCCGTCATTTGATCTTCTGTATCACTAATTCTCTCTTCTGCCTCATTTATCCTAGGAGTAAGAGCCTTCATTTTTTATTGCACCTCCTTAATAGCTTTTTTAATTTCAACTTGGTTAGATTTTAGTTCTTTTATTTCTCCAGAAAGGGATTTTATTTCTCCAGAAAGGGATTCTCTAATATCTTCCATGCCTTTTTTGAGCCCAGCTAGCACCTTGACAATGGTCATTCTGAACTCTAGTTCTGACATATTACCAATGTCCATATTGATTAGGTCCCTAGCCATTGGTATTCCCTCTTGTTCTTTTCTTTTCTTTCTTTCTTTCTTTTCTTTCTTTTTTTTTTTTTTTGTGGTGAGTTTTTCCACCTTGTCATTTTATCCAGATAAGAATATATGAACGAGGGACACCTGGGTAGCTCAGTCAGTTAAGCTGTTGCCTTCACTCAGGTCATGATCCCAGGGTCCTGGGATTGAGTCCCATATCAGGCTTCTTACTTGGCAGGGAGCCTGCTTCTCTCTCTGCCTCTTCCTGCCACTCTGCCTGTTTGTGTGCTTTCTCTCTCTCTCTCTCTTTCAGACAAACAAATAAATAAAATCTACTGAGCAAAATAAGTCAAGCAGAGAGTGTCAATTATCATATGGTTTCACTTATTTGTGGAGCATAACAAATAACATGGAGGACATGGGGAGATGGAGAGGGGAAGGGAGTTGAGGGAAATTGGAAGGGGAGGTGAACCATGAGAGACTATGGACTCTGAAAAACAACCTGAGGGTTTTGAAGGGGTGAGGGGTGGGAGGTTGGGGGAGCCAGGTGGTGGGTATTAAGGAGGGCAAGTATTGCATGGAGCACTGTGTGTAGTGCAAAAACAATGAATACTGTTACACTGAAAAGGAAAAAAAAAAGAATATATGAATGAGAGTGTAGAATACTAAAAGTATGGCAAAGACCTTAGAATAATATATGTTAACCAAATCAGAAGATACCCCAAACCACGGGATGATGTGGTGGGAAATACACACACACACACACACACACACACACACATACACACACACACAGACACACACACATACACATACATATAAGTATGTATATATATTAGACTGCTGAATAGAACAGAGATACCCACTTGATTTTAGTATTCTGGTCTCTTAGAAGAAACTACCCCCCAAAATTTTAAAGAAATAAAAGTATATATATTTTATATATATATAAAAAATAAGGGTAAACATGATGAAGGGATGGAATATGACTGTAAAGATGAAAATTTAAAAAGATTCTAAGCAAGGAATTGATAAGATAAGTTGGTTGGAAAAAGAAAAAAAAAGAGGAGAGAATGTGATCAGGCTGGAGCTAGATTTACGGTATGTTTTGATCTATTAGCAGAAATTATATCTGAGGGGCATCTGGTGGCTCAGTTAGTTAACGCCTCTGCCTTCAGCTCAGGTCATGATCTCAGGGTCCTGGGATCAAGCCCCGCATAGGGCTCTCTGCTCAATGGGGAGCCTGCTTCCCCCCCCCCCCTCTCTGCCTGCCTCTCTGCCTGCTTATGATCTGTCAAATAAATAAATAAAATCTTTTTAAAAAAAGAAATTATATCTGAAAATTTTAAAGGAAAAAACCTATATGTATACAAAAATAAAGTTAAATACAATGAAGGGATAAAATATGACTATCAAAATGAAAATTTAAAAAGTTTTAAGTTATTGATAAGATAAAATAGTTTAAAAATGTTAAAAGAGGAGAGAGGAAAAATTAAAAATACAGAATAAGAAATAAAATCAAATTAAAAAAATTAACTTTGCAAGACTAAAGGATCATGGGAAAAAGCCATGAATTCTATGTGTTGCTTTCCCTTAACTCTGGAGTTCGGCAGTTCTCATTGATCAATGAACTTGGTTTTGGCTAGAAGTTCTTGCTGATTTTCTGGGAGAGGGGCCTATTGCAGTGATTCTCAGATGTCTTTGCCTGAGGCAGAATTGCACCCCCCTTGCCAAGGGCCAGGCTAAGTAATCTGCTCGGATTCACTCTCTGGAGCTTTTGTTCCCTGAATGCTTTCTGTAGAGCTTTGGAGGATGGGAATGAAGATAGAGGCTTTGCAATCTCTGGCTTGGAAGAGCCAAGAGCTCAGGGCCCCCCTCCTCAGTGTGCCCTCAGAGAAAAACAGTCAATCCCTCTTGACTCCCTGGTCTCCAGCCACACTCTGAGCTTACCCAGTCTGTGACCAAGCATTTGTATCTCTGGCACATGGTTCTGTTTGGAGTCTCCAAACCCAGCAGACTCCTGCTGCGTGCTCCTGTGCCACTCCTCCTAGAGGAGGAAGGGGGGCTCTCCGAATCTGCCACTTTTGGGGTCCTTGCTCTAAGAGCAGTAGCTGACTGTGACTTGGATCATGGTTTAAGGTAACCAACAGCTGAGAGTCCCCACCTTGGCTCCATCTCTGCCGCCAGCTTTCCTGCTCTGATACCTGGCAACTCTGCCACGCTCAGGCACCCCCAGTCTTTCTGTGACCCCATAGGTCCTGAGACTACACTGTCCCTGTGAGGGCTCCACCCCTGCTTAGCTTCTGGAGCAATGTTCCTCAGTGGAGCAGACTTCTAAAAGTTCAGATTCTGTCTTCTGCTGCTCTACTGCTTGCTGGGAGCTGGCCCCACCCCCCGTGGTCTATCTTCCCAAATATTGCCTCTGATTTTTTCTCTGCACATTCTACCCTCCAGAAAGTGGTCGATTTTCTGTTCCTAGAATTACTGCTCTTCTCCTCTTCAATCTCCTGTTGAGTTTGTAGGTGTTTAGAATGGTTTGATAACTATCTAGCTGAACTCCTGGGACCTACAGCTATTTCATTTTCCTACTCCTCTGCCATCTTGTTTCCTCTCCCATTTATTTATTGTTGACACTTAGGTTGTTTCCATGTCTTGGCTATTATGAATAATTTTGCAATAAATTCTGGAGTTTAGGTAACTCTTCAAGATAGTGATTTTATTTCCTTTTACTGTATACTGAGAAGTAGAACTGCTGGATCATATGGCTGTTCTGACATTTTTCAGGAATGTCCATGCTGTTTTGCATAATGGTGGTGCCTGTTAATATTCCAGTCAACACTACATGAGGGTTCCCTTTTCTCCACATACGTGCCAACACATGGCATCAGTTATCTTTTTGATAATAGCCATTCTGACTGGTGTGAATTGACATCTTTTTGTGGTTTGAATTTGCATTTCTCTGATGCTTAGTGATATTGAACAACTTTTCAAATACCTGTTGGTCATTTCTACATCTTAGGAAAAATGTCTGTTTAGGTCCTTTGCCTTTTTTGAAATCAGATTACTAGTGTTTTTTGCTATTGATTTGTATTAATTCCTTATATATGTTTTATAATAACCCTTATTCTAGTGTATGGTAACAAATATTTCCTCCCATTCTGTAGGTTGCCTTTTAATTTGGTTGATTTTGTTGTTGTTGCACAGAAGCTTTTTCCTTTGATGTATTTCCACTTGTTTGTTTTTGCTTTTGTTGCTTGTGCTTTTGGAGTCATATCCAAAAATTATTGTCAAGACCAATGTGAAGGAAATATTTTCCTATGTTTTCTTATAGGATTTTTACAATTTTAGGTTTACATTTAAGTTTTTAATCCATTTTGAGTTAGTTCTTGTGGGTGGTGTAAGACAGGGGTTCAGTTTCATTTATAAGCATGTGAGTATCCCATTTTTCCCACTATCATTTATTTTAAAGACTATTCTTTCCTCATTGAATATTCTTGGCTCCCTAATCAAACATAAGTTTACTGTGAATACATGAATTTATTTCTATCACTTCTGTTCCATAGGTCTGTATGTATGCTTTTATGCCAACATCATTCCGTGTATTACTTATAGCTTTATACTATAGTTTGATATGAGGAAATATGATGCCTCCAGCCTTACTTTACTTTTTAAGGTTGCTTTGGCTATTTGGGGTATTTTGTAGTTCCATACATATTTTAAGATTTTTTTTTCTCTTGCTGTAAAAAAAAAATGGAATTTTTTTTTAAATTTTTTATTTTTTATAAACATATATTTTTATCCCCAGGGGTACAGGTTTGTGAATCACCAGGTTTACACACTTCACAGCAGTTTTGATAGAGATTGCTTTCAATCTGTAGATGACTTTGTAGTGGTACGGATACTTCAACAATATTAATTCTACATGAACATTGGATATCTTTTCATTTATTTCTGTCTTCTTCAGTTTCTTTATTCAGTGTTTTACTGTTTTCAGTGTATAGATATTTCACTTCCTTACTTAAAAGTAACTATCTCATATTTCAGATTGGGAAACACAAGCTCAACTACAATTACTAAGAAGCTCAGGAAAAGACAAGGAAATATGAAGCCCAGATGGAAAAATTCATTATTTGCCTCTCCTTATAGTTTCTTCTCAAAAGTAACTGTTTACATTGCTGGTGAAAATACCCAGTGTGTTCCTGGACATTTTAATGAAATATACCTCATAGCTGGGCTTTCAAATATCATTAAAAAATTCTCATATAAGTAAGATGATGTACTCATGGTCATGGAAGTCCTTTTGGGAAGTACTGATTAAGGAGGAAGCTAATTTTCTATCAGTTATTTTGCTGTGCTCTTCCTCCACCAAATAGGGACATAAAGTATGAACCCAAGAAAATATTTTCTTAAAAAGTTTTAGTGGGGGAAAGCTAGAGTTGGTTCTACAGTTATCAAAGTAATAACCTTGAAAATCAAGGGCTTCTTGCTGTTAATAGCTCTGTTAATAATTCAAGGTTTTCTGTCTGTGGCATTTTAAAGAAGGCCCTTCAGATGGATGGTCATGTTTATAAAATAATTCACTCTGGTCTTACTGTTCTGAAAATATGATTGCCATTTGACTCTAAGTAAGATTATATTTATTGTTAGGTTTTTAACCTTCTTTAAACTTATCTTAAGACATTTCAATATGTGTCTTTTAGCTTCCTGTTGATTTCCATTTTTATTATTATTTTTTTCTCCATCCTACTGAGAAAGAGAAATGGCCAAGGAATATATGTTGGTTAGAGTTGGTATTGGATTTGACCTTGATAGGTAGCCTAGAAGTTGGTTATCCTAGACACATGTTTGATTCAACACTGCCAATTGTACTGGTAGCACATTCAATCTCGATTGATAACTGCACCAAGTTCTATAGGATTGCTCAGGGTGGTGATATTTGAGTTGAAGCTCCAAT
The DNA here is from genome assembly GCF_030435805.1 of Mustela lutreola. Classification (NCBI taxonomy): domain Eukaryota; kingdom Metazoa; phylum Chordata; class Mammalia; order Carnivora; family Mustelidae; genus Mustela; species Mustela lutreola. The sequence continues at coordinate 87,792,900 of NC_081294.1, forward strand.
GATGGGACTATTGTACCAATGAGATGAGTAGTCTAGTCAAAGATGCAAACTCAGGTGTAAGGTGCTTGCATTTTTATAATTCCTGGGAACTTTAAACATACTTAAATGGAGTGGAAACCCTATTTCTTGAAGATAATGCTTTAATTTTCCTTAATTTCCCATCATGAATATTTGAAAAAAGTTCAAAGAGCATTGTAAATGAATACCAGCCTATCAGCACATGAAATATTGCTGTTGTCAAATGAAAAAATTGCAACAAATATCAATGATACAATTAACACTGCTATACTGAAATTTTCTTAGGAAGCCAGGGGATGCATCACTGTGTCAGAGCAGATACAGCAATGAATGGTTAAGGACAGGTATGCATTTTAAGTTCTAGTAGAAGTCTTTGCTTCATTTACCTTGGATTAGATTAAGTGATTTAAAGTACTTGGTTGAATTTTTTTTAATATAGATAAATAGACCATGTTAACAAATCATCTAAAAAATTCTCATTTAAAACAGGAATAAAAGCAATAACACATATAAACTGTTTGGAAAATAGGAATAGTAAAAAGTAGACATTCATGAGTAAATTGGCTTCAATTTGATTTGCTTCTGTTGTGAGTTACAAATTAAGAAAACATGTTTACAATTGTTTGAATTATGTTTAACTATATTAGTCTTTTCCTTGGAATGCAGAGAACATGTATAGCCTTTTAATCAGTGTCTCTAGGGCAGCAGAATCCTCCTCTTGGAAAAGGGAGGGTGGAATTCATTAGAGTCCTTGCAAAAAGTGCTTAAGCAGGACAAAAAGGATGATAGCTATGGGGGAAGATAAGTGGCCATCACACTAGTATCATCCACTAGGATCTGTAAAGTATTGCTGGCTAGTGAACAGAACCAGAAGAAAAGGATCATTTTCTCTACGATTACTGCCTCCCCCCACCACTACCCACCCACCTAAGTGATGGTAATGCTTGCAGTAGGTCCATTTGGCTGATCTTCTGAAGACCTTCCCCTGGTGCCTACTTTGAAGAATTTTAGGAGACAGGACTATTCTAAATAGAGCTTTAAATACAGCTTCTGGCTAACTTAGATTCTTTGAGACTTAGTTTTCCTTATCCTTAAAATAATTACCATTTTCCTACCCACTTCCAGGAAAGCTGTAAAAGCCAAATAATATATAGTAGAAGGCTTTGAAAATTGCCTAATAGTATCTGACTATTAAGATGGTGATATCATAATACATACCATACTTATTATCTACCAGGGATAGTTTTAGGTGCTTTATATGCATTATTTTGTTTAATCATTAAAACAACTCTATGAAGTAGGTAATGTCATCATCATCTCTATTTTGTAGGTAATAATTTAAAAACAGAGAGACTAAATTTTTCCAAGGTCACAGTAAGTGGTAGAGTCCAAAGTTAATTCTGGACAATCTAGCTTGGAAGCCATGAATCTCTATTCCACTGCCCCTTTTTCCTGATAACCCCCCACTGAGGATAACAGTGACAACAGGTATGAGAATAATGAAACTCACTACTGATGATAAGTATCTAATTTAGGAAATTGCTTTTTGCACCAAATACGCCGAACATCTGATAGTCTGACACTAGATACTAACTCTCTTATAAATTCTTAATCTGTACAGTGAATAGAGCTAACCTGGGAAGATTCCTTCAAACTTGCCCTCCAGTTTTCTAACTCTGATTTATGAAATGTTATACATTATGGAGTATAACATTTAAAAGGACATTGCAGGTCAAGGAGTTTTGAACTTTCAGTAAATAGATGTATTGCTAACTGGGCTCCCTATTTCACTGCATGTCGTCTTTGGGTCTTTGGGAAAATGGATGAGCTAAGCTTTTTTTCAGTGCTCCAGATTTCACTGTCACGTGCCCATTCCTAAAAATGTTAATATTCTTGAGAGAGTTATAATTTTAAACGGTTTAAACTTTCAATAAGTTATTACAGGTGGTATATATCTGTCAGAAATTATTCAAGTCACAGCTGAGAAGGGAAGGGAACAGCCCTCTATTACAAATATAAGAGCCTTAAATGGAGGACAAAGTGTAGAAGTCTGGTATTAAATCTTTGTCATGGTGCCTGGATGGCTCAGTTGGTTAAGTGTCTTTGGCTCAGGCCATGATCCCAGGGTCCTGGGATGAAGACCTGCTTCTTCCTCTGCCCCCCCGCCCCCCCCCCCCCGCCACTCCTCTCCCCTCTCCTTCCCTCTTCTCTCTTCCCCAACACCCCTCCCCACCCATGGTGCACACGTACACACTCTCTCTCTCAAATAAATAAATAAAATCTTTTTTTTTTTTTTTTAAGATTTTACTTATTTATTTGAGAGAGAAATAACATGAGCAGGGTGAGGGGCAGAGGGAGAAGCAGGCTCTCTGCTGAGCTGGGAGCCTGATGCAGGTCTCAATCTCAGAGACCCTGGTATCATGACCTGAGCAGAAGGCAGATGCTTAACCAACTGAGCTACCCAGGTGCCCCAATAAATAAAGTCCTAAAAAATAAATAAATAAATCTTTTTCCAAAGATGGTGAACCTTGGGTAGGCAGGAGACAACCAGCAGGCATTCGTAATGGGATCAGGGAGAAAGTATTAATTAAAAGTTTGGAGGATTATCAAGAGGGAGATGTGTGAAACAGGTACCAACAAAGTAAACTTCACAATTTGGGACTTTCACAAAAATTAAAGTCTTTTCATATTCACAGATAAAGACAGACTGTATGGATGCTTCTGCTAGCAAAACGGAGAACACATGAGAGAGATCATCAAAAGAACTGAGAGTCATTTGGCTTTTCAATGTGCAGTTGGAGAAAGAATGTGATGTTTCAGGATCCATTTCTTTCTTTATTAAACTCTCTTGTTTGTAAAAACAGAGATCTGCTCAAGTTTCTTTTAGAAGAAAAAAGAGTGTTATTTTAAGAATGTACCAGATCTAAAACTTGGACTGGAGAGGGTTAGACGCTAAAGCCATTCTGGGATTGCTAACTCTCTCCAGCAGCCCCTGACCTTCTCTCTCCTGCCTGCCTTCTCATAGTTTCCTATGGCCGGGGTGACTGGTGGCTCTGCTCTCTACATGCCTTTCTAGCTTTAGCTTGTCTGCTAACTACCTCATTCTTACAGCACTTCCTGCTATACATTGTTAAGATAGGGAAGCTGATGGACCACGTTTCCATACCAATTTTCTTTGTAAGTTCCTAGCCAATTTATGGGTCAACTATCCTTGGGTTGGGTAGGTGAGAAAAGAAAAGTGAAAGCTCTGAGTGAAAAATATGTATACCTAAGTGCTTCCTCCCATAGGGAATGAGAACAATTCATGACCTTCCCTAGAAAAAAAGGGGTCAATCTGGCCAAATAATATTTCTTTTTTTTTTTTTAAAGATTTTATTTATTTATTTGACAGGCAGAGATCACAAGTAGGCAGAGAGACAGGCAGAGAGAGGTGGGGAAGCAGGCTCTCTGCTGAGCAGAGAGCCCGATGCGGGACTCGATCCCAGGACCCTGAGATCATGACCTGAGCCGAAGGCAGCGGCTTAACCCACTGAGCCACCCAGGCACCCCCAAATAATATTTCTTAACATCAGTCAAACTTTGTGTATAAATTATGGATGAAATACATACATATATAACTGGATCTATAAGTATAACCTCTAAACTTTAAATATAAGTATTTAAATATAAAATTTAGAGGCTAAAACTCAAAAGGAAAAATAAAGCCTCTGTTCTCAGGTTTCAAGTGAATGACTGATCATCTTTGTAGACAAAAAAACCCAAAAAACAAAAAACAAAAAAACAAAACAAACAAACAAAAAAACCCAGATTACTTCCCCCAGGGTCTTAGAATTAGCTGGTGTTACAGACTCACTTCTGTCCCACCAAAATTCCTGTGTTGAAACCCTAACCCCTAAAGTGACTATATTTAGAGACAGAGAATTTAAGGATGTCATTAAGGTTAAATGAGTCATAAGGCTTTCACCCTATCCCCCAGGAATGGCGTTCTTCATTAGGAGAGGAAGAGCCTCCATAAGTACACATGCAAAGGAAAAAACCATACAAAGTTTAGGAGATGGCCATCTGCAAGCAAAGGAGAGAGTCCTGGTGAGAAACCCAACTCTTTCTGCACTTTGATCTTGGACTTCTAGCCTCTGGAAGAGTGAGAAAATAAATTGCTGTTGTTGAAGTCACCCAGTCAGTGAGATTATGTTGTGGTACCCCAAGCAGACTATTATAGCTAGGTTGACTTTTTGTGGGTCTGATGTTTATTACATCTTGTCTGATGGAACTGCAGACTTAGTAGGTAAGCTGGATCCTGTAATATATACACAGCTAAGTGATCTTATGGGGCCACTTTGTCTTCTCATTTCATATTCAGCTTATTGCAAAGGGCTGCATTAATATACAGAAACATGATTACCAACTATACCTGTCATTAGGTGTACTATAGGTAACAGCAATATAGTCTTTGTTCATCTACCAGTCTCTATTTCTCACTGGGCCAATAGAAAAAAAAAAAAAATCCATACTAAAGCAGAAACTAAATTTGGTTTCCCTTTATGTGTAGAAAAACAAGGGATGTTATTTCTTTGTGTCTGAAAATATTTTCATGTAATGACTACTAAAAGATTCTCAGAAGAAGGTACTTCAGTCAAACATTTAAATTCTCTTACTAAGGGTTCCTTTACACTCCCTCTTAGGTTCCTTCAATCTGGAATAAAAGGAGGTCACATTTAATAGTCTGGTGCAGTCCCTTCCAGGTAGTTTCTGGAAGCCCAGTTTCACTTACCTCAAAATTCCCTTCTCAATTTTTTTCCTTTTTTTTTTTCCCTTCTCAATTATTGCTCATCTTTAAAATGTGCTATTAAATGTTAATATTTTTAAATTTTAAAAAAGAGCCTTTTTTTAAAGAGATCATGCTGATACTTACAGATGAAATGATAAAGTAGTTGAGATTTGCTTCAAAACCCAGGGTGGGTTGAAGGACGGGAGCTATAGATATGACAAGTTTGGTCATGGGTGGAGAATTCTTGAAGCTTCATGATTGTACAGGAAATTTCCTTATATAATTTTCTCAGATCTTGTATAAATTTGAAAATTTTCACAAGTTAAATAATTTTCTTCTTTCCAGAGCAAGAGATCTCAGGAGTGTATTTTGTGTGTTCTGAAATGTCATCACTAACTCATTAAGGCTATCATCGTATATTGCATTTTCAAGTTTTGAGCTCATCAGTTCTTGTCCCCATATTACTTGCTTCTGTCATACTAAGCCAAGGTTCTTCAGCTTTTCTCTGACAATCACTTGACTGAGGTCATGATCTATTAGCAGTGACAGATCTTTCATAACATCTTCTCATCTACCTTTAGATGTTTCCTCCCCTTTATAACTCTTTTTCTCTGTGTTATGCTATTTAGGAGGTGACTGTCACTTCTCTTTTCAGGGTGTAGGACAGAAGTATCAGTCAACTTCTTAACTGCACTCAGAATCATTTCTCTCTCTAATTTTCCAAACTGTGCCTTACTATCCTCCCTCTTCCCCCCAGTAAGTATTGGACAAAGTTTTTTTCCTTGATTCTCTGTAACTACAGTGTACATCTACTCCCTCCAGGATTCTCTCTGGGAGATCACGGGATATTGACCTCTGTTTCCCCAATTTCTGGAGGGGAAATCCTTATCTTCCACTCAGTAAATGAACCCCCATTCAAACAAAGCTCCTACTGGGCCATGACATGCAGCCACCACAACTCATTTAGAGTTACGTAAGTTCTTCATATCTGTACACACATAGACACACAGACACGCAAAAACACACATGGGCACACACTTACGGAGAGAGAAAGAAAGTGCATGCAATAGAATGTTTCTAAAACCTTACGAACTGTGATTCTTGGTCAATCCAGTTATATGTGACTCATATATGACTCAGTGGTATAATTGGACAGATAGAGACTCTGGGTAGCTATAGCTTTACCTCCATAAAAATAGATCCCTACCAAAGTTAGTTCTGGATTACTTTAGGAATGGTTCTGGTGTCAGGCTGGTAAACACAGCCCAAATGGCTTGGGGCACTGGAATTTAAGAATGACTTTCTTCTTTTCTCTAAGAACATGATGTTCTTTGGTGACACAGGAAGCTCTGGGGATGGGAACAGGCAGCTTCCCCTAAGAGACCATATGTTCCACATCGACATGGAGGCTGGTATGATGAGAGTAGGTGGAGCACACTCTCATCCCAAGCTGGCACTCATAATCCCAAGAACAGGCTGTGGCCTTGATGACAGATAGAATTATGCTGCCAACCTTCCTTCTCTGGAGCTTATCCCTGTGTCTTTTGACAGTGTCTACCTTGGTTAAGACTTATTCAAGAGATATGACAATTTTCTACTAGCAAATAAATTCTAGAAAAGGAAATCAAAGTTTCACTATGCACATTAAAATGATTAAATTTACTGAATATCCTTCCAAGGCGAACAGTCTGATTCTGACTCATTCCTAGTTATTTTTTCTTTGACTATTCATTCCTGAGAAAGGGGACCATTTAAGACCATTAATGACTAATGAGACTTTAATCATACCCTGATACACAGATTATTTGGCGATTAAGTAGCTTCTTCGGGGGTGGTGTTACAGAGTGGGAGAAGCATGGTAAAGAAAGTTTCCAATGAAAGAGCAATTTTTCTTTCAAAGATAAATGCAGTTGGAAAAATACTTCAGGAAAAATATGGCCTGGCTTTATATGATAAACTTCTTGATCGATGGTTTCCTTCCTGAAAGGTCTCTGGTAAAGCTAGTCCACCTTCCCTTGGTAGTCTTAGCTGATATTTAAGAACATTTATAGGCAGATAGTTCTTCCTCATAACTAACCTCCATTTCTTCCTTGTTTCCCCTTTTCTGGCCTGGAGGAAATGGAACCCTCTAGTCACTCTGCTTCACTCAAATCAATGAAGACAGTCCTTCTGCATACAAGTTAAATAAGTACAGTTCCTTAAATATTGACCTAAAGGACTTGTCTCCTAATACTTACATTGTTTTTACTTTTTATTTCTTGGACCCTTAATCAGTTTTCACAGGTACTCTTGTAAGTTATACGACATAGTGCTCTGGGTCCTGAATATTAACTATAAGAGTGAATAATTTCTCCTCCCTATTCTACTATTTTTAAGTAACAAATTGAAAATCATACTTAGCATGTAGTATATCTTAATACCTGATTTTCTGCCACAGTTCTGAAAAACTAGTAACATGAGTCCATAAACTTTCTGATATATATTTATTCTTTTAGGTTCTGAGTTGCCTTTGATTTTGGTTTGTTAATTCAAACTAAAATTTGATCATTTTCTTTTTAAGAATAAATCCATTTTTTCCTGCTTTTTGATGAACATTGATGACTTCATGCCCATAAACATTGTAGTCAAGCTGGGAATTAGAATTTAAGAATTATATCACCCTGACCCTTTAAAATCAATTCTGTCAGTGAAACTTGTTTATCACACCAGTATGACAGCCTAGATGGACACCTAAAATTCCCCCACTTTATGCAAAAATGAATAGTCAGGTTTTTAATTGTGATCTTATATTGTTTTGGGAAAAGATATTTGCTAGGAGACTATTCAAGTGATGGTATAATCAGAGAAACACAACCCAACCCAAACATAAATTCATACAGCTATAGATTCTGTATTTATTTTTTTATGATGCACCCACAATAGTACTATCAAGCTCCACCCCCAAATTCTTGTCCATAGACCCCCTCAAATTTGTTTTAAAAATTCTTCAACACTAGCCTTTGTTATTTGTGTTCACTTCTGTCTTTGGGAACTTAAACATTCTTGTTTTGTCCATAATAGTCTTTCCTAAAAATGGATCCTAGAAACTAAAGATTCCTATTGGCTTTACATCAAATTTTAATGAGTATTTCTCATTTCCTTTTGATCTCTTGTCTGCAACTTGATTTGAATGAAAATCAGAATAGGTAGAAAATAAGCACAAATGAGCTTGCTTGCTTGCTTTTCTTTCTTTCTTTCTTTTTTTTTAAGACAAGCTGTTAGCTCAGACAGAATGTTGTTCATGACATTCACTAAGAGCTGTGAAGTTGCCTCAGTCTTCCATTCCAGGGAAGACAAATATGAACCAGAAGCATGATTAGGTATGTACCAGAATTCTCTCTTACTGAGCTTTTGGAAACATCAGTGAATTGAGAAATGCAGAATAGTACTCTATGCTATCATGACATTTATCTTTCTGATACTATAGTCTAGTGTCCTGAGTACATTTTCCCAGACCCATTCAGAGAACTGGGACCAACAGTGTGGGAAGTCAGCTCCAGAGAAGCAGAGTGCAGAAGTCCACCATCTGCAGTAACACAGATCACACATTAATATGGCGCTCCTCTCCTCACAAGTCCATTCATATATATTCTATTTTCTGATCCTCATAACATCACTAGGTAGGGGGATCCCCAGGTAAAGAGATAGGAAAGGCTAAGGGATTTCTCCAAGTTCACTGGCTATTAAGTGGCTGAACAGTGGTTCCGACATTGCCCAGCATCCTCCTCATCAAACTTGAGCCTCTTTCAAGAGGCTTGCTTACTAAGCTTACAACATACTATTTTTAGATGGAATTCTCTTGATAAGTATTATCTGAGGCATTCTTCATTAATTCTAATAAGCCCATGAGGCTGTGGAAAAGTAGTGAGGCCTCCTCTATATATTAGGTCACTAAGGGGCAAAATGAGGAAAGGCTCAGAGATATATATCAGATATATAGCAGAATAGGTTCATATTTATAGAGACTCGTGTTCATGTTGGACTGAGGTCCACTAAGGAAACTGGTTTATGAGAGTCCCATCAAGCTCAGGGATCTTCATTATTAGACATCTATATGTCATCTGAGCCAATGAAACACATGTAGTAAACCTGGATTGGTGTTTTGTATTATATCAAAATTAATTGATATTTATAACCCAAGTATACACAGGGGGACTGTGTATCAGTCCCATTACAACCCCTTGAAGTATAGAGTCTGTAAATAGCAACTATCAACAAGTTCAGGACTGTTGACAAGATTCTAGGCAGTGAACCAGCTGAACTCTATAGTTGTTAATACCCTCAAGTATTACTGAGAAGAAACTTCCTAATATTACATAGTTTCTTCAGTGATCAGGGAGAAAGATGCCTTGAATGTCCCCAGGTATTGGCTAAAACCACTGGTGCAGAGTTATCCCTGCTAATTTGGACGTTAATTGTCTTCTACAGATGTGAACCACCTGAAGATTTAAGAGTGAGAAAAAAGTACGCAGTAACTTTTTGTGTGTTTTTTAAAAATGAGTAAATATTTTGGAATTTAGTAACTTTTACATAGTATAAAAACATTTTGGCCCATTAGAGCAATAGCCTTGTAAATCTAAACTAAAATCCATAATTGAGTTACTAATTAAGACTTCTGATCTTAAGAGGAAGTCTTTCTCTTTAAGTTGGTTAGATTTGTAAGAACAATTTAATCAAGAAGATTTTGTGTTTTTTTTTTTTCAAAGAAAACACTTGAAAAGGAAATGAAATATAAAATTCAGTTTTAAATTCTTTGAACTTAGTTTTTAAATGGAAACCCCTTCAAAGCCATTTTTTAAAATTGTAAGACACAGAATAAGAACATTTGGCTAAACTTAAAAGCTGAAGCAATAACTAGATTTTTTCATCTAAAACTTTAATAAGTTAAAAGGGTATGTGCTTTGGTGAGTGCTGTGCAGTGTGTAAACCTGGCGATTCACAGACCTGTACCCCTGGGGATAAAAATATATGTTTATAAAAAAAATAAAAATTATTTAAAAAAAAAGAAAAGAAATGCTATATAGCGCATTGCAATTACAGCTGCTAAAAATCAAAGTTGACCGAACATGTCTTTGGAGAGATACCCTAGTATTTCTTTTATGCATTCAATGAGCACAGACCCAATACATTTAGCTTGTAAAGTGCTTGGAAAAACTCATAAAAGCGTAAAGTATTAAAAAAAATACTTATGTTTTAAACAAAAGTAAGCCTCCAAGTGTTCTTTTCTCAGCAAAATATCACTCTCAAACTTACCATAAAAATTTCATTAACACTGCATTGTACTATAGAAATCTATTTATTTTAGTTTTTTTTTTTTGTTGTTGTTGTTCTTAATTTTTCTCCGAGTATTTCCATTTTATTTACCTTAGCTCCCTAAAAAAAATCCAGAGAAGACTCTGGTGCCGGCTGAGTATGCAAATTTTCACTGTATAGAAAAGAAATAGTAACACCTGTCACCAAAATGGTGGATTCCTTAAAAACATCCTTGTGAGTCAAGGAAATCTGGCTCACCTCAAATAGCACCAAGGGATAGGTAAAGAATGAGTGACTTCCCCAACTCACCAGATCAATCCACTAGAGGCCCACCCATCCTCTTTCACACAATCCACACAGATGTACACATATCTTTAAAAAGGGTGGCCACCCAAATTGAGATTTCAGAATCTCATGTAGTTTCACTTTGTTTTATATATCCAGAATTTTGTTGGTAAAAACAAAAGCATTAGAATGTCTAGTAATTGTGAAAGAGTAATGTTTCTGGGGATTTAAAAAAAAATTTTTGAAGTCCTTGTTCCATTTTAATTCTGAAAAAAAAAATTCATGGAAGGATGACATGAGACTCTAGGTTTACCCTTTTGGCTACAATTTCAGTTCTATCTGGGGAAGTTTTCAAATATTGAACTTGTATTGAGTGTCAGTTATTTGAATAAGGAATTTGAAAAGAGCTTTTCCTTTCTGGAACAGGAAAGGGGTTGTCCAGCAACCCTCTATGTGTGTGAGTGCATGTGTGGTGATCTGCATATGTGTGTGCAAATGGGTTGTTTTGGGGATGAGAGAAATTAGTATTAGGATCTTTCATACTGGAGGTGGGCTTCACTGGACTGTGTTCTCTCCCCTCAGTTGTCCTATATCTTCAAGGAGCTTTTATGAGATAAAAATAAATTTTCATGCTCTACTCTCCTCTTGACACTGAGGAAACTAAATACTTGTCACTAGAACCTTGGGTAATGCTTTACAAAATCTCATCCCTTCCATGATTGCACTCAACTGCAAGAAGTACAGGAACATCAGAAATGTGTCCTCTTTCACATCTCCTGCACAGGCATCTGATTGGCCAAACCAAAAATGGAGATCTGGTCTCCTGGCGTAGTATGCCATTTTTCCTGAAAGGTATGGTTCCATCAGGTTTTCACATCTAGAGATGGTAACCTCTCCCTCTGAAAGGTGTGACTACCCCTGCAGGTGCTACATATACAGTCCACATGGAGTTTTCTGCTTATGTTCTTCCAAATTCAAAGCAAAAGAAGAGGGGCAAATAACAATGGAACTGATGGAAATAGAGGGTAATACTTTTTTAGGTTCTCCAAGTGTGAATCACCCTACATCTGCCATCTTTAATCCCTGGGAAACCCGCAAAATGAAGAGATAGAATGTGCTGATAGTGGAAGCCAAGGTTTCCACTATGGAAGTGTCCCAAGCATCGGGGCTTATCCTTTATCCTGTTAACTGTGAAGGACCATTCTTTTGTCTTCTGATTTCCTTCCTAGTTTTGTCTTCCATACACTCAGTCTGCCTTAGCATCAGAAAGATGTGGTTATACTTCTCAATGAAGGAATGGAATGAGTTTATGTACTTTCACCAATAAGATTTAAGTATATACCTATACTTTACGTATTGTTGTGTGACAAATAAAACTTTGAATATACTTATTTTCTTGATGGTCCTACTTTGATCTCTAGGAGGCATTTGTCTCACTCTTTGGCTTTGATTTATATTTTGGGGAAAAGTTTTTCTTCCTGGTCTCCAATTTAATCTTGGAGAGGCACCATGGTAGAAAGTGTGATGCCACAAGCTGGAGGCTACTCTCTGCATTTCAGAATTCCTTTTCCCATATATGGACAAAGTGGTGAAACACTATCCCCTGGACATTAAGTGGACTTTATTTATAGCTTCAAATTATGGAAATCCAAGGAGAATTAATGGTAGAGTGGTCTTCATATGAAGTATGCTAGTTTTAATACTTTCTATTTTCTCTTTAGTAAAAGCCTTGACAGTTTCAGTTAAGGGAATCTGCTTCACCAAAAATCAGATACCAGGCATGAAAAATTTAGAAGGCATTATGAGAATAAATTTTATTATAATAGATTCTGGTAACTATTGTTAGGGCTGTTCAAAAGTTCTTCCCATTTTTTTTTTAATGTAACTATACTTTGCTTATCCCTGACTACCCACTCCTAGTAACCAATGTCTTACTTAGTCCCCACTACAGAGCTAGGAAAGACCCAGACATTTACTAGCAAGACACATTTGCTATTGAGTTTCTTATTTCCAATGGTAGGAATGTTGTTGCCTCTTTAATTATATACTAGACAGATATGAGGTTGGGGCTTGTGGGAGCCAAACTATTTATCATATTAAAGAGGCCTGTCTTGAGTAAGAAAGAATGAAGCTAAACAGATGTAACATCAACCTTCTGTTTTGCTCAGAAAAGCTAGGTCTTCCAAGTACAGCGCTCAATTGCATAAACAGGCAATAAATGAAACTCTTTGTTTCAAGTATTGAGTAGTGACCTCCTTCTTTGATGGGCAGAATAAAGAATACTCTGGAAAAGTATTAGGATGCCCAGGCTAACAAAAATCTGATAGTTCCTGGCTCATAGCTGTTGCTTGATTTCTGGTTTCTGGTTATGGATCTTTTGTTTTGTCTCAAATACTGTCTTCTTCCATTGGCTTTTATTTCAATATACAACAGCTTAGTTGAGGAGGTAACTCCTTAATTCTGAAACTGAAATGTAACTTAGTGACTCCAATAACTTAAATCCTCAACAAAAGGAGCACTTTGAGGTTGAGGTAGACAAATCATGGGATTTTAAAAGGCACAGCCCTTCCATCCATAAATAATATGGTCTTGAAACCATCTCCTAATGTTTCTAAACCTCATCTGTAAAAGTCAGTAGTAAAATCTGCCTCACAAAGTTACTTATGAGGGTAAGTAACAAGGTGAGAATGTGAAGTCTAAGACACCTGAATGCTGATGCTAATTTACTTGATTGATCCTTACTTACTAGAAGGTATAGTCTTGGGGAGGGTTTTTCCCTCTGTGAGCCTTGAGCTCTTCACCAGTAAAATGCACATTAACACTCACTTCAAAGATCTGTTGTTAAGTACATAATGAGGTAATATGGAAAAAAAAATGCCTAGTGCTGGGTCTGGCCCATAGTAAGTAAGCAATCAATAGTATTCTACTTTGTAGAGATTTATAAATGATTGGAGACATTGATTAGAGGTTCAATAAATATCTACTTGCTTATCCTCCTCCTCCCCTTAATCTGTGAGTGTTGGGAAGCAGCAGGCATTGAGAGAGAGGGAAAGAGCTAGAAGTGTGGTGAAGCTGCCTCACACCAGCTTGCAGGGACCAGTGGTTCACTTTTCAAGAACGATGTGAGCCAGTCTTTAAATACTTTCGTTACTAAAAATTGAATTTTATGAACCTACAATTAAATAAATTCTATTAAGAACAAAGGTCATAACTGCTACAAACTCATCACTTTCTAATGATTTTACTACATTTATGTTATCTATGTTTCTGAGGTTACTTACACTGGTATCTGTATGGGGGAAATATAATGGTGTGTTAACGGGACAGCTGTCCTACTTCTATGTTTAGTGACATCTTGTTGGTAGTTTGAATTCAGCCACGGTGGCAGTATTTACACCCCGGAAGCCACCAGATGCTCTAAATCAGATGATTTCCCACCGGTCCTCCACCAGAGAGCCAGTAGCTAAATCTGCCCTAGCCTATCCCTGGAGATAACAGCCACTGAGTACCAAAGAGGGAGACTCCTCTGCTCATAAAACTTCCAAGTCTGGGTCAGGCTGCTTTTAATTCTGAAATGATGATTCTTATTCAGTAGAAAGTTTCCAATATTTAAAAAAGTGCTATTTTAGAAGTCAGGAATAAAGGTGACACCCTGGTTCTGGTAGGGTGGGTTGGTGTGGGCTGCACAATTTGAGCACTGGTTCCTATGTGTCATTGAGAAATGAGATCACAACAACGTCCTCGTCAAAGCCATCAGAAGATGTCTCAGTCATCCTTTGCTTCATTCTGACAAGCGAGAAAGGTAGATGAAAAAAATTTTATCACTTAAAATAAGCTAGAGCTTCTAAATAAAGACCCGGATCATTAGGGCTGAAAATAGTTATAATTTTAAAATGAGAGGAACAATAGGACTCTGTTTTTGCTCTTCAGTTGCTGCACTTAAAAAAAAAAAAAAATCCTCCATGATGAAAAAGAGACAAAGCAGAAGAAAAGAGGGGAAAGGAGGGGGAGAAAAAAGGAATCGCTTTAGAAGGTCAGTAACAGTTAAGAGCAAAGGCGTTGAAGTCCCCGTTTAGTCATACATTAGGATTTTTAGAATATGGAGGAAAAGAATCATGGATGGTCCTCAGTTAAAGACATTCCTAGAGTTGTTTACATGATTCCAGGTGTCCACAAGAACAGTAAAAAGACACACAGAGTGTAAGAAGGACAGTTATTTTCTACATAATGAACTATTATTATTCCTCTAGCAATTAAAAGACCCAAATATTAAAAAAAAAAAAATGAGGGCTCATACAGTTTGTTAAGTTCCACACCGATCAGATAAAGTCACTTCTTTTTCACCTTCTCGAAGTGAACTGTAAGTGACAAGTTCATCATTGTACGAGGTAGGCCCTTCTTCACTGTGACATGTTCGATGATGGACACAACAATTGGGGCCAAATGAAAAGTGGTCCCTTTACAGGTAATTGAACAAAACGACTTCTGAAGGCCTGGGAAGGTGCATCGTATTACTGGCTTTTCCGGAAACACGCCTGTGCTGTCCAGAGAGTCTTGCTTCTATCTGTAATAACAGAAGTACCATTGTAAATAGTGAGAGAAGTGTTTTCAGGGTGCTGCCAGCTTTCGTGGAGATGCCCAGCCTGCTTTTCTTCCAGGGAGGGGTAGAAACAGGACAGGTGGTCACTCTAGAAAAAAGTCAAATGTCCGTAAAACCATTACTGCCTCCCAATTCTCTTCAAAAGTGTTAATCAGCTACACGTCAACGATATTACATACTGATACAGAACATAAAATTTATAGTTTTATTATGTTGTGTTCTTGATAGCCTGACTGTCTTCATCAGTATAACCATGCAGGTAAAGAAGTCTGCTAAGCTTTATAATTAAATACACTTTTAGGTTAAATATTGAAGGATACTGAAGAAATCTCAAGATATTTTATTCATTTTCATGAAAACCTATTATATCCTTTCCAACTAACTCTTTTCATTTATGCAAGTCTTTTATTTTCTTCCAAGATTTTTTAAAAATTCAAATTAGTGAACATAGAGTATAGTATTGTTTTCAGGAGTAGAGTTTAGTGACTCATCACTTACATACAACACCCAGTGCTCATCCCAACAGGTGTCCTCCTTAATGCCCCTCACCCATTCAGCTCATCCCCTTCCACATCCCCTCCAGTAGCCCCCAGTTTGTTCTCTATAGTTAAGAGTTTCTTATGGTTTGTCTCCCTGTTTTTATCTTCTTTTCTTTTTCTTTCTCTTCCCCTATGCTCATCTGTTTTGTTTCTTAGATTCCATATAAGTGGAATCATATGGTAGTTTTGTTTCTCTGTCTGACTTAATTCACTTAGCATAATACACTCTAGCTCTATCTCTGTCATTGCAAATGGCAAGATTTCATTCTTTTTGACGGCAGAGTAATATTCCTGTGTGTGTGTGTGTGTGTGTGTGTGTGTGTGCCTACATGCCACATCTTTATCCATTCATCATGGACATCTGGGCTTTTCCCATAATTTGTCTGTTGTCCATAATGCTGCTATAAACACTGGAGTGCACGTGCCCCTTTGAATCAGTATTTTTGTCTCCTTTGGATAAATACCTAGTAACTATGCAACAGTCCAATACTCAAAATTATTACCTTCTGGTTTGGCATACATGCTTTTTCATGAATCTCTTTGTAACTCTATCAGTAGGGGACACCCTTACTCCCTGACTCTATCCTTTTTTTTCTTTTTCGGACACCCTGCTTCTAAAGATTAAAAACATTCCACTTTGTGGCTGTTCAGAGATTTCTACTGTCATGATCATCTCTGGTTCTGAGTTCTTGAATCCTCCAAATTCATACAGTTGATGAGTATCTAACTAAATTTCCATAGTTTTTTGCTAACACACGCACACACTCACACATATGTGCACAGTGATGTACAAGTACAGCTAAGTTGAGGCAGCAGAGAGTACTGAATGGGAGAAAAGTGCAGGGGTTGACATTGAGACTCATAGAGAGAAATAACTTAAAACGGAATCTTAGATGTTCTTATAACCAAAACTCCTCCAACATATCATGTTATTGGAGTATCCTCTTTCACTTGTGTCCCCTGTCCTTTTCACTCTCTTCTTTGCTCTTTTCACTACCTATTCTGATTTATTTCCAGTAGAGCAGCATTTAGGTCTCCCTCTTGGTATCTGGTCTTCCATTGACCCACCTCTTGCCCCCAACACCTTATTAAAGCGTACCTTTTTTTTTTTTTTTTAAGATTTTACTTATTTATTTGACAGAGAGAGATCACAGTAGGAGAGAGGAAGGGAAGAGATCACAGAGAGAGAGGAAGGGAAGCAGGCCCCCTGCTGAGCAGAGAGCCCCATGTGGGACTTGATCCCAGGACCCTGAGATCATGACCTGAGCCGAAGGCAGCAGCTTAACCCACTGAGCCCCCCAGGCGCCCTAAAGTGTACCTTTCTAAAAAACACCCTGTTACCTCTTTAAGAGAACTTGTGGCTCTAGCTGTTCCCATAATGACTTTCAACCCTACCATTTAAGATTAGATCAATTGTTACAAAGTTAGTAAATAGCTTAAAATGAGTTATGTGAACCGAGTTCTATAAATTAGCTTCACTTCTATGTGTACATGAACACTTGTTCTTTTGTGTAGAAATGGCCATATGTAAGTACATTTGTTCATAAAAATGCTCATGAATGTCCCCAAATGTTTAGTTCCATGGAATATTGCTGGACCATCTGGTGCCTTCACCACTTTCTCTTGCCACCTTCTTTTCCTTCTTGGGAATATCTGGAACAGAGGAAAAATCAGAACTAGAGTTACTTTGAGAAGTGCTAGCAAAACCACTGTAAAATCAGTAAGTGCACAGAGAACATGGACTTCACAGTTAAGCAGATCTGCAATTGCATTTTTACTCTGCCATTTACTTAGTTATGTTACTATGATGACTCTAAAATTGGTGATAAAATACCCACTTCAAAAGATTATATAAGAATTTAATAACAAAAATGAATGTAAAATTCTTAGCACTTGCCTGGCATATAGTGTTCAATAAATACTGGCTATTTTATTTTGATTCTTATAATTTTATTACATTTAATTAATTGTGTTTTTTTAAATATCGAGCACATATGGATTGACTACCTAGAGGCAGAGAATTCCTCTGAGCCCTCACTCTCTGAAAACAGTTCGTCCTACCTGCAACATTGATGCTTGAATTTTTTGAATATAAGCATGGTGATTTGGGAGGTGGCTTTGCTGCTTTGCATTGCATATCAGCTTTCCACACTGGTTCTCAAAAGTAGTTAGGAATTTAGCTCCCGCCTGAGCTCAGTCTCATACTTTCCCTTTAGGAGGATGCCAGCAGCACAACCCTGCCCCCATCCTGCTTTCATAGTTATGTCCAGGGCTGAGTAAGGGAGCTGTAGATCTCTTCAGTTCCTAGTGAAGGCTACCTAATTGCTAAATAAAAAATAATAAATCATATTTTTAATGTCCCCTTCTGTGCTCTTATTGACCCATTTTTATCCTGAGTCCATTAATGAACTTTTGCACATAGTGAGGCTGAAACGCCGCTACCCCAGAGCTTCCCTGGCTGTTACCCTCCCCGGAAGAACCTGGCATAGTGGTCTCTCTACATACACCTGCTGAGCAAAAGAGGGTGATGATCGGGATTTTCTTGTACCTTCCCTTCTGGGGTCCTCTCCGTCCTTGAGGGGACATCTTTTCATCTCCCTGATTGCCAGCCTCCCTGCCCTCATGCTTCTACGCAGGCTGGGAAGCTCACTCTGGTCCCTTTTTTCAGTTCCTTATGTAGCACTGCTAGATTTGAGTGATTAAAAGTCTCACTCATAACAAAGCATAAATAGCTGTTTATCTTGTAAACTTTGCTACATTAATTAGTCCTCTATAATCTTAACAGTTCTATTAAACAAACAGGTTTTGAAAACTAGTAATTATCTAAAGGGGGAAATAAATCTCTTAAGAATTATTTTTCTCTCTGAAGCCCAGGTGGTTCTTTATTTGCATCTCCACTGTGGCGCTTAGGACATATCCCAAGAATCATTGATATGTGTTTAGTGGTTTTATTTCCCACTTCAAGGTGATCTTCTCCTTAAGGACAGTAACCACATCTTCTAATCACTAATGACCAGAATGGCAATAATGTTAATGATAGCCTCTCGTTACTCTGCACCTTCCATGTCAAATCTAGGATAACTCTGGCAAGTAGGTATTAAAACAATCTTTTTACAGATGAGGAAACTAAAATAGAGCTGAGTCAAATTCACTTCCATGAATTTAATACTTGAAAGTCATGTTCTTTCTGTTGTCTCCAGATTGTCTCTTTTCTACCATGGGACAGTCATCAGCATTCAGTTTACATTCATTAACTCTGAAGAGTCAAAAGGATATCAGGAAATCTAGGAATGGGGTCAGAGATTCTCCTTATTTAGAAATAAGGCAAAGAGATAGGGTAGGGAAGCATTATCTTTTATTTTTAATAAATTTTTTTAAATTTCTTTTCAACGTAACACTATTCATTGTTTTTGCACCACGCCCAGTGCTCCATGCACTCCGTGCCCTCTCTAATACCCACCACCTAGTTCCCCCAACCTCCCACCCCCCACCCCTTCAAAACCCTCAGATTGTTTTTCAGACATTATCTTTTAACATACTACTCAGGCATTAAAGTTTCACCCAAGGATACGTGATTCTAACAAATGCTTTTTCCCTATTTAAATTTTTTTTTCTATTTTTAAAACTTGTTTTATATTCTTTGTTTGTTAAAATTAATGCCCAACATTTTCATGTCAATAGTAACTATCTCAATATTAATTATGTAGTATGTCAGCTTGATATGATGTTCAGGATCCAATTTAATTTAAAATATTGAATATCTATATATTCAGTGCACTCATATAAACCTTTCCTTCCTGTTTTTATGGTATTATATAAGCACACTTACCTATGTGCTTGTATATTAAGATTTTACACATATATTTTAAATATGCTTAGGAGATGATGTTATTGGAGGAATGATAATGACTTATAAGCATCTTCACCTGTGTCTGCAAGGTAATGAGGTTTGTTTCTGCTTATCAAGGGAAAAAGAGAATATTTTTTTAAAAATGGAGTTGATCCAAAGTATGCAAGAACATAGAGAAGGATAAAAGTCAGGGTATAAATGCTGGAGAAGATCTAGCCAACAGAGAGAGACCTCTCTACAACCACTATGGAAAGATACCTAATTTATTATCAAGTTAGTATAATGGAGTGCTTGCATGTTGGAAGCCCTCAGGAGACTACAAAGTCACTCAAAAGTTTCACACAGTTTATATAGCAAAGCAGATAATACAGAGCTCATTGGGAATTGAGACAGACATTTGCTTAGTTAACTATTCTTCTTGAAGAGAATACTGTAACTTATTTCCTCATGAGACAAAGGTTCTACTGGGAGATAAACTACAAGGTCAATTCTGAAGCTATGTATTTACATATCCAGGGGTGATGAGTCTCCAGACCTGGGAGCAATCTATTGGGGAACTGGAGACTGGGCATATCTGGCCCCAGGACAGATTCTGTTACCTGCGAAAAGCCAGCTATGTCTTCAAGGAGATCCTTTCCAGGGGGGAAAGCAGGTAAAAGGGGGAAGAGGAGGTAATTGTCATTACTGAACCCATTTTTATCCAGAGTTCATGAAGCGCCACTTGAACATACAATGAAGCTGAAAGCTCTCTGGCCTCAAGCTAGCTTTTGATAGATTTTTTGGATGTTCACTTTTTAAAGAAGTATGTGAATCTTATATTATCAAATAATATATTGATGAAAAAATGGACTCCCCACCACCTTGTTAAAATGAGAAGAAAATCGGTTGGTAAAACTATTCTTTACCTATGTCATCTGCCCTTAAAGCAGAGATGATTCTCAAGAGAAATATTTGTGTTTGTGTTGGGCTTACATTC
The DNA here is from genome assembly GCF_030435805.1 of Mustela lutreola. NCBI lineage: Eukaryota > Metazoa > Chordata > Mammalia > Carnivora > Mustelidae > Mustela > Mustela lutreola. Next base: position 87,813,228 of record NC_081294.1, read on the forward strand.
TTAATTATTAAAAAAAAACAAAAAAAAAACAGGTTTCTCTCTTCTAAAAGAAGCTAGGATCAAGGTGCCTAGCTGGCTCAACCAGTTAGTCGTCGGACTCTTGATCTCAGGGTCCTGAGATTGAGCTCTTCGTCTGGCCCCTTGTTGAGTGGCGAGTCCACTGGAGATTCTCTTTCCTTCTCCTTCTGTCCCTCCCTCTTTCTCTTTTTCTCTCTCTCTCAAATAACCCTCTTACACTGTTGGTTGGAATGCAAGTTGGTGCAGCCACTTTGGAAAACAGTGTGGAGATTCCTTAAGAAATTAAAAATAGAGCTTCCCTATGACCCTGCCATTGCACTACTGGGTATTTACCCCAAAGATACAGATGTAATGAAAAGAAGGGCCATCTCTACCCCAGTGTTCATAGCAGCAATGGCCACAGTCGCCAAACTGTGGAAAGAACCAAGATGCCCTTCAACGGACAAATAGATAAGGAAGATGTGGTCCATATATACTATGGAGTATTATGCCTCCATCAGAAAGGATGAATACCCAACTTTTGTATCAACATGGATGGGACTAGAAGAGATTATGCTGAGTGAAATAAGTCAAGCAGAGACAGTCAATTATCATATGGTTTTGTTTATTTGTGGAGCATAACAAATAGCATGGAGGACAAGGGGAGCTGGAGAGGAGAAGGGAGTTGGGGGAAATTGGAGGGGGAGATGAACCATGAAACACTGTAGACTCTGAAAAACAATCTGAGGGTTTTGGAGGGGGTGGGGGTGGGAGGCTGTGTGAGCCTGGTGGTGAGTATTATGGAGGGTATGTATTGCATGGAGCACTGGGTGTGCATAAACAATGAATTCTGGAACACGGAAAAGAAATTTAAAAAAAAATAAAAATTTTTTAAAAAGAAGAAAAGAAAAACCATCAGAGAGCACAAAAAATCTATCAATCAATCAATCAATCTTCAAAAACAAACAAAAAGCTAGGATTATTTACAACCATGTTACTCTCTTTTTTTTTTCCATGTTAATCTTTCTATGTGTATTTTAAAAAATTGTCTTGTTTTTTAACAGGTAATTAAACTATAACTATTTATTGTTGTCAAGTACCCATCCTTCTGTCATGACCAAGTGACCAAATATTCTTCATAATCATTTTGACTTTGCCTTTCTATGATCTGATCCTAACTTTGGAAGAGTAAAAATTTCTAATATCTTCTGAAATGAAAAATACTTTTCAGATTTCCCAGCAGGATCTTGGGAAATTGCTAAGATTTGTTATTTTCCCTATAAAAAGAAAGGTGAGAAAAGTCATTAGTTTGGTAGGCTCAGTATTTTTTAATTAGCTCATCACTATTATAAGAGCTACGTGGGTGGGAAAAGCTGCATATCAGAAAAGAAGCTTGGGATGTAAGAGTGATCGGGCTGGGACATGTGTCACCCCACTGATCACTAGAGTGATATGGCTGATCTTGTTGGCCAGGCGGGTGTCCTCTTCCTCCCTCACTACTCCATGTGTGTCCCTCGTGAAACTATGAGCCTTCCCTGATTGAGGAGGCCTGTTCTTTTGTTAAGGGCATAGGAATAGCTACACTCCCCTTCTAGAACTTCCAGGCAATCTCTGGGGGTCCATTTTTAGGAGACCATAGGGTAGTCAAGCTTCCAAGACTCCCGGTATATCCAAATGAGGCACTGCGTATGGCCGTCTGTATTTCTTTAAAAAAATAAAATAAAATAAAAAAGGAAAGAAAGAAAGAAAGAAAAATGAAGCTTGGCCTTTTCTGCTGTTGATTTTGTGGTGACTAAATATTATTAATATAAGTGTTTCAAAGATTGTGGACTTTACAGAACGGATTGAAGGGCCTTGGCATTTTGTCAGTGCCCTCACTGAGATGTTCTTTTGAGATGTTCTTTTCCTCGGGGGAAGCACTGATCAGGGGCTGGTGGGAGATCTGTGAGTGGTACTCCAGTGGAAAACTTGACTTTCTTCTGCTTTGTTATTATTAGTTATTGTAATAGGATGACTGTTGCTGCTCAGTGTCCCCAACAAGTGCATTGTGCTTTTTGTTGATGGTTTAGGTTAGAAGTTGTTTCTTCAAAAAACTAGGCTAGTCTTAGTCTTGGAAAGAGGACTATAACTGATATTCCTAACTATTGTTATTTCAAAAAAAAAAATTGTGTGTACTTTAAGACTTCAGAGCTTAGAGCTGAAGTTTTAGACAGCTTTCTCACCATACCAGTAAGCTTAATCTTTTCAATGAGAAGAAATGATTTCATTAAAACAGACTGCTAACCCAAAATCCAATAGAACAAGCATTAGTTATGTAAAACTGAATGAAAATAATGAAGGAAAATTAACTGTGATTATTTTTTAGACATTACTGTTAATGGTTTTTTTGTTTGTTTGTTTGTTTAGATTTTATTATTTATCCAACAGAGAGAGAGCATGGGTAGGCAGAAGCAAAGGGAGAAGCAGACTTCCCACTGATGCGGGACTCGATCCCAGGACTCTGGGATCATGACCTGATCCGAAGGCACGCATTCAACCGACTGAGCCACCCAGCCATTCGCTGTTCATATTTTAATGTCCTATTTTCTGATTGGTATATAAGGACGCACTTTGCCTTTCTTCCTTATTGCCAGTCCTCAATTTGGTAGATGATGCTTTTGTAACTAGCCAAACATTTTTTTGTAACTAGTCAAACATACCTGATTCTCACTAATTCCTCAGAATTCTGAAATAAATACTTTTTACTGAGTCTTACTACTTTTTATGGCAATATATTTATTTGCATGAGTCCCATAAGTATCTGTTCTCTTGCTTGCCAGGATACAGACAAGTTGATTTTGCAAGTGCTTTAGTTGGCGTGTCATATTCAAGAGGAACACCCATGTAATCAGCTATGAGAAGGCCAGCATTACAGAGGCACCAATGGGCTTTCCGTAAGAAGTCAGTGCTTACAAAGTCCTCTGAGGAAAACAGGCTTGGTACACCTGGCAGGGTAAGGCAGTCATGTCCTGAAAGGCCAGGGATCCTAGTTTGTTTTAGGAACTTTAAAGAGAGAGAAATCCGTATAAATTTATAAGGGTAGCAGGTGAGGAGAATTCCTTGGGCTTGGCTTCCTATCTTTGGGCAGAAGAGCAAATAACTACGAGTGTTTAAAAAGTTAAATCTGAGACTCCTTATTAAAATTTCCAGGAAGACGTTAATTCTCTGGCTTCAGTCCTTGCTCAGTACCCACTAGCTCTAGATTTGCTGAGCAAACTCAGTGAGGCTCACAGGAGTCATTAATCCTCTTGCCCTGCATCTGTAAATACTCAAGCCAAACAAGAGATCAGCCTTTTTTTTTTTTTAGTGTAATCAAGAATATTCTTTGACAACTATTTATGACCAAAATAGGAGACTGTTAGGAGAATATTATCCAAAACCTAGATATAAGTCAAAAGTCAGGGAAGGCATATCTTCCTAGGGTCTGGCTTAGCAAGCTTACAGTTTGTTTAACTCTCTAGGAACATACACTTGTGTTTAACTTGTTATTTACTCTTTCACTTGGGCCAGAAACACGTTGTTTTGTTTTGTTTTTTTCCTTCTGAAACATGTTCAGTTGTATATTTATGTCCAGTAAGAAAGGTCACCTCAAAATTTATAGTACCCCTTGTCCTATAGGACATCAAGTGTTTTTATTATGTATATACATGTGTATGTATGTATGTATGTATATTTAACTTAGCCATCTATCACTTTCCTTCCTTCCTCCCTTCCTTCCTTCCTTCCTTCCTTCTTCTGTGTCTTTCTCTTTCTCTTCCTTCTTCCCTTATCCGTTTTCTTTCTTTCCTCCTTTCCCTTCTTAATGCTTGGAAAATCCAGTTCCTTGGGTGCTTTTGAACTAGCTTTGCCAACTCACTGGTTTCCTTATTACTGAATTAAACCTTTTTCTACATGTGTAAATTTTTAAAAGGATTTTTATTTATTTATTTGACAGAGAGAGAGAGAGAGCACAAGTAGGCAGAGAGGTAGGCAGAGAGAGAAAGAGGGAAGCAGGCTCCCCACTGAGCAGAGAGACCGAGTCAGGGCTTAATCCCAGGATCCTGAGACCAGGGTCTGCTGAAGGCAGAGGCTCAACTCACTGAGCCACCCAGGCACCCCTACATGTATAAATTTTAGATTCATATGAGAATCATTTCTTTCACTTTCTGTAAATTACATTTGATTACCCTCAAATACCACCTCATAAGACTGTTTATTTTGACACCGAGCAGTCTCTACTGCATTTCTCTTATAAATGAGAAAACTGTGGACATTTACTTGTATTTGGATTAAGAACATTTTTCTCCTGTTTCCAAAAATGAGTTGAGGTAGTTTTCCTTTAAAATACCACTGTGGGATGTTTGAGCCCACATAGAAACCACTGCTAAATTTGCAAACCCTGTGAGCATGGCTGGCAAATTTGTGGGAGATTCCCATTAGAATATCATTTTCACGTCGACCTAAGAAACTTTCTGGCACTTCATAGATTCTAGAGAACTGAGTGCCCATTAGGTATTTTATTTTCAGAATATCAGCATTTTCAACGGTGGCATCTGCAGTGGTAGCCTGTGGGAACTGGTACCACCTCGAACAATCTAGTAGTAGCTGCCAAGAATGACAGTGGTGCCTAAAGCGGCGGTGGTCTCCCATACAGTGGGAGCAACCTTTGGAGAAGACAGCTGGTCTGTTGGCACCAGAGGCAGCTGGGAAGGGAATCGAGCTAATGCAGTCCAAGTGCACTGCTTATTAGAACTCACAAGAAGGAGAGAACTTGACATAAATATAGCTTTAATGATGTCTCTTGAATATCATTAATCTGAGATTCACTTTTGACAGGCATTCTCTGGAGAATGACTGAAGGGCAACTATTTTGAGGTTTATTGTTAATTGTAAGGAAACTAGCTCTGCACAGCGAGGCAGCAGTGCTGTTATGGGGTTAGCAAATCAAGGAGCTTGGATGTTTTCTTCTAAATGGAGCACAAATCTCCTTCTGTAGGTGAGTCACAATATACCTACAGGCAAAGCCAACAAAGTCTTTAGAAAAGAGATTCAGATCTTCTCAAAAGTGCAAATATTGAAGCCGGGAAGCAATGTCTTATCAGTGGTTTAGAAATCACTAGATAATTAGGATGTCTACAGAAAGATACTTTATTCTTTTTCCTTCTAACATTTTAGAGGCTTGGAGGAAATAAAATTATTCCTGGGCCTGTTCAGTTAAACTGATAGACAGCGTTTCATGAAAGCAAATTAGATAGCTATGTATACAGAATGTGTTAACGGCATTCTGGGAACTCAGGGTCTGTAAGGTATTGTTAACGACAGCAAGAATGTATATTGCTCCTGTGGTGACCGCAAAGGTGTTTGCTAAGTGAAAGCTACCAAGTGACCTCTGCTCTTGAGTCAATGGTTTCAGTCCTAAGCATTGTGTTGTTTTCTTCCTATACCAATTATGAGACTATGGAGAACAAAAGGGAAGCAGAATAAGTAATAAGAGCTTGACGAGAGCCTAGTGTTTTAAGCTTCCTTTGACTGAAAGGCATTATAAACAGTTCCATCGGTTTTAAGGTACAAATTCTGTTCTGAGAAAAATCTGGTTTTTTGAATTCCCTTACATTTGCTGAAACATCTAGGGAATATTGGAGGTAACAGTGTTGGATCTTCGAGACCACAGGAGCTGAGAACCAACTAGTGAGGTAGGAAAATAGCACGCTCAAAAATACTTTCCTTGTCAACTGTGCCAGTGTTTAACAGCGTTATACCCTTCATGTCTAAGGATAGGAGAGCGATTCTGGCTGGAGTGGGAAAGGAGAGCAGGACGGCCTGAGAAGAAATGTCGATTTGCTGCTCACTTCCAAAGTCTTTTAGGCATTTTATAATCACCTAAACTTAGTGTCACAAAGGAGAGTTCAAGTAGAAATGCCTGTAAGATATTTTGATACACGTGTCTGTAAGCATTCTTTTGGTCTTACCTAGTATTCAAAGGAGATACAGTTTTATAGAACTCATAGATTTATACAATTAATCAGGGTGACAGGGACCCTGAGAGGGTGGGTCCATTTGTTTCATAAAAAGATAAAGTGCAGGATATATGATGATTCAGTGGGTTAAATAAGTGTCTGCCTTCAGCCTTGGTCAGGGTCAGCAAGGAGTCTACTTCTCTCTCTCCCTCTGGCCCTCCCTCCACTTGTGCTCTCTCTCTCTCATTCTTGCTCTCTCTTTCTTGAATAGATAAATAAAATCTTTAAAAGAAAAAAAAAAAGATAAAGTGCAGAGAGAAGATGCACTTCTCTAGGGGTCCCACAGTAACTCATTTACACAGCTGGGTTGGGAGTCTTGGCCTCTGGATTCAGTGATAGTGCCCTTTCCCGGACTGTTGCACAGTACCGACGCAAGCTTCGGCCCAGTCCGGGTCTGCATTTCATTTGGTCTTCTGAAATCAACCAGGGAGGCCACACGTCATCTGTCTTGCTCTACAACAGTTTCGTGCAAAGATTTGATTATTCCTGTGTCTACCTAGATTCACGTAGCTGTATTCGTACCGGATCCAGATCTGTGCCAGGTAGAGAAATGTCTTTAACTTTCTTAGTTTTAATTTCTCTCTTCCTTTCTGCCCCAATTTAATGAAATATATTCCATGTTCACCACCTATTTTAGTTCAAACTTCCAGTAAAGTATTAAGTGATAAAAGATAAAATCATTTTGTCATGAGGGCCAGATCCAATTGGTTAGAATAGTCCGTTGCCTGGACAAAGATTCAAAATGATTCTAAGCAGCAAATATTCTAAACAAAAATGAAGTTTGTGTTGGTTGGTGCTACCTGTTAGATTGATGGAGAAGGAGTGAGAAAGGTTTTCAGAAGGTAAATCATAAAGGCTTTTAAGGGCTTCAGTTGCTACCTGAAGGAGACCAAAAGCAAGAGAAGGAAGGCTCAGACATAAGACCATACAGTATGTGTTCTTTGGCTGTAAAGTAACTGTGATGAGCCAGAAATGAAGATGTATGGAAAACATGGAAAGGGAGTTTTCAAAGACAGAGGCCAGCCCAGAGCGATGACCTCTTCTGCTGGGTTCTGGAGTTTGGACATGGCCCAACGGTCAATTATTTGGGTCAAATGCATGGCAGGATTAAAGCTGTTTTGCAGGAATATTAACCCAGCAGCAATGTATAGAAAAGTTTATAAGTGATAAGGTAGGAATTATGAATAGCAATTAGGCTGCTTGAAAGGACTTGATGAGAGGCAATGAAAGCTTGCACTAGGGCTTTGCCTGCAAACCCGGAAAAGATAGAGTGGATATGAATGGCTCTGGCGAAGCAGACTAGTAGTGACTTGATGCTCAATATTATGTGTACATAATGGAAATGGTAGGTTTAAGTAACGCTAATGTTTCAAGCCTGAAGCAATGTGTGTTATTAACTCTAATGGGAGAGCTTACACGTAGGGGTCAGGTATGATATATGATGATTTTGTTCATTGCATTTACTTCTTCCCAGTCAAGAGTTAATAATCTCAGAAATGTAAAATATTCATGTGGAAAGTGACTTTAAGAGACTTAAGTTCACACAAAATCATACTTGAGGTTTCCTGTAATTTTTTTCCCCACATTTGTTATATTTAGCAATACATTTTCTACAGCTTTATTTTCATTTCTAGACAGCTGGCAAAATATCCTAAGTTAATATCTTTCCACCACCACCCCCCAAAATGGCTACGCAAATAGAGAATGGACCATTTTCCAATAGATGAAATGTCTAGCTGTTCATCTATGGTACTGTAGTTAAGTACCTCAAATCCCATAATTAGTACCCACTTAAATGATGGATTATCTCACGCTCTAACCAAAACTTTAATTGTTTTTGCAGTGCTGGGAGCTATCCCTGTTGCTAATGACTTTTTAGGATGACTTCATTTGTAATCAGTGCACAAACCAGGTACTTCTGAAAACAGCCGATACCTGGTTTTGTCAGCTGTGAAGGGAAGAGTCAAAATGAATTTGGACAAATAGGAAAGACATCTTTTTTTTTCCCCTACAATAATGCTGGGTTTAAACATAACTTAGATGTGAAAACTTGCAAATTGTATATTTTCCAAGTGTGCTTGCCTTGAAACTTCACTGATATTCTCTTGAATTAAGTCCTAAAATGTATAGCCACAAATGAGCCAGAATCTTCAAGGCTTTGCTTTCACATTTCTCTTTTGCTCCATATAATGTTGTAAGCAAATTTACCTGGACCATGCTTCAGCTCGAATAGAAAGTTTAGTTCTATGTATCTGATAACCATTTAACTTCATAAAGATTTTCTTTCTTTCTCCCAGCTTTTAATTAGAAATAATGGAAGCTCAGAGTCATGTTCAAAAGAGAAAGAATTAGAAGCTTCCTGGTAGTGCAGACTCGGCAGGTCTAAATCGAACAGCAGTTAACTCTAACTTCATGCTTGTCCTTCCTGTTAGATACATTATACCCGTTAAGCGCATGTAATCCTTTTCTCATCCTTGTGTTGTTGGTATTTTATTCTTCATATGTCACAGATAAAGAAACTGAGCTTTAGAGTATAATTTTCCCAAGGTCATGTTATCTAGGACATATAAATCAAGAACTTGAATTGAAATCTGTCACTAAATTACTAATTCTCATTGGTATTGACCTACAGACCCAGGCCTAAGTAAGACCATGTAAATTGAGAGACCAGTCAAATAAATGAAATAAAAATGACAAATTTGGCTGGGATTGGACTGTAGGGTAGTGTGTGATCCTGGGCAAAAAGGAACTGCAATCCCCAAATCAAATCAAAAGGAACTTTAAGCACTATAGAGTCTGTAGTAGAGAGAAAGCCCCTGTATTCCACCTAACCCTTCCACAATTTTGAAGGTCAGTCTAACCTCATCACCTATTTTTAATGATTAGATTTGCAAAGGGAAGGCCCTCCCACTGCCTTTCCTTTGGAATGTCTCTTTGGAAGTACTTCTAGTTTTCTCCTTCAAGGATGAAGTGACAACTTCCCTATGGACAATGCAAATGGAGAAATTTGGTTGTAACCCCCAATCAGGACACTGGTTCCACTTCTCTGCAGTAGGCAAGCCAGTGTATACTGTGAACTTGGAAGAAAAATGACCACTGTGTATAATAATAAAACAATGGCTTATTACCATTTCCAGTTAGAAACACCCTCCTGGGTATCAAGAGACATTTTTCCTTTATGCTAAAATAGTGCTACATTAATAGCAATTATTAGGTTTTGTGACTACCTTAAGTTTTCTCAGAGTCTACCCACCCTCCTATCTTTTGAAACCCAGCTTCTGTTCTGTACTAGAAGGAAGCAGGGGTCTTGATTCCATTTGCAGATAGAAGAACAGAAGAGTCATTCCATTCCATGGTCTTTCTCATCCACTGATGTCAGGACCACAGTGCCTGAAGCCAGAGCACTACTTCTCCCTTCTGGAGGAGTGGGCAGGATATCTGCATTGTTCCTGAAGTTATTCTCATTACATACTGGCATGCCAAAGGGCCAGATGGTGTAACTAATGGTCAGATCACCTTGGGTTCTCAATGGCAGGTTCTCCCTGCTGCTCTCATCCCCACCCAAGGTGAAGCCTTCTCCAAAGATACTCCGATACCCTTTGCACTCTGAGAATTCTTAGAAAGTCCCAAGAGAGGGGAAGTCAGACCCCAAAGTAATTGCTAAGTACATTGGGTTATGAGCAGAAATAGTTTGGGGGAAGCAGTTAATGCATTTAATAATCATAGCATAGACAGATGATAAGATGGGGAAAAGCCACCTGGGGCTCTTGCCATCAGAGGGAATAGGATCAACTTACCACTTCCTGCTCACCATTTGATTTTAGACCTGGTGATACCAGGAGCACAGGTAGTTTTTGAGAACTACTTGGAAAAGTCTTTATTTGGCACAATTAGACACAGGATAAGCTCAGATTATTGCCAACAGTAAGCTCATCTAAGATTTTATAATTTTGGCCTCAAAGAATGTAACTTGTTAGAGATATTTGTAAAATAAAAACATTTATTTTTTTAAAGGTTTTTATTTATTTATTTGACAGAGAGACATCACAAGTAGGCAGAGAGGCAGGCAGAGAGAGAGAGAGGAGGAAGCAGGCTCCCCGCTGAGCAGAGAGCCCGACGCGATCCCAGGACCCTGAGATCATGACCTAAGCCGAAGGCAGTGGCTTAACCCACTGAGCCACCCAGGCGCCCAAAACATTCATTTTCAATTTAAATCCTAATAGGTTGTTCCAGACATGAACAGCTAATTCTTTTGGTTTCTAGCACCATCCATTGACCTTCTTAACTCTGAGAACCCAGAGGTTTTCTTAACTCACCAGAAAAAGAAAATGCGCTTAATATTAACACCCTTGGAAAAAGAAATAAATTTAAAGAGCTTGAAGGAAGGTGGCCATAATGATAGAAACTTTATCTTTTCTCCCCAAGAGCCCCATTCTGAAGGACTTAAGGAAGGAACCTGGAATGGGACAATGAACCTGAATGGAGAATACTGTGGAAGCTAGAGAACAACCAAGAGGAATATGTCCCTGTAAATAGGTCAAGGTAAAAAAATACATTCATTCCACAGATGTTTATCAACAGCTGGACCACAACATAAATGAATGCACATAAACATACAAGCATATCATACATTTAAAACAAAATCTGAGTATAGCTTGAAGGTGAGAACGCAGAGACTCACTAGTAGCTGAACTATGGAGCCATAGAGCAGAAGAGAAGGGGTTTTATGGAAGTGTGAGGGTCGAGCCTCTATTCTTTGGGCTTCCTGTTTCCCATGGACAGACTTTCAATACAGTCATCTCTTCTATACCGGACTTCCTTCTCCAAATTCTTACTCATTCCTTCCGAGGGAAGGAGGGGTGATTTATCTGATCTATCTGATTCATCCTCACACTTGAGAGTCATTGAACTTTACTAATGATGAACAAATTAATATGGTGAGCAAATTATCAGAATAGAAAGATACAGATTTTAATTAGATCAAACCTACAAGGCATCTGGTGTTGCCTAGAAAAGAAACAGGTGTCAGTAGTGACATATTTCAGTCCTACTGCAGAAATTCAGCAGGAGAGTACCCACCATCCACACATCACTGTGACTGGCATATCTACATCATTCCAGAAATCAGAAAATCTGGAGTGGTTAGGTATGAGAAATTAAAGAGAAAACTGGGAATCACTAGAGTTTCTATTCCCATATATATAGATAAGTGTCCCAAAGGGAAGACAAGTGTGTTTAATTGGATGAGTGTGGTAGACCTTGTTGCTGAGAAGCCACAGTGGTGATTGTTCACAGGGCAATGCAAATTCAATGCCAGTAAGTTTAGTTATAGGGCATATAGATCAACAAAAATCAACAACACATTTTTGGGGCACCTGGCTGGCTTAGTCAATTGGAACATGTGACTCTTAGACTCTTGATTTTAGGGTCATGAGTTCAAACTCTATGTTGGGTGTCAAGATTACTTAAGTAAATAAAACTTTAAAAATTACACATTTTTATGGCTTTTACTAGGTATATATACTTAGGTATATATATATATGAATATATATAAATATTTAGAATATGGATCAATATATGTATCTCATATTTATAACACATATACTTATTATGTACATTTGTAGTGAATATGGTACATATAGAAAAATATATTGTGAAAATTTTCAAACATATACAGAAGTGGATATAATGGTATAGTGAATTCTCCATGCACCCACAAACTAGTTCAAGAATTATCTATTTATTAATTTGTTTCTTTTTAGAGCCTGATTCATTTCCCCTCCCTCCTTCCTGAATATTTTGAAACAAATCCCAGATGAGATATTATTTCATCTATGAATATTTCAGTTTGTCTCTAAAAGGCAAGACAACTACTTTTAAATGACCACAATACCATCATTATATTATACCTAACTGAAATTGTTAACTGTGGGATTTTTATTTAACCTTAATCTTATTTTGTATTACCTTTCTCCCAGGCCCAAATCCTGGTTTTCATGAACACCAACATAATCACTTGATTTCTTTATTTATTGCATATACAGTATATGTAACAGGCTTAATACTGCCACCAACAATATGATTGCTGAAAATTGGTTTCAGGGTTTTGTTTTTGTTTTTTTCTTCATGCTCCTCTTTGTGATAAGAGATGTACTTTCAAAGTACTACATTTTATAGTCATTTGGAATAGTTCCTGCTTCAGTTCATCAACTGGAAACTCAGATTCATTTTATTTCATTTTGCTTTTGATGTTTAGAGTTTGCTTTTTAAATTTTAATGTTGTTTTGTAATTACATAAAATATTTACATGGTTCCAAAATCAAATCCACAAAACGACTGATATCCATGGAGGTTTAAGTTGTATTTCTGTTTCTTCCATATTATTCTCTTTCTATTTAGGTAACTCCATTATTATTATTATTGTTACTATAAACATTATTTTAGAATTTGAAATAAACACATAAGCCTAATCTGGCAGTTACATAGTAACATTTATCCATACTTTTCTTCACTTTGCTTTTTTTTAAAATAATATATTCAAGAGAATATATTATAGTAACATATAGATGTATTAATCATTCCTATGATAGGTGCATAGATTTCCATTGTGGTATTGTACCATAGTTTATTCAGTCTATCCAATTATGTTGAGTTGAGTTGTGTCCTCACAAAAAAGCTGTGTTGAAATCTTAACCACTGGTACCTTTGAATGTGACCTTTTATAGAAATAGGGTCTTGGCTGATGTAATCAAGTTAAAATGGCATCATATTCATATATTGTATGGACACTAATCCAATATGGCTGATCTTCTAAGAGTTAGAGAGAGACACACAGGGAGGAAATGGCCATGCGATGATGGAGGCACAGATGGGATTGATGAGTCTACAAGCCAAAGAACACCAAGGACTGTTGGCAAACACCAGAAGCTAGAAGAGGCAAGGAAGGATTCCTCTCTCCCTCTCTCAAAATGAGGATGGTCCTGCTAACATCTTAATTTTATACATTTGGCCTTCAGAAACGTGACACAGTAAGTTTCGGTTGTTGTAAGCCAGCCACTTTGTGGTAATTTTTTTGAGGCATCCCTAGGAAATGAAGACACCCTCTGACTTCCATTTGGGTAAAATGGCTGGTATTTTGCTTTACAAACAAGGCTACCATGAAAATCTTCATAAATATATCATTTTTTATTTTTGCCATACTTTGGAAAGATTCTTTAAAATAAGATTGTTGGGGTGCCTGGGTGGCTCTGTCGGTTAAGAGTCTGTCTTTGGCTCAGGTCATGATCCTGGGATCGAGCCCCACATCAGACTCCATTCTCGGCAGGGGAGTCTGCTTCTCCCTCTCCCTCTACCCCTGCTTGCTTTCCCTCTACCTCTGCTCAGTCTCCCTCTACCCCTGCTTGCTCTCTTGCTCTCTTAAATAAAATCTTAAAAATAAATAAATAAATAAATAAATAAATATGATATTGTTGGTCCAAGGGTAAATGCAGATGTAGTTTTGGAAGATAGTGTCAAATTCCCTTCCACAGGGGTTTTATCATTTTGTATTGCCAGCAGTGATTTTCAAAAGTTTCTATTTCCCCACACTTCAACAGTTGCCAATCTGATAGATATAAAAATGGTTTCTCAGTGTAGTTTTAATTGTCTCTTATTAGTCAGGTTGACCATATTCTCATATGGTTGATAGGCATTTGTCTGCCCTTCTATCTTTGGTGAACTGTCTATTTATTTATTGGCCCATTTTTCTTTGAAGTTAAATATCTTCTTTTCCATATCCAGCAGTTATTTTTATATTAGAACTGTTACTCATTTGAGCTATGTGATAAATGTTTTCCTGGTTTTTTCTTTTTATTTGTATATTAGGGGTTAATTATTTAATGTCATCCTTAAAGCATTTTAAGGTCTTTATATCTTGACTTGAACAGTTTTGATCTACAATAATTCCATAGAGAATATATATATCTTCACTAAGGATAAAAGCTAAGACAGAGGATTTTTTAGATTAAAATTTAAAAACCTTATTGTACATTTTTGGTTCCCTGCTTAAAATTGATACTGAAAAAGCCAGCACAATTCTAAGTTTTATAGCCTATGGCATTCAAGTTTGTTAAGGGATCTTTGCTTGAACCAGAGATGTCTCATTAGTGTCTGATGTATGGATAGAAAGTACTAGATTACTTATTAGTAAGGAATGAACCAGCAGTTAAACATTTAAATTTTTTAAATGCATTCAGTTAATGTTTACATACACAATTCATATACTCTAACAATGCAACTTTCATCAAATACTAAAAATTTATTAAGCCTGGGACGTATAAATATACATCTTCTTTCAAATAAACTTGTCATTTAAAATTGATCTTTTTTATCCAGATCCTACAAGTAATTATACCCTTGAGCAAATGTGCTTCAGTTTCTGTCTCTGTAAAATGAGGGAATTGGAATAAAATGTTTCTTAAGCCCATTCCAACTGTAAAATGTGTTCATCTGTTTCTGTGATAAAGATCTGATATGTTTCTTAGAAAACCCTTGAACTGATTTTACTTTTCTTTGTTAGTACTTTCACTTTGTACAAAAATCTAGTTCAGTACCTCTTAACTGAGAGTTAAAAAAATGAATTCTTTCCCCTTCTGTGCTGTAGAGCGACTTGGCCAGAGTCCTCATTTATAATAGTGATGTTTCCAGAGTGCAAGTGAGGTGTACATGCAGAGGGTGAATTCATTTCAGGGGCCTTTATGTGTGTGTGTGTATATAGATAGGTGTATCTGTACCAACATTATATATCTAATCTGGATCTGTTATCTATATCTATATACATACCTATCTATCTATCCTTCTATCTATCTATCTGGCAGAAGTTCTTCTTTAGAAGGAGCTATGGAGTGCCTCTTTCCTCTCTCCAGGTAACAAGGAAGAGAGGTAACAATGAGAGCAGGTTCTCCAAAATTTTCCCCAAAATTGGCATTCTTATTGATAACTTCCTGTGCTGAATTTGGACTCAAAACTTCAGTTAGTGCTGACCACCCTGAAAAAAGTGTCCCACCATATTACTGTCCCTCCTGCCTATTCTTTTCCTTCATAGAAGTTATATTTGAAAAATATATATTTTGTTTATTTGTTTACTCTTTACCTGTGGGTCTGGATTGTAAGCTCTGTGAGAACAGGAATCTGATTTGGTTTGATTTTACACTACTAAATAGGTAATGAGTTATTTTATAATTATTTTATTGTATTTTAAATTTGAATTTGTTATCTGATTTAATAATTATAGTGAATTTAATAAATGATCTCACATTTGTACCTCATTATTTGTGGATTCCATATTTGTGAATTTATCTGCTCACTCTGCTTATTTGTAACCACCAGGCTGCTTCTCCAGATGCTTAACTGGTCAATTGTAGAGGTGTGCATGCACAAAATGGCAAGAAGTTGTGTTACCTACTGCACAAGTTCCCAGCTGAGGTAAACAATGTGATGCTGTCTATTTCAGTTCTCAGGCTATAAGCAAGTGTCTTTTTCAGGACTTATTTAGTACCATGCTTTGTGAGTTTTTGTTGATAGTTTTGCTATTTAAAATGTTTCATGAGTATGGTGCTGTAGTGCTGCCTGGGGTTCCCAAGTGCAAGGAGGCTGGGAGGTCCCTTATGGAGAAAATACGTGTATTAGATAAACTTCATTCAGGTATGAGCTATGATGCTCTCGGCTGAGTTCAGTGATAATGAATCAACAAAATATATGTTGATAAAGTGTCTTTAAACCAACACAGACATAAACACGGCTATGTGTTGATTGGTTGATGAGAATGTGACCAGAGGCTCACAGGCATCTCACCCTCTCTTTCCTCCACAGTGCCATGATTCAGTATTTGCTAATTCGGTGCTTCAGGAGATCTTAGAGAACATAATCATGGTAAAGAATGAGGCTCAACTGTGTTTAAGTTTAGCTTATTTTTTTTAAAGAACACCTAATGAATATATCTGGCAAATAACTGGTCAATAATAAATGTTTGTTGAATGAATGATGATGATTGTGCTCAGTCGAGATCCTGATAAAAAGAGTTTTTCAGATTTTTTAGTGATTAAGCCAATAGCTATGAATTAGTGGGACAGATTACACTGTGTGCAAAGAACGCATGCCCTAACTCATCTCACCATTTACTGGCTAAATGGCCTCCTGTAAATTCTTTCACTTCCATGCTACTGTTTCCTTATCTATAAAATAACAATTATGATATTCTTACTTAAAAATTGAGATGGGTTTGTAAATTAATATGAAATCACTTGATCACAGGCCTGGAAGTTAGGGGCCTTCAAATCAACCTCAGCCTGAGTCGAACTCACTGTGAGATGCTGACTCGCTTCTCTCACCCATCAAGACTTGTCTCAGAATTCTTTGTTTATAAAATCAACATGTTAGACTGGATGATTCTCAAGGTCTTTTCTGGCAATAGCCTTGTAAGGGCTGTGTTAATAATAGTTTTGAGTACTGAAGGGATTTCAGGGAGCTTGTGAATAGATCATAGATTAATCTTCATTCATGACAAGGACAATACCGTGGTCATGGTCATAGTCCTGGTCCTTGGAATGATCTTCATTTGTCTCAGGCCCTTGTAAACTGACTGTCTCACTGGGAAACCCTCTGTTAAACCTGTTACCATGATATTCTCTTCTCCAAAAGCAAAAGGTCAATAGCACTGAAACCTGAGGTCTTCCCTGGGAAGTGTAAAATGATGTTTCTCGGAATTAAGTAGCATTCAAGAGCTCTTAAACCTGGTGCCCAAGATGATGTCAAAATTAGGAATTTAAAGGTACAGTGAAGCATGAACTTTGTTTATTGATTTGTACAAAGAGGGTGCCATAGATATTGGTCCAAACATTCACATGCATTAATGAACTGTTGAAATTTTATAAAGCTTAATTCTGAAATGACACAAACTAGTTATGGCATATAGAGCAAATCGTATGACTCCTGAGGTTTCATTTGTTCAGCAGTGAAATGGTGGTGACAAGGCCCTGCTTTAGCTACCTCATAGTCTTATCCACAAATAAGACATATACGTCATAAGCTTTGGGTGAATATGAGAAAATGTTACAGGTACTACTT
The DNA here is from genome assembly GCF_030435805.1 of Mustela lutreola. Taxonomy (NCBI): domain Eukaryota; kingdom Metazoa; phylum Chordata; class Mammalia; order Carnivora; family Mustelidae; genus Mustela; species Mustela lutreola. The sequence continues at coordinate 87,830,363 of NC_081294.1, forward strand.
ATTCTAACCTAGTGGAAATTCAGAATTACACAGTGACAATGGCATCTGAGTCTACCCCTTACATAGCAAATGCCAGAAGAAAAACCCTTGAAATTTCATTTTGGGTCATTGTTTAAGAAATTAATGAAGAAGAATTTAAGGAGAAGCAGCAATTTTTGCAATCTTAAGACCTGCTTTGATGAAAATAAATCTGTTCTCTTTTGTCCTTCTATTAAAAGATCCAGTTCTTTTCAATGGCCCAGAAATAATAACTGCAATAATGAAAATATGATGTGTATGAATTCTAATACTGAATATTCCCAAGCAAACAAAATAGAAAATTACCCAGAGACACATCTATTATCTATGCATACCTATGGTCTGAAAGGGACTTTTAGTCCTGAGTAATAAACTCATGCTTCCAAAGCCAAGTGCTATAGGGATTTGTGTCTAAATTTGACATCTGCCTCATTAGGGATGCAATTGGCCAAATAGCTGAGATGCTGATAGCTATGGGCATATTCATATTAATTAAGATTATTTTGGCAAATCTCTTTCCCAGGAATCAAATAAATAGAATCAGTACACAACTCTATAGTTAACAGAGATAAACAGGTTCACTGTCTGCAAATAAGTATTCTGTACAGTTACTGAAATGTCCTGGCTCATGCTATTCTTTCTTTGGATTCAAGGCTATTCTTTCCACTTGTATAACTGTCATAGTGAGAAACAAGGCTCTTTCAAGTCTCTGTATGGCTTATTCCTAAAGTCATTTTCCAGGAGCAGTGTGATGACTCATCTATAAACAATGACCTTGTAAAAGTCATCTAAAGGGAGCTGTAGAACTTTTATTTAAATTGATAAAAAACATCAAGAGGTCCATGTATAACTCAAAGCAACCTTGGTTTTCGGCTTGTTGCCAAAACTAACTTTTTTCCTTTTTTTTTTTTTGTTTTTTTTTGTTTTTTTAATAGTGACACTGGCTGAAATTAAGAATAATAATATGAACAAAAAATATCCCCAAATATCCACTGAGGGAAAATTATCATATTCTCTCACCAATCAGAGCCCCCAAGTAATCTGAAATATATTTCTGTATTTAATTTTTAGTAAAAGGTCATTTATTCCATTATCACAGACTCACCCGAATGTTTATAGCAGCAATGTCCACAATAGCCAAACTATGGAAAGAACCTAGATGTCCATCAACAGATGAATGGATCAAGAAGATGTGGTATATATACACAATGGAATACTATGCAGCCATCAAAAGAAATGAAATCTTGCCATTTGCGACAACATGGATGGAACTAGAGCGTATCATGCTTAGCGAAATAAGTCAAGCAGAGAAAGACAGCTATCATATGATCTCCCTGATATGAGGAAGTGGTGATGCAACATGGGGGCTTAAGTGGGTAGGAGAAGAATCAATGAAACAAGATGGGATTGGGAGGGAGACAAACCATAAGTGACTCTTAATCTCACAAAACAAACTGAGGGTTGCTGGGGGGAGGGGGTTTGGGAGAAGGGGGTGGGATTATGGACATTGGGGAGGGTATGTGCTTTGGTGAGTGCTGTGAAGTGTGTAAACCTGGTGATTCACAGACCTGTACCCCTGGGGATAAAAATATATGTTTATAAAAAATAAAAAAATAATAAAAAAATAATAATCTAGGGGGTATTCTTGGGATTCTGTTTAACCAGTTTATATTTTTAAATCTGCTTCGTCCCCTAATTAACTGCATGGTTTTGATAAGTCACTCATCCAGTGTCATCATTTCCAAGGTTCTTTCTAGTGCTAAATCTATGATTCTTCAGTGAAAATAGCACCTGGAATTATGATCAATTTCAGCTAGTAAAGAGGTTGGAGAAGAGAAGGAAAGCAATTTCTGGTGAATAGTCAGTAACTTTTAAAAGCCTAAAGCATCATATCCCCTAAGCACCCAGGTTAATTATATTTTATTAGAGAAGCTAGTTAAAAATAATATACCAAACCTGAAACATTTCAGGATTTTAATAATCCTATATGCTGGTCCACTGGGTTCTGTTTTTATGCCATATCACAAAAGTGGGTATCTATTGTAGATGAGTAAATCCTTTTGCCAGAAATAGAGAGGATCTCAGCAATGTGGCCAGTAACCTAGAACAGCTCAGCAGATGCAGGCCTTCCAGTTATCTCAGCAGAAGATGTAGATTCTTGCTTCATGTTTCAGTTTCAATATTAGTCCTAAAGACTGATGCAGTGAAACATATGCATGCTAACACAGCTTTAGGATATAAATAAATACCACTTATAAATTACAGAAAGATCAAATTCTTGCATGCAGTTGGGAATGGTCATGTTATGCTATAGTTCTCTATGAGATCTGTTCTGTGAGTCTCCAGATTTCCTTCATTCCTTTTGCTCCTGAAACTTCACTATGGCCCCTAGTGGAATGTCAGGCTGCTGATACCACTGTGTTGTGTCCCAATAGCCGAGGCCATCTCAGACCCCTGGGCGTCCCTGGATCCCGAGTCCCACTCTTCCATAGTTAGACTCCGACAGCGTGACCAGGTTGAAGCTGTTGTGTGTCAAGTGATCCCATGTTGCTAATGATCCTGTTGGTATCTCAACCTGGTAACATGTGAAACTCCAGAAACTCTGGAGACAAAGTCAGCTCAACTGATGAAGCTAAACTAATGTATCAATAATTTCCTGATTCTGAGCAGAATTGTGACAGACCTAATCTTTGCAAGAAGTAATGAGACATTTAAAATTATTTTTAAAGATTATTTTTCATCCTTTTCCTCTTCTCACTGCTTGATAACATTCTTTCCAGCACCCATGGTATCTTGAAATATCTTTTACTTTTCACTTTTCATTATGGAGGGAATTCCTCCCTCCCCCTGCCCCCTACCATATGCGCCTGGTACTAGGGTGATGGTTACTCTCTACTCAAGCCAGCCAGCAAATTTAAAATGTATGGCATAGGTGAGAACACCTGCTGTTCCTCCTGGTTACCATCACCCATGTAAGATTTTAGTTTGCTTTCCCTCTCTCCTCCAGTATTGTTGTCACTGTTTTGATGGAAACTCACAAAAATTCATTCCTCAGCCCCCTGGGCTCTTGTGTCCCAACCTCTTCTCCTGCATTTTGTTTATCTTCCATGTCAGCGATGCCTCCCCATGCTCACATCCCTCAACTTGGAATTACCAATAACTGTGCCTCCTCCAAAGTCTTCATTTCAATGGCCCCCTGCCCCCAACTAACCAGTATTTCTTGTCTTCCCAACTAACTTCTAGTTTGCCAGTTGGAGCATTGCTTCAAACTCATCAGGCCCTCGATCCATCTGTTCATTAGTAGCTTCCCTCCCACGAGGCCATGGTTTTCCTTCTCACTCAGCTTAGTTTTCGTGTGCTCCTTGCTTTTCTCTATTGAGTTTGCCTCTATAGCTTTCAACCCTACTGAAGTTTAACTCTTCAGCTGCTTCCTACTTCTGCCTGCATGGGTGCACATAGCTAGAGAAAAATCATATAGACAATGACACACTGATGGTCGTAAATCCCAAGTAAGCCCTGACACGGCCAGGCAAGCTTACCCTATGGCCCTAATCAGTTCACAGTGCTGCCCCCCCCCACCCTCCAAATGCTTGAGAGCATAATTTTACCTCTTCTCAAAATTCCTAAGCTATCACTTCTTACTCCTTTTTTATTTAAATTTTAAATTTTTTATTTTTTATAAACATATCATATAATATATTTTTTCCGCAGGGGTACAGGTCTGTGAATCATCAGGTTTACACACTTCACAGCACTCACCATAGCACATACCCTCCCCAATGTCCATAACCCCACCCCCTTCTCCCAATCCTCCTCCCCCCAGCAACCCTCAGTTTGTTTTGTGAGATTGAGTCACTTATAGTTTGTCTCCCTCTCAATCCCATCTTACTCCTTTTTAAAGGCAAACCCTCTCATAATATCAGACAAAACACAAGTTAGAAGATAAAATTATCAATGATTTCAAGATTGTGACAGCAGAGCATTGTGCCAAAAGTGGGGCAATTCTGAACAGTGGCCTTAGGTGACTGGAGTGACTGCAGCTCCCAAAGCCACCCCTTGGCCCTCACACCACCGGAAGGCGGGAGGGCATGGCTCCCTGCAGGAGGCAGTGGTGTCCATGAGGTCCCTTCCTTTGGGTTCTGCGTATTGGGACACAATGCAATTTACTAGAGCCCAGTTAAAGGTATTAGCAGATTATATTATGTAGTTTTAACTAAATTAATCGTTGCACACACACAACTGGGAATTTAAGAGGATACTGATAGTGCAAGCTTGGGAAAGGGGGGAGAGGCAGAAAATGGTGGAACTGACCCTAGAAATATTTATCAACTAATGAGATCTCATAACGTAATAACTAAAATTACAAAAATAATAAAAGAATTATTTTACGTATAGGCTTATATCTACCATAACTACAAATTCTGTGGCTAATCATGAATTTTCACCTAAGTGTATTCTGTGCCTTTACAAATTAAATAATGACAGAACAGTATGTATATATCTCTGTTGAAATTTCATGCTCAACTTTTAATTTATACACATCTGTGATCTCTTTATTTCATTAATATCTATAGCTAGATGGGATTATAGTTGAGATAAGAACATAGAGGAAAGCCCACCCTAGAAAACTGGCTTTATTACATGTTAACACTTGAGTCAACAACCTCCATAATGTAATGTTATGCTTACTACATACTAAGTTGTCCATAAAGTCATGGACACATGTGTGAATGAACTATTCATCTAGGCAGTTTCTCTCTGGAATGTCTCTGGCAAGTAGCCAACTTATTTAAACTTGAGCACCTTGATAAATGGGCAACTTACTACTTCTGAAGATACCCTCATTGTAAAATGTCACAACACATACACACCACAGCATACACACACAAGGAATGGGAGAGAAAAAATAATTGACATACCATTTTCCTCCCAAAAGATGTTGAAAGTTAGTTCAAATACATCAGTGTTTTTCCTCTACAGTCTCAGTGGAATCCATAACGTGCTTACAGTCATGAGAACAGAGACAGGAAGGCAGAGAGCACAAGCAGGGAGAGGATGGAGTTGCATTCCAACACATTTGGATAATGATTGATGGATAGCTCGACAAACAACCCTGATTAGTATGAATATGTGTGGTTTTATTGATATAAAAAATTTGAATGTGTAGTGATCTATGTCTTTATGCAATAAGCTATGCTGGTCACCACAGACGTGCTCCCTAACAGTGGCTGGGATGACTCGCCTAGGACAGATGCTACTGATGCATCATTTCCAAAGGATTCCTGGCTTAGGACCATGAAAGGTCTCTGGAACCTGCCTAGAAGAGCAGTGACTTAGCTGTAGGAAGCCCTAGGCAGCCTCCACAATGAGTTTCTGAGGTATAGTCAGCGCCCAAAGAACCGCAGGAACCTATACAAGAACCATCCCTTGGCCTGGCGCACATAGTGAGGACAAGTCTAGCCAGAGAGGCTGGTAGAAGAGTTCCTTCTGTGAGTGTTTGCTTTAAGGTTCAGAATGTCAAGTTTAATGAAAGCCAATCTTTTTGAAAATCACTCCTAATTCCTTTCAGTCATAATGCATCATTTGAAAACCCAACTTTTTTTGTGCCAGGATTTATCCTCACTATAAAATAATTCCTGTTCTTGTGGTGCCTTCCTGTCAGTGTACCAGTTTTCCATAGGTGAAGATGGTCCGGTTGTCCTCAGCAGCCCTGGACTGGGCAGTCATTTCATCCTACAGCTGAGGGAACCACTGAATAGGACTTAGGACTCCAAGCTAGGAAAAGGACTTCTGTGTTAGCAGACTCACCTCTCATAAATGCAAACCTTTTAAATCCTGGACAATATTAAAACTACTCATACAATGAATGTTGGTAGTAATTTACATGAAAACAGGCACTGTGCCTTCTTCTCAGGACACACTTGTCTAGTTTTACTTACATGTAGGTGCCACTGATTTGTATTTTTCAAGCTGTAATTTTTCTTGGAGTTAAAAATACATCCTGTTAAATGAACCGAGGCCATTTTTCTTTTGGGAAAATGCAGTTATTTTTTAGTTTGGGTAGGTGTTACTCTAATCACATTTATTTTTGCTTTTTTCCCTTATAGTAGCAGGGAAAGGATTAAGTTCAGTTATCACAGAGATACAAATCAAAGTGACAGTTATCAAATATTTCTGTCCCCCCGTCTTTCCCGAGAGGTGATACTATTTTCTTACATCTTACTCATCTCACCCACATTCTTTTCAAAAAGTTAGCATAAATGTCCTTGTTGTGTTTTTTTGTTTTTTTGTTTTTTTGTTTTTTGAAAGGAGGAGGGAGAATTTATGAAAACAAACCTACAGGTGATGCAAATTCTTAGTTTTTCCTCACTGGAGGTCACACAGACTTCCTGCTATGGTTCTGCCTAAAGGAAGTGAAACTCTTTCTTTTAATAAATACTCTGTTCTTCATCTCCCTTCCCTCCTCCCTGCCCGCCCCCATATGGGGACTGAAATAGTTGGGATTCATTGAAAGGTAGCAAGGAAGTTTTCATAAGGCACCTAGTAACCCTGTCCTTACTCTGAGATGTTTTTCAAATCTAGAGTTGGCCAAATATAAGAAAAGGAAAGTCAGATTCCAGCTGTCCATTAATTTCATCCTATGGGGGTTCCTGGCTACTATGCACACTGATTTATAAGTAAGCAAGCAACCAATCAGAGAACAAAAATTGCATTTCCAAGCACAGACCATGTTCATATCTGAAGAAGTGATTGAGTTGTGTGAATAGTATTTCAAATCCCAAAATAACAGAAGGGAATGTGTGGGACTCAACACTTCCCCAAATCCCTAAGATTTGTGGCAACTATGCCTGTGGTGTAACCAAGATCCCTTGAACCCTGTTAGCCTGCAGTCTATCATGGGGGTACAATTAGGGGGGTAGAGTTCAGGTAGACAGAGGATCACAATATTTTAAAACTGGCTTGTAGCCCATCATCTAAGGATCCTCAGCTGGGACATCTTGTCTCTGGAAGAGGACATGACCTTCGAAGCAACTCTGGAATTTACACCTCAGCTTTACCATTTTATGAGCATTGTGACATTAGTCCATTTACCAGTAATCATCTCGGTTATTTCATCTGTAAAATGGCAGCCATAAGGCTTACCTTAGAAAATTTCAAAAATTACATTTTTCTTTTGAAACACACAACATGTCTCCTCTGCTGTCTTAGTGAGTGGAAACGATGTGTTTAAAGCAACACAAACAGAATCAAAAAGGCAAAAAGCATAAACAGTGGGAAGGGATAGAGTTGCATTTTACCCAATAAATCCCTATCCCAGGTACCACCCATTCAGCGTGTTTAGGAAGAGTTGGTATCTATACTAGATAATCTGACTAGACTAACCAACTAAATAAAACTGTAACATATTACCAGTTGTGGTTCAATCTGTTGAAGTTATCAGGATGTAGGGCGAGAATATTTCTTAAAAAACAACTAAGTCAAACTTTATTTAACAGGCGGAACAAAGAAACAGGCAAGCATGAGGAGTGGCTTTTATGGGACTCACAAGTCCTCAAGGGCATGTTCAACCCTAGATACCGGATGACCTGATTCTGAATTTACTCTTTCCCCCACCACACCATGCCTTGGATAACATGGAGTAAACTATCTACACTCATTAAATACTGTTTTTAGAATTATGGCCTTATTTGGTGCTGGCAGCCACACCGTCAATTTAAGGAAAACATCAAATTGTCTCTAATCTTCAAATACATGAAAATCCCCATGAATTGTGCTGTTGCAATTTCTGACACCAGGCTTTCCAATATTCCTGCTAGGGTGTATTTGTTGGTTTGTCTCTTCAAGGGACTAACCTTTTTTCAACAGTTTATTTCCCTAAGTCTCAATTCCCATCTCCTGCCTTACCTGTTCCTGGCTATCCAGAAGACGAAAAATACATGGTTTTCTTTTTAAATTTGGTACCTCTGGCCACAGGCCTCACAATGTCAAGTCATTACCTAATAGCTGATGTGAGCTTCTTAGAGGCAGATTGATCCGTTCAGGTCTGGAGTAATTATAAGTAACTTTTATTCCTATGTCAACCTTTCTCTTCCTCCATTTCTCTAGTCCTCCAGCCTCAAACTCAATGCATTTGCCTTTACAACCTCCATTAAATAGCTGCCCTTTCCTTTTTGATGCATTAATTTTTTTGATTCAAACGACTAGGTAAAAAGCCTTATAAATGGTTCTCAAAAAGCTTCAGCCCAGCTTCCTGTGGGCTTCCTTTAATCACACATCCTCTGGACTCATTAAGTCTTATCTGTGACAAAAGATGTCATGCAACATTTCCTCTCCAGCTGAGGCTTTGGCCAAGTCAGTCCAAAGAATTAAGAGTTTTGAGTCCAGGCCAACCTGCAGACCCGGCAGCCTTCACAGCCAGGGCAAGGACAGAGAGCTGCTGAGTCCTGGGGTCACCAGGGCTTTCTGCAGCAGGAAGCTGGACACGGGACTTATAAGTGGGAAGGCTGAGCTGGAGCTGTGTGGAGGACACAGACTGTGTCACTAGTACTTAGAGAGCTGGGCTCTTCCCCAGGTAGCCTTTGCTGAGATACAAGTGTGCTTGGAAATTGTGAGCATTTGAGGCATTGGTAAACTCAAGCCAATGAATGTTGGCCAGTTTTACACCCGTCCATCTCTCTTCATACACATGGCTATGCTTCCTTCTCAAATAGGTTTTGACATAGGTTAGAAAAGGGGTGGGTAGAAGAAAGGACCCTCGGATTTTTTGAGTATCCATTGTCCAGACTGCAGGGTTTTAGTGTTTTCCTTGACCCACACACACCATGTACATCTGTGCCTAAGGAATTGGTATTGTGACATGCAGTGGGTAACTAGTTTTTAACATAAAGCAGTTTTATATGGAGTCAAGTTCACTGTGTGCATGGGGGGAAAGTCAAATAGTGACCAGCAAGTATTTTGCTCCAGTGGCAGCATTCTGGTCTGCATGGCAACTGAACTTAATCTGATTCTACCTGAAATGACTCTAGCAAGATTCACCAGTTTGGTATGAGGTAAGGATATGGCTCTTTCTTCTGAGACTTAAGACCTATGTGAGAGTGAGTGGCAAATTTCCCTTTCCCCTTCTCTCTGTCAGAAGTATACTATTTTCCATAAAGATAGGACAACTATAGAGCGAATGTTCCTGGATATTACGTATCCCGGATATAGAATACCCCAGGAAATAATAAACCTCTAACTAAGAAGTTCAGATGATTATCTGATTTGACACTTAACATTTTGTCTTAGTGGTTACTAGTCAGCATTCCCACGGTTGTAATAATAAAATTATTTTCTCTAAAACAGAGAAATATTCCAAACAAAGCAGATGACATCTTGGTCCTTAAATCCCAAATAGTGACTTATTTTTCTTTTAGGTTTTATTTATTTATCTGAGAGAGAGAAAGAGGAGCAGAGGGAGAAGTAGACTTCCCACTGAGCAAGAAGCCCCACGCTGGGCTCGATCCCAGGACCCCTGGAATCATGACATGAGCTGAAGGCAGACACTTAACCGACTGACCCACCCAGGTATCCTCCAGATAGTGACGTATGTGCACATATATTTGCCCACTAAACCTCTTTGATCAAAATAGTGTCTCCTGAGATAATGAGAAAGTCTATGGATTTAAATGGAATATTGTATTATTTCTGATGTGACTCCTTTTTCTGAAGAAATGGGAATAGGAATGAGCTAGGGAGTAAAAACATTGAAAGCCTGGAGTCACGCTGATAACTTTTTCACAGAAACCACAAAAGGGTCTCCCTGGTTGATGTAAAAAATCAGAAATGAAAAGGAGAGGAAATGTCAGATCCCATCGCTGCGAAGTCTAGTGTGTCTGGGCACAGTGGGCATTTTGCTGCTCCTGCCAACACCAACTTCTTCTTGTCCAGCATCTCTTGATTCTTGAAATGTGGATCCATGTAGCTCTAAGAAGCTGCCTGCACTTCTGCTCCAGAGAAGAATCATCTGATAGACTAAACCAATGAGAGCGTTCTTTCTTAGATTGTAGTGACTGAACCAATACCGGGCAGGTGACCTCAACTGTTCCAGAACTTTTCCTTGAAATGCTGAGTCAAGGATCATTTTTTTCCACTGCAGACACAAATAATAAGAAATAACTCAGGGAGCTATTAGCAGCATTCTCAGGACCATAAGGTGAGGTCCTGTCTAAATAAAACAATACAAGAAAATTAGAGCTGGGAAAGAGGGGGAAAAACAACAACAACAACAACCCTGAGTGTTTGTTATATATATTAAACCACTAGATTGAGTATCATTTGAAAATAGCCCCATCTGAGACTTTTTGAGCCCACGAATCAATCAATACCATTCTTGCTTATGCCAGTTTTAGCTAGGTTTTCTGATTCCTGCAACTGAAGGCATCCTAACAAATTATTAAGTCTGTGTAATTACCCTGAACCTGGTCCCACATCACGACTCTGACTCCTTACTTATTCTCTGTCTTGACCTCACAGAGATAGCCAGCTGCCAGAATCCAGTGTCCGGTTAGGATCGTTGGAGGTCGGTGCTCCGTGGAGAACAGAATGCCTGGCCGGAAAGCATCATAGCTCTGTACTGAATCTGCTGCTGCAGAGACAGCAGGGATATCAATATACTCCTGCCCCCAGGGCAGGACAGACTGATGGGCCCATCTGTAGGGCAGAAGCAGCCAGAACAGAAAATTGAACAAGAAGCTAATGAAGAGTTGGAGGAGAACCAGGAAACAGAGGACTTGGAATTAACAGGAATTAGAGAACAGTGAGTCCAGCTACTCGGTAGGGAGAGTTTACTGGAGACTTCGTGAAGAACAGTCTAATTTCCCAAGGAATGAGCATGTCCATACTTCAGAGATCGCAAGTAGGCCAGCACATCTGTCCAAACCAGGACCTCCAACTGCCCCCATCTCACAAGGCTCCAGTGAATATGTGGGAAGTCTGGAGAGTTGTGTGTGTTCCTTCCTGGCATACAGAAGGGAAAGGAAGATTTAACCAGAGGGGTGTGAGTCACTTACCTAGACTTGATGAAACTTTGAGCTCTTAATGCCTTCCTCCCTCCCTAGGAGGTCCCCCAAGATATTTCCCAGTCTCTTCTTCATCCCCATAAAGCAAAGGCAAAGAAATGACTCAATTCTGAAGTATTATTATCTGGTTTGGACACTGTGATTTTGAGTTTTCAGAAAATTCAACAGTTTGCTCAGTTTATTTCTCCAGAGATAAACTTGACTCTTTTCCTAAAGAAAAAAAAAAAAAAAAAAAAAAAAAAAAAAACTTTGCTGATCCTAAGACCTAAGAAAGATAATACTTTTTAAACTTTCTGGAGTGAGGTGTGTATGGAACCACTAACAGAATAGGAATGGGCTGTATAATGAAAAACTAGTGAAGGGAAAGAAGCATGACAGAGAAAACCTGGTCAATTTAGTCAAAGCTAGGAAAAGAGAGAAAAAGCAAACAAAACCAAAGGCACAAAATACATGAAAATAATTATAGAGTAACTATAATGATCATGAGTGAATCCAAAGGGCTTAAACTGATTGTAAAAATTAGGGCTTAAAAAATTCAGCCACAAACTGATTATAAAATGCCATTTAAAATATGGGAAAGAAGAATTGAAAATAGAGAAATAAATAAAAGACATTCCGGATGATTACTAAGAAATACTAATATCATCAAGATAGACTTTAAGGAAGAAACATTGTCACGGATAGAGAGACTTGTTACATAATCACAAATGAAACGAGTTGCTAAGGAAGCATAATATTCTTGGATATATGTACACTGAACAACCTATCCTCAAGATATATAAAGCAAAATTTGAGATTATTGCAAAGGAAAATGAACAAATCTCTAGTGGGCGATTTTAGACATACGGCTTAGAAATAAAAGATTTAACAGACAATTATTAAGGTTACAGAAGATTTAAGAAATTCAGTTAAAAGGCTTTATCCAACGGACCTAACACATTTAACAGTTGGAGAAGAATCAATATTTTCAAGCACACATTAAATAATTTTATTCTGAGTGAAGTCTTCACTACCTTTCCAATAGATTTCTCAATTGTCGAAATTCCTCTAATTTGTTTATGCTGAAGTAAAAGAATAGAATGGATGTTTATGACAGCTTCAGAATATCAGTACATGAATTGATGAACCATGGGGCTCTTTGTAAATGGCTGGGTTGGAGGGGCCACTGGTCTGGAAACTGGTTCTGTATGGTTCTTTGGTACAAGAAGAATATATTTTTACTTAGACAGTATGTTTCTTTGACTAAGTAGAGATTATTAGGAGCTAAGTCAACTTCTCTCCCTAACAAAGCCATTCCTTGGTGTTTCTACTATTCATTGAGACACTGGCACCAACCTATTTCATCTGCCTTTTGCTCAAATCTCAAGATGCCTGATCTATAGTTGACATTTACAAGGTAGGGTCTTCTTTTGCAAGGTTTCATGAACAGAACAAACAAGTTTCTGCCTACTGGTTCCCAAACTTAGATGTACATTAGAATCATCTAGAAAGTTTCTAAAATACAAATTTCCTGGCCCCAACAATGAGGTTCTGAATGAAAATCTCTTGGGATTAGAAATCTGATCCTTAAAAGCTCCCAGGTTATTCTGATGCAGGGATTCATCTGAGTAGTATTTGAGAATACTTTTTTAGCCAGAGGACCCAGCCTTGAAAATAAAGAAATGATTTTTGTCCCAACTCTATAACTATCTACTACCCTAACAGTTTCCTTAAAGTGCCAATATGTTTTCCCATGTGGCATATTTTCTAAATTTGGAAATTGGTGTGTAATTATACCTGTGGTTCACCTACCAACCCCACTGAGTGTTTTGAAGGATGAATTAGATAGGTTAGAACTATCAACCTAAAACCATAAAAATATCTAATTTTTTAATAAGGAAATTTTCCTCTTTTTCTCAAATCAATTTACTTTCCTTGGATTTTTTTAGAGCAATGAAAAGAAATAAACAAAATGTTTATGACTTGTTTTAGGGATAGACTTAATTCCAACTTGCCCATCCTAAAGCAGAAATGGTATGATTTACAGGATTAAATATCTACCAAGAAAGGATAAAGTACCTAACTAATGACGTCTCTGTGTATGTATGTGTGTGTGTGTGTGTGTGTGTGTGTGAGAGAGAGAGAGAGAGAGAGAGAGAAATGCACATACTATATAGAATATATATAATTTGAAGAGACTTGGATGCTAGAGGCTGGTTATAATGTGTCTGTGCTGCAGTGGAAAAATTCACAAACTTAATCATCTGCATAAAGATTTAACAACACGATAAAATTAGATGTGTCTTTTACATAAGATGTCACTTGGAATGATTGGTTTCCCAAATCTTAACCTTTCAGATTGCGAATGGTATAATTCTTGAGGCAGATGATAGCATGATTTCTCACCTGTCAGTGTTACCTTATATCCACTTTGCTCACATTTATGCTCAGAGAAGGATAAGGGAATGCAAAAATGAAGTTCAGTAAGATGAAGAACAACATAGCTACATGTTTCAAAGGAAAGGAACAAATGAGGAATTGTTAGGGGAGAGGTGGATCATTGTGAGCTATGACCTTACGCAGAAGGGAGACTGGCATTATGAAGACTGTAATTACCGGGGGGGGGGGTTGTTTCCAACAACAGAGAATTCCAGGGTTCTGACTGGGGTGTTGTTCACACACTAGCAGGCAGCAGCACATTTCAGAGTGACATCTTTCAAAAAGCAGATATAGGTAGAAAGCTCATCCCCACTTTTAGGGTTCAGTGCCTCAGCACAGATGCGAGACCCAGACGGAGTTCTGTGCACAAGCTTACAGCTTTGCCATTTATAAAACTGAGCCATAAGATGCAAATCAGATCTGAATGTTGTTTTCCTTCCAAGTAAATTTCAAGACTGGAGAAATTAATCTGCCGTTTTTACTTTGAAGCTGAAATCTGTAGATTGCAAAAGTCAAGACTGGTAGACTCTCTTCATCTCTTTCTTTATGTTCTTATGTAACATAGCAAGCTTTACCAGAAATAGATGATAAAATTTTCACATCAAAGGTACAGAGCAAAATTCCTGCAGATTTAAAGAAGTCTGTTCCTTTGAGGAGGAATAACGTTGTCGCTTGGCTGTTCTCCAAACAATGGTATTTCTGCTGGAGTCCTTGGTGATAAGAAAGGATACAATGAGTAAAGGAAAGTATTCAAAGGCAACAAAATGTCTAATGTGATCTATTTTTTTCTTTCGATAATATTCTGTAGTTCTTTAGAAAAATTGTAGAAAAATGAATAATTAGTCATTTGTTTGACAAAAAATTCTTTCTTCTTTGAGAGAGAGCGTGAACAAGGAGGGGCAGGAGCAGAGGGAGAGAAAGGATTTTTTAAAAAAATTTATTTATGTATTTGAGAGAGAGAGCTTGCACTGTGGGAGGATCAGAGGATCAGGAAGAGATAGAATCCTCAAGATATATTTGCTTATTTGAGGGGGGGGGGAGTGCAAGCGTGGGGGAGGGGGAGCAGAGGGCGAGAGAGAATCTCAAGCAGGCTCCCTGCCGAGCCCAGAGCCCACCACCCCAAAGCTCAGTTCCAAGACCCAAACATCCTGGCAATGGCTGAAAATAAAGAGTTGGCCACTCAACTGACTGAGCCACCCAGGCTCCCCATTTGACAAAAGTTCTTGCATAACTGATTTGGTCATGCTGTTAGAACCTAAGAAGACAAAATGTGACTACATCTCTTCTTGCAAAGAACTCCATTTTAAAAATTTATTTATTTATTTATTTATTTGACAGAGAGAGAGAGAGAGAGAACACAAGCAGGAGGGTAGGAGTGGAAGTAGCAGGCTTCCCCACTGAGCAGGGAGCCTGATTCTGGACTCAATTCCAGGACCCTGGGATCATGACCTGAGTTGAAGGCAGATGCTTAATGACTGAGCCACCCAGGCACCCAAGAACTCCATTCTTGAGAGAGCTTGACATAATAATATCACAAATTATTGTTGTTGTTCTGAAATATAATAAGGGAGTAGAGGGGCACAAGCTACTGAGATCAATTAATACAACTTTTGTTCTCATTAATATTTACCCTCTTCTCTATGGACCTTAAGACAGTAGAGTTAAAAATGACGAACTAAATGTTATCAACAGGCTTGTTACATGCTAAATGATCTGTAGTACCCAATATTTCATGATAAATCTAAAAGTCTTTCATCAGAAAATCACCCTTAGAACGATGGCCGCTTGAACTTAAATATTGGGAGTACTGTCAAGATCAAAGCCTTAGTGGTATGAAACAACACTGTTCTGAAAAAATTGATTAATGTTTAGGTCAACTAATTGGAAAGTTATCTTAAAAAGTCAGTTCCAAGTTGGAGAAGAGGATCCTTTGACAAGCCCAGCCTGGTTTCTTGTCTTCAATTTTGATCACTTACCAGTTGACCATCTCCCTGTCTGTGGGTCAAAATCTAGAGCTAGAGGTATTTACAGAATTCCAGTGTGGAGCTCAGAGACCCACCTTTGACCTTGAACACTTGTTCTGCAAGCTGGATTCTGGCCTATTACAATGGTTTAGACATCACCCTTGATCTCAGTTCTTAAAAGAACATTCATTTCTTGTTCCGGTGTTTGGGTATTCATTTTGAAAATGTGTCCGCTGCAGAAATCCCTTCTATATCTGAAGCTCCTGAAAATTCACCGTGGCCTGTGGCTTTGCTCCCTCAAGAAAGATGACTTTAGTAGTGACAGACCACAACTCGGATCACTGGTAGATCCTAAAGTCTTTGTCATCAATCACTAGCTGCATTTCGGATGATTCAACTCCTCTGGTTTACAAAGCCCTCATATACATGGTGGTCTGCACCACTACCTGTCAGCTGCAGTGTTTTAGATATTGAGGCTCTAGATAATTGTATCTTGCATACCAGACTGAAATTCCTTGTGATAGTAAGACCAAGGTTTCTCTTTGTAAGGTTCTACCCTTAATAGGTTTGTTTTACAACTTTAAGAACACAGTCTTAGCCCAGAGCTGAGAGATGGGCAAACCATACATTATTAATGCCATGCTAAGATTATGACACAGCAATACTCTACCTCCTTCCATTGCATTGGCCATTCCTCAACTTCTCCCCTTCTGGCTTAATAAACTGATGGATTGATTTTCTCAGCTCTCCAATCAGGTAGTAACTGGACTTCCGGATTATTATGTATCTTTTTGATCTCTGTGGAATCTTCAATAATTGTAAATAGCCCTTTTTTCCATCCCCATTCAGATATAAGCCAGACAACCTGGCTGTAAAGGCTGGGACTCAGCTGCAGTGTAGGTGAGCGGGTGTCTACCTTTAGGTCCTGGATGTCCTAACTCATCACAACTGACTGCGCATACTTCCATACCTTGTCACCAAGTGATGGGGCAGGGCGAGTTCCTGAGTGTTCGATGGCTAGGAAAGGAAATCATGGAGAAAGCAGAGGGGAAAAGAATCTGTAAAGTTTGACTTGATGGTTCATTATTTCCATCCCAGAACTGGCCTCTGCATGAAGCCAGTTCTAAGCTCATTCCTTGCAGGGTATCCTTTCTCACCTCCTCTGCCCCTCCAAGGAATTCAGTCCTCACTCCCTGCCCTAGCTCCTTGGTTCTAGGTTCAGCATGGGGTCTCAACACAATGAGGGCTGTTTCCATCCTCTTTTTCCTCTAGCCAGTGTCCTCTCCTAAAAACAAGCTCCATTACAGGAAGAACCTGCTCAAAAGACTTTAGTGGCCCTACAGGCTTTGCCCAGTTCCTTCAGTGTCTTGCTCACAGTTACTACTGAATGAATACTTATAATTTAAGGAAAAGAATCATAAATAGCATTTATTAAAAATACACATTTTGGGGCACCTGGGTGGTGCAGTTGGTTAAGCATCCAAGTCTTGGTTTCAGCTCAGGTTGTGATCTCAGGGTCATGAGATTGAGCCCCATGCTGGGCTCTCTGCTAGTGTGGAACCTGCTTGAGATTCTCCCTCTACGTCTTCTCTGCCCCTCCCCCCATCTCTTTAAAATAAATAAATAAAAATCTTTAAAAAAATACATATTTCCAGCCCCATGCAAGTTTTATGACTCAGAATTTCTGGGAGTGAAACAAGAAAGAATTTTTTTAGAAAATATCCCTAGTGATTTAAAGGCATATACAATTTTGAGAAGTATTTTCTTGGAAAATCACATTCCCTCCCAAGATTGCATTTAGGACTGACCTTTGAATTTAGAACTAAGCCAAAACCAGAAAGTAAAAGAGGGAGATGATATTTCCCCTTTCATTCTCAACTCTTGCCTTATGAAGATACAGAGTCAAAGTCTCTACAAATTCTTGACAAATTCTTCTCCCCACAGCAAGATTATTCTGGTGTACAATCTGACCCAAACAATTAGTTACTAGAGGAATCTGGAGAACAAAGTGTTAATATATAGAGTGTATTTAGATGATCAATTTTCAAGGAAAATAAATTTAAATATGTTTGACATTGGATTAATAAAAATCTTTCTTTGCTGTCCAGTTTCTCAGAAGGAAGTCAGCCAAGCAAAATTCCTGACCCTTAAAAGATATTTAGGTGTTGAGTAAATGGATATACATGTGAAAAAATCCTCTAATCTCTCAAGGTCAATATTATGATTCTGAATCATCATTGTTCTCTAAATATATAGGGATATTAGTGAATTAAAAAGTTATTTAACAGAATGGAGAACAAACTAGGTTTTACTGTAATAGTTTATTATACTGTAGGAACTACTTTCAGTTTTTTCTCTCATAGTCTGTGATAACAAATTATGTAATTTTTCTCTTGTGCTTCATTTTACCCACTTCTCAAAACTTAGAGTCTGTGGTCATAAAATGAATTAAATTTATAAAATACATATGTAAATATATATATAATATAATTTATGAACTATAATAAAATATACATTTATAAAATACATATAAATATGTATACAATATATATAACATATATACATATTTGGGAGGAAATTTTTGCTTTAATATTTATTATAAAACATTGGCCTTACGGCTCTTCTAAAAATTAGGAGAGGATGTAAGTCTCTTAAGACTATGTCGAAAGTTCTATGTAATCTGGTGTGCATCAGCCTTCCTTTGAATGTCTTCTCTGTCCTCATTCTTGTTGGTTTTGGCACCATCTCCATGTGTTCTCTTATGGTGTTATAGGTCGAAAGAATAGAGCTGCATAGGATCGGTCACAGACAGCCTTTGAGTCCTGTTGTCACATATCTTTTTGACTAGCAGAGAGGTGCAACTTGCACCCTTTTTTCTAAAGTAGCTCTGTACTTAGTCTTACACATTTAGAGTTAAAGAAAATTAATTTGTGTTTCTAATTAATAATATAATAAGTTGCTGATTATCAGAGTTTAAAGACCAAATTTTCTGATAATGAAAACCTGAGAAAAAATTGAAAAGCTGCTTCTAAAGTATCTATGAAACTACAAAATACATAAGCCAGGCGAGACAAACCTGAAGAATAAAATTAGGAATTACCCTACCAGATTTTAAGATTTATTCTAATCTACAGTAATTAAAGATGAGCTTATAGCAGCCTACAGATAGACAGGTCAAAGGAGCTGAATAGAGAATACAGCATCTACAGTTACTTATTGTCAAGAAAGGAGCCAATAGAATTCAATGAGGAAAAGAAAGTCTTTTTAATAAAACGTGTTTGAGCAACTAGGTAAATATGTTAAACAAACAAACAAACAAAAAACCTTGACCCCTCTTTCACAACATACACAAAACTTATTTTGAGATGGATCAGAGACCTTAATTTAAAAGGGAAACCAGCAAGCTTCTAGACTTTTACTAATACTATAGCCACTAAGCACATGTAGCTTCTAAGCACTTGAAATGTAGCTAGTCCAAATTGAGATGTGCTCTAAGTGTAGAACACACGCTGATTTCGAAGATTTCGTTTAAAAATAAAAATGTAAACTAGATTTTGAAATGGTAATATTTCCTAAGCCCTGGAAACTGTGAATATGTTGCTTTACATGGCAAAGCTCAGTTCTGGATGCAATTAAAGTTGCTAATCAGCTGGCAGGGCTAGCACAGGAGATGAGCCTGGCTTTTCCAGGTGGACCCAGTGTAATCACGGGCATCTTTAAAGATGGAGGAGGGTGGAAAGAGAGGCAAAACCGGAGAGTAGCAGCCTGAGGAATATGTGGTTTTATGCTGCTGGCATGATGAAGATGGAAGAATATCTTAAGTACAGGAATATGGACAAGCTCTAGCAGCTGGGAAAGGTAAGGGAATGGATTTCACCCTAGAACCTCCGGAAAAAACAGAGCCCAAAACACAGTTCTGCTCTCCAGAACTCTAAGAAGAGTTTGTGTTGTTTTTTAACTGCTAAATTTGTGGTATTGTTACAAAAGCAATAGAAAACTGATGTTGATGTCCCTATGGAAAAAAAGCCAGCCTAGTCAGCTCTAGTTCTCAAGAAAATAAGATACACCTTCTCAAAAAGACCTACAGAAAAACTGCAGGGCAGTTTGATTCACAGAACTGAAATAACACAAATGTTTAGCACAGAAAAATGGAGAGACAAACAGTGGTATAAATCTACAATGAGTTATAAAACAGCAACAATAGAAGTAAATTCAGATGTATGAAGCAACATGGATTCATTTAAAAAAATTAGATTGAGCAAATGGAGTAGATATAAAAGACAGTATACTTTGTGATCTCATCCATAAGCTTGCAGGGGGAGGCTAAACCAGCCTATGATAATAGAGGTTGCAATAAGGATTACTGGAGGGGTGGAGGGTTTATTAAGGGGAACAGCAAGATGACACATTCTGGGATAATAAGTGGATTTTCCATCTTGACCTGGGCATTGGCTGCAGGTGTGGACACATACAGAAAACTTCAGAAAGTCTTATATTTAAGATATTTACATTTTATGTCCAATAAATTTTGTCTTGATAGAAAACCCCCCAAAATTAAAAAAAAAATCAACATTATCTTTTTTTTTATTAACATGTAACTTATTATTTGCTTCAGGGGTACAGGTCTGTGAATCACCAGTCTTACAGAATTCAAAGCACTCACCATAGCACATACCCTCCCCAGTGTCCATAACCCAGCCATCCTATCCCTCCTCTACAACCCCTAGCAACCCTCAGTTTGTTTCCTAAGTTTAAGAGTCTCTTGTGGTTTGTTTCCCTCCCCAGTCCCATCTTATTTCATTTTTTCCCTCCCTCCCCGCTATGACCCCCCCCAACCGGCCTTTCAAATTCCTCATATCAGAAATAATGATAATGTTCTTTCTCCAATTGACTTATTTCATTTAGCATAATACCCTCTAGTTCTATCTACATCATTGCAAATGGCAAGAGTTTGGGTGTTTTTTCTGGTTGCACAGTATTCCATTGTGTGTGTGTGTGTGTGTGTGTGTGTGTGTGTGTGTATCACCTCCTCCTTATCCACTCATCTGTTGATGGACATCTAGGTTCTTTCCATAGTTTGGTTATTGTGGACACTGCTGCTATAAACATTCGGGTGCACATTCCCCTTCGGATCACCACGTTTGTATCTTTAGGGTAAATACCAGTAGTTCAATTGCTGGGTCATAGGGTAGCTCTATTTTCAACTTTTTAAGAAACCTCCGTGCTATTTTCCAGAGTGGCTGCACCAGCTTGCGTTCCCACATGCATTCCCTTTCCTACATGCATTCCCTTTCTCCACATCCTCACCAGCATCTGTCATTCCCTGACTTGTTAATTTTAGTTATTCTGACTGGTGTGAGGTGGTATCTCATTGTGGGTTTGATTTGTATTTCCCTGCTGCCGAGTGATGTGGAACACTTTTTCATGTGTCTGTTAACCATGTGGATGACTTCTTTGCAGAAATGTCTGTTCATGTCCTCTGCCCATTTCTTGATTGGATTATTTGTTCTTTGTGTGTTGAGTTTGATTTCTTTCTAGATTTTGGATACTAGCCCTTTATTTGATATGTCATTTGCAAATATCTTCTCCCTTTCTGTTGGTTGTCTTTTGGTTTTGTTGACTGTTTCCTTTGCTGTGCTAAAGCTTTTATCTTGATGAAGTCCCACTAGTTTATTTTTGTCCTTGCTTCTCTTTCCTTTGGTGATGTTCTTAGGAAGAAGTTGCTGTGGCTGAGGTCAAAGAGGTTGCTGCCTGTGTTCTCCTCAAGAATTTTGATGGATTCTATCTCACATTGAGGTCTTTCATCCATTTTGAGTCATTTTTGCAGATGGTGTAAGGAAATGGTCCAGTTTCATTTTTCTGTATGTGGCTGTCCAATTTTCCCAACACCATTTGTTGAAAAGACTGTCTTTTTTTCCATCGGACATTCTTTCCTGCTTTAAAGATAAGTTGACCGTAGAATTGAAGGTCCATTTCTGGACTCTCTCTTCTGTTCCATTGATCTATGTGTCTGTTTTTGTGCCAGTACCATACTGTCCTGATGATCATAGCTTTGTAATAGAGCCTGGAAGTCTGGAATTATGATGCTGCCAGCTTTGGCTTTCCTTTTCAACATTCCTCTGGCTTTTCCAGGTCTTTTCTGGTTCTATATAAATTTTAGGATTATTTCTTCCATTTCTTTGAAAAAAATTGATGGTATTGTGTTAGGGATGGCTTAAATATGTAGAGTGATTTAGGTAGCATAGACATTTTCACAATATTTGTTCCTCCAATCCATGAGCATGAAATGTTTTTCCATTTCTTTGTGTCTTCCTCAATTTCTTTCATGAGTACTTTATAGTTTTCTGAGTACAGATTCTTTGTCTCTTTAGTTAGGTTTATTCCTAGGTATCTTGTGGTTTGGGGTTCAATTTTAAATGGGACTGACTCCTTAATTTCTCTTTTGTTGGTTTTTGGTGTATAGAAATGCAACTGATTTTTTTTTTTTAAGATTTTATTTATTTATTTGACAGACAGAGACCACAAGTAGGCAGAGAGGCAGGCAGAGAGAGGAGGGAGCAGGCTCCCTGCAGAGCAGAGAGCCTGATGCGGGGCTCGATCCCAGGACCCCTGGGATCATAACCTGAGCCGAAGGCAGAGGCTTTAACCCACTGAGCCACCCAGGTGCCCCAACTGATTTCTTTTTTAAAATTTATTTTATTTTTTCAGTGTTCCAAGATTCATTATTCAACACACCCATTGCTCCATGTAATATGTGCCCTCCTTAATACCGACCACCAGGCCCTCCCAACCCCTCACCTCTGTCCCCTCCAAAACTCTCAGTTTGTTTCTCAGAGTCCACAGTCTCTCATGGATTGTCTCCCCCTCTGATTTCCCCCAACTCATTTCTCATCTTCTTCACCCAATGTCCTCTGCGTTATTCCTTATGTTCCACAAGTAAGTGAAACCATATGATAATTGACTCTCTCTGCTTGACTTATTTCATTCAGCATAATCTCCTTCAGTCCCATCCATGTTGACATAAAAATTGGGTATTCATCCTTTCTGATGGAGGCATAATACTCCATAGTGTATATGGACCCTATCTTCTTTATCCATTCATCTGTTGAAGATCATCTTGGCTCTTTCCACAGTTTGGTGACTGTGGCCATTGCTGCTATGAACATTGGGGTAGAGATGGCCCTTCTGTTCACTACGTCTGTATCTTTGTGGCAAATACCCAGTAGGACAATTGCAGGGTCATAGGATAGCTCTATTTTTAATTTCTTAAGGAATCACCACACTGTTTTCCAAAGTGGCTGCACCAAATTGCAACTGATTTCTATGCATTGATTTTATGTCCTGCCACTTTCCTGAATTCCTGTATGAGTTCTAGCAGCTTTGGAGTGGCATCTTTTGAGTTTTCCACATAAAGTATGATATCATCTGCAAAGAGTGAGAGTTTGACTTCTTGCCAATTAGAATACCTTTTATTTCTTTTTGTTGTCTGATTGCTGAGGCTAGGACTTCTAATACTATGTTGAATAGCAGTGATGATAGTGGACAGTCCTGCCATGTTTCTGACCTTAGCAGAAAAGCTCTCAGATTTTCCCCATTGAGAATGATATTTGCTGTGGGTTTTTCATAGATGGCTTTGATGATATTGATGTATGTACCCATGTACCCTCTATCTCTACACTGAAGAGTTTTGAACAAGAAAGAATGCTGTACTTTGTCAAATGCTTTTTCTGCATCTATTGAGATGATGATATGGGTCTTGATCTTTCTTTTATTAATGTTTTGTAGCACATTGATTGATTTGAAGATGTTGAACCAACCTTGCAGCCCAGGAACCTTGAAAGCCCAGGCTCTTGATACTTGGTCTTGGTAAATAATCCTTTTAATGTCCTGTTGGCTCCTATTGGCTAGTATTTTGGTAGGAATTTTTGCATCTGTGTTCATCAGGAGTATTGGTCTGTAATTCTCCTTTTTGATGGGGTCTTTGTCTGGTTTTGGGATTAAGGTAATGCTGGCCTCATAAAATGAGTTTGGAAGTGTTCCTTCCATTTCTATTTTTTGGAACAGTTTCGGGAAAATAGGTATTAATTCTTCCTTAAATGTTTGGTAGCATTCCCCTGGGAAGGTGTCTGGCCCTGGGCTCTTATTTTTTGGGAGCTTTTTGGTGACTGCTTCAATCTCCTTACTGGTTATGTGTCTGTTCAGATTTTCTATGTCTTCCTGGTTCAGTCATGGTAGTATGTCTTTAGGAATGCATCCATTTTTCCCAGATTGTCAGATTTGCTGGTGTATAGTTGCTGATAATATGTTCTTACATTTGTTTGTATTTCTTTGGTATTGGTTGTGATCTCTCCTCTTTCATTCATGATTTTATTTATTTGGGTCCTTTGTCTTTTCTTTTGGATAAGTCTGGCCAGGGGTTTATCAATTTTATTAATTCTTTAAAGAACGAGCTCCTAGTTTTGTTGATCTCTTCTACTGTTCTTTTAGTTTCTATTTCATTGGTTTCTTGTCAGATCTTTATGATTTCTCTTCTCCTGATGGTTTTAGGCTTTCTTTGTTGTTCTTTGTCCAGCTCCTTTAGGTGCAGGGTTAAGCTGTATACTTGAGACCTTTCTTGTTTCTTGGGAAAGGCTTGTGTCACTATATACTTTCCTCTCAGGACTGCCTTTGCTGCATCCCAAAGATTTTGAACAGTTGTGTTTTCATTTTCACTTGTTTCCATGAATTTTTTCAATTCTTCTTTAATTTCCTGGTTGACCCATTCATTCTTTAGTAGGATGCTCTTTAGCCTCCGCGTATTTGTGTTTTTTCCAACTTTCCTCTTGTGGTTGAGTTCTAGCTTCAGAGTATTGTGGTCTGAAAATACACAAGGAATGATCCTAGGCTCTTGATACTAGTCAAGACCTGATTTGTGATCCAGGATGTGATCTATGCTGGAGAATGTTCTATGTGCACTAGAGAAGAATGTATATTCTGTTGCTTTGGGATGGAAAGTTCTGTCATTTAATGTGTCATTTAAAGTCTTTATTTTCAAGTTGATCTTTTGCTTAAATGATCTGTCCATTTCAGTGAAGGGAGTGTTAAAGTCACCTATTGTTATTGTATTATTGTTCATATGTTTCTTTGATTTTATTATTAATATGTTTATATAATTGACTGCTCCCATGTTAGGGACATTGATATTTAAAATTGTTAGATCTCTTGTGAGACAGATCCTTTAAGTATGATATAGCATCCTTCCTTATATCTTATTATAGTCTTTGGCTTAATATCTAATTTGTCTAATATAAGGATTGCCACCCCAGATATCTTTTCATTTCCGTTAGCATGATAAATGGTTTTGCACCCTTCACTTTAAATCTGGAGGTGTCTTTGGGTCTAAAATGAGTTTCTTGTAGACAGCATATCGATGGGTCTTATTTCTTTATCCATTCTGATACCCTGTGTCATTTGATTGGGGAATTTAGCCCCTTTACAGTCAGGGTAACTGCTGAAAGATATGAATTTAGTGCCATTGTATTGCCTGTAAGGTGACTGAAATTTTCCAGTTTTCATTGATTAGTGAACTTGGTCTTGGCTGAAGGTTCTTGCTGATCTTCTGGGAGAGGGGCCTGCTGCCATGATTTCCAAATGTCTTTACCTGAGGCAGAATTGCACCACCCTTGCCAGGGACCAGGCTAAGTAATCTGCTTGGGTTCCTCTCAGGAGCTTTTGTTCCCTGAATGCTTTCTGTACTGCTTTGGAGGACAGGAATGAAGATGGTGGCCTCCCAACCTCTGGCCCAGAGGAGCTGAGAGCTCGGGGCCCCACTCCCCAGTGCACCCTTGGAGATAAGTAGTCAATCCCTCTCATCTCCCTGGTCTCTGGCCACACTCTGTGCTCACGCAGCCTGTCACCAAGCGTTTCCATCTCTGGTGCACGGCCCCATTTGGAGTCTCCAAACCCAGCAGATTACTGGTTTGCGCTCCCACACCTCCCAGAGGAGGAATGAGGGGGTCTCCCTGGATCTGCCATTTGTGGGGTCCCAGCTGGAAGAGCAGTGGCCCGACTGCCTTGGATCAAGATTTAAGGTCACCCCAAGGTGAGAGTCCCCTCCTCAGCTCTGTCTGTAGCCAGCTTCCCCGCTCTGATACCTGGGAGTTCTGCTATACTCAGACACACCCAGTCTTTCTTTGACCCTACGGGACCTGAGACCATACTTTCCCAGTGAGGGTTCTACCCCCCACTTAGCCTCCTTCAGTGGAGCAGACTTCTAAAAGTTCCAATTTTATGCTGCACTGCTCTACCGCTTGCTGGGAGCCAGGGTCTCCCACAATGTTCTATCTTCCCATGTATTGGGTCAGATTCACTTATCTGTATGTCCTACCTTCCAGAAAGTGGTGCTTTTCTATTCCTAGAATTGTTGCTCTTTTTCTCTTCAATCTCCTGTTGAGTTTGTAGGTGTTCAGAATGGTTTGATAACTAACCAGCTGAACTCCTGGGAATGATTATTTTTAGGTCTCTACTCCTCAGCCATCTTATTCAAAGCTTGCAACATTATTTTTTTAAATGACTTTTTCCTTCTGGTCTGATGGTGGAGGTGGGTGGTGAGGGAAAGGAAGGAGGGAGATGATAGACACACTGGGGATAACCCAGTCAGTTAGATGTTGATATGGCCAAAGGAGGAAAAAAGCAAAAAAATGATCAAGTTGTTATAGGGAAAGTCTAGAGTAAAGGGTCAGTAAGACTCTTACACTCATCTCTGCCTTTACCCCCAACCCCACAAGGAAGGATGAGAACTGAGACAGTAGTTGATGGCTTCTCCTTCCGGTTGTCAGCTAAGTCTTTTGAACTGGTGCTTTTCCAGATGGTAGAAAGTGACATTTTCTTCTTGTTAATAATCTTAGTTGCAAGATCAAATTTTTACTGTGTTAAAAATCAAAGCGCACATAGCTGTATATATCCTCTAAAAAGTCCCTAAATGACAACTTTGGGCTTTAATAAACATTTATTTTTCCAGCCATTGCTTAATCAAAACCATGAAACCTTGAATGTGGCTCATTTGGGTGCTAATTTCTAGCCTTCTATCAATAGTGAAGCTAGGAGTAGTTAATTATATCAACAGAATCTTCTTTCAATGGCCAGAAATCAACTAATATAACTTGGTCCCAGCTATATTAATGAAAAAATCTGAGGCAGAATCTTCTTGCTTTTGTTACTGTTTTTTAAAATTCAGTGTAGCTTAATTATGTTCAACAAAATAAAAACATTTTTGATACTTGAATCCTGTTCATATAGCCTAACAAATTAAGGCGACGAGGTAGTAATGTTGATAATTACTTATCTACTTGCAAATAGACTCCTATTTTCCCAGTATTTCTACTTCTGTGTGGTATGCTGTTAGCTCCTTTTCAACTTAGTTGGTCCAAAGTAAGTAAATTGAATGTGACCACAACTGCAGGTGACCACATTAAAAACCCAAGAGACACCTTTGGTTCTTTCTTTGTTTTATCCCTCACATCCAATTAATCACCAACTCTAATGATGCCAATTAGTTTTCACTGTAGTTTTATTCTGTGCTTGAAACAGGACATCTTAAGATTTATTGATTTTTTTTTCAAACATTTCTTTCTCAGGGTAATGCTATTTTCTTGATTTTTAATTTTTACCCCCCTCTATGTATTTGAACAACCATTCTATTTTTAATCATGCAGTTTCTCAAAGTTGAGGCATGAACATGTTTGGCACATTAGAGAAGTTATAAGCCAGCCAAAATCTCAACATTGGCGGTTGACAAGCTCAGGGAGAAAGCCAAGTTTTTGATAATGTGAGGCATTGTAGACTGTGGTAAGAATCGTATTCTGTTTTTGTTTTCCCTAAGAGTGATGGGAAAGTATAAGAGTTTAATTTGGAACATATAAGTGAAATGGCCAGAATTGAATTGTCAAGGATCACTTGGTGTGTGAAGAATAAACCACGAGGGCAAGAGGATGGAAGATGGGGAAGATCAAATGGTTCCATGCCAAGGGATAGATGACAGGGGCAGAGCCTATGTTGGTGATGGTGAGATTTGATACCATTTGTGAAGTGCTTGACATTCCTTGAAGCACACCTAACTTTATGTTCAGATGCTGCTATGTCAGATGATGCCTGTAACTGGGTCAGGTTAGCCATGCAGAGGGGAAGCTGGAGCAGAACACTAGACTGTCACTTAGGATACCTAGGTTCTGGTATGCCCTCTTTCCAGTTATGAGCTGTGGGCCAAGAGCAAATCCTTCTACCTCTCAAGGCTTCTTTTTCCTTACAAGTAAAAGGAGGGAGCTGGTGGGGTGCCTGGGTGGCTCAGTGGGCTATAGCCTCTGCCTCTGGCTCGGATCATAATCCCAGGATCCTGAGATTGAGCCCCTGTATCAGGCTCTCTGTTCAGCTTGGAGCCTGCTTCCCCCCAACCCCAACATCCGCCACTGTCTCTGCCTGCCTCTCTGCCTACTTATGATCTCTGTCAAATAAATAAATAAAATCTTTGGGGAAAAAAAAAAAGAGGGAGCTGGGAAAGATTTTACTTAAGTCATTTGTACTTAGTCAAGAAGCAGGTGTTTTGCATTTTAAAAGAGAAGCTTGGAGAAAAAAGTTCACTTAATGATACACAATAGAGAGATGCATTTGAGAAGGAAACACTTGGGTGCCCTGAACTATATGGGAAGAGCCCCTTCTCCTCTGCTCATTGGATCAAATTTGTGATGCACCAGAAATCTGCACCCTAGCTTCCCTTCCCTCTCTTCTTCCCTATGTTAGCCAGCCCTCCATCCTCTTCATCTTGTGGGTATGTAGATCACATTTAAAGAACTAAGCATTGGAAGTTTGGCTGCAGTAGAAAGACCATTGTGAGTACTGGCAACTGGAAAAGGATTTTTGTGCTTAACAGGACACATGAATGCTGCCCAGATTGCTTTTCTGGGCTTGCATGTAATTACCATAATAAGGAAAGAAACATGAGATAATTACCCCATTCTTCTTGCTGTGCCATGGAGCAGGAAATTAACAAAATCCGGAAACTTAGTTTATAAGTTACATTGAATCAGTGTAATTTTTTTTTTTTCTGGGGCTTTAAGAAGACCTAACTTGATGGTTTAGTTATTAATTTCTATTAAACTAAAAGGAAAATAAATGTGTTGCCTATGGTAAGACCATAGGAGGCTGGGCTTTTTAAGTGAGCTAATGTTTCCTGACTTCTCCTCCTCCCCTTCTTGACCTGCTGGCATTCATCTCTCCTTCCTCACTTTCCTTCCTAGGAAAGGAAAAGCCCAGTGTGGAGGGAACTCATTTGATTCTCCACCTTCTGTGTGCTGGTTCCTGTGTTAGATGCTTTAAGCCCGTGAACTCACTTGACTCTGATAACTTTCTGAGGTCTTATTCCCATTGTAAAGATGAGGAAAAGCGAGAGAGGCACCTTAGCTCTACCTTCTGGGAGGCTGTGTTGCTAAAGGCAATTGAACTTCATCTCACTTTGACCTATCATCTACTTCACAACTAACTCAAAGATGTTTCTTTCAGGAAAGTTGGACCTGTCCTCTCTGAGGCTTTTACCACATCCCACTGAAAGTGCTGAAAACCCCTTCGTTTATTCATCTGTGCTTCTGTTCCTCCCTTCATTCAGCGAGTACTTGCTAGCACCATAATGTTGGATTTCCTCTCTCCTATGATTACAGATGTCTTTGTTGAATTTTTTTGTTATTCCACTACAATCTCAAGGAAAGAATATTAACTTTCCCAACTCTTTTTGTCAAAACGTAGTTGAATAATTCTGCAAATGGGAGCAAGGCATAAATGCATTTGTTTTTAAAAAGGGAAACAGGTTAACTTATAGAAGGATAATGTATGGCTTCTCCACTTAAAAAAAAAAAAAAGGGCATCTTTGAATACAAACCACTGGCTTTGCCCTCCTAAGTCTTAAGTAAAATAATGGTTTTTTTTTTTTTTTTAAGATTGGTGACTTAAGAATAATGAACATTTTCATGGAATTGTAAAAAATGCCATACTGCATATTCCAAAATAGACCAAATGGCTACTTGGATGAGTGATCTTAAAAACAATACATAATGCATGAATACTAGTAAAATATATCTTAGGCCTTTCAATTTATTCTTGTCAAGCTGGGAACAGTGATAGAATTGTTCTCTGTTATGTCAGCAAGAGTTTGCTGGCTTCCTGAGCTTTAGATTGTAGGAATCAAGCCCACTGTAGTGAATGTTGTCTTGAGTACATTCTGCTGCTTAGGGTGCTTGAGTACATTCTGCTTGCAGTAACTGTTCAAAAAATCTTGGTGAACTGCTGTGTCCCTTGAAATTCATAGTGTACTTCACTCCACGAAAATAAGTGTGAGCCAGAAGAATGTAAATGATGGCCTTTGAAGGTGCTCACTTGGGGAAGTGGGCGTGGTGGTGTGGGCTGCCAACTGCAGATAGGAAATGGAGGTGTGGACTGTTGGGTCCATGATCCTAAAATCATTTAGCATGATAATAGTGCAGAATAACCAAATGTTCCCATTGGGCACTGCATTTTTACCTTGGGGTCCACACTGGGACATTTAAAGCAGATATGTATTAGCTGTTTTCATTGAACCAAAAAGCAAAACCAAGCATGATCAGAATATTTTAGGAGTGTTCCAAGATGAGTTGACTTTGGATGAGGCAAGAGGTGACAGTTCAAGGCATGACTTGGTTTGCTCTGAATCATTTTTTTCATAAGGAGAGAGGGAGGGAGACCAATGAGACAGAAGCATTTCTGTTCCTGAAAGAGGAGTTACATTCCATCCTTCAGGTGGAAGGTACACCAAGACCTACATGAAAGTTCTTAAGACCTTTCCCCCAAATTGAAATTGTTCTTTAGTACACTAAAAAAAGCAGGCCCATCAAAGCAAGAAACTAATTTCCCTGTTCCCATGCACAAATACAGTTGCTTCAAGGACTTGATTTATCACAAAGTTGTGATAATGGGGAATGGCAGTCACTATTCTCAAAGGCATCTTTTTGAGAGTTTTATTTTAAGACACCTTGGTTGTAAAACTTTATTATCTTGTAGCTGTTATTGGGGAATAATGCATCCTCTGGATTGTAAAATCTAACTTGGTGTTGCCTAAGCTTTTTATGCTGTTTACGTGACTTCCAAGGTTGGGAATTCAATTGTCCTTTCATTTTTGGCTGGCTAAAGAAACTCTTTCCTAGCTTATCCATTAGTAAAAGGGAGATGACTTGTGGTGAGAAAATACTAAAGAAAGGGATCACAGGAAACTGGGTTGGCCTTTGGGTTTGTTTTCCCAGGCATGTAGAAAACTGAACTCTATTTGGCAAATCTAAACCCTCTTGACTTAAATCTCTCTCCCATAACCAACGAGAGGCAGCACCGCCCAGTGGTTACATACATGGAGCTTTCAGCCAGACTGCTAGGCTTTTAATCCTAGCTCCACTGTCAGTTGGCTGTGTCACCTTAGACATATTATTGAACCTCTCTGTGCTTCAATTCATTCATCTGTTGGAAAAAAAAGAGAGAGGGGGGTGTTATAATAACTTGATATGATTGTTGTTAATATAAGTTGATATATATGAAGCACTTGGAGTAGCACCTGGCACTGAGTGCGGGCTCCTACATGTAGGAGTAGGATGTCGTCATCACCTCCTGATCTCTATTTGTGTCCAGTCCTCTCTCCCAGGCATCTACCAGCTGTGTCATTAACACCACTCCTCACGTGGCTTGACTCTGCTATGTCTTTGTTATTACCCTCTGTCTTCCTTACAGCTTCACTCTGAGTTCCCATCCACTTAGTTTTCAGAGATGAATGTCATTTGTCTGTCCATTCCATTCTTCATACTTCTCATGAGCCTCTGATTTGTAAGCAGTAAGTTAATTTAAAAGACTATTAGGAAATAGGAGAATGTGTATACCTAATGTAAATCCATTGGTGGCTCAGGTGGAAAAGACTCAAAGATAAAGTAATGGGCTTAAGAAATTAGTAAAGTGATAGATTTCATGTTTGCCTTCTGTTTTCCAGTCCTAGAGATGATCCCTCCTTGGTCAGAATCAGGAACAAAGAGTACCCCTCTGGGTTTGTTTTTTGTTTTTTTGTTTTTGGGTTGTATGTTTTGTTTTGATTTTTAATTTTTGTGGTGGTTGTTCTGTTAGAGTTTTTCTATGCATTTTAAATATTGAACGTACTGAGGAGAAGTAGCCTTTAGACTTTTTGCAAGGTTAAGGTTGATTTATTTCTGAACTGGTTTGGGAAGTCCTTTCCTAAAACAGCTCTGAGGTCTATTTGAGTTTTCAGACTTTCTCTTAGAAAGATTGCCACTGTGCAATAAAATCACAGGGTTCATTGAAACCTGTCCATGTTAAAAATTAATAAATATTGCAGTGTAACTGTTGGGCTGGAAAATAAGACCTCTTGAGGTCTTTAACTGCAAGATTGGGAGGACACATTGGGCCAACTCTGAATATCTACTTGAGGCTTTGAGTTTGCATTTCAAATTAAGCTAACAGCTTTGGAGATCTGGTTTGTTTTTATTCTTGGTAAAGTATTCTAGCCTTATTCAAAGGGAAAAAGGAAAAGTTAATGTCTTCCATAAAAGCCAAAGCTTCTGGAACTTCTAATAGTGCATATTAAACATCACAAAAACAAAATGTAAATGAATAAGAAACAGATGTATTTCCCTGCTCTTGAAATGTCTGTGAATTTTAAAATTAGAGAAGTTGGAAGAAAAAAGATCTGGTGAGAGATAATAAATTGATTATGACTGTACTACATTGTCTTATAATCAAAACATTCTTCTCTAGTTGAACATAAAGGATCAATGTCTAATGAATTCTGAAGTTTGAGTTTGTTCCAGGATCCCTAATGTTAAAACACCGTTATGGAACAAAACAAAACACTTCTGTGATGTTTTCTAAGACAATATATATTCCTAGAGCAATTAACTTCTTTTTTGTTCTAGTTGACAATACATTCAACATTGACTACACAGTGTCCTTTACTACACCTAAGTGTTGATATACCTAAACTATACAAGGACAGAAGCTACATGGGACTAGGCATGCATAATTTTCTGCGATTGGATCCATAAGAGAAGGAGAGGATACCATATTTAAATAGGTGGAAGAAGCAGGGAAAAATGAATTTATAATGCTGTGAATATTTTATAGAAAACTGAGCTCAGAATCTAGTCAATTTTCCAGCATCGTAGATGAAAAGAGGCAACACTTGGCGACCGTCCCATTGCTAATTGAGAAATTGGGGACAGGAAGAGTTGATCTAGATGTCCGGTCCACCGCGCTTGCTCAAATGCAGACGAATATAGAAAACAGAAACTCCACTATTTGCAGTTTCTGTGCTCTTGTTCTGGATGAGATGAACTGCTGCTTTGTCACAAACATGGGCATCAACTGCAAATAGCAAGTCAGAGTGTGGACCCCCTGGTGGTATAAGCACCAATGGTGGTCAGCTGGATCAGGAAGGAATTTATTTCTCATTGGACTCTTCAGGCCGGTTTCCTGGTCTTTTGCCTCAGATAACCTCTCAAAGTTTCCTGAAATTCAGGTTTGGTGGGACTGACACATGTGCAGAGGAACACACGCTATCTGAATCCGTCGGGACTAAAGTAGAACATGACCGAATATGCCATCCCCAAAAAGGCCACTTTGACATATGAATTATTTGGTGCTGTAGGCACTTGAAAAACAGCAACTGCAGGCACAAGCTTTTTCTCAACTCCGTCAACTGCCTGAAGACAGATCCTCCAAAAACAAATCGTCCCTCAGAGTTTCATCAACAAGGGAAGAGAAACTCTAGTCACAGGAGAGAAGTCAAGCCCACACCACATCAAGGCAGACTATCATACCTACGATCTGTTCTTCTAAGGAGCCATTCATCTTTCCTATAAATCATTTACTGTCCTCTAAGAAGCCCCTAAGCTCCACACCCCTCCCTATTCCCTATTAAGATGATACTTATTTCTGAATTCTAAGGCACCTCAGGGATCCTTCATTCTCACCCCCCCCGCCCCGTATATCCATGAGAAACTTCTGTTTCTCTTTCATTACTCTGTCTTAATTACAGGGGTCTCAGCTATGAATTCAGAGGACTAGAGGGAAAATTATTCAAATGTGCAAGTAATCATACCTCAAGGAGGACCCCAAGGCTTCACCTGACATTACTGAGGACCACACTAGAGAATAATTCTTGATGCTCCCCAGTGATCATACTGGTTACAGTATCCATTCAAAAGCATTTTCTTTTGTTCTGTCCCTCCCTCCACTTCGCTTTCTTTGGATAAATACTTGGCTTGCTACTGAAAAAGTTAAAGGCAGGTATTTTAATTCCTAATCTAGTTATCACACTTGATCAAATGCTCCCTACGTAGTGTGTCACTTAAAGTCTCTTTTTCATCTCTGCTGCACCTAACCAAGTTTTAACTTTCTCATCTTCTCATAGGTAGGGGTTACATGGGCTTTAGAATCACATTATTTAGTAATATTTGGCATGTATCATTTTATATTGGTCAAGTTATAGGGGAGAGGAATGGAGTTTTCTGTTGTGTTGACATGTGTGATTCCTCTTATTATTTTTTATTTATTTTTTTATTTGGGTGTGTTACACGGGGCACGTATACTCACTAGGTAGGTATTGTGAATGGTCACAGAGCCCTCCAAGCATTCCCAGTCCAGTTAGATTCTCAATAATTTCTCCCTTACCCTTTGTTTTGTGTGTGTGTGTGTGTGTGGCGGGGCGGGGGGTGGGGGCTCGGGATCTCAATTCCTGCTTGTTAATCAATGTTTGTATGTACAGCAGAGTTTTTGAGGGTTTTTTTTTTAATTGTAATATTTACCTGGTGGCAAGATTGCAACAGGATCTATAAAAGCCTTAGCATCCAAACGCCAGAGTCTTCTAATGTCTGCCCAAAGGAACTAGCTTGTCTTAGCTCTGTTGGCAACGTATTATCATCCCTCTCTGCCACCACCTTAATTAATAGTTTAATTGTCCAACACATATATGTAGATAGTAAAGTTTTTTATTTTTTTAAATATTTTATTTATTTGACAGAGAGGGGGAGAATACAAGTAGGCAGAGTAGCTGGCAGAGGGAGAGAGAGAAGCAGCCTCCCCACTGATCAGGGACCCTGATGTGGGGCTCAATCCAGGGCTCTGGTAACACAACCTGAACCAAAGGCAGAGGCTTAACTGACTGAGCTACCCAGGTGCCCTGATAGGTCTTTGAAAAATGTGAAGAAACCCATGAGACACTCAAAAAAAAATAATAATAATTACAGGTATACATGGAGATACGAAATTTCCTTAATAAAAGTAAGAATGTTTTGAGAGACATGGGTACCATTGTCATTACCTCCAGCAACACAGGAACCCAGAAGAAGAAATGATGACATGGGATGAGGGTGGAGAGTTGTATGATATGAACTTGAGCTAGAAATTCTCATTCTGCCCTTTTATTCCATTCCCTTGAGGGTCAGTTATACTCCCAATCAAAGCTCCGGATGGTATTTGGTTTCTGGGGAAAGTCTGAAAGATGTACTTGGCATTTGCAGAGCACAAACAGCATATCAGCCTCTGCTGGGCAGATCAATAGATCCATAAGCATGTGAGAAATATGAATGCATTTCTGTAGAGGGTACAGCTGTGGGCCTGGAAAGTGTCCGGTGTCAACAATAAGAAAGCAAAAGAAAGTGGTAAAAGAAGGATGAGTCTGGCTTGATGTTTTTCAAATAGATCCCTTTAACGTTCCAGGAAAGTTCTGGTCTGTAATTCCTTATCTGTGGATCATTCCTTTTGTGGGAGCTGAAGTGGTATATAATAATTCTTTTCTAGGAAATCCCCCAGAGATGTCCTGAGTATACTTTTTAATTCTCTTAAAGAAATGTCTGTACAAATAGAAGTGGTCTCTTGGTTTACTTTCTGGAAGGATCAGCTGTTGTAGGATAAAAACATGTTTTTACATTGATTTATTCACTCAATAACCAAACTGACGGCTTAGTATAGGAAAGGCCATGAAGAATACAACATAGCCCCACTGTATGGGGGCTTGAAGTTTGGTGAAATAGAAGCCTATCACCTCTTCTCCCAGAAACTTTGAAATTGGTTGCTTATTCCACCAAGATAGCTCATGTGAAACTCAGTAGCCCAATCATCTCATAACCATTATTAATAAATTGTTACAAGCCACCATAATATATACCTCTTTTTTCCTTAAGATTTTATTTATTTACTTTAGAGACAGAGTGTGTGAGTGGGGGAGAGAAAGAATTTTCAAGGAGACACCCTGCTGAGTGTGGAGCCCAATGCAGGGTTTGATCTCATGACCTGAGTTCATGACTTGAGACAAAATCAGGTCAACTGACTGCACCACCCAGGTGCTGTAGCCATAAAACATACTTCTACTTAAGAGTGTTTTGTGTGATATCTGAAACATCCATTTCTTTAGAAAGTTCTAAGAGTTTTGACAATGTAAGAAGTGTTTGTAAATTAAACTTCAACTTTGAGACTTAAGTAACCCTGAATGGAATGTATAAATAATGTAGGAATGCATAGAGATATCTGTTCCTTTGAAACATATGTGAAAGGATTGACTACCGTCTACATAAACACAAATCTCTCCCATTCTGAGCAGGCTGACCCTTTTTCACTAACCACTGTTTGGGCAGGAGGCTGACATGGAAGAAAGTCCTCCCATTCCTTTGGAAACCAGACACTTTTCATCTGCTGGCTGATGAGTAGATGAAGTAAGAATGAGAGAAACACACACATATATATACACATTTGCACTCAGAGAATAATGAAAATTGTAAGGTAACATAGTAAAGTTGACTGGGTGTAAAAAAAAAAGGGGGGGGGAGGGTTAATGTAAAAGTCAAAAGCCTCTCTTACTGTAATTTTCCAGGTAAATATAGTCAATATTCAGAGTTAACAAAAAGTTAGTGAACGTTTTTCTCAGTTTAAAGATTTATTTATTGAGCACCTGGGTGGCTCAGTCAGTTAGGTGTCTGCCTTCAGCTCAGGTCGGGATCCCAGGGTCTTGGCATTGAGGCCCACATCAAGCTCCCTGCTCAGAAGGAAGTATGCTTTTTCCTCTGCCCCTTCCCCCACTTGTGGGCTGTCTCTCCCTCTCTGTCTCTCTCTAATATAAATAAATAAAATATATTTTGAAAAAATAAAGATTAATTTTACATTTATATATTTTTAAAGATTTCTTTAAATACCAAAAGGATAACATGTCAAGGTCACATTCTCAATATAATAAAGTTATTAATAAGCATGATGTCCTTTACAGGGTCACTTATAAAACCTTTGGCTTGTGTTTGGACTTCATCTTCCAGCACAATGGAGTAACCCTCCTTTTCCCTTTATGTACTGTTAAAATCTTTGAACATATAAAAAAACAAACTGGTGATACTGTACTGTATTTTACAAGGCTGAACACTGGACAAACTTTGTAAAGCATATACAGGAGCTCTCTGAGTGATTTCTTACAAGTGTTTGTGAATCCACAGTTTCCTTGAAATAAAAAACTTAACTAAGAAACGTGGAACTTGCAGGTCTACAGACAGAAACAGTATAGGGTGTTTTCTTTATGAATTTGGATCTGATTTATAAAAATTTGCTTAAAATATAACTATTGATAAATGCACAATCCTTATATTTGATGCTCTATAATTATTAGTCTTTAATTTGCAAATACCAATCACAGGAACTAGTCATTCCATACCAAAGCTGATTAGGAAGGATTTTACCCTTCTTCCCACACTAACCTGAAAATTCCCTTTTCCTGTGGGAAATTAATAGCTCCAAGATCACTGACAGTGAGTGAGGCTTAGTCCTCAAGGCCTCTTCTTACACTTTGCAATGTTGCCTTTCTATTTTTTTTCCCATTTATTTATTTTCAGCATAACAGTATCATTATTTTTTCACCACACCCAGTGCTCCAAGCAATCCGTGCCCTCTATAATACCCACCACCTGGTACCCCGACCTCCCACCCCCCCCACCACTTCAAACCCCTCAGATTGTTTTTCAGAGTCCATAGTCTCTCATGATTCACCTCCCCTTCCAATTTACCCCAACCCCCTTCTCTCTAACTCCCCATGTCCTCCATGCTTTTTGTTATGCTCCACAAATAAGTGAAACCATATGATAATTGACTCTCTCTGCTTGACTTATTTCACTCAGCATAATCTCTTCCAGTCCTGTCCATGTTGCTACAAAAGTTGGGTATTCGTCCTTTCTGGTGGAGGCATAATACTCCATAGTGTATATGGACCACATCTTCCTTATCCATTCGTCCGTTGAAGGGCATCTTAGTTCTTTCCACAGCTTGGCGACCATGGCCATTGCTGCTATAAACATTGGGGTACAGATGGCCCTTCTTTTCACTACATCTGTATCTTCAGGGTAAATACCCAGGAGTGCAATGGCAGGGTCATAGGGAAGTTCTATTTTTAATTTCTTGAGGAATCTCCACACTGTTCTCCAAAGAGGCTGCACCAACTTGCATTCCCACCAACACTGTAAGAGGGTTTCCCTTTCTCCACATCCTCTCCGACACATGTTGTTTCCTGTCTTGCTAATTTGGGCCATTCTAACTGGTGTAAGGTGGTATCTCAATTTAGTTTTAATTTGAATCTCCCTGGTGGTTAGTGATGATGAACATGTTTTCATGTGTCTGATAGCCATTTGTATGTCTTCATTGGAGAAGTGTCTGTCCATATCTTCTGCCCATTTTTTGATATGATTGTCTGATTTGTGTGTGTTGAGTTTGAGGAGTTCATTATAGATCCTGGATATCAACCTTTTGTCTGTACTGTCATTTGCAAATATCTTCTCCCATTCCGTGGGTTGCCTCTTTGTTTTCTTGACTGTTTCCTTTGCTGTGCAGAAGCTTTTGATTTTGATGAAGTCCCAAAAGTTCATCTTCACTTTTGTTTCCTTTGCCTTTGGAGACATATCTTGAAAGAAGTTGCTGTGGCTGATATCGAAGAGATTACTGCCTATGTTCTCCTCTAGGTTTCTAATGGATTTTTGTCTCACATTAAGGTCTTTTATCCATTTTGAGTTTATCTTTGTGTACGGTGTAAGAGAATGGTCGAGTTTCATTCTTCTACATATAGCTGCCCAGTTTTCCCAGCACCATTTATTGAAGAGACTGTCTTTTTTTCACTGTATATTTTTTCCTGTTTTGTCGAAGATTATTTGACCATAGAGTTGAGGGTCCATATCTGGGCTCTCTACTCTGTTCCACTGGTCTATGTGTCTGTTTTTATGCCAGTACCATGCTGTCTTGGTGATCAC
Source organism: Mustela lutreola (assembly GCF_030435805.1). NCBI lineage: Eukaryota > Metazoa > Chordata > Mammalia > Carnivora > Mustelidae > Mustela > Mustela lutreola. The sequence goes on from NC_081294.1 coordinate 87,869,141, forward strand.
AGCTTTGTAGTAAAGCCTTTCTGTTCATGAAAAGGATGCCCTCTCCAGACAGAAAAATTGCCATAAAGTATCTTTCTGTGAAAACCACTTTGACAAAAGCTTTGCTTCCTTCAGAATGAGTGCAGTCCTGAGCCAAGACACTAGGTTTGGCAAGCAGAGCTGAGGCCAGTTTTCCGCCCCCATTTCTCTCCCTTGGCTTTTGTCCTCATGTGGGTTAGTCTGCACAATCCTGTGAAGCAACACTTGGTCCTTCCTGCAGACCCAGGGCCACATTTTCCTGCTTTTGGCAGAGGGAAGAGCACTCAGGCCCTCATAGGGAAACATGGATCTTAGGACCTCTTTCCTGTAGTGCTGTTTTACATCTGGTGTCAACCTTCTCCATTTTGGGGGTTTCTACCATCGAAGTTCAGAAAGAAGTGAGAGAGGGAAACTAGTATGTACTGAGCACCTTCCATCTATGTACCTGTAACTTTTCACAGTGTTTTAGGATCCTTCCTTAGCAGACAAGACCACTGAAGCTCAGAGAAGGGAAAATGATTTGTTAAGACTACCCCAGTAAGGAGAAACGGTTGGATTAAAGTCTAGGACCACCTGAGTCCAAATAAAAAAAAATGGCTCCACTGTGTCAATAGAGGTCCATCCTGGATTCTTGATCAGCTACAGTGAGAGAAACTCAGCCAGTTAGGCAGTTATCCACCCTGACCTTGATGGGGTGAGTGCCAAAGAGTTTAAGAATACAATTTTCAACTGGAAGGCCCTCCTGAGGAGGAAACTTGGACTTGGCATGAGAGGGGTTCTTTGGAGTCCTTACTCTACATGGCTATAATATGGACTTAAACTGAGGCCAGCACATTCTGAGAACTTGAAAACAAAACAGAGCAAAAACCTGAAAGTTCAAAGTCCAAAAAATAGCCAAAAAAACCCAAAAAAGCCACTGGGGTAGACCTGAAGAAATCACAAGAGTATAAAAATCCAAGGAAATTTTTGGTTTAGCAATTGAATAAATTGTGTTTCTAAATGTAAACATTTTAAAATACAGTAGATGAAATCCCTTTAGGAATTCAAAAAACTATATATCTGATGGACAAGAAATTGATTTGTAATTGAGACACCTTTATCCAAAGAAAGCTTCTGAGTTAGAGGCAAAAATGAGGCACAATAAAAACAAAGCATCTCAGCCTCTATAGCCCTTCAAAATGGCCTAAGTTCTAAACAAAATCTCCCCTGTACCTTATTTATAACCACAACTCAACCAGTGTGTTAGTAATTTTTTTAAAATTTAGAATACCAGTGTTTTTTTTTTTTAAATTTGCATTTAAAGAGCATTAATTTCCCTCATTCACACTTAGTTACATCATGAGTTAAAGGCAGTTTGGTGGACTACTTGGGACTCCAGCCAGCATTTGTGAGATTGTTTCTAAGATTACATACATTCCCAGTTCCCAATACCCTACTTACAATAAAACACTGCACACAATAAGTATTGTCAAGTCAACTATTCAATGAACAATAGGAGAAAATACTAATTCAGTCTGTTCTTCAAGTCTTGTTTTTCCTTTCCCAAATTATAATTTCTCTCTTGTCAACTCGATCTACACTCCTTCGGCTGAGCTTTGTGTTCTAGTTCATAGAAAAACTATAAACTAAGATTATGCAAACTTTGGTTCAAAAGGTGGGTAAAAACTTTTAATGGCAAATATGCCTTTTACTCAGTTGAATTTGGGAAGGTTTTTTGCCTTCAGTGAAGTAGTCTGTCCGCACATATATTTGCAGAAACATACCCATAGCCTGTAGGAGCTAATCCATGTTTTGGAGTGACTCACTCCTCTGTGATGAACCATTAGAGACATTTTCAAAATTAGCATTTGGATAACTGCTTGGAATGAGTTGAAAGGTATGGGTTAGCTGAAAATTTTAGCTGTCACTCACTTGATGACAGAGCTTGGCACACTCTGACATGTAAGTCTCTTTCTCTGAGTCTACCTTGACAGGCAGGCACATCCAACCCCTGGAACAGGAGCAGCTCCCACCTCAAAATCAGCCCAGGAGCAGGCATCAAAATGCAATTTCTAGTGTGGGTGATGTTGCTTTTGTTGATAATTTATGTTCAAGAGCCAAGGGAGTTAGACTGTGAAAGCTGTAAAGAATAGGTATTATTATAGATAAAAAGTAAGGGAACAATAGATTTATGCTGGCCAAAATAGAGCTCAGACATTTAAGAAACGCACATGTAGGACACACTAACATTACAGTAATGGCTCAGTACATCACATTTGAATAGCACTTTACAGTTTGTAATGTCTTTCAAACATAGGTAGGGAATCTCATTACAAACCTAGAACAACTCCATTAGGTATACTTACCAGTAATGAAATTTGTACAAAGGATTTTTATGTCTGGTTAAAGCATTTGTATGACTGATAAAATTTTTAAGTGTTATCTTAAAGTGGAGCTCTTTTCCTCTCAGAGTAGAGAAAGACTGTATCATAATCCCAAAATAGTACTGGTCCAAAGTAAAAACTTAAAAACATTCCTGAAAGAAAACTCATCGTGTCCGGTGACTTGACGCAAATCGAAGTACAAATCTAAGACCTGAGTTCCCAGTTCAAAACCCATAGCTCTAAACTAGATAGCCTTGCAGAGGTCACTAACTTGTCATTGCCTCAATTTTTTCATCTATAAAATGATGATTATGAAAATGAATCCCATATAGCTGTTCAAGATACTGGTTACTACGGTTTTGTTCAAAAGATATGTCTGGAATACCTACCATGTTCCAGGCACTATTTTCTGCACTGAAGATTCTGTAATACAAAATGCCAAAGACCCTGCCCTGTGGCTTAAATTATGGAGAAAGAGAATCAATTAATAGATGACTATGTTTGTAAGTGGTGTTAAAGAAATATGGAGAAAAATAAAGTAGGGAAAGAGGACAAGAGGCAGTGTGGAATAGGTGTATATAAATAATAGGGTTGTCAGGAAGCCTTCACTGATGAAGTCATATTTTAGCTGAATCCTGATGATATGGAAGCAAGCCAAGTGGCAGTTTAGGGCATCGGTTACCATATAGAGGAAATGACAAGTGTAAAGGCCCTGAGGCCAGTGTGGCAAAAGGAGCAAGGGAGACAATAGTAGGAGATGGTGGTAGTACAGAATGTTAAGGTCTTCCTTACAGACCACTCTAAAGGTTTTGAACTTTATTCTGAGTGAGTAGAGAAGCCATTAGAAAGTTTTAAATAGAAGAGTTATAGTTCAGTGTTTTAAAGATTACTCTAGCTCATTGCTATGCTTTCATGTCATTTACCTATGCAGCTTGAGATTCTCTATTAGTCATACTAAAAGTAAAAATTGTAGATGAACTTTATTATTATATTTTAGACCAATATATCAAAATATTATATTTTCAATGTGTAAAAAACATAAACTATCACTGATGGCATAATTTACATGTTTTTTCATCCTAAGTCTTGGAAATTTGTCATGTGTTTTACACTCAAAGCATGCCTCAGTTAAGGCTGCACATATTTCAAGTAGTCAGTGCCATATGTGGGTAATGGCTCCCTTACTGGGTACCACAGCTCTAGTTGCTGTTTTCAGAATTTATAGTGGCCCCATACCCTGCTGGTGGGAATGTAAAATGATGTAGTCAGCTTGGAAAATTGTTTGACAGATCCTTAAAAAAAGTTAAATTTAGAGTTAACATAGGACTCAGAAATTCTCCTAGGAATATACCCAAAAGAAGTGAAAATGTATTTCTTGCAAAAAATTCATTGCGAACATAAACATCAGCACTGTTCACTATGGTGAAATGATAGAAACAACCCAAAAGCCCATCAGCCAATGAATGGATAAACAGAAGGCGGTATATCTATCCAATGAAATGTTAGAAGAAGGAATGAACTAGTGATTTTTGATACAATGTGAAAAATGTTGAAACTATTAAAAGTGAAAAACCAGACACAAAAGGCGAATATAATATGAATGCATTAATACAAAATCAACAGAGTAGGTAAAATGATAGAGAAAGAAAGTGGATTCTGGATGGCTGGAGCCAGGGATTGGGGGTGTATGAGCAGTGACTTGTAGTGGGCCGGGGTTTCTTACTAGAGTGATGAACATGTTCTGGAACTGGATCATGTTGATGGTCACAGAACTTTGTGAGTATGCTAAAAACCACTGAACTGTAAACTTTAGAAGGGAGAATATAGAATATAGAATATAAATTCTAAATTGAAAAAAGAAGATTTAAGGTCTGTGGGGGTTGCTGGGGGGCATGGATGAAGCAAGAAGGTCAGTTAGGAAGTTACTGCAATAGCCCTGGAAAGAAATAAAAATGATCTGGACTAAAGTAGTAGCAACAGAGCAGGTTGTGAGACACAGCAGGTTTCCAGGCATAGTTCGAAAAGTAGAGCCACATACTTTACTGATGGATTTTTGTCTGGGTGTTTGGAAAGATGAAATTTCATTGCCAATGTGGGGTATGATTTGGAGGAAAAAAATAGTGATAATTACAAACAAAACTGGATACAAGGTTGAAGTGCCCATTAGGCATCTACACAGAGGTGTCCAGGAAGTAGGTGGATATGCAAATGTGGAATGAGGGTAAATTCAAGCTGGAAAAAGAACTGTGGGCATCCACACTATATAGGTGGTATTTAAAGCCAGGAGATTGGATGGAATCACTTAGGAGGTGAGTTTAGATACTGCAAAGAAGAGCTGCAAAGCCTGTGTCCTGTTTTACTCCCACGTTTGGGGTCAGGGAAATATACAGTTAGCAAAAGTGACAAAGAAGTAGTGCCAGTTCGATGGAAGAATCAAGAGTGAATGATGTTCTGGAAAACTACATGAAAGAAGGGTGAAGGGGCGCCTGGGTGGCTCAGTGGGTTAAACCTCTGCCTTCGGCTCAGGTCATGGTCTCAGGATCCTGGGACCAAGCCCCACATTGGGCTCTCTGCTCAGTGGGGAGCCTGTTCCCCCCACCCCCCTCACCTCTGCCTGCCTCTCTGACTACTTGTGATCTCTCTCTCTGTGTCAAATAAATAAAATCTTTAAAAAAAAAAAAAGTGTTAAAAGGGTCTAGTGATCCATAACCTCAAATGCTGCTGAGAGGCCAGGTAGCATGAGGAGAACAATTATTGGATCCAGTAGTACAGAGGTCATTTATGACCTCGCGGCTGTCAGCCTGAAAGGAGTCTATATTGGGTCAGAAAAGAATGGAAACATTATTATAAATGGGAGCAGAAAAATAGGCCCATAGACTAAAGGGAGATTGGATCACTTTTACTTTTAAGGTAAAAGTAATAACCATCAGGGCACCTGGGTGGCTCAGTCATTACACGGCTACCTTTAGCTTGGGTCATGATCCTGGGGTCCAGGGATCAGGCCCCGCATTGGGCTCCTTGCTTGGCAGAGAAGCCTGTTTCTCCCTCTGCCACTCCCCCTCCTCTTGCTGTGTCTCTCTCTGTCAAATACATAAAATCTTTTTAAAAATGAAATAAAAAATTAAAAGTAATAAGCATCTATTCATATGCTACTGTAGATAATCCAGTAAAGAGAAAAGAGTTAAGATTCAAGAGAGGGAAAATTGTTGCAGTGCCATTTAAACAATGAGTGTAAAAATACTTTAAAGGCTTAGAAAAGTAAGTAAAAGCAAATGTATGTTATGGCCTTCTGAAGGCTTTCTTCTTGATTCCGTTTTAGAGGAGTGAGTGGTAGAGTTAGCCACCTCACTTAGGTCACTCATTTACCTTTTCTCCCCCATTCCAGGCTCCAAAATATGCTCAAAATGGGACACAGTTTGACCCACTGAGAAAGCATGATGGCAGCCCTTGCATGAGGTTGAGTCAAGAAACAAAGTGGTGGTAGAGGCCCCAGACAGAAAAGAGAAGCAATGCAGAATGTCTCAAGTATGCTGCTTGTCAGTATAGAGATCAGAAGACCTTGTGTCAGTGAGCTCAGCCACAGTCATGGCACAGCTAAAGTTTAATGAGACGTTTTTCTAAAAACTGAAGTATGAGGCTATCCCTGAGGATACTAGAAGCTGCTCATCAGACATTTCCTTAATGATTGCAAAATGGCAAGCCCTTTCCAAGACTCACAATAAACCAGTGGCTTAAGTCAGGAAATAGTTGTAAATTCTCCTGGGTCATCTATTGCCATTTTTTCTCTCTTTACCCATGAAGCTGGATTGAGTCTGTCTTTTATTTCAGCTGAAGGAATTACATTGCTGAACTCAAATAACAGCCAGCTAGTTCCCACAAAAGCCCTGGAAATGGTCAAGGTTCTTCTCAGACTTTACAGGGATGGATTCCAGTGTGTCTGCCACATTCCCCAAAGGACTTGAATCCTGTAAGCTCAATAGTAACCTTCTGTAATGAAACACAATTGAGGTGCTCTGAAACGAAAGTCTTCCTGACCTGATTTCTGTCTCTTATGATCCATATTACCCTTAGAGAGGATACTTTGAGGAAGAGGGGTCATTGATCCTTGCTTAGCAAACTGTCCTAGATATCATTTTTCTTAAATTTCCTTAGTATAGTTGCAGCAAGGTTGAATGTTCAAACCAGACTCTACTAATAGCAGGATATAACCAAAAGGAAATAGACTTAAATAAAACAAAGAGAAGTAACCCAGGCACTCTGAATTAAAAGACTAGTTTTTTGAATTTTCAACTTCAGGTCCATGAAGTGACTAGTGCCTCCCTGCCTAACCTCCAGGCTGCTCACAAGTTTAAAAAAAAAAAAAAAAAAGATGTCTTTAATATCTTATTCCTTGAGACACATATAAGAGTTTTGAAGTCTAGTCCTATAGATATTACTGGTTGGATTCTACCTATGTAACCACTAGCATTGGGTTATTTTAATTTTGTCTACATCTGGGGAAAGAAAGGACTTTGTAAAAGAAGATAAACCCAGAAGTATCTAGCCCAAATTCTTATGCCAGCTCTGTAAAATGAAGACTTTATTCTCCATTTACTGCCTGCTACCCAGTCCCTAAAATAAACATAATAATAAAATTAGAATAAGTGAGGCAAAGGAAGGTCTCAGTGACTGAACACTGTCTAGTTTATCTACTCCTTGACTGGCTTGTGGATTCTTCTTTATCCATCAGCCATGGTCTGGTAGGTATCTCATTCTAGATATTCTGAAAAGGAGTAGGTCTTCCCATATGCCCTGCTGAGTGTTTTCTTCTCTTCTTCCCCTGAGCAGCTGAATGGGAGTTTTAGTTTGTGGCCATAAAGGTTAATAGGAATTTAGCTTGAAAATCGGCCTATAACTTGGGTCTTCACACACTAGGAAAGAATAATGACACTATTATGCAGCACTAAGTTGATTTTTCTCTGACCCTGGAAAAAGTTGTTAAGACTTTCTTGAGTATACATTATCATGCCATGAAGACTTGGGCACTGCAAGTTGTTGGGAAACAGATGAAAACAGTGGCCTGGTAGTGTTCTTTGCGTTCCAGAAGATGTAGCAGTACCTGGAAGGGGCTCATAATATCCAGAAGACATGGTGCTATTAGGATCAGTTAGGTAGAGCAGAAGAAAAGCATGGTTCTTTCTACACAGTAGTACCCACAGACTGATCGGTCTTATTCATTAGCCCATGTGGAACATCCCTGGAACTCCCAGAACCAATCTGAGAGACATTTGTAGGAAGCTAGCATTTAAATACCATGTGACGAGAGAAACCAGAAAAATACAAGTCCTGCTCAGAAATACCTCTGTCTACAATGGATTTGAAAAAGCAGAGGGACCCATTAGGAGGTTGATATAGTAATGAACATGAAAGTGATGCCAGCCTCAATTAGGGCAATGACAAAGGGGTTGAGCTAATAGGATATTTTAAGTGCTACTCTTGAATTAGAATTGACAAAAGTTGGTGATTGATTCGGTGTGGGGTGTAACTGATCAGATATGCTGAAGGAGAAGGCCACCTCCAAGATGATTCCCACGGTCCCAGCTGGGATGTCATAGAGGCACAGTGCCTTCCTCCCCTGTTGAGCCCCTTGTCAGCCATGTGCATTCTCACCAGACTGGGAAACAGCAATCTCTGTATCCTTAAACTCCTAGAGGTGGTGCAGCTTTTCTTCCACAAGAAGATGAGCTCTGCCGTAAGGATGACATGGATTTTGTTTCTAGGGCAGAATGTAAGAAGTTTCCAGAGCCAGCTTTATGGCTAGTTTAACCTGAACTTCATGTATCCATTCCTTTTCATGGCTTTTGTCTTTTCTCTCAAACATCAGCAACTAGATCCCTGACTTAAACTAAATTCCATAATACCTGGTGAATCAGGGCCAAGTAATCCTCTGTGCCTATTCTGGAGTCCTGCTCTGGTTCCCTAATTCTAATCTCCCTAAGTCCACCATCTGCATTCCTGGATGTATATCCATTTTCTACCAATAGAGTCCCCACCTTGATCATCCACTCTGCTTCTGGGAGGCCTCCTGTAGCTTATTGTTGACTCTTGCTGTTGTTAATCAACTGTATAATAGTGTTTAATTTTGTCATCGTCTCCTGATGACATGCCATCTGCCTCTCTCTTTTCAAGCCAGTGACTCAGTATTGGTGTGTCTTCAAGTATCTTCCCACCAGAAGGCTTTCTGATATCTGAGTGGGTCTTTTATCCCCCAATTTGATGTGATTAACCATCACTGATGCCTCAGGAGGTCCTCAGGATCTTCCTCAAAAAAATTTGCCATCCAAGCTTCTTCAATTTCAATTTGAGACATGCCTTCCTTAATTGGTATTTTCAGGGACTGAGATTTCTTTAAAAAAATATATAGGCTAAACTGAATAAATAAACCTAAGATTTTGAAATTATATTACATATTGATCCAGGAAAAACCATCTACTTTTATTTGTGTCAAGATTTAGTAAACTAGAGGTGCCTGGGTGGCTCAGTGAGTTGATCCTCTACCTTCAGCTCCAGTCATGATCTCAGGGTCCTGGGATAGAGCCCTGGGGCGGGGCGGGCTCTCTGCTCAGTAGGGAGCCTGCTTCCCCCTCTCGCTCTGCCTGCCTCTCTGCCTACTGGTGATCTCTCTCTCTCTCTCTCTCTTTCTGTCAAATACCAAAAAAAAAAAAAAAAAAAAAAAAAAAAATCTTAAAAAAAAAAGATTTAGTAGGGGCACCTGGGTGGCTCAGTGGGTTAAGCTTCTGCCTTTGGCTCGGGTCATGATCTCAGGGTCCTGGGATCGAGCCCCACATCGGGCTCCCCGCTCAGTGGAGAGCCCGCTTTCCCCCCTCTCTGCTTGCCTCTCTGCCTACTTGTGATCCCTCTCTCTGTCAAATAAATAAATATTTAAAAAAAAAAAAAGATTTAGTAAACTACTTTTAAGACATCTGGGAAAAAAATTATTTAAGTCTCAAGATGTTACAAACTTTGATTAGATGTCATCTCTCAACCCTTGAAGGAACTGAATTTAAATACATTAGAATTAAACAGAGGTTCTGAACTTTGGCTGCAAGGTGGAGTTTTCTGGGGAGCTTTAAAAATAATACTGATGCCTGGGGTCTACTATCAAAGATTCTAACTAATTATTCCAAGGTACCTCCCAGATATTGCTTTTTTTTTTTTTAGTTTTTAAAGATTTTTATTTATTTTTTCGACAGACAGAGATCACAAGTAGGCAGAGAGGCAGGCAGAGAGAGAGAGAGGAGGAAGCAGGCCCCCTGCTGAGCAAAAAGCCTGATGCAAGGCTTGATCTCAGGACCCTGAGACCATGACCTGAACCAAAGGCAGAGGCTTAACCCACTAAGCCACCCAGGCGCCCTATGCTCAGCATAACAATTTTTAAAAGCTCCCAGAAGATTCTAGTTTGTAGCCAAATTTAGGGATCATTGACTCAGATTAATGACATTTAATGCTGATGTTGAAACACCAATTAATTAATACAATTAAGTACTAATTGTATATGTGAGTTTGAAAAATACAGAAAAACAGAAGAAATTTTCGTATACCACTCAGATATCACCACTTTTAGTCTTCTTGGTTTATGTCTCACACAGACACACAGACACACACACACAGGCACAAAATATATGCATATATGGTATTAGTTGTTTGTAATCTCAAACAATATTAAATTACATAAAAGTAATAAAAAGGGAGGTCACCTAGTTGTTGAGCAGAGGGATTTGAGGAAAAATTTTAATGAAAATTAAAACCTACGATGTAAAAGAATTTTATGTGCTTATTTGATTATTTCTCCCACCTTTTGCATGACGTGCAATGTCTGTTTAATAAAGAGACCCTGGCTTCAAAGTGGCTGCAACACTTCTGCATGGTGATGGGTCTGTCATCCAGACAGACAGTCACTTCCCACACCACCTCACTTCGGCAGGTCAGTGTAGGAAGGAAGTACATGGATGGGATCATCCTGGTGTGTCACTTAATGGTCTACTTTTGAAGGTCCAAAATGTGATTGCTACGTACTCAGTGCTGGTCAGACTCAGAGGGACCCTCCTGTGCTAACCATATTCACAAGACAGCAGTGTGTAAAAATGTCCATGCATTATTTAAAAACTGAAATAGACCAGGGTGTTTGTGTTGGCTTTTCTCCCTTGTAGAGAGTCAGAACTCGTTGCCAAATTATTATCAGAAGTTTGCTTCATAAACTCAATAACTGAGTGGAGACTGTCCTTGAACCCCAGAGAACCTGACGCACACATCTCCACGGTGGGCAAACAACTGCCACAAAGTCAGCCTCGCCCATGTCGCATGTCCACAGTCTCTCTCTCAACACCGTGCGGTCACAGATTCCTGGGATTTTATTTTCCCCTCGTGTGGGCTCCACACACAGCCCCTGCCGTATACCCTCACACTTTTCTCCTCAGTTATGTTAATGTCATTGTTTAGGCTGTGCTTCCTTTCCGTTCTATCAGCTCTGGGGTTAGATTTCTGGGAGCTCCCTCTTCCGGCTTTGTCTAACAGGACATCCTGTTCCTTGATCTGGTGTTGCTCACATTGCGTCACGTGCCCTAGCAGCACCACAGTTACTTGCGGGGCTTGTTAAAAACTGTAGAATCAGGGGGCCCACTCCAGAAACGAGAAGACAGAATCTCTGCTTTGGAGCCTGAGCACCTCCATTTTAAGGAAATAGAGTTGATATGCATGTAAATCCTAAGGTGACTTCTGTGGAGGGCTCATCTCAACAGTCATGTGTTAGCTCTATTGATTTAGTTCTGTAGAATTCCTCTTATTTTCAAAATTTGGGGTCATTTCTAAAGTGTCATTAAATACTGAGTATAGTTAGAATTTAGCTCTGGTTAAAAATGATAAGAATTTTATTTATTTATTTACTTAAGATTTTATTTATTTGACAGAGAACACAAATAAGGGTGGGTGGAACAGCAGAGGGAGAGGCAGGCCTCCCACTGAGCAGGGAGCCCAAGGCAGGGCTCAATCCCAGGACCCTAAGATCATGATCTGAGCTAAAGGCAGACACCTAACTGACTGAGCCACCCAGGACCCCAAAATGATAGGAATTATAAAATGTGGCAACTGGTAAGTAAAGCAATGGATAAAATTAATCCTTATTGATGTAATTTCAAAAAATCATGTTATAACAAAATCAAATAGAATATTATAATCCTTTACTGAGTTTTGAAAATAAAGGCCCAAAAGAAATATAAAAATGAGTTTTGGGTTCTATCTTTAACACCTAAAATAGAAGATTAAAAAAAAAATCATCTAGAGGTTTGAGTGGGCTTAACATCTGGCTTATGTTATAGCGTGGTCAATTTGATTATCTCTGATATTTAATAGGGCTGCAAAAACACAAAGGATAGAAAAATGATCATCTCTGAGGCTCCACAAAAATGAGGAGAGAGACCACTTTATCGCAGGAAAGGGAATTAAGTAAGGGAAGAAAGAGACCGACTCCTTCATGGTTTGTCTTTGGTCATCTAGATGGCCTGAGACAAATGGTAAAATGACTCAGTGATTTTTCTAAGTCAAAGGCTTTAATTGATTTCTCCCTAAAATCCTGTCATGGAAGATGATGGTGGGACTGCAAGATGACCATCTTGAGAAACCAGCAAATAGTGTGGATAAAGTGTGCACTTTTCATTAACCTGAGGCTGGAATTACCTGAAAGTTGTCTGCACACAGGCTCATGGGGACAGCTCCTTTCCATTCCCCTGGAGAGCAGTCCAGAAAGAAGGCTTTTCGTTTCAGCAGGGCCTTGCTCTGTCCCAGCCAGAAAGGGTATTGAGAGGTTGTTAATAAGGAAACATTTCTCTGTGTCTTTCTAGAGATCTTTAGAAATAGATCTGAAACCACGTAAGAATGAATAAGTTACAGTTGACTTCCATGTGGGCCTCTCCTTCTGCCTCAGTCCCAGGTCACAGAGGTGACAAATGTCCTAAATCTCCTGGATTCCAGTTGTTTTTTTCTTTCTTCTTTTCAATCTTCCAGACTGCTATGACATTCCTCTTGGAGCATGTCACTGTACTGCCACCAAAACCAGTCCACACCCAATGTGGTTCTACCAATTGTGATCGGTTAGTTATTTTATCATAAATTAGCAGAAAGTAATAGACCCAAGTCTACTGGAAAGTAGGAAATTTTAATTTTTTTATTCTTTCTTTTTCCTCCTAATTCTAATTATAGTGAATTGAAAGTAAAATATCAAGTTCAGGTTCAGGGCTTGAATTCTAACATTTCAAGTACTTAGAGGCTCTGAATTATTGTAATAAGCTAAAATGTGGTAAGCTCTGGTGAGAAATAGATCAAGATGGTTAAGATTTTTTTTTCTTTTTCTTTCTTTCTTTTTTAGTAAAACATAGCAGAATGAAGGCTGAGTGACTCTCTGTGTTTGTTCTTGTCTTTCAATTTCTCAATCTTATATTACAACATAAATTATTTGGATTTCAGAGTGCCTTAGCAGATATTCAAGGGACTCATAGGGAATATTTCTGCTACAGTCCCATGAACAAATAGGGACAGGGATGGGGGAAGTTTTTGTGGTAAGACAGGATGTTGAGGTGTAGACTAATTTCTTAACCTCCAAATGGGCAAAAGCATCTTCAGTCTTGGTGATGGCTCCTCTTTCCAGATGGACAAATGAGCCACCAATCTGTCAGTTGGGTGCTGCTCTGTTGCCCTCTCTGCTTTCTGTCCAGGTGACTGCAAGTGTTCAAGTGGGAGATGGCTCCATCAGTATTCTGATATGCAAAGTGAAACCTCCTGAAGTTTACCAAAGAGTTTTGACATTGTCACTGTCACTGCTACATGAGAGCCTCTCCAGAATTTTTAAATAAATTCTACCTATTTTGTATCATTTTAAAACTGAGGGTTGTTCATTCCTTGATTTATAGGAATATATTAGGCTGCACCAGACCTAAAATCAGGTGCCTGAGTACTCAAATAGAACAGTCAGTTGCACTCTATTTAAAATAAAATTCAGTATGCCAGGTGACATTAGCCCTCTTCATCCAAATGTATCTTGAACTTCCTGGCTTACATTAGTGCCTCCAGATGAACAACCCCAAGGCTGTTCCAAATTTCAGGATGTGTTTATGACTAAGGAACGCTACCAAAAGCCAAATGGTAGCACAGTTCTTTTTTTTTTTTCTTTTAAAGATTTTATTTATGTGACAGACAGAGATCACAAGTAGGCAGAGAGAAAGGAAGCAGGCTTCCCGCTGAGCAGAGAGCCGGATATGGGGCTCCATCCCAGGACCCCGGGACCACGACCTGAGCTGAAGGCAAAGGCTTTAACCCACTGAGCCACCCAGGTGCTGGGTAGCACAGTTCTTACAGATAATGTAAAGTTGGGAGCTCTTTAGCTTAGCTTTGGAAGTATATACCAAGCCCAAAGGAAGTTTGGGTTGACTATGTTAAAAACAAACAAAAACCTTAGCAATTTTGTGTTGGGACAAGAAGCTCTTTCGTTGGTCCATTTTTATTCCTGACCTGTAAATTTAATCCAATAATAGTTTCATTTAGTCAAACAAGCAGTTGATAGTTATTTAAATGGATTGGCAGGTGGTTTTGAGGTCTTCAGGATATTATCTGAGGGTATTTACCCTGCATGTGTGTATGTTTGAGTCTATGCTCTATACCCATGAATGTGGCCCAGAGGAGAAACACAGCGTCAACTCTAAGAGAAAGAATATGGCTTTGTGTAAATATAGGTAGGCCCAGTGCAAATACAGCAGGTCAAATAATCCTATATGACCTAACTGTTCTTTTTTTTTTTTTTTTCAAGTTTAAAAGTCAGTAGAATTGTTTTCAAATGAAAGGACTGATTCTTATTTAAATAACCAGATAGATATTTTAATTTCCTTCCCATATTCCTAAGAGCATCTGTTTGTAACCATATTAAAAGCATTGCTTTGAATTACATCATGTTCTCAAATGTTTCTTAGGCTGGGCAGGTGAGAATATATTCAACTGTATCTGTGACTAAGACACAGTCACAACCTTACCTTCATCAGAAACTATGTTAAAAAAAAAAGTCGTCAACATTTAGTACCATCAAGGACATTACTGTGCTTATTTGGTGGTTTGACTTTAAATACAATTCAAAGTAGTGCATCGTGGATGTCTCTGTAAAGAGGGAGGGAATTGCAGTCAGAGAGAGGGACAGAGGGAAGCAGTAATGATGGTCATGTTTTATTCCTTATCTAAACATAGGATACACAATAGTTCATTGTATTACCTGACATTACATTGTATATCTAGCATGGCTAATGATAATTTTGGTCCTTCAGTGTCTACTAAGAGACCTCATGCCCTTATGTATATGGAGAAACAAGCCCAAGAGAAACTGTATTTGAGCTCATTTTAAAAGTGATTATTTATCAAATCCTGTTTCCCCCACCTATCTGCTCTTTCTCAAAGGGAGACCTATCCAAAAGCTTGCAGGTTGCTCTAAATTGCTGAGCCCTGGAGAAAAGAAGTGAAGTAATTCATTTTCCATGGAAATAAATGAAAATTCTAGAAGTATTTATTTAAAAAAAAATCGTGGCTATACAAATTGTAGCAGATCATTCAGAATAAGAAAATCCATTGAAAAAAATGTTTGCATGTGACCGTGAAGACTGAGCTATACTCTGACTTGCTGCTACATACTACCTCTATCTACACGGCAACATAATGTAATCATGTTAACAGATGAGCAAAGTCCTAATGCTCTTCTTGTTTTCCTCCATGGTACTTCTGGAGACCTCCTCATCCAACTGCCAGGCATTAAACACTTTCTTACATCTTCGCTACATTTCTACCAATTCTATTCCTCTTAGTGATTAATGACTGGTCCCCACTACATTTCGTGCATTCACTCTCCCTGAAATCTGTTAGGATTAAGCCTGAGGAATGTCAAGAAGGTAAGAGGAAAAAGTAGTCAGATAATACTTCATTTGCATTCCTTTCCAACAGATGAGAGTTTACAAATTTATCTCATTCCAGATAGATACCAGTTTGCTATTTCTGTAGGAATCCTGGGAGCAAGATGGTATTGACTTAGAGGTTGGTCCTTTCATTTCAGGAGTATCCACCACTTCTGAAAAAGGCCCTACGAACAATGATCAAGGTCACCCTTTGCAGCCTAGCTGTGCTTTTGTTTGAGAAGAGATAGCCCTTCAATGCTGAGAAACCCAGCTTCCAGGAACTCCAGACCTCAGCTCAGCCACTGTCTTTCACGTAGCCCTGCAGAGAACAATTGTGTGAAGCACAGTGACCTCAGAAGCCCAAAGCCTTGCAGGCTATTTATGAATGCAGTGTGCTCAGAAAATGGGCTCAGGATGAGGAAACCCTATCAGAGCCCAATTTAGCTCCCACTCTGCCTCTGTGACCATCTTAGGAGAAAACAAGTATAAATATAGCAATAACCAGTTCAAAGGTAGAAGGCCAGTTGCATGTTGTGCTTCTGAGAGCAAAAATGAGATCGCTAGAGATGTTTTAGCTAGAGAAGTGGATTTCTGGGGGGATTTGTGGGTGAAGTAGAAAATCAACATTTGTGGTGGTTGTTGTTTCATTTGTTTGTTTTTAATGGCTCTTGTATGCACAAGGTGAAATTTTGGCCAATGAATTCTCAGCATATGGAAGAAAACATCTCATGTTCAAAACAAGAATAAATAGCATTGTTCATCTTCAGAATATGATGGCTTCATTGTTCTTTCCAGAGCATTCTAAATAGATAAAATAATCTCTTTTTTGGCAGTTCATCCATTTTGGGTTAATGCAACTCCACATCTTATTTGTGGGAATTATGCCTGGCCTGAACATGCCAGCAGTAGACTTCAGTATAATTTACGGGATGTGACATATCCATGTGAGTAATAATGATGGAAGGTGATGCCTTCCCCTTTCAGGTGTCAGTCACCTAGTGAAAAGTGAACAAGGAACCCTCCTACAAAACAGCTGCTAATGCAGCAGGGTCCAAGACCCCAGCCTCACTGGTTTGAAACTTTCGGCAGTGATTTTTCTTTCTTCATGGACTATATATTTCTCTTTTTAAAATATTCTATGCTGCTTAAGATCCTGTGTCCTTTTGGGGTGCCAGGGTGCTGCAGTTGATTGGGTGACTGGCTCCTGGTTTCACTGGGGTCATGATCTCAGGGCCTCATGAGATCAAGCCCTGTGTTGGGCTCCACGCTCAGCCTGGGGTCTGCCTGGGATTTTCTCTCTCCCTCTCTTTCTGCCCCTCCCCCTCACACATACATGTATGCACACTCTCTCGCTTGCTCTCTAATCTTTGTGTGTGTGTGTGTGTAGAGAGAGAGAGAGTTCTTTTCATGAAACATTACATGCTTAGGTTGAGGCAGATACTGATTTAATGAAAGTTCCAGAAATACATGTATTATGTTCAATGACTGACCCTTCGTAGGGACGACAGTGGTGTTGAGTAGAGCTGGAAGGTTATGTTAACAGCCAGGATGAAGGTGGGGAGGTTGCTGGGAATGTAAAAAGCTACAAATGTGTCGAAAAGCAATATGACGCAGGGGGCCCAGAGAAGTCCAGTGTCAATACTTCTTCAGGAGCTTTTCCTAAAAAAATAATCAATAACTCCCCCCCAAACTAAATATAAAATTGTTCATTGCAATATAATCTGTAATAACCTATACTGAAATCCCCAAAGAATAGAAAACAAAAAACAAAATCCATATGATATATTGGGTATCTCAGTCTGGACATTGGTATAATGATTCAAACACTTTGAATTTCAAAGAAAAATTGTATATATTATATAGTCAGTTTGAAGCTCACTATACTATATATATGTATATATAATATAGTCAGTTTGAAACAGGGTGTCACGTCCTAGCTTGTTGAAAGGTGTTTGCCAAGTAGTACAAATAATTTTGTTGTGACTTTGTAGAAATTTTTTCTTTGAACTTTTCTCTATCAAAACAAAACTTGATCCCATCTTTATATCCTCTGAAAGGATATGGGATAAACTTTACAGATTTTTTCTGTTGAAAAAAAATACATTTTTCATGTGTTCTAGTTAGAGAATCAGTTTCTTATCATTTGTAACTAAGAACTGGTGACCCTTTCCCTCTAGAGTCCCAGATGCATACAAGGAAAGTAAATGACAGAACTTAGTTTCTCCTATCTGTCTCTACTGCAGATAAAGAGTCCATGCCCAAGACTGTGGGGAGTGCTGTCTGTGAAATAATAGAATTCTTAATAAAACAATGGCCTCTTAAAAACAAAGCTTTGTAAATGGTGTGGAGGAAATGACATCATTTTTAGACCTCATGAGAGTCTTAATGTTTCATAGATCCTAAGAACACAAGTCATCCAGCTTGACAGAATGTGTCCATTCATAAAGGAATCTTCAGAATAAGGTAGAATTAGTTTTTTAAAGTCAGAGAGGAAGACAAAAAAAAATTCTTTAAATCTTTTTATTCTGCATAATTATTTTGATGGTGTTAAAAGTGAGTAATGACAATGGCCCACTGCCTGAGAATCTGTGACTTTAAAGAATTAGAAATGCATGAGTTTTTAATTTTTTTTTAAGTCAAGGAGAG
Source organism: Mustela lutreola (assembly GCF_030435805.1). Taxonomy (NCBI): domain Eukaryota; kingdom Metazoa; phylum Chordata; class Mammalia; order Carnivora; family Mustelidae; genus Mustela; species Mustela lutreola. The sequence goes on from NC_081294.1 coordinate 87,887,124, forward strand.
AATTCAGAACTGTTAAACAGAAAATAATAGAAAGCAATTTTACAAAATTATTTTTTACCTAAGGGAATGATGTTAAGTTATACTCAAGATTCTAACTGAAATAGATGTTCAAAAAACTGTCTGCTTTGGGGGAACAGGAAAGGACAAATTATCTAACTAGGGCCAAGGATGGATATGAAACCTACATGTACAGACAGAGAGGTGCAAACACAGGGGTTGACGGATGGGTGTGTCAGGACAGTCTTTACCCACAAACTGAAGAAGTCTAACTGGTCACCTTCTAGGGTCTGATACGTAAGAATAGTGTTCTGTTCTGCAGGTGGTCTCAGTGAAAACTCAGGAATTTTGATACTGCAGCTCGTGTCTGCAAACAAAAATAGAACGTCAGACTGACCAGTCTAAGTTCCAACAAGAGTTGCATTATAGAGTCCCCAAATCCAGCAGCTTAATTAGGAGCTCGGTCTTGACAGCAAATGTCAATATTGGATGAATCTGGTATGTGATATCAGAGCAGAGCTCAGAAATTCTAATACATCAAACTTGATCACCAGACCCGGTGACTCTGAAGGCAGTTGTGACATAAAGCTTATTTCAAAGCAACAAATAGGGTTGTAGACTGAAGTATAATCAAGATCCTACATAAATCTTTCATCATTGTTTATGTTCAGCTGCCTGAAACATTTCAAAAAGAGAGCTTTGTTTATTTCCTGTGATTTCAGATTACAGTTCAGATGGTTTAGAGTAGATGTATTATCGACGCATCGGTCCATGTACATAGACGGTCGTGGTTAAAGAGAGGTATAGCTTCATTCATCTTTGGCTTTCTCTTAATACTCTTAGCACAATGACTTGCTCACAATAAATATTTATAAAATAAAATACAAATGCTTCCCTTACATATTACTCCATTAACATCATTAAAAATGTTTTTCCTTTTACTGTGGAAGAGCTTTCTATATCTTTCCAGTTACAGTTTTGCATAGCACATGGTGGAAAGCAGTGAGCAGAGATGCACGTATAGCTAGGTTCTGCTTCTGCTTTTCATTAGCCAGGCGATCTCCAGGGAGGTCAAGCCAATTTTAGAGACTCCCCTTCCTCCACTGGAAGACAGGGAAGGAAAACTTACCTGGCTCATTTCATAAGACTGCGGTGAGGACTGACTGAGATACGTGAATGCTTGGTATAAAATGTACCACTCATACCAGGGTGCATTTCCAGATACCAATTTGCTATTTATGTAGGAATCCTGAGAGCAAGAGGTATTGGCTGACATAATTGTTAAACTTCCATGCTGTCTATCCTTACTACTTTCTTTTGCATTTATATCTTCAAGACGTTTTCCTTTTTCAGTCAGAGATGAACACTAGGATTTGTTAGGGCAAAGACTATTCAACAGGGCTTTCACAGAATGAATATTACAGCTTATGGAAGCCATTATTCATTATATTGAAAGGTTTAATTTTGAAGAGAAACTCGTGTTTTGCCAACCAAGGAAACATGAAGTCTATTATGTGCAAACAATATAAAAATTATTGTTTGCAAGTCTTTTTGTATCTAATTCTAGGATTGCCAAGGAACTGGAAAGAAGAAAACGAGATCTATGTAAAAGCTCCAAGCTTATGCTTTACCTCAACCCACCCACTCTGCAAGAACCAAAGTTTGAAGTTGGTTTCTAAATTAAGAACACAGTTTCCTAGAGGTTCTATATTTGGGAGAAGGAGATTTCCCTTGTCTAGAAATACACCCTTTCCGGTGTGGTCTGCAGAGAGCCAGATGGGAGTTTTCCTAAAACCAAGTAAACAACCTCAACTCCTTTGCTGTTATCTTAAATTTGAATTGAGATCACTAGCTTTGGGAAAATATTTGGTAATTTGACATAAGTGGGAATTCTAGTGCTGTGTTTGGAGTAGAAGGCCCCACCTCTTTTCCGCTTTCATCACCTTGTTGTTTCTTTCATGATGGCACATACTGTGTTACAAATGGTGTTTTTTCTTCCGGAGGGAAAGTCACTGAGAAGAGAGACTTGATGTTTCATCTTGAGGTCTCTTGAGCTTAGCTTGGGAGTTTGACATGACGTATCTCTCCAGTAAGAAGAAACTGTTAATGGGGTGAATAAATAATTTGGGTAAGTGTATGTATATTTGAGTTTATATTCAAAGATGGTGTGAAATGAAATCATCAGAAGATTGAAACACACATTTATCCAAGGTATTGAATAACTGCAGTCCAGTGGTGGCAATGTGGTACAGTGTTAAAGAGCACAGACTCGGAATAAAGTAGATAGAAATGGGTTCAAAACCACCTGTTGCCCCCTCCCCTAGCTGTGTGACTTAGGCAAGTTATTAACCTTGCCATAATGATAACAGTAAGTACATCTCTTGGATCCTCATTGCCCTTATCTGTAAATTATGGGATGGGGATAAGGATCAAAGGAAGTAAAGCATGCAAAATATCTAGCAGTAGTCTAGAAATGAAGAAGTCCTCAATAAACGGTAGCTCTCGTCACTAAGTGGTAGTTTGGGTAGAGAAATAAAGAATGGTTTAATTATTAAAAAAGACTTTATCCATTAGAAAAAATCTACTTTTTTTCTTTAAGGTAACATCTTTACACAACTTTTTGTTCAATCTTATTAATGTTGTTTTCTTTCTGGAAAACTGTTCCATTTCCAGTTTTCCCTAAAGCAGGAACTCTTTTTTTTTTCTCTCTCTCTTTATGATAAATGCAATAGGGGAAGCTGATAGGCATAGATCACTCTAACTTCCTTTGGAAATTACTTCATTGATTTCTGAAATGATAAAGGACCTGTAATGTACCTATAAATATACTCATTAAGTCACAAAATGCTCATGGCAGCACAGGAAATCTCAACATACTGTCCAGGCATCTTCCTCCTCCAAACACACATTTTCCCAAGGGTGCCCAGCCCCGATCCATTATCATAAGTACTGCTGCAGCTAGAGTCATGAATCAGAGAACAACTTTCCAGTTCCTCATCCTCTTGGAGTTCCTTTGGTGGGCAGGTTTTCAGGCTGATGTGATACTCAGAACCAAGGAATTTACATAGAAGGTGGTTGATTTCCACCACTCAGCTTTTCTGTTAGAGTTTGGACACTGAAAGAAGTATCCCTTGAGGAGTGCCTGGGGGGCTCAGTGGGTTAAAGTCTCTGCCTTCAGCTCAGGTCATGATCCCAGGGTCCTGGGATCCAGCCCCGCATCAGGCTCTCTGCTCAGCAGGGAGTGTGCTTCTGCCCCTCTCTCTCTCTGCCTGCCTCTCTGTCTACTTGTGATCTCTGTCTGTCAAATAAATAAATAAAATCTTAAAAACAAACAAACCAACAAAAAAACCCAGAAGTATCCCTTGAACAACAGAGGGTTCTGGTGAGAGGGTGGTACAGCTCCAGACACTTCATTTGAAGGCATCTCCCGGTGGCTCTTGTGTTGTGCTATTATTGGGGGTCTGTCCCTAATGTCTTCCCACTCAAAGAAAACAATGAGGGTATTGGAATGCCTGTGGTGGCTTTTCTGTATGTAAGTAGCTCCTGGATGGCTGCCCAACAGCACAGGTTAAGTTTTTGACATCCCTATCTTGAGCGTGGGCAATCTTCAGATCATTTTACCAAAAATCTGGTGGATAGACCCTTTGTGAATCATGCCCAGCAGTGAAAACTCAGGGTGAATTAAAGTTTGAATTGGGGGGTGGAATAAGGGGCATCATAGCAAAATTATGTTTTTAGCCATTTCATATTGTCCTTATTTCCCTCTTACTCCATACTGAGTCTATTTCCCTTTTGAATTTTATTACTCTTCCTGAGACTGTTTTCCTTTGTTTTCCCCCACATCAGCCAGGATCTCCAGTCTCACAGTTAAGGTGTTTAAATCATATATTCCAGTGTTATCTGGAAGAACACACAAACCCAGGAGCTTACCAGCATCAGAGTAGGCACTAGCCTCCACATAGCTTAAAAATCAAACAAACCAACCACAACCACAACAACAAAAATCCCTATTAATGCCCTCCTGTTCCTTGTGGAAACTTCGAGCACACCTCACTAATGAAAGGTTAGTTGGCAGCTACAGCTCACTGCTTTAACAAAAATGGTTTTCACGAGAAAACACAGTTCATGTGCCAAAGGGAAGTCATTCGATCCAAGTACAGAATAATCTTCTGATACTTCATATTTACTTTTTATGTGGCCTGTTTGAACTTTTAATCATTTCCACTGAAGCAGAATTACTACCCACCATCATTCTCCGTTTTGCACTTGGGAATGTTACCAGCACTCAAGAATTACCTGAGGGGTACATATTAAATTCCTGTTCTCACTTTCTTAATGGGTCCCATCATCTTGCCATTGTTCTTGGCTTTTTGAAAGGAAAAGAGGCAAGGTGAGCTTGAACCTGTTCAGACCAGCAGCCTACAGTGAGGAAGGAGAAAATCTCCTGAGTAGGGCTTATTCAAGTGCCTTTAATGGCATATTAATTATATATGACCCTGAAGGCAGCTTTAGTGTCACTTTCTTTAGATAAATGATCAAGTATTTATCTCGGGGGGTTATGTTGTTTCTCTTGGAGAGAATCCACCAGGTGTCTGAAATGACTGTAAGGGTACTCCTCTTGAACCTATGCTCAACGGAGCCAGAATCTGTCATTGACAGAAACTTAGATGGAAGGGTTTTCATCTCCATTGCTGTTTTTCTCCCTGAAGTTCTGTGTTCTTCTTTTTGATGCTTAGATCTTCCTCATGCATTAGGATTAGTCTAAAGCTCTTCCATTAATTACTGTGAAATTTCCTTTATGGTAGACTATACACACACACACACACACACACACACACACACACACACTTTTTAAAAAGAAAAATTTGGTGAAGATTTAACCTACTTTTTCCTAAAGCATGAAAATTGATCTCTCCTAGTTCTGCATTCTCCTGTTAGGAAGCTTGCATAGGTCTCAGTAGCTTCCTCTATCTTCCCTGCTGCAATTTAACTGAGGCTAGAGTTTATAGGGAGACTGCTTAATTGTTGAGTATTCTTTGTGAGCTCTTTATAATGAGGGACAATATACACATATATTTCAAAAGGGAGCTATTGAAGAAAGCAGTAATTCTCTTGAGAACTGAACAATTAAATATTTTATATTGGCAAATTTTAGATAGAAAGTTTCTAAGGTAGATTGTGTACGTCTTAAGCTATGCATATTTCATCTTATTATTGACTTAAGCAATCATCATAGATGTTGATTATATTCCTATGACATAAGACTTATGGCCTTGGGAGTTAATGAGCTGTTTATGGCTATTTGCTCATATATCACTGGTCCCATACAGCTAGACTTTTCCAGTGTTTAGTCAGTTTTTTGTAAACTTTCGTCATTGCTTTTAGTGGTTGCTTTCATCTCTTGATGTGCTCTGGGTATCCGTAACGGCCCCCAACTAATAAAATACATGAATTCTAGTCATGGAGGTGGAGACCCATGTTTTCACCATTCTCTCCCTCAAACACTGGATTTAGTGGAGTTCCTGTCCCACATACAGCTATGATTTGTGTTACTCTGACATTGAAAGAAATCTTTCAGATGAAGAGGTCAAATGGTAGGACATGAATATTTGTTTATTATGTGACTTTAAATGAGTACAGTGCAGAAATAAAATGCAGGAAAGCAAACAATGGGTATTTCCTGTAATAATAAATTCAGATGGGGTAGAATTGAAATTTTATCTTTTTCTTAATTTTTAAAAAAATTTTTAAGTAGGTGAGGAGCCCAATGCTGGGCTTGAGCTGACGACCTTGAGATCAATACCTGAGCTGGTATCAAGAGTTGGAGGCTTAACTGACTGAGCCATCCAGGCACCTCTGAAATTTTATCTCTTTAAAAACTTATATGAGAACTAACTCAGGGTTCTTTTATTAAAAATGGAGTTTCCTGGGATTGCCTGGATGGCTCAGTTGGTTAAGCATCTGCCTTCAGCTCAGGTCATGATTCCAGGGTTCTGGGAATGGGTCCCACATCAGGCTACCTGCTCAGTGAGGAACCTGCTTCTCCCTCTGCCTGCTCCTCCTCCCTGTTTATGCACACAAACACACACACACACACACACACACACACTCTCTCTCTCTCTCTCTCTCTGTCCCTCTCTCTCTAATAAATAAGTAAAAAATGAAATCTTTTAAGAAGTGGAGATTCCTGGACACATTCTAAGCCTTCTAGGTCAGAATTTCTAGAGGTAGAGTGCTGGATTTTTAAACAAGGTGATTCTGAGGCACACACACACACACACACACACACACACGAGATTTGGGACTGTAATGTGCAAAATGTTGAGTATGGGTTATCATAGTAATTATTAAAGTATTGTTGAAGACTAGCAATGCTGGTTAGCAGAAAATTTCAAACGATAAACAGAATTTCTTGATAGTTCTTTCATCATCCTGAATCTCACATTTAGCAGAGTTCTGTAAGACAGAAAATTTATCTCAGGGTTGAAAAATTGTTTAGTTACATGTTTTTACTCTCAAGATACTAAATAGGCTATAGAGTATCTATGAAATTCTTAAAAGTAGAAGCAAGAAATTTTTTTGTATTTTTTTTTCAGAAAGAGAATTGATAACAGAATTTTTGTCCCCCTTTTAGAGGTAAAGAGATGCTCAGAGAGGTAAAGGAACTCACCCTTAGTAGTTAAGAAATAAATCATTCTTGCCCTGAATACTTAAGGAATTTCTTAGATGGATAGAACTAGAATCCCAAAGATAGGTATGTCTGATTCCAAACACATGCTGTTTTTCACTCAAGCTCGGGGTGTCTTAAATTACTTTAAATTCTTCCTTTTGTTATTCTTGGAGGACTGGCTTGATTCGACCACAAAGCCATCCTTCCCACGGTCTGGATCATTCTTACCAGCTTTGTTCACCACCTAACTGGTCAACCTTATCTTAATAGTCTAATCACAATGTCATCAAGTGCTTTTCTTGCCCAAGTTCTCTGCTCTATTTGATCTCATTTTGTTTCCAGTTGTTCCTCATTAAGTTTCTCGGAGACAGTTTCTGTGAGATGATCAGATAATAACCACAGCCCACTTCTCCATTGCCCCCATCTTCTTTCTTTTCAGCTTGCTTGGAATAGCACTGAAGCAGTTAGGAAATTTAAACTGCCATCTCAGGAAAGCCTAGGAAGAAGAAGCAGGATTTCTTGTCTATGCATTGTTTGTCTCACTGAAGTGCCTACTCATTTAAGAGACAACCAGTCTTCTTGGTTGAGTCATTATTTTTTTTAATAATTGTTTTTTATTCATCTAAGTTGGACACTTTTTAACAAGTGGGCTTCCTTCCCACACATGGCCTGGTAATATTCTTAATGTACAACAGGTGTTGGAACTCTCAGAATCCTGCATGAAGTCCAAGAACAGCCAGGGACAGAGAGGAAAAATGAGAGATATTGCTAGGAGATGGTTTGGTGACAGGGAAGAGACAAACATCTGAAAACTTTGTGAGACTATCATTGCTCCTGCTTTTGTTCAGTGCAATAAATACTTTTGTTGCTATTGTTGTTGTTAAAGATTTATTTATTTATTTGTCAGACAGAGATCACAAGTAGGGAGAGAGGCAGGCAGAGAGAGAGGAGGAAGCAGGCTCCCTGCTGATCAGAGAGCCCGAAGTGGGGCTCTATCCCAAGACCCTGAGATCATGACCTGAGCTGAAGGCTGGGGCGTTAACCCACTGAGTCACCCTAGACACCCCAGTAAGTACTTTTTTTAGGTATCTGCTGTGGGCTGTGTGCATGGCTAGAAGGTAGAGACACAGAGGTGATGAAGAAAAAGTATGTGTCCTCACAAAGCTCAGCATCGAATTAAAGAGACAAGCAGATAGACAAGGAGAGGGCCACAGTTTGTCTATGCATTAGTGAAACTCTCAGGGATGAAGAGTAGAAACAGCTGGTATAATGGAGAATAAAGGAAGCAACTGCTCCTTTGGGCTGACATTGGGTTTTCTTCTCACTCATCACCACCCTGTGTTATATCAGTCTGACAGTGTGCTCAAGGGAAAAAGAAATACACATGGGATGGTTAAATTTCCAAAGGGCTTGAGGCCTTTAACCATCTAGAGTTGCTCCTCTAAAGATGCTGAGAGGGCATCAATCTGTCATTGCGATCTGCTGGAGACCTTCTGTCCAGCGCAGAGGAATTAGCAGTTAGTCTCTTCCAAGTCTTATGATTTGAAACTCTGCCCCTGGTTGAAATGAGAACAGACTCTGGAGAGTAATACTCCTGGGAATATACATACGTAATAAAAAGAAAGAGAATAGATGAGTAAGTCTGTGGCCAGACTGAAGTTTTTCCCTGAAATATGCTTTTGGATTAGCTGGACTTTGCTGTTCAGATTTTCTTCCTAGAAATACTTTAGAATCATTGCTTCAAAGGTTTTTTTTCATACTTGACCAAAACTATTTATTAAGCTAATGAATATGAAACAATTTAAATGTAGTTGGGCACAGAAACAGAATCAGTCTTGTACCGATTAGTTAATATCACACTAAAAATGTAAGGCTATGAAATAAAATACAATTTTTTGAATAATGCCTTTGTAAAACCTACTACAAAAAATGTTGCTCAACTTGAAACTCTTCTTTTTTAGAAGATCTCGATACAAAACAGAACATTCAAAACCTACAAATGTATATTTTATGTTATAAATATCAGCCTTTTATTTTGAAATCATATGTAAAACAGCTACCAGGTAATGGGCTCAATTCTGGGTGCTAGACTATAGACGCAAATAGCACAGGCTGCCTTCCTTCTAACAGCTCATTGGTAATAGGGTGGGCAGACCTACAAACACCCACTCACAAAGTTCTATAATCATTGCTACACAAGTGGAATGTATGGATTATCTAGGAGTTCAGAATGGGAAATGACTACTCAATAGAAGGAGGTATGGGCAGAGATGGCAGTGGGCTAGCACCTTGAATGGTAAGTAGAAAGCAGTTTGATATAACCAGGTCCACATTATCTATCAAGCAAAAGAGAATAAAAAATGTTATAATTTTAATTATTTAAAAATAACTTTTGGTATAATGATTAGTAGTATGCTATACTTTATCAGTTTAGAATATATAATAAAGAGACTTTTATTTTATTTTAAATTTTATTTTTTTTCAGTGTTTCAAGATTCATTATTTATGCACCACATCCAGTGCTCCATGCAATATATGCCCTCCTTAATACCCACCACCAGGCTCACCCAACCTCCCACCTACCTCCCCACAAAACCCTTAGTTTGTTTCTCAGAGTCCACAGTCTCGCATGGTTTGTCTCCTACTCTGACTTCCCCCAACTCACTTCTCCTCTCCATCTCCCCATGTCCTCCATGTTATTTCTTATGCTCCACAAAAAAACCAAATCATATGATAATTGAATCTCTGCTTGAATTATTTCACTCAGCATAATCTCTTCCAGTCCTGTCCATGTTGACACAAAAGTTGGGTATTCATTCTTTCTTATGGAGGCATAATACTCCATTCTATATATGGACCATATCTTCTTTATCCACTCGTCTGTTGAAGGGCATCTTGGCTCTTTCCACAGTTTGGCAACTGTGGCCATTGGTGCTATGAACATTGGGGTACAGATAGCACTTCTTTTCACTACATCTGTATCTTTGGGGTAAATACCCAGTAGTGCAATTGCAGGGTCATAAGGAAGCTCTATTTTTAATTTCTTAAGGAATCTCTGCACTGTTTTCCAAAGTGGCTGCACCAACTTGCATTCCCACCAACATGGAAGAGGGTTCCCCTTTCTCCACATCCTCTCCAACACTTACTGTTTACTATCTTGTTAATTTGGCCATTCTAACTGGTGTAAGGTGGTATCTCAACGTGGTTTTGATTTGAACCTCCCTGATGGCTAATGATGAGGAACATTTTTCCATATGTCTGTTAGGTATTTGTATGTCTTCTTTGGAGAAGTGTATGTTCATGTCTTCTGCCCATTTTTTGATATGATTATCTGTTGTGTGTGTTGAGTTTGAGGAGTTCTTTACAAATCTCGGATATCAGCCCTTTGTCTGTACTGTCATTTGCAAATATCTTCTCCCATTCCATGGGCTGCCTCTTTGTTTTGTTGACTGTTTCCTGTGCTGTGCAGAAGCTTTTGCTCTTGATGAAATCCCAATAGTTCATTTTTGCTTTTGTTTCCTTTTCCTTTGGAGACATGTCTTGAAAGAAGTTGCTATGGTCAATGTCGAAGAGGTTACTGCCTATGTTCTTCTCTAGGATTTTGATAGATTCCTGCCTCTGTTGAGATCTTTTATCCATTTCAAGTTTATCATCTTAAAACAACAGAATACTCATTCTTCTCAAGCACACATGGAACTTTCTCCAGAATAGACCACATACTGGGTCACAAATCATGGCTCAGCTGATACCAAAAGACTGAGATTATTCCCTGAATATTCTCAGGCCAAAGTGCTTTGAAACTGGAACTCAACCACAGGGAACAGTTTGGAAGCAATTCAAACACTTGGAAGCTAAAGACCCTGCTTAAGAATGTTTAGATCAACCAGGAAATCAAAGAAGAGCTTAAACAGTTCATGGAAACCAATGAGAATGAAGACACATTGGTCCAAAACCTATGGGATATGGCAAAGGCAGTCCTAAGAGAGAAATACATAGCCATCAGAGCCTCATTCAAAAAAATTGAAAAATTCAGAATACACCAGGTCTCTTTACATCTTAAAGAACTGGAAAATCAACAACAAATTAAGGCAACCCCATGCACAAAAAGGGAAATAATCAAGATTAGAGCAGAGATCAATGAGAGATAAGCTAGAGATACAGTAGAACATGTCAATGAAACTAGAAGCTGTTTTTCTGAAAGAATCAATGAGATCAATAAACCACTGGCTACACTAATCCAACAGAAAAGAGAGAGGGCCTAAATTAATGAAATTTTGAATGAAAAGGGAGAGATCATGACTAACACCAAGGAAATAGAAACAATCATCAGAAATTATTATTAACAGTTATATGCCAATAAGTTAAGCAACCTAGAAGAAATGGATCATTCCTGGAAACCTATAAACTTCCAAAACTGAATGAAGAAGAAACTGACAATCTTAATATACCAATATCTAGTAACAAAATTGAAGAAGTGATCAAAAGCCTCCTAAAAAACAAGAGCCCAGGACCTAACAGATTTCCTGAAGAATTTTACAAAACATTCAAAGAAGAAATAATACCTATTCTACTGAAGCTGTTTCAAAAAATAGAAACAGAAGGAAAACCTCTAGACTTTTTCTATGAAGCCAGCATTACCCAAACCAGCATCAGGGTAATGCTGGCATGGTACAGGCAAAGACCCTATCAAAAAGGAGAATTTCAGACAAATATCTCTGATGAATATGGATGCCAAGATTCTCAACAAGATCCTAACTAATACGATCCAATGGTACATTAAAAAGATTATCCACCATGACTAGGTGGGATTTACCCCTGGGATGCAAGGGTGGTTCAACATTCGCAAATCGATCAATGTGATAGAACAAATCAATAAGAGAGAAGAACAACATGGTCCTCTTGATTGATGCAGAAAAAGCATTTGACAAGATACAGCATCCATTCCTGATTAAAACACTTCAAAGTATAAAGATAGAGGGAACATTCCTCAACTCCATAAAATCTATCTATGAAAAACCCACAGTGAATATCATTCTCAATGGGGAAAAGCTGACAGCCTTCCCTTTGAGATCAGGAACATGACAAGGATATCGACTCTCGCCACTGCTCTTCAACATAGTACTAGTAGTCCTAGCAACAGCAATCAGACAACACAAAGAAATAAAATGTATTCAAATTGGCAAAGAAGAAGTCAAACTCTCTCTCTTCACAGACAACATAATACTTTATATGGAAAACCCAAAAGACTCCACCCCAAACTACTTGAACTCATACAGCAATTCAGTAATGTGGCAGGATACAAAATCAATGTACAGAAATCAGTTGCTTTCTTATACACTAACACTGAAAATACAGAAAGGGAAATTAGAGAATCGATTCCATTTACTATAGCACCAAGAACTATAAGGTACCTGGGAATAAACCTAACCAAAGAGGTAAAAGATCTGTACTCAAAGAACTAAAGAACACTCATGAAAGAAATTGAAGAAGATACAAAAAGATGGAAAGCATTCCATGTTCATGGATTAGAAGAAAAAACATTGTTAAAATGTCTATTCTGCCTAGAACAATCTATACTTTCAATGCCATCCCAATCAAAATTCCTCTGGCATTTTTCAAAGAGCTGGAATAAACAATTCTAAAACTTGTATGGAACCAGAAGAGACCCCAAATTGCTAAGGAAATGTTGAAAAAGCAAAACAAAACTGGAGGCATCACATTGCCTGATTTCAAGCTTTACTACAAAGCTGTGATCACCAAGACAGCATGGTACTGGCACAAAAACAGACACATAGACCAGTGGAACAGAGTAGAGAGCCCAGATATGGACCTGCAACTCTATGGTCAACCAATCTTTGACAAAGCAGGAAAAAATATCCAGTGGAAAAAAGACAGTCTCTTCAATAAATGGTGCTGGGAAAATTGGACAGCTATGTATAGAATGAAATTCAACCATTCTCTTATACCATACACAAAGAGACATTTATTTTAATTATGATTCTGATTCTCCTCCTTTCCCAGGAGGGAAGTTTATGCATGTAAACTCAACTGGAATTTATTGGGCTCTTTCTCACTCCAGGCCAGACACTGGCCAGACACTGGGGATAGAGATAATGCCCTGCTTTTACAGAGTTTGCATACTAGTTGGGAGAAGCAGTGAATAACCTGACAAACCAGCAGGCTGATCAATAAACAAACATCAAATAAATAACAAGGAATGTTTAAGAGTTATGCTAGAATTAAATTTGAGTGATGTGATGAGCAATGACAGGAGAGTCAGGCAGGGCTTTCTGAGACTAGGGTACTGGAGCTGAGGTCTGAATGACCACTTTCAGAAGGAAAGCCCTCTTGGCTGGAATACATGAGTGAGGATGAAAGAGACAGGAAGCAGGGGCAGTCCTGAAGAGCCTGGTGGCCATTTGGATTTTAGTGTCATTGTGATAGAAAATTGTTAGTATCTTGTAGGTAGGGGAGTGATATAATCTGATTAATAATTTTAAGAGATTCAATCGTATGAAGAACAGATCCAGCTTCAAGACTGGAAGCAGAGTGAGTAGCTAGGAGCTTTGATTGTAGTCTAGATGAGACTCAAAGAGGACTTGAAAAGTGTTCACCCATGGGTATATACTTGTGAGGTGGCACTGATTAGATCTGGATAAGGTGTGGAAGGGGAATTGGAAATGACTTCTAGGTGGTCCCACCGATACCATATTGCTGTTAAGGCTCTGAAACATTGTGGTCTCAGAGATTTCCAGGTTACCCTATCTGGTCAGGCCAGTGTTATTTCCTGGATGCTTCCTTTCTTGATATCAATTTGCTCCAAGCAAAGATACTATCTTCATCTACAACAATCCAAATGCCCAGGTAAACCACAGGATGCTGTTGAAGACATTGAAAATCCCGAGTTCAATGTGGTTAACATCTTATCAGACTCAGAGTTTCTGTCTGAAGACCAGATCCTGGGATTAGCCTTCTCTCCTAGACCAAATGGAAATCTTTGTTCTCCTAATTCAGAGTCCAGAGACCCTGAATTACCCCTTCTTGTAAATGGGTAAATGACATTTCATCTCCCCTTGACTCTGGATGATTAACAGGGACAAATTCTTTTCTTGCATGAGAATCTTCTGTGTGTCCATCTACAACATACAGTTAGAATTTCTCCCCCAAGAAACAGTTAAAATGGTAGATCCAAAGCCTTCATGTTTTATCCAAAAAAACTTTTTATAAAATAGTTAGAGCCCAATTTACATACGTATTTGTGGGCAAGTACTATTCGATAATAAAGTACATTCTAATTTTCGTTATAAAACTTAACATTTAACACTATTCTGTAGCATATGGGTATCAGCTTATGGCCACTTTGTTAAATTCTCAAGAGTAATGGGTAAGAATTTGCTTTATTTTACACTTTTTATAAATAAAGCTTTTATTTAATGGTGTTCTCAATTTGATTTGGAACAAAGAGATTCTTCTCTAAAAGTAGCAGTTTCTCAATCTTCAGAAGCCAATTCTAACAAGATCTTTATTTGGCAATTTTCCACAAATGAAACAACAAATCAATTTAAAATTACTTTCCTTTGATTGCTCTTCCATTTATAATTGCTATACCACCATCAGAAGAGGAAGACAGTATGTTATCTGAGGGGCTGAGTTTTTAGTGATAAGTGGGGATTATATCTTTCAGATGTGATCCAGAGAAGTGGTTTTATTGAAGATTGGAGGGGGTGGGTGATTGCCAGGGAACTAGTGGGTTAAAACCACCTGAGGATATTTTTCTAGTATTTTTCTGGCTCTCTATATTGCTTGAGAACCACTCATTTATAGTCCAAAATATAATATAAAAGGCACAAGCACTTTTAATTGTGCAAAACCAGCTTTATAAATTCTGATTATGAAATTTCTGATTGTGAAAGAATGAGTCATGGAACCGAGGCACCAATTGGTGTACAGGTGACACAATTTCAGAATAACTTACTTTGATAGTGACTTGTATGTGGGCCTTGACTACATTATAAATGGAGTTTCTTAGAAATAGATGTCATCTTTGCACACTTTATGTCTTTTGAATATTGGAGACAACTAAATTATTATTTTTTTTTAAGATTTATCTACTTACTTTGGAAAGAGGGAGGGAGCTCTCCTACACATATGGTGTGGGAGTGGAGGGGGGAAAAGGCAGAGGGAAAGTCAATCAGACTCCATGCTGAGCATGGAGTCCAGCGATGGATTCCATCTCACAACCCTGAGATCATGACCTGAGCCAAAACCAAGAGTGGGATGCTTAAGCAACTGAGCTACCCAATAGTCCCTAAATAATCTCAAACAATGTGCTTCTTTGAAAAATAAGGAATATCCACATACCAGATTTAAAATAAAAGATTCTTGGTTCTTTAATCTTTCATTTTCCTTGGATGTTGACTGTCACCTACCTTAAAATGGGATCTCAAAAAAAGGAAAAAAGGAATTCCTCCAGGGAGAGTATTGATGTTGCTGAAGAGAGACAGATGACTCACAGGTGTGGTATTTTGAACCCACTGGAACATGTTCTGTCTTCTCTTCCCTCCTTCTTTTTCCATTATATTCAGCCTGTCCTCCTTTGTCTCTTTCACTTTCTCACACACAATTACCTTGCACAAACTGAAAAATAAAAAAAATATCACTGGGGTTTGAGAGACTCAATACTGAAATACTGCAAATGATCACAGCAAATTCTCTGTGCCATGAGAAAGACCTTTAGAGAGAATAACTTTGTGAAAAATAGAAAGAGAAAATACACTTGAAAAGAACATACCTTTGTTTACTATCATGACTAGAGTACATTGGGTCTTTCATTTTGTAAAATAGTTTTCAAAGGAATTTCATAATTGTATTTATTCAGTAGACAACATTCTTCACACGGACATTCCATTTATCTCTTAGCCCGAGTATGTTTCCATCAAAGGCTCCATGAGCTGCCTTACCACTTATTCTAACTCTAGCTAATTTCAGAACTTCATTTCATTTGTAGGGATGCAGATAAGGTAGCCTATGGAGTGTTTCTGGATTTCTCTATCAATCAGTTTTACTTTTTTCTTTCAGTTCCTCATTCTTAGGCACGATTAACACCCTCTGGCTCATTTTTCTACCAGTAGTTGAAGCAAGATATTGCTTCTCATCTGAGAGGCCACTTGTCCAGGAAGCTAACCTGTTGACTCTTACTTACAGTGATACTTTTTCTAGATTCTGGCTTTTAATCCTGGCCGCCTTAACTCTCTAACCTTGCCTTTTTGTTTCTAGTATATGTGCTCCAATATTCTTGGCATCTTCCCCATTGCAACACCAGGTCCTTAGTTAAACATTTGATTCCTAGCAGAAAATTACTTACTTCCCTTAAAGCTCTGCATTCTGTTTGTACAAGAAAACCTTGATAGAATTGCTTCTCTAGCTACAGAGGTTGGTTTGATTTTCACTGTGGCTCCCTGCTTCCCTAGCAGTTCTTGCTTTGTCTAAATCACATATAAAGGCTCCCAAGGTAGGGACTCTACCCATATTTTTTGAAAAGAAGTTTTGAAAACCTCCCTCATCTTTCAGTGCAGAATACTACATTCTGTGAAGCATACTACATCATTTTGCTCCTAATTTAGAACAGAGATAAATGATTTCTTCAAACCTAATTTGTTCTCTTAAAGTTCTTTTCCTCTGTTCATTTTTGATGGTACATGTTTATTTATAATTCAAAAATGAGAGGAGAGTACATAATATTCTGGGGAAAGTTTAAAACCCCACTGTTGTGTTCCCAAGTGCTTTCTAAGCTTTCTCTGTTAATATTAATACCTCAGGTCTCTAAATTGATGTTATGGACGCCATATTTCTGTCAGAGCAAACTTACCTGGGGGAAATCCTTAACATATGACTTCATGGGTCTAACAAAGTGAAGAGCCAGGTGAAAAGCCAAATGAATCACAACATAACACATACCTGTGGTACTGTGTCAACAAAATGTGGTCCATCTGGCTTCTGCTTACACACTCTTTCTCTGGTGCAAATGGACATGATGATGCCATTCTAGCTGCAAGGGCATGCAGTTGTATGATAAAGAACATTTGTGAATCTTTTAATCTCATTAGACAACAACTACACATAGACTCTCCAACATCTGGATTAAAAACAGAAGTTCTGGACTGTTCTTCATTGCCAAGGGCAGATTCTGGGGTCATTCCACTTAAATCATAGAGGTATCTTGAGGTTTGGGATAAAGAGGTGATGAGTCAAATTTCTTTCTAGTTTGCTGAGGTTCTTAATACAGAAAGTGCAGTGATGCCAGTCCATGGGCTCAATAATCTGAAGGGATCTGAAGAACTTTAGAATAAGCAAATTATTCTCTAATATTTCATTGCCATCCTTTTCTCAGGCAAAATAAGATAATGAATGCAAACAAAAGTTTTGTTCATCATTAGGGCCCACATCTTTGTAGAAATTCTATGGTATGCTGGCCCTAAAGGTTTGGGATTCTAAAGGCATTTGGATAACTCTGAAGTTTGGCAGTCTACAGTTAAGTTGAAGTCATAATTAACTACACTAGTACCATAATTTTAAAAATTTATGGTGATCTCTCTATAGACTTATGTATAGACATAACCCATTAAACTATTTTGCATATTACAAAGGATTTATTACAATTAAATGACAAAAATAATTTGAGTTTTGGTAGATGATATTATATAGTAACCTTGCCTTTATGACAGTTGAGTTTTAATCTGCATCAAAAAAATTAACGCTATTTGAGACTTTCCAAGTTCCCTGGAACTAGATAAATGGAAATTATATATATATATATATTTTTTTTAATTTTTTTATTTTTTATAAACATATATTTTTATCCCCAGGGGTACAGGTCTGTGAATCACCAGGTTTACACACTTCACAGCACTCACCAAAGCACATACCCTCCCCAATGTCCATAATCCCACCCCCTTCTCCCAACCCCCTCCCCCCAGCAACCCTCAGTTTGTTTTGTGAGATTAAGAGTCACTTATGGTGACCCTCCCAATCCCATCTTGTTTCATTGATTCTTCTCCTACCCACTTAAGCCCCCATGTTGCATCACCACTTCCTCATATCAGGGAGATCATATGATAGTTGTCTTTCTCTGCTTGACTTATTTCACTAAGCATGATACGCTCTAGTTCCATCCATGTTGTCGCAAATGGCAAGATTTCATTTCTTTTGATGGTTGCATAGTATTCCATTGTGTATATAGACCACATCTTCTTGATCCATTCATCTGTTGATGGACATCTAGGTTCTTTCCATAGTTTGGCTATTGTGGACATTGCTGGTATAAACATTCGGGTGCATGTGCCCCTTTGGATCACTACGTTTGTATCTTTAGGGTAAATACCCAATAGTGCAATTGCTGGGTCATAGGGCAGTTCTATTTTCAACATTTTGAGGAACCTCCATGCTGTTTTCCAGAGTGGCTGCACCAGCTTGCATTCCCACCAACAGTGTAGGAGGGTTCCCCTTTCTCCGCATCCTCGCCAGCATCTGTCATTTCCTGACTTGTTGATTTTAGCCATTCTGACTGGTGTGAGGTGATATCGCATTGTGGTTTTGATTTGTATTTCCCTGATGCCGAGTGATATGGAGCACTTTTTCATGTGTCTGTTGGCCATCTGGATGTCTTCTTTGCAGAAATGTCTTTTCATGTCCTCTGTCCATTTCTTGATTGGATTATTTGTTCTTTGGGTGTTGAGTTTGCTAAGTTCTTTATAGATTCTGGACACTAGTCCTTTATCTGATATGTCGTTTGCAAATATCTTCTCCCATTCTGTCAGTTGTCTTTTGATTTTGTTAACTGTTTCCTTTGCTGTGCAAAAGCTTTTGATCTTGATGAAATCCCAATAGTTCATTTTTGCCCTTGCTTCCCTTGCCTTTGGCGTTGTTCCTAGGAAGATGTTGCTGCGGCTGAGGTCGAAGAGGTTGCTGCCTGTGTTCTCCTCAAGGATTTTGATGGATTCCTTTCGCACATTGAGGTCCTTCATCCATTTTGAGTCTATTTTTGTGTGTGGTGTAAGGAAATGGTCCAATTTCATTTTTCTGCATGTGGCTGTCCAATTTTCCCAGCACCATTTATTGAAGAGGCTGTCTTTTTTCCATTGGACATTCTTTCCTGCTTTGTCGAAGATTAGTTGACCATAGAGTTGAGGGTCTATTTATGGGCTCTCTATTCTGTTCCATTGATCTATGTGTCTGTTTTTGTGCCAGTACCATGCTGTCTTGATGATGACAGCTTTGTAATAGAGCTTGAAGTCCGGAATTGTGATGCCACCAACGTTGGCTTTCTTTTTCAATATCCCTTTGGCTATTCGAGGTCTTTTCTGGTTCCATATAAATTTTAGCATTATTTGTTCCATTTCTTTGAAAAAGATGGATGATACTTTGATAGGAATTGCATTAAATGTGTAGATTGCTTTAGGTAGCATAGACATTTTCTTCCAATCCAGGAGCATGGAACATTTTTTCCATTTCTTTGTGCCTTCCTCAATTTCTTTCATGAGTACTTTATAGTTTTCTGAGTATAGATTCTGTGCCTCTTTGGTTAGGTTTATTCCTAGGTATCTTATGGTTTTGGGTGCAATTGTAAATGGGATTGACTCCTTAATTTCTCTTTCTTCTGTCTTGCTCTTGGTATAGAGAAATGCAACTGATTTCTGTGCATTGATTTTCTATCCTGACACTTTACTGAATTCCTGTATAAGTTATAGCAGTTTTGGAGTGGAGTCTTTTGGGTTTTCCACATATAGTATCATATCATCTTTAAAGAGTGATAATTTGACTTCTTCTTTGCCGATTTGAATGCCTTTAATTTCCTTTTGTTGTCTGATTGCTGAGGCTAGGACGTCTAGTACTATGTTGAATAGCAGTAGTGATAATGGACATCCCTGCCGTGTTCCTGACCTTAGCGGAAAAGCTTTCAGTTTTTCTCCATTGAGAATGATATTTGCGGTGGGTTTTTCATAGATGGCTTTGATGATATTGAGGTATGTGCCCTCTATCCCTACACTTTGAAGAGTTTTGATCAGGAAGGGATGCTGTACTTTGTCAAATGCTTTTTCAGCATCTATTGAGAGTATCATATGGTTCTTGTTCTTTCTTTCATTGATGTGTTGTATCACATTGACTGATTTGCGGATGTTGAACCAAACTTGCAGCCCTGGAATAAATCCCACTTGGTCGTGGTGAATAATCCTTTTAATGTACTGTTGAATCCTATTGGCTAGTATTTTGTTGAGTATTTTCGCATCTGTGTTCATCAAGGATATTGGTCTATAGCTCTCTTTTTTGATGGGATCCTTGTCTGGTTTTGGGATCAAGGTGATGCTGGCCTCATAAAATGAGTTTGGAAGTTTTCCTTCCATTTCTATTTTTTGGAACAGTTTCAGGAGAATAGGAATTAGTTCTTCTTTAAATGTTTGGTAGAATTCCCCTGGGAAGCCGTCTGGCCCTGGGCTTTTGTTTGGAGATTTTTAATGACTGTTTCAATCTCCTTACTGGTTATGGGTCTGTTCAGGCTTTCTACTTCTTCCCGGTTCAGTTGTGGTAGTTTATATGTTCCTAGGAATGCATCCATTTCTTCCAGATTGTCAAATTTGTTGGCGTAGAGTTGCTCATAGTATGTTCTTATAATAGTTTGTATTTCTTTGGTGTTAGTTGTGATCTCTCCTCTTTCATTCATGATTTTATTTATTTGGGTCCTTTCTGTTTTCTTTTTGATAAGTCTGGCCAGGGGTTTATCAATTTTATTAATTCTTTCAAAGAATCAGCTCCTAGTTTCATTGATTTGCTCTATTTTCTTTTTTGTTTCTATTTCATTGATTTCTGCTCTGATCTTTATGATTTCTCTTCTCCTGCTTGGCTTAGGGTTTCTTTCTTGTTCTTTCTCCAGCTCCTTTAGGTGTAGGGTTAGATTGTGTACCTGAGACCTTTCTTGTTTCTTGAGAAAGGCTTGTACCGCTATATATTTTCCTCTTAGGACTGCCTTTGTTGTGTCCCACAGATTTTGAACCGTTGTATTTTCATTATCATTTGTTTCCATGATTTTTTTCAATTCTTCTTTAATTTCCCGGTTGACCCATTCATTCTTTAGAAGGATGCTGTTTAGTCTCCATGTATTTCGGTTCTTTTCAAACTTCCTTTTGTGGTTGAGTTCTAGCTTTAGAGCATTGCGGTCTGAAAATATGCAGGGAATGATCCCAATCTTTTGATACTGGTTGAGTCCTGATTTAGGACCAAGGATGTGATCTATTCTGGAGAATGTTCCATGTTCACTAGAGAGGAATGTGTATTCTGTTGCTTTGGGATGAAATGTTCTGAATATATCTGTGATGTCCATCTGGTCCAGTGTGTCGTTTAAGGCCTTTATTTCCTTGCTGATCTTTTGCTTGGATGATCTGTCCATTTCAGTGAGGGGAGTGTTAAAGTCCCCTACTATTATTGTATTATTGTTTATGTGTTTCTTTGATTTTGTTATTAATTGGTTTATATAGTTGGCTCCTCTCACGTTGGGGGCATAGATATTTAAAATTGTTAAATCTTCTTGTTGGACTGACTCTTTGAGTATTATATAGTGTCCTTCCTGCTTTCTTCTGATGTCCATTAGCATGGTAAATGGTTTTCCATCCCCTCACTTTAAATCTGGAGGTGTCTTCGGGCTTAAAATGAGTTTCTTGGAGGCAACATATAGATGGGTTTTGTTTTTTTATCCATTCGGATACCCTGTGTCTTTTGACAGGGACATTTAGCCCATTCACATTCAGGGTAACTATTGAGAGATATGAATTAAGTGCCATTGTATTGCCTGTAAGGTGCCTGTTACTGTATATGGTCTCTGTTCCTTTCTGATCTACCACTTGTAGGCTCTCTCTTTGCTTAGAGGACCCCTTTCAATATTTCCTGTAGAGCTGGTTTGGTGTTTGCAAATTCTTTCAGTTTTTGTTTGTCCTGGAAGCTTTTAATCTCTTCCTCTATTTTCAATGATAGCCTAGCTGGATATAGTATTCTTGGCTGCATGTTTTTCTCGTTTAGTACTCTGAAAATATCATGCCAGCTCTTTCTGGCCTGCCAGGTCTCTGTGGATAAGTCAGCTGCCAATCTAATATTTTTACCATTGTATGTTACAGACTTCTTTTCCCGGGCTGCTTTCTGGATTTTCTCTTTGTCACTGAGACTTGTAAATTTTACTATTAGGTGACGGGGTGTGGGCCTATTCTTATTGATTTTGAGGGGTGTCTCTGAACCTCCTGAATTTTGATGCTCGTTCCCTTTGCCATATTGGGGAAATTCTCCCCAATAATTCTCTCCATATACCTTCTGCTCCCCTCTCTCTTTCTTCTTCTTCTGGAATCCCAATTATTCTAATGTTGTTTCGTCTTATGGTGTCACTTATCTCTCAAATTCTCCCCTCGTGGTCCAGTAGCTGTTTGTCCCTCTTTTGCTCAGCTTCTTTATTCTCTGTCATTTGGTCTTCTATATCACTAATTCTTTCTTCTGACTCATTTATCCTAGCAGTGAGAGCCTCCATTTTTGATTGCACCTCATTAATAGCTTTTTTGATTTCAACTTGGTTAGATTTTAGTTCTTTTATTTCTCCAGAAAGGGCTTTTATATCTCTCGAGAAGGTTTCTCTAATATCTTCCATGCCTTTTTCAAGCCTGCCTAGAACCTTGAGAATTGTCATTCTGAACTCTAGATCTGACATATTACCAATGTCTGTATTGATTAGGTTCCTAGCCTTCGGTACTGCCTCTTGTTCTTTTTTTTGTGTTGAATTTTTCTGTCCTGTCATTTTGTCCAGATAAGAGTATATGAAGGAGCAAGTAAAATACTAAAAGGGTGGCAACAACCCCAGGAAAATATGCTTTAACCAAATTAGAAGAGGGGGGAGAAAGGGGATAAAAAGAGGTTCAAAAAGGAAGAAAGAAAAAAAAAAGAAAAAAGAAAAAAAAAGAAAAGAAAAGAATTTAAAAAAAGAAAACAAATAAGAAAAATATAAAAAAGAAAAATATATATATTGGATAAACTAGTTTAAAAACGTTAAAAAAGAAAAAGGTAAAAGTTAAAAAAAAAATTTACCAGAAGGCGAGAAAAAAAAAAAATGAAAAAGAAAAAAATTAAATTAACTGCAAGACTAAAAAAAAAAAATCACAGGGAAAAAGCCATGAGTTCCGTGCTTTGCTTTCTCCTCCTCTGGAATTCTGCTGCTCTCCTTGGTATTGAAACCGCACTCCTTGGTAGGTGAACTTGGTCTCGGCTGGATTTCTTGTTGGTCTTCTGGGGGAGGGGCCTGTTGTAGTGATTCTCAAGTGTCTTTGCCCCAGGCGGAATTGCACCACCCTTACCAGGGACCTAGGTGAGTAATCCGCTTGGGTTTGCTTTCAGGAGCTTTTGTTCCCTGAGCGCTTTCCGTAGAGTTCTTTCAGAAAGTGGTTGTTTTTCTGTTTCCAGAATTGCTGTTCTTCTTCTCTTCGATCTGCCGATGGATTTTCAAGTGTTTGCATTCTTTAGATAAGCTATCTAGCTGATCTCTGGCTAGCTGAAGTAGGCTCAGTCTGCTACTTCTCCGCCATCTTGACTCCTCTGATAAATGGAAATTATATTAACCAGTTATAAATCTGCCTTCCCTTAGAATCCTCCCTCCAACTAAAAAACCAAAACAAAACTCAAAAAACAAATTCTGGTGCCAGTAATTTCTAGTTTTATAACACATTTCATAGCATAGCTAAATGAATTTAAGTCTTCAGTGAGAGTATTTATCAAATATGACTGGAAGGATAAATGAGATTTCAAAGGAGTGATGTTTTGTTTTGCTTTCTGAAGTTCAGGCCTCTAATTCATGGTATTCTCATTAAGCTACACTGTCAGTGCAGTTCAGGGAAACTTGCCCCATACTTGATAAGGAAACTGAACTCTGCCTGAGGTCCTCTTCCCCAGAAAAGCTGTTCCATGAAACAAAGGGTCAAGTACTAGCAGAAGGAGGTTAGGTGTAGAAGAAGAGCAGTTAGTGTCCTTTAGAGCCTAGGAGATTCGATCTTCTGTGGCTCTTCAGGTGTGATGACAAGATGGGGCTAGGCCAGGGCTGCTGGGGCCTTGCTGAGAAGGAGAATTCAGGATGGTCAGAGATGGGTCGTTCTGGGATACAGGTGAGGACAGTGGACAAACATGTAGATTACAACTGCTGTCACCCCAGAATCTCAAAACTGCATCTGTGACAAAGAAGCACACTTTCCTCCAAATCAAAGGAGCATAGAAATGCTGGAGAAAGCGATTATTTGTTTACATGCCTTCTACTAAAATTCCTCAAAGTCCAAGGAGCTCTATGTGTGTGGCCTCCCAGACAAAAGCAATGTGGTTGAATTTGAGAGCCAAAAAAGGCTCATGGTGGTCGGATAAACTCTCTGGGAGACAAAACAACACATAAAAAAGGATGAAATTCAAACAGATCTTGATATTTTCATCCTAGAAGGTCAATAGTAAAAGGTGAACATGAAAAAAAAACAAAACAAAACAGGAATTTGGATCCATTCAATTGCATTTAAAGGTGAAATGCCTTAATAGTGTTAACTCTCCAACTTAAAGACAGTTTCTCCTAAAACATCAAGAATGCCTTCCCCTTAACATTTGCAAAAATAACCTTTTTTCTGAGCTGTACCTCTAACTAATTTGGGCTTGGATCCAGAAGAGAAGACAAATCCTCTGTCTACCTATTTAGAATTTTGATCAAGGCCTATAATTTATCAAAGACCTTTGTTCTCCTTTCTTAGGACCTATTAGCCCAGTGGCAGGTGGCTTGAGTATCAGCCTTCAGCCATTTCTGTCCTTAATGATATCCCAGGCTGGGCTTGGCATGTAGTTATTCAGCGGCTGGGTTTCACTGCAGGAAGGGGGTACATTTTAGGGGAGAGTGAAGTGAGGCTCCTGTCTAATTTGTTGACTAGGTTGTAAACAGCTTTGGATATTTCAGGACAAAAGACTACATTTAAAGGTAAGATGTTATTATAAAGAGCGGTAGTAAGAATAATAACAGTGATTAGTGTTCTAATAAAATACAAACAAAGGAAATGAGTACACATATCTTTAATAGTCTGAGGTTAACACAACAAACCAAACAAAATAACAAAGTGAAACCGGCTTTTTATTGATTCTTTAGAATTGACCATGTCTTGCCCACTGAAGATACTTGTCTTTGCAAGAGGGTATGTGAAAGTTGCCTTAATGATTAATGAATCCTCCAAAAAATAACCAAATGGCATCTGTATTCCTACAACACATTTAAATCTAACTTGAGCATTTAATGAAGGGAAAGCATAGTTTGGCTGGTTATACCGTATAAACCTGCATGCTGTCAACTGCCAAGAAAGAAAAGGAACTTCATTCCTTCTGGCCAGTTCTTCTTCTCCTTGGGGAACAAAAAGGGATGGTTGGACTAGTTTAGGAAGGATTCTCTGGGCACATGGATTGTAGCTGGCCCTCTTCTCCTGCAGGTCCTTCTCTTTGATGTGAGATCTGGAAAATTCGGGTTCACTTGGGTGATAGGCAAGGAACTTGAAAAGAGCATCTAACTCCAGAGGTGGGTTCAGAAGGCAATGGAAGAAACCCAGGTGTTGATATTCCATAAGGCAGAGACTGAACTATGGAAGTGATCTCAGATGATGATGCAGATAACCTAATAATAACCATGCATGTCTGCCGTAAATTAAGGGGCCTTTCCAATTCCCAAGTCTCCTTCCTATGACAGAGAAGTATTTGATCACATGTTTGTGAATGTGTGTGTGTGTGTGTGTGTGTGTGTGTGTGTGGTTTCTTTCAACCACATTACCACATATTCCTATGGACAATACCAACAGGAAATGCAGAGGGTAGGTGTCTGGAGATGACAGTGGCGTTTGACCCAGCAAAGCTCCCGGAAACAGGAAGCTCTTCCAGGAAGGAGGGGGCTGGGAAACACCCCGCTGCTGTATTACTCTGTTTGTAAAGGGCTGTCCTTGAAACCTGTAAGGGTTTTGGTTTTCTCCTGGGAGAAAGAACTAGTATTTAGACAAAGCAATTCTTGATTCCTCATTTAATATTGCACCAGAAAGGAATTAGAAATTATTTTCTGCTCAGGGCCCTTGGGTGGCTCAGTCAGTTAAGTGTCAGACTCTTGGTTTCTGCTCAGGTCCTGATCTCAGGGTTGTGAGATCACTCTCTGTTGGGCTCCACACTCAGTGCAAAGTCTGCTAGTCCCTTTCCCTCCCTCTCTGCCCCTCCACCTGGCATGGATGTTCTCTCTCTCTTTGTCTCTCTCAAATAAATAACGCTTTTTTTTTTTTTAATTTTTTTCCTCTCATAGATGTATGGTTTGGCTCACAACTAAATGTATATAGAGGGTGAAAAGTTGGATTTGCTATGTTTATTGTAATGGGAGTTTTCCCTCTGCCTTAGGTAGGTGCTTCTATGTGATAGAGACTTAAGAGTTGAAGAGAATTGTCTATCAAAAGAATAAAGATAAGCATATCTATTACGCTTACAGATTCATGTATTGATGCAGCAGACACTTAACTGAGTGCTTAATCATGGTTAAAATCAAATAAGTCTGCATAATTCTAAACTACATCTTATTTGAACTCTGCTAAGATTATGTTACCTATCACTAGGACATATGAAGTTAAATTCTAGGGACAAGGCAGAAAATTTGTGACCAGTATTTTTGAGTGACTTCTCTTTTACCATCATTGTTCTGTCCCTTGACGTGTATCATCTCATCTGTCCTCATCTAATAGTAGTGCCCATTAGTACCCCTGTTGTAGAGATGAAGGACTTGGGCTTAGAGAGGTTGTATCTGTTGCTCAGGCTGCCTTAAGTAAGTACCACAGATGAGTGGATTAAACAACAGTTGGTTAGTTTCTCAAGTTCTGGAAACTAGAAGTCTGAGTACAAGGTGTCAGTGGGGCTGGTGTATTCTGAGGAATTTCTCCTTGGCTTATAGGTGGTCATCTTCTCCCTGCATTGTCACATAGTCTTCCTTTTGTATGTGCTATGTCCAAATTTCCTTTTCTTAATAGGATTCTATTCTCAGTGGATTAGGGTCTGCCCTAATGACCTAATTTTTTCCTTTGCCTCTTTAAAGACCCTATCTCCAAGTGTAGTCCTATTCCGAGGTACTGTTGGTTCAGGCTTCAACATCTGAATTTGGGTAGTTGGTGGAGGGTACATAATTTAGCCCTTAAAAGAGGTTAAAATAACTTTCTCAACATCACATAGAAAGCATTTGGTTCAGCCAAGATGTGAATTTCCTCATGTATTCCTTGTTAGCCTTAGGATAGTCATCCTTCATCTAGTAGTGCTTCTCCTATTGCCCTAGTTCATGTCTTTACTGAACACCTACTATGTACTAGACTGTGCTGAGGGTGCTGAGGGCAAAGCCATGAACAAAATTCTCAGATTCCCTCTCATTCATTCATTTATTCATTCATTTGTCAGAGTAAGAGAGAAAACACAAGTGGGGGGAGGTTGGGTGACAGACAGAGGGAGAAGCAGACTTCTCACTCAGCAAGGAGTCCAATGTGAGACTCAGTCCTAGGACCCTGAAATCATGACCTGAGTAAAGGCAGATGCTTAACTGACTCAGGCACCCAGGTGTCCCACCAGACTCCCTCTCTTGTTGAAGCCTGCTGTGGTCAAGGAAGAGGCAGGTAACAAATGAAACATCAAACACATAGGGCAATTACACAAATGTAGTAACTATCATAAAGGAAATAAACAGGACAATGGGATAAAACCAAACTGGGTGGGGTGGAGGAGTGGGAGATTGCTTTTGAGAGGAGGATCCCAGGGTATTATCTAAGAAGCTAATCTTCAGAATGAGACCAGAAGCAGAGGGTAGAGGTCTTTTTATGTGTAAGCTGCTTCCCAGAACTGCTCAACATAGGTGTTTAGGACAGAGATGTGTCTCTGAAGCAGAGAAGGCATGAGCATTGGAGTGGAAAACCCTGGGAGTTGCCATGTGAAAGAGTGGGAGGCAGACACCACGGGCCCTCATCTGAGCCCCCGCACTTCCTGGCTGTCCATCCTGGAAGACCACTCTTCAGCTGAACCTTACCTTCTTTCTATGGGGAGCAGAGAATATCAGTAACAGATGACACTCACCCTGGCTTGGCCCAGAACTTGTCCCAGTGTCCAAGAGAGGTAATACCTCTGACAGCATTTTTGAGACTGAAGAATACTATGTGAATGAATGCAGTGTCACAGAGAAGTCGCAGCCTAACATGTAGGTCCTAACATGTAGGTCTACCTGCATATTTTTTTTACTTCAACTCAAATGTAATCCCAACTCAAAGCCTACTACTTACTGTAAGTATTTGCCACAGCAAAATATCCAAGACCGTAAGTAGGGCATTGCCCTTCATTCATTACACAGTCCGAGTGAATTAGTTATTTTTTGTTTACATTGAGACTTGCAGAGCTTAATGCATTCCCTCTGAGAACTGACCAGGCATGACGAGGCATACCCTGATGGGCCAGCACAGGATCTGGCCAGGGCTGGACTTACAGGAAGGTCCACAGAGCTGTGTGGGAAAAGTGGGAGGGGATAAGTCTCCGTCACTTGCTGCTTGTCATAGCTAAGACTCACCCAATCCTCCCAACTCCCAAAGGAACATGGACAGCTCTTATCCCTTGATAGCCAGGACACTTTACCATAATGGGGAAACTCCAGACTTTGGGAAAGTAAGTTTCTGTTTTTTGGGTTTTTTTTTTTAAGATTTTATTTATTTATTTGACAGAGAGAGAGATCACAAGTAGGCAGAGAGACAGACAGAGAGAGATGAGGAGAAGCGGGCTCCCTGCTGAGCAGAGAGCCCGATGCGGGACTCGATCCCAGGCCCCTGGGATCATGACCTGAGCAGAAGACAGAGGCTTAACCCACTGAGCCACCCAGGCACCCCAGTTTCTGTTTTTTAAACCACGCTTTTTGTTGTAATCTGTTACAGGGGCCCGAGCAAACTGATCCAGTCTCCCTAAGCCTTATTTCTTCATCTATAAAACAGGGATAATAACAGGCACCACTATTAGATGAGGAATGATGAGATTATATATATACATATACATACACACACACACACACATATATACACACACATATACATACAGACAGACATTAATGGGGGATTGTAAGAGAGAAATTGCTGAAAAAATATTGGCTATAATCTTCCTAGAATGTAACTCCTTCATATGTCATAGTTGTCGGTATGATAATCTTTGTGGAGATAGGAAATGGTTTGGAATCACGCACACATATGTAATTGTGAAGTAACATCATGACCACCTTTCTTAAGCATTCAGTAAATGTCTTTTTAAGGAGAGAAAACAGTAGGTGCACAACCATCATGCTCCATCTAGCCTCCACACCTCTGTGCACACTGTTCCTTTTGCTTGGAATGTTCTTTTCAATGGTCTTTGCAGGACTGGTTACTTCCTACCACTCCCTTCCCACCTCAAACAAGGATCATCAGAAAAGGTTTCTCTGACCACCTGGCTTACCTCCTTGAGCCAAATCACCTTCTGCCAGCTTGCCTTCTTCTGTTGTCTTCACAGCCTGTAGCACTCTAAATGTATCTCAAACATATATTTTATAAACATATATTTTTATCCCCAGGTCTGTGAATCACCAGGTTTACACACTTCACAGCACTCACCAAATCACATACCCTCCCCAATGTCCATAATCCCACCCCCTTCTCCCCAACCCCCTCCCCCCGGCAACCCTCAGTTTGTTTTGTGAGATTAAGAGTCACTTATGGTTTGTCTCCCTCCCAATCCCATCTCAAATATTATTCCTTTACTGTTTAGTATCTGTTTTATCCCATGGCACACCAAACTCCATGAGAGCGGGGACCCTAATGGATTTATCACTCTCTCCCAGTGCTTGATCAAAATAGTTGGTCAATAAATAGACACTGAATCAAGGAAGGGATGATGGAATAGGGGAAACTATTTCAGCCAAAGCTGAGTCCTATGGCTAGGGATTGATTCTGTGAACAGTAGAACATTACCTAAATTATATTCTGTCCTTAGGCTCCACAGGACATGGTTCCCTCAAGAGGAGAGATAATGAGGTATAGAAAAGATAGTAGATAATAGGAAGTCAGGTAGGCATGGGTTCACGACCCAGATTTGACCCTATTTGGGTATACTCCATTGAGGATGTCACTCAACCCTTACAAGCCTCACTCTCCCATAAAAGCCCGGAAATACTACCTCAGTGCAGAACAGTTGAAAAGATTAAAAGAAGCAATGTTTCCAAAGCATGTCATCACCAGATCAATAAATGGCATCAATTATTTTTAATAAAGAAACAAAAAGGGCAATCCACTGGTCTTTGAACCTAGTAAAAGGAGTTGAAGGGAAGTATGAAAAACTAAAATCCACATTGACAGTTGAATGCAAAGAGCTAGTGAATCCTACTCCACCTGGGAAATGTAGATTGGATTTCTAATTTATGGGCCATGAGGATCTTCCTGGGTTCTACTGGCCTCCCTCAGACCACAGTGCAACCTACACCTGAGGGCCACAATAATTCTTTGATCAGCAGAAGCATTTTCACACTAATGAAAAATTCCCAATTTTAAGAAGAAAGTTATTGAAAGATTTTAATATTTAATTCCCTAATATTACTATCAGGAGAAAAGAGCTTTAAAAGAGCCCAAAGGTGTATGTCAGCAGCATCCATCTCCTTCAGAGCCAAGCTGCCTTGACATCCTTCATCCATAACTTAAGGGAGGGAGAGGACTCTGTGCACCTGCGTTGATTGATGCTGATTTCAGCCGGCTCCCCCGGGGGGTAGCACCCGCATGAAGGATGTGTGCAGGAAGTGTGCAGGTGTTACTCATGCTCTATTCTTATGACATGTTTGCTGAGTGGTGACAAGTCATCATTTTCCCATGAGTGGCCACCTAGTCCTTTCTCAGACTTCTGAATCATGAAAGACTTGGGGCTGTTTTCCCAGCGGGAAGAGTCACCCAGGAAAGACAAAGTGCCTGAGCATTCTCTCCTCATGGCCTTATCCTTTCTGAAACAGGCCCAAGGGGAAATGCCAGGAGCAGGTTGACAAGAGGAAATGGTAAAGATAGCGGTATATGTGTTAGAATGGAGTGCACACTAGGAGAGTGATTAATATAGTTGTTTAATTTCATTCCAGAACTATCTCAGTCTTTGGCCTGCTTTGTCTAAAGAGAGAAGTCTGATTGTTCTCTGAATAGAGATGACTGGACTTTTCTGAAGAGCTCTGGGTTCCCCATCTTGAGGAACCTTCTACTCTCTTACACTTTACCCTCCTTCCCACACGTAAGGATCCTATGGAGTCTCACGAATGATGCTTTTCTTTTTCCATAGAGCACTTGAGTAAAAACAGAAAAAAGAAGTTTATTTTCCATCTTCCTCTGAAAGTTAATAGATTAGAGACAAAAATATCTGGGTCCTACATCCAACATCTCAAGTCCTCCATTCTTCTGCCCAAGGCTTACTTCCAGCTGAAAGCATTCCTTATCTTCCAACTTGGATCCAGTCTTTTGAGAGCAAATTTTAAAATACCACT
Organism: Mustela lutreola; assembly: GCF_030435805.1. Lineage (NCBI taxonomy): Eukaryota > Metazoa > Chordata > Mammalia > Carnivora > Mustelidae > Mustela > Mustela lutreola. The sequence goes on from NC_081294.1 coordinate 87,918,401, forward strand.
TGCTTCCCTTAAACTGCTCACTCCCTACCCGTTGTCCTTCAACTGAAGGTCAAACATCAAACATCAGTCTCCTTCTAATCCAGGCTTGTGCACTTACACCCCATCCGCACAAGTGGCCGCGCTTTCTGTGTTGGGCCCTTGCAAGTGCTGCTAACACTTAACACGCTGATTCTGAATTATGGAAAGTCTTCTGAGATACCGTGTCCTAGGCAGACTGCTTGGGAATCTTGGGCTTTCCAGCGTGAAAGCTTTCTAGGTGACTTTAAGGTGTAGCCAGTATTCACAGCCTCCAGCCCTGATTCTCAGATTTAGCTGTACATTAAAATTCCTCAGGGGAACTTTAAACTCCCAGTGCCTAGCCTTACATCAGAATCTGCATTCATGGGCCTCAGGAATCAGTTACTTTTTTTTTTTTTTTTTAAAGCTCCCCAGGCCTGTGCAACTTTGAGAAGCACTATCCTTGATGGTTGTTTGCTATAGTTCTGGGAGAACTTCCACCTGTTCTCTAGGTCTCAGCCTAGCTGGAACTTTCTGAGAAGCCTTCCCTGAATCAGAAGCTCCTCCCGAGTGTTCACGTAATGAACGCTCTTTTGCAGTGACAACTTGGCAGGGCTCCCTGTGGATCCATCTGTGTCACCATCATTCAGTGAGCCCCTCGAGTGTGAAGACCATGTAGATCCCTCAGCGTCCTGGCCAGGGCTTGGCACAGTAAGTGTGCAGCCCTGAGCTATGTGTCCTCAGTGCTGGAGTACCAAAGGGTTTCTGTCCTCACAGTTTCCAGTGCATTCTCAAAATACCCCATTTTCTCATCCTTTCTAAAGACAAAATGTGGCAACAATCTTCCAACTTAGCTCTCTGCCCCAGAAGCCTGGTACAGATGTCCAGGAGATAGAACATAGGCCTGCCTAGCTCCTAGTGTTACAGGGAAAGCCTCCAACAGAAGGATCTCTTATGAGAAATATTATTAATCCTAAGAACACTGTTCTCATCCCATTAAATCTCCAAATAAAATATCAAAAAGTGGGAACACCAGATTAATTTTTAGAACAGATTCTGAACATACCCATTCTAATGTAAATCATCAGTATGAACAGAAGCAGGCTTCATCTGGAAGGTTCTAAATGCAATCTATAAACAGCTGAATTAAGGAGACACTGTTGGAGTCACTGATGTCACCATATGTGAAAATGGAAAGATTGCCATAGCAAGAAGATACTGAGTTTGAATCTAATAGGAATTGTCCATATGTTCTTAGTTTTAATCCCTGCAACAAAATGCTTATTTTCAGTCATTACAGGACCAAACAGTGGGTCGTGATTCAAGTCCTAGTTTTGCCACCAGCTTTGTGATCTTGGGAAAATTAATAATCTTCTTTGAACCTCAGTATCCTCTTCTGTTAAATGTGAGCAACCAGGTTATCCATCTCTCTGGATTGCTCTGATGATGAAATGAGATTGTGCAAATGAAGTATGGAACACAGTGTCTAGCCTGTAGTGATTTATGGGTAAATATCTGCTATTGTTACTCAATTCTCTAGCCAAAAATGGGACACCTAGGATAACCTGCTTCTAGCACTAACTGAGCTAAGATACAGAACAGGGATTTCATGGCAGACCACACCCTCACATCCATGGTGATGCATGTTCAGATGGAGGGATACAGAACCACAAGATTTACAAGTTTTACTGCCATTCCTCAGTGTTATTCAGTCCTTGATTTTTATCCTCGCCCCTTTAAAGGACTTTCCATGAATACCCAGCCACACTTTTCATTTCCTGCTCGTTTCATTGTTTTCCTTTTCCTTTCCTGCTTGTATCTGAACAGGTATGAAGAACAAAACTCTGGAGATCTCTTGTCATTCTCAGACATTAGATCCAAGGACTTTCAAGTTCCAGCAATTTGTTTCTTCCTTTCTCCCTTCCTCCCTTCCCCTTTTCCCTCCTTCCAATTCAATTAATTAACACACAATATATTATTGGTTTCAGAGATCAAGGTCAGTGATTCATCAGTTTTATATGATATCCAATGCTTATTTCATCACATGCCCTCCTTAATGTCTATCACCTAGTTCCCCCATCGTCCTACCCCACCTCCCTTCCAGCAACCCACAGTTTGTTTCCTATGACTAAGAGTCCCTTATGGTTTTTCTCCCTCTCTGGTTTCATCTTGTTTTATTTTTTAATAGATCACTATCCTGGTACCATCAGTATAGCTGAATTTCTCTCAGATTTGTATTTATGGAACTCCTTTTTAAGTAAATGGAAATGGATGACTAATCAAGGAATTATTATGAGTCGAATGAAGCTCTTCAAAGTAGAAAATATTAGGGTCTGTTAGGATTTTTAAAATTAACTTCAGCTTCATAAATAGGACATAATTTTCTATCATTGTAAATGGGCTCCTATTTAAGTCGAAAGTATTTGGTGAAAGGTTGTTTTGGAGCACAAATTGGGTGGAATGTGTGTTAGGAGGAAAGAAGACAAAGTCTTTTGAAGGAGACCAGCAGTGTGTCTGTGTCAGGAGAGCAACTGCTAACTTTCTGTGTCAGGAAATCCATATGAAAATGTATGAGATAGCGGGGAATTATTATATCATGAATTTACTCGGGCCAAAACCTGCTGGTGGCAATAATAACTCAGGCCCAACAAACTCGTAATTCTCCCAAAGGATCAGAAAACTAGACATCTATGATGTCATCTTTAATTTCTTCTTATGACTTCTTAAAGCTATGTTGGTGGCTATTTCTGCTACAAGTCATCTTGCCACCTGTAAACAAAATCATCTCTCCAAATATTCACCATATGAGTAGTTCTCTACCCAGGCTGGCCTAGCTGGTACTCTCACAGTCCCTGCTGAGAATTCTGCTGCCTGAAATACAACATCCAGCCCATAGCCCAAGTTCCCAGGAGCAAGACAGTGGAGAAGAGGACCACTTTTTCAACAGCTCTCTCATGGAGCCTGCTGCTTGCATCAGTGTTTGTAGATCTGGAACCAAGTGGGATGATTTTTACCCCGGTACCCATCAACCAACTTCTTTCACCCTGGCCAGCCATCCCCACTAGGGTTGTGTGTACACTGGATCATCGAAAAGGCAAGCACTGGCCTGGTTTCAGAAAGCCATGTTGACCACCACACAGATCTCAAGACTTCTTTGTTCACCATAGCTTTGGTAGAGGGGCCTGTTCTGGTGTTCTGTCCATGCCAATGGAATATATATTAATGATGATGAGAAGTTGAAGTTGTTTTCTTCATTGCTAAAGCAAGAACACTCAGGTTTCCATGTTGTAATCAAGCAATCTAATTCCACCATCATTGCCAACACAACCACCACCCTGGAGCGTTCTGATGGAGTGCTGACTACTGCTCTCTGATAGTAGTCAATGAGGCCCTCCACAGTGTCACAAAAATCTCATTCTTGAGATTCTCTTCCACACAAATCCTCATTGGCTTAGCCAGATTGTGTTCCCTTTCATTGCAACTCTTGGACTTAATAGGGCCTATAATAATGACCCAACTCAATTAGTTCAACCATACCCAGACCCACGGCTCACATGAATACGTGTCACCTCTTCTTAGAAAGCCTATCATGAGCAGGTAGGGAGCTTGGAAAAATGTCATCCTTGTCAGTAAATTTATGGCTCAGCCCTTTGTCATATGATTCTGTTTTTAGATTTCTTAACTAATGCCACTGTAAACTCAGCCAAGAGTTGGCAGACTCGTGTTCCACTGATTGCAGTTCAGATACCAATACTAGATTCTTCGTTGGAAACCTTGCTGAGCTTTAATGAAGTGCAAGCCTAGTTAGGTACCCTGCTGTTTCAGTCGAGGTATAATCTCTTCCAGATCTCAAATGTAACTTAATATACTCAGGGGAACTTTGTTCATTAATAAGTGGAAGAAGGGTTAAAGGAAGGCAGAGTTTCTAAGGTATGTGAGAACATAGCTATCCTAATGCTTTAGACTCAATGGTGTGCCACCAAAATCCACATGTTAGAGTCCTTACATCCCGTGCTCCTCAGAATGTGTCTTTATTTGGACATAGGTTTTCAAAGTAATTAGGCTTAAATGAAGTCACATGGGTGGGCACTAATTCAGTATGACTGATATTCTTAGAAAAAGAGAGACAGGGACACCAGGGATGCCCACAGAAAAAAGGCCATGAGAAGACACAGTCAGAAGGTGGCCATATGCAAGCCAGTGAGAGAGACCCCAGAAGAAAACAAACCTGCTGATACCTTGATCTTGGATTTCTAGTCTCTAAAATTGTAAGAAAATAAATTTCTGCTGTTTAAGCCACCCAGTCTATGGTATTTTGTTATGGAAGCCCCAGCAAATTAATATATCTTAAGAAAAATTGTGGTGAAGCTAAAACATGTTGCTGAGAGAGAAAAAGAAAGTGAAGTATCACTTTGTTTTTTTAGTTTTCCTTATTTCTGTTCTATGAAACTATTGTGACCCTTAACTTTTTAATAAAGTTAATTTTTTTTCACAGCATTTACCTTGCATTTTACTTTTTTATATTTATTTTTTATCAAAATTTTTTAAAAACCTTCTAAATTTTAATTCCAATATAGTTAATATACAGTGTTATGTTAATTTCAGGTGTACAATATGATGATAACCATCAGTTCTCTATTGTTAAGAGTCTCTGTTCTGTGGTTTCTTTCTCTCTCTTTTTTTAATCTTGCTCATTTGTTTCTTAAATACCACATGTGAATGAAATCATATGGTGTTTGACTGACTTGTACTTAGAATGATACTCTCCAGCTCCATCCATGTTGTTATAAATGGTAAGATTTCATTCTCTTTTGTGGTTGAATAGTATTTCCTTGTAGGTATTTACCACATCTTCTTTATCCATTCATCGATCAATAGACACTTAGGCTGTTTCCGTCTCTTGGTTATTGTAAGTAATGCTCTGTAAACATAGGAATGCACGTATCCCTTTGAATTTGTGTTTTGTATTCATGTCTTCTGCCCATTTTTTATTTGGATTATTTGTTTCTTGGGAAACAAATAATAAAATAAATAAATAAAACAAACTGTTTTATCAGTTTTTTAAATATTTTGGATATTAATCCTTTATCAGGTATGTCATTTGCAAATATATTTTCCCATTCTGCAGGTTGCCTTTTCATTTTATTGATTGTCTACTTTGCTGTGCAGCAGATTTTTATTCTGACATAGTCCCGATAGTTGACTTTTACTTTTGTTTCCCTTGCTTCAGGAGCCATATCTAGAAAAATGTTGCTATTGCCGGTATCGAAGAAATTATTGCCTGTGCTCTCTCCTAGGATTTGTATGATATCAGGCCTCACATTTAGGTCTTTAATCCACTTTGAGTTTATTTTGGTGTATAGTGAAATAAAGTGGTCCATTTTCATTCCTTCGCACGTAGCTGTCCAGTTTTCTGACCACCATTTTTTAAAGAAACTGTCTTTTTCCCATTGGATATTCATTCCTCCTGTATAGAAGATTAATTGACCATATAACTGTGTGTTTATTTCTGGATTTTTTATTCCATTCCATTGATCTATGTGTCTATTTTTGTGCCAGTACCATACTGTTTTGATTACTATAGTTTTATAATATAATTCAAACTCTAGAATGGTGATACTTCCATTTTTGCTTTTCTTTGTTAAGACTGCTTTGGCTATTTGGGGTCTTTTATATTTCCACATGCATTTTAGGATTGTTTGTTCTAGTTATGTGAAAAATGCAATTGCTATTTTGATAGGGATTGCATTAAATTTTTAGGTTGTTTTGGGTAGCATAGATGTTATAACAATATTTGTTCTTTCAACCCATGAGCATGGAATGTCTTCTCATTTGTTTGTGTTGTCTTCAGTTTCTTTCATCAGTGTTTTATAGTCTTCAGAATACAGATCTTTGACCTGTTTTATTAAGTTTATTCCTAGATATTTTATTATCTTTGGTGCAGTTGTAATTTGGATTGTTTCCTTAAAATTATATGGTTTTTTGTTTTTTAATTTTCTTTTAAGGAGTCTCCACTTGTCAAGGCCTTGTCTTTTATAGGAGCCTTTTCATTGTTTGTTTTTCATACATTTCAGGAGCATAAGAAAGTGGATTCTAATCAGATCAACCTAGGTTCTGGTCTCCAACATTTACTAGATCTTTGCCCCGACGTCTATGGCCTCTGTGACTGTTGACAGTCTTTCCATGGTTCCATCTAAGTCCCTGTAGAAGGGATTAGGATGGAATCTTCAATTTGTTCCTCTCCCTGCTTTTCCAGATACAATATTTTGTCAAGACTAAATCTCCATTTTAGGAGTACTGTCAAAATATTGTTTATAAACATGAATAATTGTATGTGAAAATTATAAAAGGGAGGGTTATGAGTCAGAACATGTGGATCCATTTGTATATGTTCATTTCTGCAAACTGTGGAAGATGGTGGTTTCACAAATGTAAGCTGGGGACTGAGATTTTGCTTAGAGAAAAGGTTCACCTGTAATAATCAATAAAAACCATCTGTCAAGGCATCAGGACTCAATCATGAAAGAATAAAAGCCTCCAATGAACCACTTAAGAAAGGAAAGGCCTCAAGGACTACTTCTCCTATGGGATACCATCTGGTACACTGCTCTGCCTCCAGTCTATCTGACTCCATGACCTTTGACATTACTCACGACAGGGGCTCTGCCCAAATATCAAAAGGGCCCATACACAATACAAAATACACAATATTTTTTAAAGTTTACTATTTAAAATTATTTAAAAATATTTATACAAAATATCTTTTAAAAATTTCTCTTCCCTTCTTACTTATTCTCATTCCATTATTGATCTTTATCTCACCAGGACAGGGGTCAATTACTAAGACAATCATAAGAACCTTCATTTGACCATTTGTATTATAATCCAAGGATGTGTTGCCCTTTTAAAGATTGAGTTTTCTAATCTATAAAATGAGAATAGTAACAGTTGGGTAAAATGGGGATTCCCTGTGACAGGGCACGTTCCCTAGCCCAGGGCCTGGCATATGCTCATTGCTCACAGATGTTAGCTGTGACCCTGGCTACCATTAGACCCATTCCCCCAGCTCTTCATATATTTGCTCACAATGTGTTAGAATCCGAGTGGTGAATCCACTAAGGGACTTCTCCTCCTTCTTCTCTCAGAACTTCGATTTATGTACTTCAGATTCACGGAAAAACCTCACTCTTGATTCCATAGTCTACCTAGCCTTCCTTGAATTGTACAATCCATTTAGGAAAGTCTGTGTGCTGTGATAACATCTATTTCACCTTGATGTAGTTCTCCATGACACCAGCTGAGTCACTCTATGTATACAGTTAGCCATGTTAGTCACCAAGGAGTGAGTTATCTGTTTGACATCAGAGCTTGAAGGACCACTCCTAGAATGAGTTTCAGATGCAGCCGACATCCTTTTTTTTTTTTTTTTTTTAAAGATTTATTTATTTATTTGACAGAGAGAGATTACAAGTAGGCAGAGAGGCAGGCAGAGAGAGAGAGGAGGAAGCAGGCTCCCTGCTGAGCAGAGAGCCCGATGCGGGACTCGATCCCAGGACCCTGAGATCATGACCTGAGCCGAAGGCAGCGGCCCAACCCACTGAGCCACCCAGGCGCCCCGCAGCCGACATCCTTTTATCCCCAGCCTTGGTCCTCACAGCTCAAGGGTTACCCACCTTACTAATCTTAAATTCCCTTCTTCACTGTCTTTACTCCAGACCTTTTTTTAAAAAAATTTTTTTAAAGAGTAGGCCTTCTCTCAGCAGCTTTTTTTCTTATTATAGCTTCTCTCTTACATTCTTCCCACAACCTTGACTTCTGCAGTTACACCCTTTTGTCCATATCATCCACTGTAGTCAAGCATGTGCAAACAATAAAACTTTCTGTGAAGGTGAAAATACACACATGTGTACGTATATCTGTGTGTGCATGCAGGTGTACTTTCCAATATGACAGTCACTAACCACATGTGGATATTGATTATTTAAAACATAGCTAGTGAAACCAAAGGGGTGTATTTTTAATTGTAGTCAATTCTAGTTTAATAACCATATGTGGCTAGTGGCTACTATATTGGTCAAGACAGCTCTGCTACATAAGCAATTACTATGGGATATGATTAGATCCAACAAGGAACTCCCATAAGTCTACGTGATCCAGGTGCCTTTGGTCAGACAGAGAACTGCCCTATAATTTTGTTCCTTGGTGGAGAGAGTTAAAAGGGAGCAAACTTTTCCTCTTGGGTCTCTCTTCTTTCCTCATTAGGCCAATTAACAGCTGTTAATTAGAGTGCTCTTCTTGGAATCTAGATGCATGCAAGATCTGAAATATTTGCAGCAGTCTCAACAGAGAGTTACCATTCACATTTTATAGATGAGGTCAGAAGAATGCAGTAACGTGCTTAACATTGCAAAGTTAATAAGTCATGGGCTTGGGACTTAAATTAACATGTGCCGTAAAGAAAGCCTTTCTTTCTTCTCACTGTCTCAATTTTCCAACCTGTGACAGTCATTCCTCTGCAAGGTTATTTGTCCTCACTGCGTATCAGAAACACTGCCTGCTACTCAACAGTCCTGCTTCTTGGTGTGACTATATAGGCTTCCTTTCACAGCTTTTCCTCTGCTACATTTTTTTTCTTTTCTAGATGTGTTCCCCCTCTTATATTTTTCCCATAAATGGCTACTTCCCATTCCATTCTCCTGGTTTTATTGCCCCCATACCCCTGTCCTGCTTGCATTGTATGTGTTAAACTATTGTGAGTCATACTGCATTTCCTTTCCCCGTTTCCCATGTGACTAAGCAGTGCACACCTGAGTTTTCAATGCAGCCCCAGAGAGTCCTGTCTCAGTTTCCTGAGTCCTCATTTATTCTTGAACACAGACAAATCCAATTTCTTTAATAGGCCCTTCCTGAAACCACTACCTCCTTAAGGAGTTAAGTCAAAAGGCCAAGCTTTCTCCCCCCCTCCCCTCTTTTTGCCATCTATTTGCAAGAAGCTCCTAAAATATCCAGTGGAAACACACACTCAGCTCATCCTCCCAATTCATCAATGTGTTACTCTCTCCCATTATGCTAGTGAAGAAACCCAGGCCCACAATGATTTATTTCATTTGCAGAAAACATTATGAGGACATCAGAAAGGAGTCCAAAGATAGAAGCTCGTGCAATGTGCAGCCTAAAATTAGGGAGCAGATCTCAAAGGTAGTAGTAAAGGGTCACCCTTTTGTAACAAAATCAAAGGTATTTATTTCCAAGCAGTTCTAGGAAAAATAAAAACAGGCAGAACTACAAATACTATTTCAGGCCACACACTCAGGCTGCTTCTCCCACTGACCTGGCATTCAAAATTTCTCATCTCCTTCAGCACACAGTCCGCTAAGGGCAGTGAGGAAGGGTTAGCAAGAGCAGTGGGACTCCTTTTTCTTAAGTGCGGCTGGATTTCTGAAAATACCCTGCCAGCAGCATAAAAACAATATCTTTATGCAGTGGCCAGTCTGGCGTTCTAGCAACATGAGCAGTACATAACGGCTGGTAACTGTGTACTGCAAAGGGGTCTGGGAAAGGTTTGATTTCAGTCACGTACTGCTGGGAAATGTCTGTTAGTGGTTATTTTCAGACACCTCGGTCTTGTAAGACCTGAGTTATCTTCCAGAGTCAAAGAGTACGTTAGTGTACAGGAAGTCAACACCATTATTTTCTAAGCTCTCTTCGTTGTTTGTGCAAAATGAACTTCTGTTATGCTACGTAATTTAAATGGAACTTCCTCTTAAATCTTCATTGGATTTAAATGAAGTGGATTCTCTACTCTCTAATTTTCACTGGATTTAAATGACATGGATTCCTTATTCTCTTTCATGATCAACAGTAGCTATCACAGCATGGGGAAACATGGTCCATTGTCTAAAAGCGAAAAAAGCAGTGTTGATGTCAATGTAGATTCAAGAATTTTTCCCATCACTACTCATGAAGAGAACTTAGAAGGACTCAAAACGACATTGGTATGTCCAGTACTAATAGCCAGGTCAGTGATGGGAACAGCATGTGAAGGCTTTTTAAAACAATGTGAAGGAAAATTCGAAGAAAGAGAGGTGCCTGGCTGAATCAGTTGGTTGAGCATGCAACTCTTGATCCCAAGATTATAAATTAAAACTCTGTGTTGGGCATAGTGCTTACTTTAAAAAAAAAAAAAAAAGATATGAATAAAGATATTAGTTTCCCAGGGCTGCCAGGAAAACTGCTACAAACCAAGTTTCCTAAAATAACAGAAATGTATTCCATCACAGTTCTGGAGCCCAGAAGTCTGAAATCAAGGTGTGGGTGCTTCTGGGGGGCGGGGGAAGTCTGTTGTCTGCCTCTACCTAGCTTCTGGTGGTTACCAGCCATCCTTGGTGTTCTTGGCATGCAAGTGGCTCACAGTGATCTCTCTGTCTCACTATAATCTCAACTGTCATGCCAGTTCACAGTGATAGTCTTTCCACAGCCTTTTAAGAACACATTATTTGGATGTATTCTAGCCTCATCATAGTTGAACTAATTACATCTGAAGAGACCCTTTTTCCAAAGAAGTTCCTATTCTGAAGTTGCAGGTACACATGAATTTATGAGCATGCTGTTAGATCAGCACAAGCCCTTTAAGAATAATCACTATTCCCTTATCTCAGCTCTATGTTAGAGATGCAAGGCACAATGAAGGGTAGTTGGATCCGGAATCTGGAGGCCTGGCCGGTGCTGCAAGCTTGCTCTGACCTTGGACTTGACTGCAATTCAGTTAAGATTTGGAGCTTTATAGCTGTATCCACGTTTCCCTCAGAGTCTGAAATGTCGCTTGACTGATGTTTTAGTATCTCTCTAATAGGTAACAATTTTTTAGGTATTAAAATAATTCCCTTTGATGGCCACACTTATCAGATCATAGGCTTTACTGCATTTTAAAACAACACTCTCCCTCTGTCTTTTATAGGGGCCCTTTTTGTATATTTACACTCTAACAAAGCAGGCTCTTGAGAAACCATAAATAGTTCAGTTCATCTGTTCTCTTATTTTCCCCTCCCCCGCTTCTTTTTCCCTTCTCTTTTTCACCCGCCTGATTTTTATTTCTTCATCTCTTTGGAGCTTTCCCACAAAAGGATGAGGAAAAGAAGGAAAAGTGGATTCTAGTCTTCACTATTGTGCTATTTTTTTCTATTATTTGACAAAGGTATGGTCCTGAGGAATGATTTTAGCTCTATATGTTTTCTCTTGTCCCATTGCCACAGAAAATCAAATTAGTCTTTTAAATTGACATGACACAGAATGGAAAATTCAACTTTGTGAAAGCTGAGTTTAGAATAATAAAAATAAAAAATCATTTTCTTTTCATGATAGTTTGGTTTTTCCAATCCCCATAAGCCTAATACCCATTTCTGTGAATAGACTGGAAAAGGTGAAAATACACCAAGTAATAATATAAATTTTTATTAGTTTTTCTAATCTAGTCTAGTCAAGTTCCAGAGGCTCATATGTGCTTGACCCACGAGTCACTTTCTCTCAGGTGTTCTTACATTGACACTACTGAGTGCTCCTTAGAGAAGAATACTCTCCCAGTCTCAGAAAATGGTATTTGGAAGTGGGTTTTAAGTTTCTTTCCAAGAGTGGACTATCTGCACATCGTCATTTAAAACAAAACAAAACAAAACCATGGTATAGTCTGAGAATGTTGCATTCATAATTATTCTTTCAAAGTCAGTGAAAAGAATGAAAACCAATAAGCAAGACTTGGAATGGAACTTTCCATTATATTGGCCAGGAAAGGAATCCTAGGCAAGCAAGACTTGAATTCCAAGAAAACAGGCTTAATGTTTTTTTGAGCTTGAAATAAAAGGTGATGGGTAGGAAGGGGAAAACGGAGGGGAAACTGGTCCCTAAAGAGTTGCTGACCACACAGAAGGCACAGAGAGACTACCACAAGTCCACATAGTCACTGTCAGCCTTTTTTTTTTTTTTTTAGATTTTATTTATTTATTTGACAGACAGAGATCACAAGTAGGCAGAGAGGTAAGCAAAGAGAGAGGAGGAAGCAGGCTCCCCACTGAGCAGAGAGCCTGATGTAGGCTCAATCCCAGAACCCTGGGATCATGACCTGAGCAGAAGGCAGAGGCTTCAACCCACTGAGCCACCCAGGTCCCCCTCACTGTCAGTCTTGACCTTCCTTTTCAAGAGTTAGAGCATGTTGATGTCAGTTGAAAGCTCAAAATAAAATTGACTTAGCCCTTAGGATTTGCCAATTGATCTAAGGATCAGCCTTTCCTTTCTAGATAGCTGAAAAACAGTCAGCCAACAAATTTGCTTTGTATTTATATATATAAATACACACACACACACACACACACAATTATCCTTACTTTTATATTTACATTTACATTTATATTCTTTTTTTCCCCTAAGTCAGGGAATAGAGACACTACCTGATAAGAGCTTTCTGAGAGAGAATCTTAACCAAGTAAATTAAGGTTTTAATAATTTTAGGTTCACAGTTTTCAGTAGATTTTAATATTTGTAATACTGCATTCAAGTAAGGGCAGGTTGATTGAAGTCATTTATAATTAAGTCTTACCTTATGTTACAGGTTTAGAAGTTCTGCTTTCTTTTTTCCTTTTCCCTGTTTCTAAAATATTACAGTTCAGGGACCATTGCAGCACTGACAGAACCAAGACTAAGGATTTACATCTTACATAGTTAATTTCATGGGTCTTTACTAATTCAACAGTGTCTCTGAGAATAACAAGTTCTAATTTTCCTCTTGTGCTTTTTCTTTCCTTGCTCCAAATACCTTCATAAGAGATGGAGCCCATTATGCACAATACACAATACCATCATCCAAAGGCACAGAGAGGATGGGTAGGACTTTTCTACCAGCTTGCATGTGAAAGTGGCAGTTCTGTTTAAGCATTAAAATTCAAAAGTTGTCACAAACCACAAGGAAGGGGAATTGGTCAAAGTAAATTTCAGCTAAGTTCTTATCAGAAAGTATTTCCTTCAGTGGAAAATTTCCCCTAAGGAGCTAAAAGGAAGGATGGAAGGAAGGAAGGAAGGAAAAAGGAAAGAAAAAAGGCAAGGAAAGAAGGAGGAGGGGGAGAGGGAGGGAAGAAGGGACAGAGGGGCCAAAATATATAAAAGAAGCCTATCTTATCCTCACAAGAGAATTGGCAATATAGATACCTTTAATAACCCTAGCTTATATGGAAGATTAAAAAAAAAAGAAGAAGAAGCAAAGCTGATGAAATATTTATTTAGTTATTCTAAATGGCCTTTTGTGGTGTTTAAAATAGAATTAACATAAAAAAATACTTTCTCCTCTTTGTGCTGCAGAATTACAGATCTTCTTTCCTCCCACACATGTTGATGTTCTGGCACCTTCTCCTTGGATCTAAGGAATCTTAAACAATAAATGGGTTTAGTCACTGTGAGTGAAACTTCTTCTGTTTGTTCCTCTTAAAATGTTACTACCCTGAGAATGGACTTGGACATTAGCGATCAAGTTCCCTTCAAGATAACGTGGCAGTTAGTAAATAATGGCTTTAATTCTCAACATTGGGTGACATAAAGCCACGATAAAACTCTTCCTAGTATATGTAACTGTTTGCATTAATCAGAGTTTATCTAGAGAGCCAGAGAATTGTGTAGAATTCTGAAGCTCACTAAAATTTAAAAATTTAAAAATGTTGTGAAGTTAAAAAAAAATATATTGTGAAATACTCTTAATCACTATTTTTAAACCTTAGCCTTTAGAATTGTTGGATTTTGTAATTCTTTGTTGGGGAAGGGCCCTGGCCCGTGCCTTGTAGAATGTTGAGTGGCATCCCTAACCTTTACTAACTAGATGCCATGATACTTCCCCTGCCCCAAGTTGAGACCCCCAAAAATGTCTCCACACATTGCCAGATGTCCCCTCAGGGATAAAAATCACTTTCCATTCAGAATCATTGCTTTAAATCATGGCAGAAGGACAAAATAATTCACCCTGATATCCCATTTTTCTTTTCCTTTTTAGTTTATTCACAGTAGCTTGTGAATACTGGTTTTTTTTTTTTTTCCCTTTGATCTGTGAAAATGTGACAAACCTTTCATAATTGTCTTTCACTGTCTTTATTTGGGGGATGAATCTGGTAGATTCCCTCCCTACCTGGTCCACTGCCATTCTCAAGCTGTTCTGTTCTACTCTATTTCTAGGGGAAGAAAAAGCCCTCTTCCAATCAGGGAGCCCTTCATTCTGTACTCTCCTCCTTCTTGGTGTTGTGACCCATGAGCTACTGCCTTTGGGGCTGGAGGTCGTCCTAAGAACGTGGACTTGAAACATTCCAATACCTGGGGCTCTCCCTAGAACAATAAATTCAAAATATCTATGGGTGAATTGGGGGCATTGACGTTTTTAAAAGCTCCAAGATAATTCTGATGTGCAGCCAAAATAGAAAACCACCATTATCAATTGTTTAAGCCAAGAAAAAACAAAAACAAAAACAAAAACATGGACTCGACTCAAAGCTAGGATTTTTGTGTCGTGCAGCATCACAGCTGGAAGGGCTTCAATGACTACTTCGCAGGGGATATTCCAGAAGTATCTAAGACTAAACTTGGGGGCACTGGGGAGTTGCTGGGAAGATTTAGACTCCCACTAGATGGGCCACCTAAACTCAAACAAGACAAAAGGATTCACTGTTTACTGATTAAAGAAACATTTTTTATTCTTTTCCAGACATAAACTCAGATTCTAGTTCTTAGCATCCCATAAATTAGGAAGCCAACTATAATAAAATATATTTCAAAAACAAATTTAAAGTCTTTTTTTTTTTTTCATGATTAGTCTTTTCATCATTTTCCAATTTACCAGAAGCCTGCTGGGAATGTTTTTCAATGGCTTTGAATAGATAATAGGTAAAGAAAAGTAAACTAGGTCTCCTTCCTCTTGTTCATCTTGCCATTTCTCTCCCGTGTTTACATCTGAAGCCTCGAGGTACAAAGACTAACTCATTATTTGCATTATTAAACATGAGTAAAGTGCTTGCAGTCTTCTTTACTGAGCTAGCTTGTCTGTTCCCTATTGCAGCTTTGATCCATAGACCACATCTAATGCTAGAGCATGGATTATGACAAAACACCACAAAATGGTAACAGCTTCTAATAATAATAACATAGCATTTATTGTATATTTACTTTGTGCTTAAGGCATTATTTTATTGTTTTTCCTTTCATTACATATAGTCCTCATAGCAACCCTGTAAATTAGGTCCTGTCATTCTACTTCTGCAGTAAGAAAACAGGCTTAGGAAGGACAAGGTCACATTTTTTTAGGTGACAGAGTAAGAATTCAGACTCAGTTGTTACTAACCTCAAAGCCTTTGTTCATAGTTAAACAGACAGAAAGGCAAACTAACCATGGTGCTATAGGATGCCACTCTCCTTTCCAGGAATTCCCTGAAGATAATGCCTTGACATGACAGTAGGCTCTCAAAGACAGGACCCTCTTTATTTATTTAAGGAGGTATTTATCATAGTAGATGGAATGAATATTTGCTGAATATCTTGCTCTGTTGAAGAAGCAGACTCATGAGTCCTACTCCAGACCTAATGATTCAGTTTTGGAAAGGTTGGTAAGCAGGCCCAGATATTTTTTTAAAAACTCAGATTATTTGTATGCCCAGAGAAGTTTTTGAACCAATGACCTATGTTATCAGCAGAGAATTTCTCATTCATTTGGCTCTCTGGCTTTTCCCTGCAAACCCTCCCTGCCCTGGGAGGGAGAATGCCTATGCTCCTTCAGCAGCCTTCCTTGCCCTCTGGTTTCCAGGGGCCTTCACATATTGGAGTGGTGGTAAAGGTATTAACAAGACAAGGGGAGGGACAAAAGTTAGGAAAAGGTCTTTCAGTCCTCAGATTTTCCTCCTCTTCAGTCATCACGGCTTGGCTACTTTGAGCTCCGAAAGGCCACAGCACCTGTGAGGCAGCCCTCTTCCTAGAAGGACATCTCCATGCCAAGAACCACACTTTCCTCTCATTTCTTTAGGTGACAAATGCTCTGGGTATAAATGTTCCATCCTGTTGCTAGCTCTGTTGGTTTCTTGGGGGGTCTCTCCATATCTCTGTGAATATTCCCTTTCTTAAATTCTCTGCATTGTGTCCATTTGAGGGTATCTTCTTGGTTCCTGGAAGAACCCTGATTGACACCCTGGCAAACATGATTCAAAGAGCTATAATTTGTCTATTTTTTCTATGTTATTTTTTCTTCATGACACTTGTTAGGGAGCTGATACCCCCAAGTTGCCTCATCTGTTATGGGAATAGTATTCCTACATTTTCCAGCTGTTTTAAGGATTAAATGAGGTAAATATGTATAAGGTGTTGATTGTGTGTCTACTATAGATTTTGAGTTACTGTTAACTCCTGAACGCTGTTTATAGCAAACTGCCTCTATGTTATTGTTAGCATGACTTGATTGGCCTTCGAGGCACCGCTTACTCTTCTTCAGACCCTCCTTGATCCTTGGCCCCTCCCATCTCCAGCTATCTACCATATCTTCTCATCAGAGAAGATCCTTTGTTCATTCTTTCCTGGTTTGCTCAATCTTACTGGTACCTACAGTATTCTCAGCAAGCGCCACCTTTCAACTTCCATGGTGCCCAAGTCACACCTTTTCTGGCTCTGTGAGCACCAGACTTTCCCATTAACTCCAGATTGACCTTTCTTTTCTCTACTGTCCAATTTTCAGGCATCTCCAGATTTATCCCTCAGAGTGTAACTAAGCTAACCTTTGGTTTCGTGGGAGACTGCTGTTTTTAGCTCCTCTAGATAATCCAATCCCTTCTCTAACTGTTATCATGCTTCAAAACAATAATCCCTGACCATCTAGAGGTTGAAATGCCCATCCTAGAGTAGCACTCTGCATCAGCCCTCAGGTCATTGCACCTGGTTGTATATTCATGTGCAGCTGATAGATGGGCCCTTCTCAGCCTGGCAACAGCATAAAATTCATTCTTGAATTTAGAAAAAAGTGATCTAGGAGGATTGAACATATCTGTTCCCTTGAGCACCAAACACATGCCAGGCACTCTCCTAGGCACTGAAGATTGTTGTTACTGCCCATACTATGTGCAAGAATACAGGCAAAGGATAAATCAGTCTCCCTCCTCAATCCTCTTCCATAATCCTTAAGAATTCATCTCTGAATTCTTGAGGAAAGCACTTGGACTTGTGGAGAATGGGTGAACCCAGTTATTCCAATGGAATCACTACACAGGTTACTCTATATGCTTACAGACAATGAACTATAAAGTTTTACATTAGGTTATGATACTAATAAAGTACAGTTGATATCTGTCTGATCCGTTCTAGTCTAACTGAAGACCCATGTTCTAGTTGGAATATGGGATCTGCACTGGAATACCTGCTTCCTGTCTCAGGGTCCTCACTTCCTCAGTCTCCCACTTGGATTATGCCTTTGTCTAAATATAGTCTTGAAGTGTCTGAGTATTGGCCAGTTGGTAGTGCCTTAAGTCTTCCTACAGGGTTTTCAGGAAATTATGAATCTAGATTTTTTGGACTTGTCCAGTAGGTGTTCCGAGGCTTTAATATTATTCTCTAATATTGTTCTCTATGTATTTTCTTTGGAAGATGTGTGTTATCCCATAGTCACTGCATCATTTGTTTTTTAGTCTGTGCCTTCTGCCTCTATAGAATTTATAATTTAGGGTATAAACTGAGTCCCCATTTGTGAGATTTGAGCATCATCCTAGAATATACCAAGCACCAATAGCTTCAGATGCAAGCATTTAATCCTTTAACAGCCTCTACACTGGGGATAATCCATGCATGCTTTTTATACATCAAAAGGACTAGCTTGTCCAAAAGGTCCCAAATTAGACCTGTGTTGAGAGTTCCTAGAACTGTAAATTTGGTGTATGATTTTTCATATGAAGAAACTGAGGTCTGAAAGCTTAAGAGATTCTCCCAAGGCTCTAATAATACAAACACTTTTAACATTTTTTCCTTTGGAAAGTGTTTTATAGCTTTTTTGGGGATGTGGTAAAATAGCTATTCATCTTTTTAACTGTCTTTATTTAGCCTATTTTTCAAAATATATCCCCCAGACGCACATGAAGGGATGGAATGGGTGCAAACCAAAACTGCTCTGAGTCAATGAGGAAAACAAACCTAGAATTAAAAAATATATTAGTAATCCACATCCTACAATCCACAAATAAGATAAACCATGTGTGAAAAACTCACTACTGGAATTACTCAGCAAGGTAAGAGGGTTAAAGAAACAATACATCTAGCTGAGAAACACAGATCTAGGAATCTAGATCTATAGAGTTTTAATAAACTCCAGTCTGATTAAACTTATCTGCATAAATTCTGCATATCTGTATAGACATTAACAAGATGTAGTAAAATACTAGCAGTTAATGAGTAAATTTATTCCCCAGTAGCTGTTCTAAGCTGTTGGTTTTAGTTATATTTTTAGGAAGGCAGAATACTCCCTTATTCTCCAGGAGAAGCAGAGAGATAAGACTAATTCCTTTTTCAAACCATGGAATAAAAACTTCATGTACACCATCTATATCCATGTTCCCAAAAGATGTTATCTTTCACTTTAGATGGAGACCTGAACACTATCACCAAGGCATCTTCAAATATTTGAAGGCAGTCTGTGCCTGTCTTTTCTGATTGCATCTGACGCCAAACCCAGGTTAAACTATAACCATAAAGAGCTTGGACAATGTGCTCCAAACTGAATTTATTGTCTGTACTCCCTACTGAAAACCTACTTAGTTGTCTTCTTAAATTGCAATAATGTTCCTTCCTCTCACTTGTCTGTGTCTTACTGTTGGGCTGCAGAAGTAGAAGCCTAGTCACCATCTCCTCTACCACATGACCATGCTTCTTGACCCCAAGTGACTGACCCAGACTGGGCAAGGCAGTCTTCTAAATTAATTAGGAATTCATATCCAGACAAGTATCTCTCTGCATATATCTGTAATCTATCAACTTGGTGACCATGCTTTCTGCCACCTCTACTAGAGAATCAAAGTATCAGTAATATAGTAATGAATGAAGTGGTCTTCCAGAAAGCATGGTTACAGTGTGGTGCCATCTGCCACACTGCTCACCTCCTACCCAAACATGGTATCTGCCCATAAAAACAAATAGAATCATGTCACTCTACTGCTGAAAATCTTGAATAGACATTATACAGTCTGGTTTACATGTCTTCATAATCTCGTTTCCACGTATCTTTTGAGCCCCATATCTCACCAATCTTCTTTCTCCTATAGAGTCTCTCTATGACCCAGAGACACAATTTCACAGTCCAGTCATGCTGAATATCTTCTGTTCTCCTGCTCACTGAGTGGTTCCTAACAATTTGAATTGTTGTACTTTCTTTTACCTCTGCCTAAAATATCCTTTTCCCTGTTGACATTTTGACAAATTGTTATTCATCCTTCAAGTCCCAGCTCAAATAACATCTCTCCCTGGAGCCTTCTATGTCTTTGGTTCACTTCTCAATAGTAATTCAGCTCCTGTGGAAAACCCCTGCCAAATCCTGATAAATAAGCTAATGGTTCATCTTTCTTTCTGTAACTGTACTTTGTTTACACCTGTATTTTATAGCATTAGTACTATCTAACTAGTTTCCTAGGTCCATGCCTGTCTTCCCTTTGATACTGACAGTTCTGGAAGACTGTGACTATATCTTACATCACAAAACAAGTATAGAGCCTAGTGCCTCTTACTTGGTGGGCACTCATGTGTATGCTGAACATGTGTATGAATATCTTGTGTATCTCCACAGTATAAACAGAGCAAGAGGTAAAATAACATGGAAGTGATTTTCAAAAGATTACTTGAAGGGAAAATTAAGAGATAAAATTTTTGTATTTGTCAGCAAAAGGGAGTCAGCCCACAAACAGGAGTTGTGTTGGTTAACCTGTGAGCTCCTTGAGGTCAAGGACTGTGTCCATTCACCTTTGTATTTCCACAACAATGACCACTTTAGTACATATATCTGGGTACTTAAAAAGATATTCATAGGGTGAGTCAATGCTCTTGCAGCCATGATATTTAATGACTTTAGTTATCCTAATCATGAGTATGTGAAAAAAAATTTACAACTCAAATTAGAGTGTTTATTTCTACACATTAAAATGGCTCTTGGAAAACACCCTTGGATTCAGAAATGACTATTTTCCCTTAATATTAACTGTGTTTTCAAACTTTATTTGATCACAGTTTTATGCACAAACTGACCATTTAAAACTTCTTCATCTTATTTAGACTTTTCTTCCTTTTTAACTAGTTTTTGATTGACCTCACTAAAATGGACGCATGTATAAGGAAATGATGAAGTATCAAGAAAGAGGACTTACATGTTAATGTAAGGAGGACTTTCTGGTTAATAGAGATAGTCAAAGTGTATTAGAAGTGTAAGAGTCTTATGAAGGATGAACTTCCATGCAAATGCAACTGGCAGGCTTGAGAAGTCAGGCCAGCTCCAGAAATGGTGTGTCCAGGGACGCCTGCGTGGCTCAGTCAGTTAAGCCACTGCCTTCGGCTCAGGTCATGATCCCAGGGTTCTGAGATCAAGTCCCGCATCGGGCTCCTTGCTCAGTAGGGAGCCTGCTTCTCTCTCTGCCTCTGCCTGCCACTCTGCCTGCTTGTGCTCTCTGTTTCCCTCTCTCTCTGACAAATAAATAAATAAAATCTTTAAAAAAAAAAAAAAAAAGAAAAGAAAAAGAAAGAAATGGTGTGTCCAGACAGTGCTAGATGAAAGCAATAGTGAATTTGTGGAAAAAAGACAATTTGTTAGTTAGTTTCACACAGCCATAATATCATCTCCAAGTGAATGTTGACTATTTGGTGTTCCATTGTTTATAGAAACCGTGTCCTGTTTAGAAAAGGCAGGTGGCACAGAATTAGGGATTGTTAGGTAGTCCTATTCTTGTCATTGTCAATAGCTCGATACTGTAGAGGTCATCTCAGTGTTTATCCTTGCAATTTTTGGCTTCCTGGCTATCACCTAATTTCTCTAACTGGCTATTTTATTGAAAAATTACAATCAGGAACTAAGGAATTCTATATTAGTGACATTGATTCTTCAGCAGACCTCTACCTAGCACTTGATAAAACAAATGCTTGAATTAAAATAACTGTTGCTCATGTCTTTTTAGTATTTAAGTAGTGTATGAGAATAGGACCAGCTATTTCTCTTGAGTAGCAATAATTAAAACAAGCAGAAATATGAAAAAAAGAAAATACTTTGCTGCAAGCTTCAGAAAGGTCCACTTTAAATATAGGTAGTCACACAACCCACTGATGTTTGTTTGACTAGTTAAGAAAATTCCTAAGAAAGTGGAGATGCAACATGGGGGTCTTGGAGGGTAGGAAAAGAATAAATGAAACAAGATGGGATCAGGAGGGAAACAAACCATAAGAGACTCTTAATGTCACAAAACAAACTGAGGGTGGCTGGGGGGGGGAAGGGGGGTGGGGTGATGGACATTGGGGAGGGTATGTGCTATGGTGAGTGCTGTGAAGTGTGTAAACATGGCAATTCACAGACCTGTACCCCTGGGGCTAATAATACATTATATGTTTATTAAAAAATTAAAAAATTTAAAAAAATTCCTAAGAAAGTGGGAATAAAATGGAATAAAGTCCATTACGAACAATTTGGAAATAGATTTGCTTTGTAATTTTTTAGTTCAGATGGATCTGAATTCATCTTACCTTGAGTTGGAATTTGAGCAGCATCTTTGAACCAAACACCTTGCAGAAGACTTTATGAAAAAAATGTAAAATACCTCTCTTTTTCCTTTTACCTTCAAATACAGATAAATCCCTAGCAGGTGCATCTGCACACTTCTATTCACACGGGATGTATTCGTTAAATACAATTAACATTTCTTTAGCATACTTTGCTTAGTGATCCATTGAATTAATGAAGACTCACTTGGGACTTTTTCCTCCAAAATGTCCTTCTCTTGGGTCATTAGAGCCACTTCTCTATCACTTCAGCAGTCCTAAGTTAAAATACAAAAGTCTGAAGTGGTACTCTTTGTACTCATGAGCTATGTGACTACGTGCCATTCGCCTTGGACTATAAGAAAGTACAGTTGACCCTTCAGCAATGCAGGGGTTCGGGGTGCTGACCCACGTGTAGTCAAAAATCCTTGTGTAACTTTTGACTCCCTGAAAGCTTACCTACTAATAGCCTACCTTTGACCAGAAGCCTTAGTGATAAGATAGTTGATCAACATATTTTCTATGTTTTATGTATTGTATACTGTATTCTTATAATAAGCTTAAGAGTAAAAAAGGTTAAGAAAATCATCCAGAAATATAAAACACATTTATAGTACTATACTGTATTTATCAAACAAACAAAAAACTTCATGTATAAGGGAACCTATGAATTTCAAGCCCTTGTTGTTCAAGAGTCAACTGTAAAATATATGGAAATTGCATAACCTGTCTGAACTATGAAACTCAAGGTAAAAAATAGGTCAAACATTCTTCATTGTTAAATGAGTTGTATTTTTATAACCTCTTTACTAAAATTCCACTTAAAGCTTTCAGTAAAATATAGCACTTCGAGGATATTTACATTTAAATATTGATCAAAAAGCATAAAAGGAGATACTTTCTTAAAAGAAATATATGCCATTCATTTCTAGCTGCCTCAGGAATAACCCTCAAGTTTGGTGTCTGAGCTTCCAGGAATCTGGACTGATTTCACCCATTAATTAACCTCATGCACTTCTGGGAATCTAACCAAGTTGATCTGCAGGTTAAACCTAAGTGCTTCTTCCCTCAGACTTCTCAGATCACAGGTGATCAAGTCGCTCATTAACAGAAAACCAACTTTAAATACCCATGCATCACATAAACTCCCAAACGAGGAAGAGCCACTCATACCCAATAAATAAGTCATTAATAATGAATCTAAATAGCCCATCCCTCCTCCATGGCATTATAAACTCTGTCAGCTCTTGAAAATATTGAAGTGTTTTCCTGCATGCTTGCTACACTTTATAATTAAAATCTCATGCTCATGAATTTAAGTCTTAGGCTTTTGGACGAATTATGCCACATTAGTGATCTATTGTTGTGTAACAGATTACTCCAAAATGCAGTGGCTTAAAAACAACAAGGAACCTCACAGTTTCTGTTGGTCAGGCATTAGGAAGCAGCTTTGTCAGGAGATTCTGGCCTGGAACTTGTCGTGAGTTTACAGTCAGCATGTCAGTAAGAACTTTAGTTACCTGAAGATTTGCCTGGGACTGCAAAATCAGCTTCCAAGATGGCTCACTGTGATACGGCTGTTGACTGGAGGCCTCAGTTTCTAGCCTCATAGATCTCCAAACAGAGCATAGCCCTTGGGCTGTGGAGTGTTCTCATGGCAAAACTGCTGCCTTCTCCCAAAGTAAGAGTTTCAAAGGAAAGAGCAAGGGGAAACTACAACGTCCTTTGTGACCTAGTCTAGGAAGCTATACGCCATCACATCCACCACATTTTAGAGTCATTACATATAACCTGCTCTCAAGGGGAGGTGAATTAGGCACCACATTTTTAAGTGAGGAGTGGCAAAGAATCTATGGGTACTTGTTAAAACCACCACACAGGCAAATTCACTTTCCACAAATAAATATTAGGTACACGTGGTGGCCAACAGCAGACCTGTTAAAAGAAATGGATAATGAATGAGGCTGCTGAAATTTTTTTAAGCATAAATAAACAAACAAACAGGGAAAATACTTGGTTGAGAAGAGAAAGAATTAAAGTCTTTGGAGCCTGTTATGTACTCAATTTTTTTCTCCCGGACAGTTCATTTAAGGCTCATAAAAAAACACTGGCATGTGAGTGACATTGGCTAGCATCTCTGTCAACATCTCTTTGCCATTCCATATTCAATGATACCATGGTGGAAACTTGAAATCAGCCATGGTGGGAGCATTTACACACAGAAATTGATAAATTCTCTGAATTAGTCATCCTTGCCCTAGAAAGCTGGCTGGTAAATATTGATGAGCACATCACTGGGTGAGAGTGGGCCTAATTTACAGATAAGCAAAATTAAGGAAGAGAAGTTTTATTTTTGTTTTTAATATTTTGCTGATATTTTTTTCTCCAAGGGCCATAAGGGTAATAAATGGGAACCTGAGAGTTTGCAACCAGTGTTGAATGAATCTACATTTAGTTTGGTTTCTAGTATATCTGCTACCTCCCTAAGAGGATTAATTGCCATACATGGCTCAAACTGTTTTGAGTTCATCGTGATATTGGTGTATCTCTAATGATGAAACAGACTGTGACAGATTAGCTGATCATTTGTGACTGGAAAATAATTCTACTTCAAGGACTAAAAAAAAAAAAAAAAACAGTGCAAATCGAAGATAAAATGATCTAATGGCAGTTCAGTTCTAAGTAGGAAACAGCGGGGAGAGGAAAGGTAACAAATGGAGAGGAACCCTATATTTTATTAAATCAGAGCCTGCTAGAAATCAGATATATGAGGCATTTCTGCATCATCTAACCAAACTGTGAGAATATTTTCTCAGTACAGAAAACATTGGGCCTCATTTCTCTAAACCGACGTTGATCCCTTAAGTCAATATATATTACCTTAAGCCTCAGATAAACACTCTTGAAAATCCACTCCTGAGTTATACAATTTTGCCCTATTTTGCATAGTGAAAACATCCATATTCCATACACAAGTGCAAAGTTATGCAGAATTTTCCCAATGCAGACAACCGTACAAACACTAATGCACACATACCCCAAAATGGAAGTTTGTGATATGTAGTGCATGGAGAGGAAGGATGAAATGTACTTCAGTGGAGCAACTATTTTTTTTTTACCAGTAGTGCTAATAGCTCAAGAGTGATCACATTCGTAGTTAGGCAGTTAAACACTGTGACAGAGCCTATGGACATGTGCATTAAGGAACACACATATGACATCTCCCTACCATGCTAGAGACGGAAAAAAAAATGACAGGTCCGTTACCATGGAGACAGAAGCAAAGACACCAGCTACTAACGCCGAATACCAATTAACAGCTAGCACTTCTTTATGTTACCAAAATTGGTTGCCAGGGCAACTCACAGGATTGGCCCAGGTTATCAAATGAATTACAAGCTGAATCCAAAAAGTCAAATTCTTGAGAATTTTATAGATCTTAATTTAAGGAAATGATTTATGGAGTTCATTCTGTAATCAAGATAGTATCTGTTTTCTCTGATTCTCCCTTTGTCATTCTCCCTTCCTCCTCTTTTTTTTCTTTTAAAAATATTCCTTAGACAGAGACTGGGACATACACCTTAAAATTCTCATTTATGTTTTCAACAACAACAACGACAAAACCCAAAAAACAAAACAACTGAAGTTAAATAAAACCATCATCTAACAAGTTCTTTTCAGAGATGCAAAATATAAACAACCTTGGTTATATCACACAAAATGGTTGATCCTCGGTTAGCTACATTTTATCAAGTGTCTACTATCTGACTGTATGAGAGATGCTGAATTCTGGACATAGAGATATTGACCTCCTGTCATTGAGAACCGAGTGTTAAAAAAAACTGTTGGCCACAGGAAGGATTCACCCTGAAGCCTTGTAGTCTTCTAGGGTCTGTGGTGTAAGCAACAGCAGAGCCCAGTGGATAAGTGTCAGCTCATCTTACCTAAACCCACTGCCAGCCACATGATGACTAGATAACCTTGAATGAGATCTCTGATTTCTCTAGCTCGATGTCTTCATCTCTTAAGAGTTTTCCTGAGATCTGACCAGGGCTCACCACCTCTACGGCAACCTTGCTGCTGCAGACCACCAGCCCCTTCACCCTGGATCCTTACAACAGCTGCCATCGTGTCACCAGTACTCAGTGTGATCCTCATAAGACATGTCAGTTCATGTTACCTCCCCTAGAACTCCAACCTCTTAGGACTATAGTGAGATTAAATGAGACATTCCCTGTAAGGGGCTTGGCACATTTCCAAACATGGAGAAGGCATTCGTTCATTGGACAGATGGTTATTGAGTGCCTCCTCTGTGCCTACTGTTGGGGAGAGAGCAGTAAACAATACTGAGAAATACTGACCCTTTGGAGGGTCCCTGAAAATACAAAGCATATTATTAGACCACAGTAAGTGTTAAGAGAAAAACTTAAAGCATGGAAGTCTTTAGGGTTCTATGGGATAACCGGAAAAAGCTTTCCTGAAAAGGTGACATTTGAGTAAAGCCCTGTAATGACAGAGAGTCATGTAAATTTGTGGGGAAAGGGTACCCCAGTAGTTAGCTCAGCAAAGGCTGTGTTCCACCTCAGGACATGTGTCTGGAAGCTGTGAGGACAGAGTATTGGAGGAGTGGCATCTCTGCGCACCGCAGAGGGAGGTGCGCATCATAGGGGGACCATGGGACATTGCAAGGGCTTTGTCCTTTATTTCAGGGAGCTGAGGAGTCCCTGGAAATTACCATGAGCTGACTGTGTTTTATTAGGATAGCTCTGGCTGCTAGTGATGTGTTAGGAAGCAATTGTAATAATCCATGGCAGATGGGCTGGTGGTTTGGTGGCTGCAAGGAGAGGTGTTGATAAAAGATAAGGGTTCTCAGTAAATAACAGCTATTAAGACACCCTCGACATTGTCTCTTAAAGCTTAATTTATCACTCAGTTTAGACAAACTCGCAATTGGTTCCCTGCTTATGATCAGTCAGTTCATGCTAAGGGCTCAATCATATTTGTATGGTCGTCTGAGCTATAATATTCTGACTTATAATAATATTACGGTTATTTTTTCAATACTTTGCCACTGTTTACTACAGTGCTGTAAAACATTACATAAGTACTGTGAAAACTATATGGTGGTTGCCAAAGGCAGGGGATGGGGGTGGGGGAAATGGGTTAAGGTGGTCAAAAGTACAAACTTCTGGGTACAGTAAGATAAATTCTGAAGCTGTAACATGTAGCATGTTTACTATAACAATATTGAAAAGAAAATTGTATCACATGTTTGAATGTTGCTAGGACAGTGGATCTTGAAATTTCTCATTACAATAAAAAAAAAAAGTATAACTCGGAGAGGTGATGGATGTTAAGGGAACCTGCTGTGGTAATCATTCCACAGTATATACATAGATCATTATGCTTTAGACCTTAAGCTAACAAAATGTTATATGTCAATTATAGTTTAAAAAAAACCTGGGTGGGAAAATGAGCAGGTAAAGTTAAAAAAGAAAAAAAAAAGCAAATAGAACTTTTGGAATTGAAAAAAATTAAAAACCCAAACTCAATAAGGGGTGCCTTGGTGGTTCAGTCAGTTAAGAGTCTGCCTTGGGCTCAGGTCATGATCCCAGGATCCTGGGATGGAGACCCACCTCATGTTCCCTGCTTAGCAGGGGAGTCTGTTCCTCCCTTTCCCTCTACTGTTCCCCCTGCTTGTGCTCTCTCATGCTTTCTCTCTCTCAGATAAATAAAATCTTTGAAAACAAACAAAAATTAAAAAACTACAAAAAATACCCTCAACAAAATATTATAAAACAAATCAAAACCCAAATGAAGGGGTGCCTAGGTGGCTCAGTGGGTTAAGGCCTTTACCTTCGGCTCAGGTCATGGTCCTGGGGTCCTGGGATGGAGCCCCACGTCAGGCTCTCTGCTCAGCGGGGAGCCTTCTTCCCTTCCTCTCTCTCTCTGCCTGCCTCTCTGCCTACTTGTGATCTCGCTTTCTGTCAAATAAATAAATAAAATCTTTAAAAACAAAACAAAACAAAAAACCCAAATGAATAAAATTCATTCTAATAAAAAAAAGAAAACAATCTCTATATATCTGATTGAATGTCATAAAGTACAATCATTCTTCTAATGGAAGATTGTGTTCCTTACAATGCTTCATGACTAAAAATAAACAAACAAACAAAATAGTAAATAGCTGAGATTTTTATTGAGACCAGTCCATTAAGTAATATGAAATATATTACTTGTGGCTAGTCTTTTAATAAGAGGCATTGTGTTTATGCCAGTCAGTGGAATGTTGGATTCTTGGTTTTGGTTTAGGTAGTGATCTCAAGGTTGTAAGATTGAGCCCCTGGTCAGGCTCTGCGCTCAGAGTGGAACCAACTTAAAGTTTCTCTGTCCCTCTCCCTCTGCCCCTCCCCCCTGCTCACTTGCATACACACTCTCTCTCAAATTAATAAATCTTTAAAGAAATGTAAAATAATCCTTTCCTACAGCCTATAAAACAGTTCATTACCCTTAGAACCTACCAATATAATACAGAAGATGACAAATTAGATGACACCAATCTTTACCCTGATTTTGTATGGCTAACACATACCTCATTCTATGTACAAGTAGACTTAGGCCTGAGGTGATTTCTAAGTAAATCTTATGGTTGAACTAGAGTACTAATAGAAATAACCAAAAAATATGAAAGCTTTTATTTTTGTCTCAAACAGTGGTTTTTTCCTGTATCATAAAAATCCTCTGAATGAATTTTGCTTTAGGGGCATATACTCTGTTCTGAAGTTGGCAGAGGAAAAAAAGAAAAAAATGGAAGTACAAACATAGCAGACGAAAATCCTTAAGTATTTCAAAATCATAAATTGACATTCTACAGGTTTTTAGGCACCCACATTGCTAGAAGCTAAAAACCAATATGTCCTCTTAATAGGAAAGAAATGAATAAATAAAATATTCTTACTTTGATGAGAAGTCTCCAGAAATATGGTAATGGTTAAATTAAGCAGTTTGAAAGTAAACTGAGGCAGGCAAGTTTCCCTCTCAATGGGCATCAACTCTGATGTATTTCTTGTGAGGTTAAAAATCATCATCTGAAAACTGTCTCCCCACCTACTGAACACTCATCATATGGGCACGATCTAGCATGCTGGAAAGGGTAAGAATTCCTGGTTCATAAAATATTTCAACAAGTTAATTCAATTATGCTCTCTGTTGATTATCTTGTCGAATATGAATATGACATTAAATATGGAGTATCCTATTGATTCAAATGGAATGATTTTGTGTTGGGTTCATCACAGTGAGCACCTAGCCCAACGATAACAAAGCATGGAGATAACAAGGGATATCCAAAACATGGATAACAAAGCATGTAAGAAGTGTTAGTCCTGGAGAAGAGAGAATTTATGGGGCATTGCTTTATCCTAGCTCCTGAATAATCTGACTTCCTGACTGGCAGGAAGGCATAGTGGTCAAGGGCGCAGACTCTGAACCCAGACATTCAAGATTCCAATCTCTGTTGGGACACTTATTCACTCCATGAGTCCAGGCAACTTACTCAACATTCTGTGCCTCACTCTCCTCAACAGAACAAATGGTCTATTACTAGTTCTTATCTCACAGGGTTGCATGAGAATTAAATGAATTACACATTGTTTAGGAACTAATATATATCAAATGATACACAAGCATTAACTATGATTATTGGCCATGGGAGAAATGAACAATGCAGTCTAGACTCTCCTTTTTTTAAAAAACCACATCCTAATCATCTTTGTTAAAATTTGACAAATACACATATGTAGCTAATTGAGTTCTCAATATGTACCAGACCCTGTTATAAGCAATACATATATTTTAAATCATTTAATATAGGAAGATTTCTAATAAAATATTTTATTAGAACTTAAATGGAAATGAAAGATATTTCTCCATTAAATTTTTTTAATTTAAAAAAATTCTTATTTTTAGCACTTACAGAGATGGCTCCTGAGAGATGTGTCAAGTTCCCACTCATCAATATATGGGTAAAAATAACCTTAATGAAGCACAGAGATGATATATTGAATTAACTACGCTGTATACAGGTTGAAATTCTTAATGTTGAAGACCAAAGCTAGCACCATCTCCTTAACTGCCCAGAAGGGCAGACTAGTTAACTAAAAGGCCCGACTGTGTCCAAGCTAATTTACGGTCAAAGCAAGCTAATTTAAACACATACACTTCGAGTTCAAAAGGCATACCTGTTGCCCTTTGCTCCCTCCCATCTAAGAATATCTCAATCTGTCCTCGTATCAGCATAATTAGCAACTTATGTCACCCTGACTCTGAGATAAATACTAATTAAAGAACATTTTTATGCCAGTAAACACTTGCCTCTCAAACTAGCACTTTGAAATGTGTTATCACCTGGTTCTGTAAAAAGCATGCTGGGTTGGGTAGCTCCTGGGATTTGCTGGGGTAAATATTTGCCAGCGCTCTAGCTTAGATGCTTCTTTTGCATACAAACCCCTCTGTAAATACAGCGCACTTTGTCAATAGAAAGCGCAGGGAAATGAGCTTGCTCTGTGGAGAAAACAGCACTGTTTGCTTATTCCCACAGATCCGGCAATTCTGTGCCCCCCACTCTTTGGCACACAGGGACAGCTGGCCACTTCGGGGTGCACGCAAACATTTCCCTCTGGCACGTTGTCTTCCCTGGCCTATGTGAACAGAAGCCAAGTTCATTTATAGCTATTTCAAGAACAGACTTCAGATTATTTCAAGGGCTCTAACAATATTTGCTTTTCTAAGGAGGCACGGCATGATACCCAATCATGGCTGGCACAAAAGCTTAAACCTACCACATCCCTACAAGCTGGGCAAACTCACACTCCTAAAACACACACTCTTGCCATCCAGAAGCCTTAACAAAACAACTCAAAAACAATGTACATTTTCTCCATTTCCTTCAGTGTAAACTTCCTCAGAGGGCTCTCAGGTTTCTTGATAGCAGAAGAAGGTTAAATAAATGTTGAAAACAAACCAGGAGACTCACTGGGCTGGATTTTTGAATGGCCCCCAAATTCCAGCATGGCTGCCTCTTCCTGATGTACCCTTTTTAATCTGAGGATAATAAAGAAGTTGGTAAACATTAACAAACTTAGAAATTGTTCTGGGTGGTAGCTGTCTGAGCTCACAAGCAGGCGAGTGCTTATAGACAGGCCTTTGCTCTGGAAACCATGACTGACACCTGCCATATCCCATTCAGATGCGGCAGGTGCATTTCCACTCCTCCCTGGTGGGGGCTGGGGGAGAACACCCTCCACTCTAAAGCAACAGCTCAAGGTCCCAGCTCAGGGCCTGCTCCTCGGTCTGTGCCCAGTGTACCTTTGTTGAATGACTATAACTCTGCATGTTCTGAAGGGATCTTTTAATCTCTTATTATTTCAGTCATGTCATTTAAAGTCTAAATCGGGAACAGAAGGGTCCAATTTACTTAGGGGTAAAAAAATCCAATATTTAAATTCTTCTGAAGATGAAGAATTCCTGCATGCATGGAATAGGAATTCAAATCTTATGTCTCTGAAACCATTTAAACAATTCTCCTGCCCCCAGGATTTATTGAGGTATAATTGACAAATTGATATTTGAGGTGTGCAGTGTGATAATTCGATGTACATGTGCATTGTAAAAGGATTCCCCCTATCAAGTTAATGAGCAGATCCATCACCTGATATACTTACCCTTTTTTTTTCTGAGAACCTACTCTCTACTCTCTTAGCTTATTTCAGTTGTACAATACAGTGTTATCGACAATAGTTTCCATGCTTTTTGTTAGTTCCTCGGGCTCTGTTCATCTTAAAACGCAAAGTTTGTAACCTCTTACCAACCTTTCCTTACTTCCGCCCCACACCCCAGCCCCTCATAACCACTTCCATTTTTGTACTCTGTTTTTGTGAGGTGAGATCTTTTTGGATCTGGCTTATCTCACTCCTCTAGCCCTCGGAATGAACGTGGTTCTTCAATGTTGGAAATGAAAGGATTTCCTTCTTTTTTAAGGTTGAATAATATTCTATTATATATGTAGGCCACATCTTCTTTATCCATGCATCCTCAGTGATAGACATTTAGGTTGTTTCCCTGTCTTGACAGTCATGAATAATGCTGCAGTGCATTTAGGGGTACAGATGTCTCAGTCAGACAGTTTCTATTTATTCCCTAAATGTTCTCTTGTTATAATAATTTCCCAGCCTTTTCTTGGGGATTATAGACACTGGATATAAAACTGAGAGTTCAAAACGTGTCCTTTAAAAAGAGTGTGAAGCATTTTTTAATCCTTCAAACTTTTCAGTTACCATGAAATTAATTAATTAATTGAAAGAACCAAACTGGTCACTATGGTTTTTAAATTATTCCTTCCATTTTTCTCGCATTTGTTTGAACCTCCTAGAATTCAACAAAAGTATTTTGTTGCTCTATTTACAGTTTTATGGTAAAGCTGGTAGGAAAGAGTTGTGGAATTTTGGGAAACGGAGTATTTCATACCCCAGTTTTTAGGAAGGTTTCCTTAAATAAGGATTTGACAAACATCTTTTGTGAAGGGCCAAATAGTAAACATTTAAGGATTTATGCATCATGTGGTCTCTGCCATATTGTGCAACTGCCATTATAGCACAAAAGTAGCCATAGACAATACTGAATAAACGGGCATGGTTGTGTTCCAATAAAAATTTATTTACTAAAATAGGTCACAGGTCAGATTCGGTCTCCTTGGCCGTTGTTTGCCAACTCATTTTGATATCATGCTTTTTGGATTTTGCGATACTGCTAGGATATAACCCATCAGGAAAACTTAAAGTTAAATCTTTAGCCTTATAACACAAGGACCCTCCAGTACTGAAAGAAATGATCAACTGTAAAATGTGAGCCTGCATATGTTACTTGATTGCTTTGTAAATAATGTGCATCATAGCTTCTCTTTCTGGAACTATATTTTTTAAAAAGTTGACCACCTACACGAACTTAACCTTACAAATTATGCAGAAAGTATGCACACAGTAAAAACGCTTTCAATCCTTCCAAATCTTCATTCCGGTGGAAAAATCTCAGGTGATTTGGTGCTTGGTATCCCCTCTAGTTCCTGATGACAGTTGTCAAGGCTCAGCTTCCTGCTACCTTCCTGTCTTGCTCCTTCATCCTCACCAGCTTTATGATGAAGGGCTTCGGCTCCTTAAAAGAGCCAGAAGGGAAGATCATGGGCCAAAGCCTGGCCTGCCTCCGTGTGGAGCTGACAAATGACTTCCCAGCAGGTGCATCAAAAGAAAAATCTGCCTTTGCACACTGCTTACTCTGATTCTTTGTAGTTGAAGCCACCTGTTGAAAATATTATGTCACTGGTTTCTTCTTTACTTTTCAAACATTGTCCTTATTTCGAGGATATGGTGGTTTCCATCCTTAAAAATACTTAACATGGTTTTGAGATTTTTTTCTTTGTTGTTGCCAACACCAAAACACCTATGTGACTTCACCAAAGATAAGCAACAAAGGTCCACATCATCTTTCTCATAACTGCTACTCATAACTATAGTTTCTAATACTTACCCTTCTGACCTATCCTTAAATGAAAATTTAATATTATTAAAACTTCCACAAAGCTCAGGTTGGTGGGATTTCATTTTTTAGTATCAGGGCAGATATTCTTATATCATTAATGTAAACTTTTTTTTTTTAATGTATGAGGTATTGGTGAGATACCCAGTGATCAATAACTTAATAATAGAGAAAATAATGATAGAAAAAATATTATCATTTCAGACCTAAACTGCCAAAATACACATACTTTGTGTGCTTGACCATCAGTGACAATTCAGTAAGAATTTGGCTATAACCGTATGTCTCCCCATCCAGGATTCCTTTCTTCTTACCAAATTCTAAGCCCAACAGTTGCTGCGAAATTGGAAAGACGTCTTGTGTCCTCTGAGAGCAGAGGTGCACATCACCAGGAGAAGGCTGTGCTGAGACACCCATTCAGGATAGCATTTGCTTTCTTGGAAGCACTGAGGTCCAGTGCATGGCCCTCTAGCTTGCAGGCTGATCTTTTCACACACACGCTGTGTGGACGCTGGAAATTCACAACAATCACACTCCTAGAGATTGCTGTATTAAGATTTGATGAAAGGGCTAAAATGTCCAGAGGGACAAGTCAGTATGTTCTTTCTTAGACAACAAGCTACATGGAGAGCCACATTTTCAGAAGGCTTGGTGAATTAGGAACAGAAAAAGGGAAATACATAAGAGAACAAGTGTTTAGTTGCATCAGGGTATCATAGTTTTTTTATCTCATAAATGATCCCATCTATTGGAAGGGTGGAATTCTCGCTGGCTAGAAAGGGCCCTAGTCATGTAAATACTATTTGAACGGGCATGGCTCATTTTTCTTCAATCCATGGGTTTATGGTTTCCATACCTGAATGAGCAAAAGAATGTTTGTGTTTTTTATTTTCATGAAAAGGGTGGGATTTAATCTTTATTTATAGGATACTTCAAGATCTGAGATTTTCCCCACTCCCTTCGATAGCTCAACTGGTAGAGCAGAGGACTGTAGAAGATAGGAGATTCCAAACAGAAATAAGAAGCCCACTGAGAGGAGAAGATTCATAGAGTTTGTATAGTTTGGAACTGTTCGAGTATAGTTTCCTTTGTAAAAAGTTCTACAATAACAGAACACATTTAAAAAATTTCATAGTAGAGAAACAGTGAGACAAACTTCCACCAAACATAGCACACAATAAACAACTCTATGCCTCAGCGGTACAGTCTAAAAGTTAAAGGTCCCAGGTGTGCCATCCTGAACTTGGAATATATGGCTTTCAGAGGAAGTTTCTGGAACATTTTGATCTTCCTCTTCCTCCACAGAGAAACAGTTCTCATTCAGATTGAATGAAGCTTTGCACACAGACTCATTTTCATGGTTTTATAGAGTTTCAGTTTTGTCTAAACCTCCACATTCTTCGATCATTAGGGTGTTTCTCTGACCCACAAGTTCTCACTGAACTTGAAAGAGGCAAAGATTTCTTCATCTTTCATGCCCTCTGCACCATAAGGTCAATTGAATTATAATGGGGGTGACTCAGAAATTTTGTTTAGGGGATTCTGATACTCTGAACTCTTGTTCTTTGAAATCAGACAGACCTAAATAAATATTCTGGCTTTGCCACTTATAAAAATTAACCCGATGGAGTTTTTAAAGCCTCTGTTTCTTCATCAGCAAGATGGGTATGATAAGGCCTACCTATCACAGATGCCCGGAACATTAAATGAGATCTCAACTCACTGCCAACTAAGCATTCAGTAAACTGGATAGCCATTCCCTGTATATTCCCACATACAGTGTGATATAATTGTTTATGTCATTGCTTACTGAACCACATTCCTTTTATAACCCTGGGTCCCAGAGAAATTTCCTCACCATTCTAATTAGATGTAGAGATACCTGATTACAGACAAGTTCTTAGTTGAGTCTCATCAATGGTTGACCGTATAGAATGGGTGGGCTTTACTAGTTTAATATCTCAAAGGCAGCCTTGGTCCCCTACTCCCAATTCTTGGGAATGGATATCTGCTTATTGTCCCTCCCCCCCAAATATTGATAAAAATCTCCTTTTTTTGTCTATAGTTTTATCACAAAAAAATCTCAAAGCTCCTCTTAGCAGGTTGAGAATTTTTCACCTGAAAGCGAGTCTCATCAGAGTTGTATTCTGAGAACATTTTAATGTGAAACTTGTGGTTGAAAGACGTATCAGTGATTGTTAGAAACTTGAGTTTCACATAATGGGTAGGAGTGTCTGAAGCCATTTTGTGTTGCTCTTTAGACACATAGGACAATAGAAGTTGGTGTGAGAAAACAGAATAAACGAAATAGGAAAGAAACCTATGAGACAATGTCCTTCCTTATGCTAAATAATTCCCACTAAAGAGCCAAAAGTGTAAAAAGTAATCCTTGCAAGTGCCTCATTTACCAAAGGAGGGTCATAGGGATCCTGAAAGAATCCACATTTCTGCATGACAGGATGGGTATAATCCATGCTTCTTCAGCTTCCACAAGCATGGAGGTTAGAAATGCTCTGACACTAACAAATAAACCTTCCCATTTATTCCCATGTGATTTCAACCTGCCTCAAAGCGTTCAGATATCTGGATGTTTCTGGGAATGCACTCACATGGCTGACAACCAGGCCTGTTAGTGGCTGTGTAGCCTGGACCCTCTTGTCAGTCCCTCATTGCTTTGGGCCCCTTCAGTGCCATCCCACTCTGCGCTGGCCATCATGTTCACCACCTCTGGCTATTTATGCCACAAGCTTTGGCTGCTGCTGATCCTGTGAAGCCCTTTGGTTGCAATCCAGGCTAAGAATGTGGACGTTCTCAAGGGGCTAAATCCAGCCTGTGTTTCATGCAGAAACAAAGAGGGTCTCTTGTTCAGCTCTGGTACTAAGGTTTGGAACAGGGGTGCAAAACATTACTACAGATGCCTCAAGGGTCTTCTGCTTCCTTCTCTGTAGCTACGCATGCAGGCGCGCACATACACACATGCCCACACACACGCACACACATGCATGCACACACACATGCATGCACACGCACATGCATAAACCATACTCTGGTCTTCATTATCAGGCCCACATTACTACTGTCCTCAATCCATTTTACCATAGGATCACCTCACTCCTGGAGAGCACTGTGTTCCAAGGTGAATAGTTTCTACTGGTCAGTTTCACAAGTTCATTAATGAAAGATCTGAACCCCAGCAACCAACAGCTTACACTCTAAATTGGGGCCTGATAAATGAGAGAGATGGCAATGGGGGAATTTGAAAATCCCAAGTAAGAAAACTAATAAGAAATACTGGTTGTTTTATTCTTTCTTTCATTTAAAAAAATAGCCAGGGACTTGATCCTCCAAAGACTATTCTTTCCAGATTGTTGTTTCTACTTTCACACGTGTGCACTGACACACGTGAACCAATGATTTCAGGTTAACACTGCTAACAGCGTGTGTTGACCCTCCCCAGATATGCCTGGAAAGAACGCATATGACCTGTTCTCTGTTCACAGGAGATACATGTATCACTCGATGGTGTACCAGTCCTGGGAGAGTCAAAGGAGAAACCGGGAATGAGAAGTTTGAAAATAAACCTTTCCTGCCTGAAGCGGAGCTGAGGACCAAGGCAGGGAGGCAGCTGACAGCTACCTGACATTCACAACCACCCTGATCTGCTTCCACAGTTTCAGGAAGCCCCAAACATGCACTTTATTTCACTCTACATCTCATATCATCATAAGTGGTTTTCACTCAGTCACCCATTGTCATTCAATGATTGCTTGACATTTTAGCTGTCTCTCAATACAAAATGTATGTCTTTTCTCAGCCTTGAGTGGATGTTTTTGTTTGTTTGTTTGTTTGTTTGTTTGTTTTTTTGGTGAGGTCACTCATGAGCTTGGCCAGGGAGTGAAAATCTTAAACATCATTGCACATCAAATACAACACATCAAATTAGTGGAAATGTAAAGAGTTGCATGACTCCCTATTAACAACAAAGAATGTTTAAACTATAGTATCAAGAAGGGTGCTGTAGGAATTAGAATAAAGCATTTGGGTGCAAATATTCCATCACCATTACTTCAAATAATTGCCACTTTTGAAAATTTCAAAGCAACTTTGAATAGCATGTGTTTTGACACATTTGTGATAAATTGAAATCTGGGGAACACGCCAAAGTTACATTTGCAACTCAGTATATATAAAGTAGCTTTGTGACGCTGCTTTAAAGTCAGTGCCTAGATCATGTATAAGCTCTGTTCTCTTTCTGGATAGCTTTAGATTTGTGGTCTATTTATATAGTGCTTTTGATATTTATGCAACACTAATTGTTTTGTAATTCAAGAAAAACTGCCTTAAAAAGGAGGCTTTTTTATAGAGAGTGAAATATTGTGTTCTGTGGTGAATACTGAAGGTGGAAGTCATTCAGTCTGAACTATGAACCTTACATGGTCTAATTGTTTCACATTTTGAAGATAACAGGAATGGCAATTTTAAACATGTGAACAGTGATGCATCTAGCCTTTTCCGCTCTTGGGCAACCTGGTGGACCACTAGATACCAGAGGTCCCAGGCCAAATTTGGCAAAAAACACACTTTTTGACAGTCATCTTCTCATTAAGATATGTACCTGATGTTGTTATCAATGTCATACTTAACTGTATACACCAAAGTACAACTATCTTGTATTTATTACATAGATATGGCTTATTACTTTCATATATGTCTCATCATTTATGCAAGACAAGTAGTAGTTTTTGATTGAGGAAATCAAGTAAAATGAGAGTGTTTTGTATTAGGACATGATGCTACAGCAGCGAACAGACAGGGAAATCATGAATTCTTGCTCCTCAAGACATGCCTGTCACCT
This sequence comes from Mustela lutreola, assembly GCF_030435805.1. Taxonomy (NCBI): domain Eukaryota; kingdom Metazoa; phylum Chordata; class Mammalia; order Carnivora; family Mustelidae; genus Mustela; species Mustela lutreola. The sequence continues at coordinate 87,956,613 of NC_081294.1, forward strand.
GGGACCACTAGGGCTTGAAGGAGAGAGTAGTCCCTTTTTACAAGGGAGGGAGAGTGTCTCTCCTCTTCTTGCCTCAAGACGCAAATGTTATAGTAATGCAATCCCAGAGAGTAAATGTTTGAAGTAAATTCTTACTTTTATCCCCTGAAATATTAAAAACAAAACAAAACAAAACAAAACATGTTGGCCTATTTTCTTAAACCACCAGTGCTCACGATCTTAAACCACACAAATATTTGATACCAAATGGTCTTATACACACAAAGATCTTTGTATTCTGCATACCTCTTGGTTGGGGGTTGAGAAGGAGTTGTGGGCCTGGCCCTACATAAACCCCTACAAGGGCATCCTGGATCTGTTAAATAGGTACAATCCCCAAGGAAAGCAATACACCATGGAGAGAGCAGAGTTTTCTCCACAGCCCTCCACACACCTGTGGTCAGGAACTGCAGCTTAGAGGGGACCCCTGAGCAAACAGATACAGTGACAGCCTGGCTGACAGCGACGCAAGAGGCTGCACTTAGCTTACCCACTTCTCAGGAGTTCTGGAGGCACAGCTTCCATTCCTGAATGAAACCTGATGCCATGTCATTGATAATATGAGTACAGATTTAAACAATCATCCAAGCCATTAGACTAGATAGACTAGACTGTCTATATCCATCTCAGTAAAAAGTCCCTCTTAACTTTTATAAAGGCACCCTTAGTATTCATAAAATGTTGTTTTTGTCTAAATTCTTTAAAGTGACTAAAGCAAAAGTAAGTGATATGTGCCAAACCCCAGTCTGTGCAGCATTATACAAAGTTTGTTTTTTTTTATTGACTCAACTCCTTTAAAAACAAAACAAAATAGAGACCACTGCTTTCACAAGGGCACAAACGCATGAGACCATGCTTTCTCATCATGTGAGATATGTGGAAGGAAGAGAAGGGGACAGAAACCAAAGGGACAGAAAGATAACAATAAGGCAACAAGAAGCATGAGTAAGCTTCTGATGAGGGCACAAAAGTGAGGTCACAACCTGCTCTGCATTTAGGCCTCAAAGCTTTTATTAAGTTATCCAGTAATTAGTGAGCCCATCCCTAAGTTGGAAGACCATCTATACTAAATGGTGAGAAAAATCTGTGATAGTGAAAATTATTCCCTGAGCTGTAAAAGCTTAGAGGGTACCCCACATTTAGAAGGACCCACACTTGGTTTATTTATTTATTTATTTGGACCTGCACTTGGTTTAATGCTTTACTGTCTTGATATCTCCATTCTTAAGTATTTCTAAGCAAGGGGACTTGTATTTCTCTTTCTTTCTTTTTAAGATTTAGTTTTTTATTTTAAAGAGCGAGCATGGAGGACAAGAGGGACATAGGGAGAGAGAGAATAATCTCAAGTAGACTCCCCACTGGGGGTGGAGGCCAGTGCAGGGCTCCATCTCCTGACCCTGAGATCATCACCTGAGCCAAACCAAGAGTCAGGTGCTTAACTGACTGAGCCACCCAGGCACCCCGAGGGGGTCTATATTTTCATTTTGCAATGTACCCCAGAAATCAGCTGATTCCAGACATCATGCTGAGTTCCAGGCTACAGTTTTGCTAGCATCCATTGGAAAAATAAGTGTGTGCATGTGCATGTGTGTGCACATGCGTGCACAAACACAGTACTTAGAAAGAAGCAGTGTTAGAATATTTTCTAGAAGGAAGTGTTCTTATATTTAGAAACAATAACCTTCTCTAACTTTGATATATTTTATATTATTCTTTTAAAAAGTTATTATTGAAGCATAGTTGACATACAGCATGGTATTAGTGTATGACATAGTGATCTGACAATTCCATACATTACAAAATGATCACCAAAGTCATTACAATATTATTGACTATATTTCTTGTATTGGGCTTTTCATCTCCATGACTTACTTATTTTAAAATGGGAATTAAGTACCTATTAATTCCCTTCAAGAATTTTGCCTAGGCCCTGACCTCCCTCTCTCTTTGGCAACCACCTGTTTGTTCTCTTTATTTTTCTGTTTCTCTTTTTTTGTTTGTTTGTTTGCTTGGTTTTTTTAATTCCACATGTAAGTAACATTCTATGCTATTTTTGTGATTTTCTGCCTTATGTTTTCACTTAGCATTATACTCAAGTTCCATTCATGTTGTTGCAAATGGCAAGAGCTCATTGTTTTTGTGGCTGAATAATATCCCATGGTATATATATGGAAAATTTTATATATATATATATATATATACATGGTATATATATGGAAAATTTTATATATATATATATATATATATATATATATATATATATATAAAAACACATCTTTATCCATTTGTCTTTCATGTGACACTTAGGTTGCCTCTATATCTTGGCTGTTGTAAATAATGTTGCAGTAGACATAGGGGTGCACGTATCTTTTCGAACAAGTGTTTTGTTATCAGAATTCAGCTCTGAGTGACTTTGGAAATTCAATAAATGAGAGAGGTTTTACTGGGGTCTTTTGCAGTAGATCAATCTTCAGTCTTCATCCAAACACCAATCTCTCCCACTAAGAATCAAATACAGCATGTGTGCTTGCCATGTGCCCAGATCTAGCTTCTTATCACTTTGCTGAGTTCCTGTCTGTCTCTCTACTTGAAGTCAGTGGTCTCACTTAACTCTTCAACTTGATTTCCCTCTCCTTCAGGCTCCTGAAGAGCATGTGGAAAAACTGTGATCAAGGGCTGTCTCTCCCCTGCCAGCGCAGGGCTGCAGTAGCCTAGGGTGGCCCGTTGCTGCAGGTTGCGTGCATGTGTGACTTTCATGAACTGAACTGAAATAATTCGAAGGAAAAAAGTTGGAGAGCTGGTGCTGTGGTACCCCAGATCCCTTGCAAAGGACTGCAAAGTAATGCCCCCGCAGGTGGTTTATTCTCACTGCGGCAACTACCGGATGATACTTAGCTGATTATCTCAAAGTGTACCAAGATGGTGGGAACACCTCTGCTGTATGTAGTAAGCCTCACCACTTGTGGCTGGATTTTATTTACTAAATCAAAGATGCTCAAAAGATAAAGGAACTTGAAGGATCTGTTTGCCTGTCTTTTTGTCTTAAGCAGAGGTCTCTCTCAAAATAATTCTGCAACCTCCCCCTTTACCTATGGCAGTATTTATTACAAGGTTTATTGTCATTTTTCATTAAGAAATATCAGGTACTGACTTCAAATATCAATAGAGTGAAGGTATTCGCCTTATACCTCCCCTTTTTTCTTTTTCTTTCTTCTTCTTCTTCTTTTTTTTTTTTTTTTTTTTTTTTTTTTTTTTTTTTTTTTTTTGTATTTGCCTTATACTTGCATTTGCCTTCTACCCGAACTGGAAAAGGACCAGAAGCTCAGAGTGTCTGGCTCTTTCATTCCTGAGAGCTCAGTGAAAGACAATAGTGTCTGATAATTGTCCTTGAGCAGAAATTTAACATGGCATTTACAACTGATCCCAGTTGGAAAATAACTTTGGGGAAAAGTATAAAGTGGGGGGCACAGTAGGTTTCTTCTTTATTGATCAAATAATTCCTGCCCTTCCTTTTGTAAAAGAGGAACATTTGCAGTGGTTCTCTACTATGTCAGACTCCTCCCACTTTAAAAATGTTAAGGTTACTGATGTCCATCCCTGGCAGACATCATTTCTGTTAAACTAATGGGCATTGTTCACTTGGGGACTCCTTGTAAAATTAATTCCTCCTTCCTATCTATTTCATGAAACACAGATCTAAAGAGGGTTTTCCTTCTTTGGTCATTAGGCAGGCCACCAGGTTTCATGTCTTACTGAACTGAATGTATTGGTTCTGACAACAGATGTGAAGCTCATTAAGCTGCGCTTGACATGGTCCTTGCCTCCTTGTCAGCACCGTGAAAAGACCAGCCTACAGACTGTCTCCATCTATGAAATCTGAAAAAGATCAAAGCAGAGACACAATTTCCTCTGAACTTGAAATGGAAATGAGTGTTTCCGGTATCTATTAATCTGCCTAAAACCAAGTAAATTATTTCAGAAGAAGCTTTCAGCACTCTATCAAAGTGATGGGGCTGGTGAGGTGGCAAAGTAGAAACACATTTACAGCTTTATTTCTCCTGACTAGATAAATAAACTTCATCACTCACCGTGTTGAAACCAACCCCAAAAAGATGTAAAAAAGCCCATATATCATTCCATGAGTAGGACATGAATCTCACCAGAGGAATAGAATAAACAAAATTGGGAGGATGACATCACAGTGTTGCTTGGTCATGATCTTCCCCACTGTCAATTCATCCCCTCACAGATGTGTTTGACTTATTTGGTGTGTGTCTGTATAGTTTAAATGCACCTTTTGGGTGAATACACTATACAGTTACAACGTATGAACCAAGAAATACTCTGGGTATTTTACAAACATAATCTTCAATTGACCCAGCAATATTGTCATGTAGTTTTTTTTTTATATAATTTTTTATTTTTTATAAACATATATTTTTATCCCCAGGGGTACAGGTCTGTGAATCACCAGGTTTACACACTTCACAGCACTCACCAAAACACATACCCTCCCCAATGTCCATAATACCACCCCCTTCTCCCAAACCCCCTCCCCCCAGCAACCCTCAGTTTGTTTTGTGAGATTAAGAGTCACTTATGGTTTGTCTCCCTCCCAATCCAATCTTGTTTCATTTATTCTTCTCCTACCCACTTAAGCCCCCATTGTCATGTAGTTTTTAATCAGCATTGTTTTAAGGATGAAAAAACTGAGGGTTAGTAGAGTTGAAGAATAATTTTCCCAACTCTCCAGAAATAGTAAGTAGTGATTTGAAGATTCAAATCCTCACTTGTCTAACCCAAAGCCCATGTTCTAAGTGTTTTGCAACATGGACAGTAAGATTCTTTTGGAGGGTTTTTTTTAGGTTTTTGTTTTTGTTTTTTGTTTGTTTGTTTGTTTGTTTTGAAAGAGAGAGAGAGAGAGTGGGAGTAGTGGAGGAGGAAAAGAGGGGCAGAGGGAGATAAGACCTTAAGCAGACTCCAGGCCCGGCATGAAGCCCCATGTGGGGCTGGATCTCAAGACCCTGAGATCATGACCCGAACCGAAACCAAAAGTCAGTTGCTTAACTGACTGAGCCACCTTGGATAAGATGAGAACACAGAGTAAGTTTTAGATTGTGTATTTTGAATTTTCTGATACAATATGGTTATGACTTTCTCCATTTGACAGAAAAGAAGAAAGCATTGGACTAATTATACTTAGGAATCAGGTAATTAACATATTGTGATATAAAATGTATAATAAACTATGAACAAGTCATGGTAGATATCCCAACCTATTCAGAAAACAATTTCCTTCTTTCTCTTACTAGTCAGTCTCTATGAATGTGGATTTAAACCACTGAAGCTTTGACTGTGTTTTACTAAGGTATAAGGAAAAGAAAGAATCCCTGTTTTTGATGTAGCAGCTTGGGCAAAAGAGGCTAATGAGAGGTTCTAATGTAAGTGTTCTCAAACTTTTTGTGCCATGAATCCATTGTAGTCTGAGGAACCTCTGGGCCTCCTCTCAGAGTAATGTTCTTAAATATATAATATACATAGGATTAGAAAGGAAGCCAATTATACAGAACTTTACTTATAGAGAATTTCTAAATAAGATACAGTAATACATGAACTTCTTTTCTACACATAAAGTAACAAGATCTAGGGGCATCTGGGTTTCTCATTGGGTTAAGCTTCTGCCTTCAGCTCAGGTCACAGTCTCAGGGTCCTGGGATTGAGCTCCTCATCGGGCTCACTGCATGGGGCTCTCTGCTCAGCAGGGAGCCTGCTTCCCCCTCTCCTTCTGCCAGCCTCTCTGCCTACTTGTGATCTCTCTCTCTCTGTCAAATAAATAAATAAAATCTTTTTAAAAAAGAAAAGTAACAAGATCTATTGGTAGGTCTAATAGCTACCACACATTTGAAGCAGGGGTGAATGCCAGAGAAAAATTGAAAGATCTATTTTTTCTTATTATGTTACAGTTGTAGGTGATTTTTATTGGTGAAAATTTGCAGGTACTAACAGTAACTATGTTATATTCTTACTACATTCATATCTAAAGGTAATGTTAATCTTCTCTTAGACTTTAATGAAAATAAAGATACACATTTTTCCTATTCACAGTTGCCCAGGGGTTTTAGGGATATCAGATTAGAATGACTGGTCTGATGAATGAGAGTTGGAGGTGAGAGGTGGTGAGGAGGAAGAGGCACCAACAGAAACTGAGGTGTGTAGGGCTACTGTTGCACATAGTTTGCTGGTGCAAATGATGCTTTGAAACTGAACTCAATCCTGATGACTACTTCTGTGAAAACAAGGCAGGAAATAAGCAAAATAAATAAATAAAGGCTCATCCTAGTCAAGGAATTCCCCAAAGAGAAGTCACATCTTTGTTAGCCACACCTACTATAGATGAGTAACAAGATTTTGGAAGTTATCCTATCTAGGGAGAAAGGAATGGGAGATGTTTGGGAGGAGATGCTTGGTGCCACTTGTGTCTTTTAATATATTCCCTCTAACATAAAAATGAATGGGGTATCCCCCTTAATGTGTGTGGCATACACATTGCCCAAACTGGATGGTGGCTGAAGAGATTTATGGGAGGTTTTCTGTCCCACTAATGAATAAATAATGATAATAATATAATATAACTCATTGAATAAAGTAAGAATCAGTGAGCGAAACTAAAGATGATGAAATGAGTCATGCATGGAAGAGAAGGGAAAGCTCTACATTACAGAGACTGACAACTAATAATGGAGGAAAAGTGATTTAATTATCAAATTACCACTTTGCAAATGAATAGTCCTTTGCAAGGACTGCCCAAGGATGAGTAATAAATAAAAGCTTAATAATCAGTAGTATTAAAAAAATAATAATCAGTAGTATATTTATATAGTAACTAAGTATTATTCCTTAATTATTTATTTACTCCAAAGAGAAAAATTAGTAATTTATAGTGTAAAAAGTTAGAGATTGCTACTTCAGCCAATGTCACCAATAATGGAAAAAAAATTAATCTTACCTATTTCCTAATATAAGTGAGACTCAGTATCACTTGAAAATATTTTTTAAAACGTATAACCTGTATTAATTATGAAAAAAATAGACAACACAAATTGAGGGACATTCTGTACAAAAAACTGATCTCTACAATAGTCCCCCCTTTATCTGCAGGGAAAAGTTCCAAGACCCCCCCCCCCAGAGAATGTCTAAAACCATGGAGAGTATCAAACCTATATATTTTTTACTATATATACATACCTATGATAAAATTTAATTTATACATGAGCACAATATCTAAGTAAGAGATTAATAAGAATTAATAAAATGAACAATTATCACAATATACCGTAATAAAAGTTAAATGAATATGGTCTTCCTCTCTCTCAAAATATCTTGTTAGATTTTATTCACCCTTCTTGTAATGATGTGAGATGATAAAATGCCTACATGATAAGATGCCATGAGATGAATGACATGGCTATTGTGACAGAGAGAGGCTGCTATTGACCTCCTGGTAATCTGTTAGAAGGAGGATCACCTGCTTCCTGACTGAGGTTGATGAATTTGGTGTAATTGAAACTGTGGAAAAGTGGGACTGTAGATAAGAGGGGCCTATCATATTTCCCTACTGCCCCCCCTTTGATCTTTTTTTGTTCTTCTCTTCCTTTTGCCTTTATTGTTTTGATCATGCTTTGTTATTGGTGGTGGTTTTTAATTCCTTTTCTCTCCTCTACTGCTTTGGGATAGAGACATTCGTTTTTATTTCTTTAAATATTATATTCACATTTTAATACATGTATGTGACTTAAAGTCCCAAATTATTCAACATTTCTACCCTCCTTCCAAACAATGGATTGGGTTTTAGAAAGCTTTAAATCTACCATTCATCTTCTAAATTGCACAAAATTGCCATCTGCCTTTGTTGTGTTACTTTATTGTTATACCTTCCACATTAATTGTAGCTGCTTTTGGAGTTTTACAGTTAATGATTATTTTGATTTATTCACATGCTTACCATTTTTTAAAAACTTACCATTATTGTTTTGGTTTAGAGGTTCAATTTCCTTCTTTCAAAAGTATACCTATTAGTAATTCTTATAGAATTTTAGAGGGTCTGTGAATAGTATTTGCCAGAATTTACCAGTATTTGCCAGAAATGTGTTTGCATCACCCTCAATGTTGAAAGGCTTTTTAGCTGCATGGAAAATTCTAGATGGTAATTTTCTTTATAGAAAATTAAAGACAGTATTGCCTTTTCCCTGGCTGTTGTTACATCAATAAAGCAAGAATAAGATAGTGTAAAACATAAAACTTCTTAGTATGAGAGAGAGCTCTTGGCAGTTTAAACACATGATGAAGGTTTGGACTATCTGCGTCAGTAAACTTCCAGATGTGATCGTTTTCTATCCCTGCTGTAACAAATTATCAAACCTCGAATGGCTTTTAAAACAACAAAAACCCAAATCTATTATTTTACAGTTCTGAAGGTTATTTGTCCAATAGGATCTCAGAAGGCTAACATCAAGACATTGTCAGCCTTCTGAAGACTCAGAGAATCCATTTTCTTCTCTTTTCTAGCTTCTAGAAGCCATTCACACTACTTGACTCATGGCTCCCTTCCTCCACCTTTGAAGTCAGCCATGGTGGGCTGAGTCCTTCTCACATCATGTCACATCACTCTGACTTTCTCTTCAGCCTCCTTCTGCCATATTTAAGAACACTTGTAATTACACTGGATTTGCCCATATAATCTTCCCCATTCTAATAATCTTCCTATCTTAAAGTAACCAATTCATCTGTAACTTTGGATTTTAAAGCATACAGTTTGCAAAATCTGAAGGTGTTGCCTCTTGAAATTAATAGAATCAAACAACTAAGAGAGGTCACTAGGAAATTAAGCATGCATACCTCTTCAGTGGCAGATTCATGCAAGCTTCTTGGTTTGCTTTAAGCACACAATAAATTAAGATACTGCAGTTGGATGGCATGCTTCAACATGGCATGCTGACTGCTTAGATGTCTACTAGAAATCGTCATTTTCCACAGCTGGAATGTCAACTCTTTCCACCTTCTCCATCTGAATTTCCCATATGCTTCCAGACTCAAGTTTGATCCTTCTTTACCATAAAACCTTTTTTATTATTCAACCCTAATGGGTCCTCTCTTTTCCAAACTTCCATCAGATGTACAGTCCACATTTTGTAATTTTTGTTTTAATTAGATATGTTAGATATGTAGTATATTTTTTACTATAGTTCCATCATTGTCACCATCTTTGCTTCCATTTAATGAATCCTCACTGTGAAGTCAGGTCTGTACTAAATGCCTTACTAGCATAACCATGCTTAATTCTCATACCTACCTCACAGAGTATTTTTCATTATCCTTAATTTGCAGCAGAAAAATGGGAAACTTGGGGGTTACATTTGGGACCCAGGTTCAGGCATCCCAAAAGTGGGCAAACAGGAATTTGAGCCCAAATATGACATGAGTTTGGTGATTCTGACCCATTTTCTCTACCACTCCAGGCAGTACTTGTTTTGTTCTTTGGCCATAAGGTTTTCCATGGTAGGGACTCTCACAATTTTTCTTTAACTCCCTCAGTACTAGCACAGACTTAAGCATATAGCAGGAGCTTGGTACAAGCAGTGAATGGGCACATTTGGCACAAATATGAACTTGAAGCAGAATGGTGTCCTAAGTAATGTAAATAGCCCTGGGTTGGGTTTATTAACATGAGTGAAGTGATTATACAGTGAATTGAAGATCTATTTCAAAAGTTTTTTTGGTTTTTTTTTGTTTTGTTTTGTTTTGTTTTGGATTTTTTTGTGCCTTTAAGGGATGTTGATTATGTTAGGAAATTTGGGGGAATTCCCTCCACTGGTTTTGGAAAGATGACTATGGAAACCTCCATCAACAAGGCACCTAGCTGAAACAATGTAGCCAAGACAAGACCAAGGCCTGTAACCACAGAATTTACATAGTTTCCACATCAACCAGTTGTCCTTAAAGTAATTCCAAATAATGCTCCTCAAGGGAGTGGTCTAAGGTTACATCCAAACTTCTGTGAGCCTGCTCCCTATTGCCCTCACCCAGCCTTCTGGGGGAAACTGAAGTACTAGATGCCCCGCCCCAGCATGAAATTCCAGAGCACTTACACTTGGTTTAATGATAATAATAATTAAGGATTAAAAAGGGCTCTTCAGCGCACACAGATGATACTTTTTATTAGCCATATAGCAAGCATCATTTCTTGGAGCAGAACATTTTCTAGCATCCGGTATCCTAAGTCTGTGCCTTGCTCAGAGGAGTAAGATGTGTTCAAACTTATTTCTCAGATATTCATGCATGTTGTGCTCCTGCGTGGGGCTGTCCCTTGGATACTACTGCTTTAGGTGAATTGGCTAAGCTTATGGTTGGACAAAGGGGTCATGGGAAGGAAAGAGAGAAAGCACCATTGCTGAAAAGCAAGCATTTGGGCCAACATAAGGCTTGTAGAAAACCCCAGGCAATGAAGAGGCACGTGGGAATATTTCCTGGCTCCGTGTGTGTATCCTCCTTTGTTTCTGAATACGGTGCTTGGCGCGGGGTAGGTGTTGTGGTTTGGAGGAAGTTGTTTTTCAGCTCACTGGCACAGGGTCCTTGTAGAAAATGGGCTTATAGCTGGGGCCAGAAATAAGCAGATTTATAAAGTTGGCAAAACCTTTAGAGTTATTCTTAACAAACACTAGTCTTTGCCCAGCCCATTCATTCTTTCATTCTTTCCACCCAGCTCTCTGGGTCTGGATACAGGATCTTTGAGGAAGTAGATCCATCACTTGGGCCTCCCAACTGTGGTATCCTAGAGTCGAGTCAGGGTGAAACATTTCATGTTTCCCCATGTCCCATTCCCGCTGCATCGTCTTCTGGCTCCACTGCCCATCAGACAACAGAGCTGCCCAACTTAGACACCTCTGCCCACCCCACAGAGGAGTGAAGGCTGGTTCGAAATGGTCATCCCTCAGTCTTGCAGATGGACAGGGCCTTGGGTATGGGAGCCACGCTCCACACCTTCACCTCATACAGTTTCTAGATAAAAGAAACTTCCTCTGTTGGCCCCAGCAAGTCATATAACAAGTGCCATTTTCTGTGAGTGCCATGAGAGAGAAGATTCAGAAGCCATTGTTCATTGCTGCCCACATGATCAATGGATGTAAATACCTACTTGCAGCATTTTTTAGTCTATGAGGTACATCAAATTTATGGGCTTCTTTAAAATGTGTCGCCTATATCCTAGCCCTGAAATTCTAATTCAGTCAGTTTGGGGCTTGAGAATATTTATTTTATTAAAATCTGTGCTATATTTATGAGTCCTGTACTTGTCAAGATAGACAAGGTATTCATAGCAAATAATCCCCACACCTGGAAGGTTTCCAGGACAGCTGGACGTGTGTACAGGATAGGGAGGGAACACAAATGAGGAAACTGAGGCCCAGTGAGGTGACCTGACTTTCTCAAAATCACAGCAGAAGTTAAAAGGACAGAATCCCCATTCTTCCTCTATAACTTTTCCCACTCTTCCACACTATACTCCTTCTTGAAGTTGGTAGAAAAGCTCATGTTAAGAGAGAATTGTTCCCTGTAGGAACCCTGATATATTAGGAAAATAGGTATTAGGGGGGAGGGGGAGTCAGGACTGTGATGGGAGTCAGAGGAGAGGCAGTCAGTATCACTAAAAAGTGACCTTTTACAAGTGTATCAAAGAGTTTTTAATGTGGGAATTAAGAATCTAAACATTCTAAAATCATAGCATTCGATTAGGGGAGAGATATTTTAAGTTATTGAATCTTATTCCCAGATAAGGAGAATGATGAGTCCTCTAAATCATGACAAAGCTATGACTAAAAGCCAACTTAATTGAGGTCATTGGTATTTCTGCTTCTTTGCCTTCCTGTGTCCTTGGTATTTTTTCCTGGTATGCAGTAAGGATCCCAGGAAAGGAAACTCAACATCTTTCACTTTTGAGAAAACAGTACTTTTCTGTGTAGCAAACTCATCGCCTTGGCTGTTACTTCTCTCTTAGGCCTCACCGGTGCTTCTAGTAGTCGCAGAGATTGTGATAAGGGGCAAGAGACTCTTGGCATTTGTTACACACCAATAACTAACATGGCCATGGTTGGTTCTCCACATTGACAGTGGGTTGAATAATGGAGACTCTGCATTTCAATGAGCTCCACAGACTTTTCTATTGCATATTGCCTTAGCCAGGATAAGTTAGTCTTAGGTGACAAAAACAAGTTTTGATTCCTATTTTCTATACCAGCAGGAACATTATTGAGGTTTGTTTTTTTTTGTTTGTTTGTTTTGTTTTTTAATCTTGGACAACTCTCTGAAGTTTAATATGCTACAATCTCTTTCAGAACCTAAACTTTATCTTTTAGCTCTTCAGACCTGGATCAGAGTCTGATGAATGAATGACTGTCTCCCCATCTCCAACTTCCGTACTAGTCCCTTTCCTTTCTTCTCCTTGCCCTGGCAGGGGCTCTAGTAGCTTGTCAGAAATCCCGTGAGGGTCACGGAGCTGAGCAGTGTTTGTCCACAGGTATGAGGGTAACTCCTCCACATGAGAATCTTGACATGGAATATAGGTCAGAGAAGCTAGCTCTGAAGATGCATTCCACAACAGGGTTCTTGGAATTCTGTTCTTTCCAGGGGTGATGTCGTCCCCACCAAGCTTTGCTGTGCTTCTCGGATCCTATGTCCCATCCCCTTTCTCTTGTCCTTCTTCCAGCTCAAGCTTCCTCCTCCTCTTCCTTTGTCACTCCTGGTGTATACATGCGTCATTAGCAACCTCTCACTGTGGCAGGAACCGCTTTCATCTATGAATAGATTTTAACAGCCTCCTTCAAGCTTCCTCTCAGGGCTGCACTGACTCAGCTACCCTGGGAACGGGGAGTGCTTTGACTGACAGCAAGTTTTGCCATTCTAAAGTGTGATGATGGGAGGGTGAGAGGTGCAAGAAGACAGGTCTAAGGGAAGCCTTCCTGAGATCATAAATGCACCCCAGCCATGTAAGAGGCAGAGTTGAAAGACAATGAGCAGCTGAAGAGCTATTGTGGGTCACTGTAGATGAAGTGAGAGTGGGGATATGAAATTACTGATTTTCTTTTAAGGCATCTTTCAGGTTTGGGCTTTGATCTAAGGATTAAAAAGAAAGTGCCTCCCCTGAGAAAGGATATTTAGGGAGCCAATTTGCAAGTAGCTAAACTGGGGAGAAAAGAAGATTTCCATAAGGCAAATCCAGGTCATCTGCTCACAAGTAATGGGTGCTATGGCTCTCACACTAAATTCACAGCTACTGCCTTTAATTAGTGATAGGACATTGTCACCACAGTGACCAGCTGCAAAGCCCACCTATGTGGGCTTTCACAGATGGGAAGGACAATTTGTGGCTCAGGCACCCAGGGTGTGTGGGAACAAACGTAGCTTGAGCCTTGTGTAGGATGAAACCAGCCAAAGAGGTTTTTCCAGAAAGAGGTAACCTCAAGGCTGTTTATTAATAGGACAATGGATTCACCTTATAGAAATGTTTGGTGGTGTCTGCTTAATTATTCTCAGGCACTTATTATTGCAATTAGGAACCTGCTACATTGCAAAACCTCGTCTAGACTAGAATTAAAAAGAACCTGTTCGTGATTGTTTTTTTGTTGGAGAGAGCAGGTAAACAGTTCAACCTAGAGTCTCATTCAAGAGTTTATTCAGTCTCTCTTGCACTTGGACGACAGCCTCTCTTGGCTTTTAATTAATGAAGGGAAGGGGCACACCAAAACACAAGTGCATGCAAGACTCCCTTCACGCCTCCTTCCCTTAGCTGTGGTATTGTTACACTCTTATTAGTGAATATGTTTGGTATTCCTATAAACAATGACTATTAAGGTTTTGATTTTTAATTTCCTTATCTGGAGACTTTGTCCAGAAACAAACCAGAATGAGAGAAGGAGCTTCAGAGAGAGTCAGGTAGGGCTCAGAAATGCAATGATGGGAAGACATCCATGTCCCAAAATACCACTTCCCACTGGCACCTTTAAAATTTCCTCTTGAAATCCCCTCTGCCTCAGATTCTAGGAATCTCCATTTCTTGAGGTTTCTCCTACCTCCTACAGTGATCATCCTTGTTCCTTGATCTTCACACAACCAGACTTATTATGAGTTCTCCTGTTTTTCTAAAGTCAATGCTAAGTGAGGATTTAAATTCACCTTCTTAAATATATGCTGATTTTTTTTTCTTCTCTGAAAGTTCACAGCATTTTAGGTCTATTCCATTCATCTGTGCAACTATGTGAATCCTTGGATTGTTACTTAACAGTTTGATGGATGCACATTATCTTCCCAACCTCATCTAAAGTACTTGGCAACAGTGACATAATCAGGAGTCTGCGATTAACAACAGTTTCTAGGGGCGCCTGGGTGGCTCAGTGGGTTTAGCATCAGCCTTCGGCTCTGGCCATCATCTCAGGGTCCTGGGATGGAGCCCCATGTCAGGCTCCCTGCTCAGTGTGGGGTCTGTGTCTCCCTTTGCCCCTCCCCCAACTCGTGCTCGCTCCCCCTCTCTCAAATAAATAAAATCTTTAAAAACCAAACGATTTCTAACACACGAGTCCTTTAAATAAATGTTTTGTAGCTTGAAGATGCTTTTTTTATAATTATTTTTTGAGCAGTCTTAAGTTTACGACAAATTTCAGTGGAGAGTGCATAGTTTCCATATACCACCCCACATACCACCCCAGCTTTGCTGCTACAACAGTCCATCCTCCCAGTTTCCCCTCTGATTTTACATTTTACACCCATGAGGTACATTTGTTTCTGTTGATGAACCGATACTGTTACAATATTATTTACTTAAGTCCATATTTTACATTAGGGTTCACTCTTCTGGCCGTCCATTTATTGAAATTGACGCTATATAATATCATGAATTTACCATTGCAGGAGCATACTGAATAACTTCAATGACCTAGAAAGCTCCAGTATTCCACCAGTTCATCCCTCCCATGCCACACCCCGCCACATGCCAAACCTGGGCAGCCACTGATCCTCTCACTGGCTGGCACCCAGAATGTCATAGAGTCGGAATTGTACAGGACATACCCTCTCAAACTGTCATCTTTCCCTTAGAAATCAGCACTTAGGTTCCTTCATATCTTTTCATTGCTTGAGAGCTCGTTTATTTTTATTATTGAATCACACATCATTATTTGGATGTACCATGTTTTACTTCTTCGCCTGCTGAAGGACACCTTGGTTGTTTTCCACATTTTGGCAAGTGAGAATAAAGCTGCTATAAACGTTCATGTGCAGCTTCTTGCGTGGACCTAAATTTTCAAATTATTTGCGTACACAGCAAAAAGTGCAACTGCGGGATCATATGGCAGGAGTATGTTCCATTTTGTAAGAAACTGCCAATTTGTCTTCAACATGGCAGTACCATTTTACATTCCTGCCAGCAATGAATGAAGATTCTGGTTGCTTACATGATCTTTTGAAACTGGCTTTTGGTAGGCTTTAGGTAGAAAAATCTGAAGGAGGCACCTTTGTGGGATAGAATTAATCCAGAGTCACCTATCCTTACCTTTAGGTTGTCCTGCAGTAAACAGTGAGGAGTCATGGATAGTGACTGGATGTAGAAACAAGCAGACCTGGATGCTATCTTCATCCTCCTACTTACCAGCTATGTGGTCAAAACAAATGACTTAACCTGAGCTTCACTTCTTCAAGACTGAGACAATAGTACCATTTTCCTCAGTCTCTAGTGACTTTATTAAATAAGATAAAGTATCTGAAGACACACATAATGGGCACTCAAAAAATGGTTTCCATCCCAGCTATAGGGACTAAACTAATTTTATTTCCATCCCAACTATAGGGACTCTACACATTTTTACTGGAATTTTTGTAAGATGTGATGATCAATAGCCACTCCCTGTGTTCCAAATTCCTTTAAGATCATTGCACAGTCCTGTGTTAAAACAAGAAAGAAAGTCAGTATTCTTAATGGGAGTGGAATATTCCAGTTGCTATTTTCACCTGGGAAAAAAGTTGAGAGACTAGAAAAATCCTTCCAAGTCCTTGACTTATGGAGACCTCACACTTGAACCCATCGCCACATTCTGAGTGCTTGCCTCATCTTGGCCACATCTCAGCAAGTGAGGTCACCATGACAATCGGGCAGGACAGGTGGCTCCACTTGATTCTCTCTCATGAGAGCCTCACTGACCATGAGTTTTTCCTCTGAGAAACACTGTGGCCTGTGGAGAGGTCAAAAACTGAAGTCACCTTAGAATATTTTCACTCATCTTCATGTACTTACCACAGGGAATATCACTGACCAGTGAGGCCTTCATGAAATGCTCATGTGGTGGGTCAGATTTCCATAATTTCTCTTACTTTTGCTGTCACAGGTGGCAAAGTACATGTGTGGAGGTGTCTTGCCTACAGCCTAATTTCTTTTAAACTCTTGAATATCATTTTCAGACCCTGCTTCTCTGGCCCTAACCTAATAGTTATCTTGGGTTTATCTGCTTAATGTAATTCACAAGGTAAAAACAGCCTTTGGCCCTCAGCCTCTTCTTCCATATGACTGTCTTCATCTGCTGATTTCCAATTAAGGAATAGCTGAGAGAAATGGAATCTAATAAGGGTGTTTTATTGTGCAGGTGGGCCAGATTTCTATTTTGGTGCTTGCTATATATATGTCTAGTCTGTCGATTACTGCTTTGCCACTCCCATATGCATCACATTGTGCTAGGAGGGAAGTGATCAGTGACAAATTAAGATTCAAAGACTGGAGAGTCATGATTTCTTTACATTGGGGGGTTTATTCCTATGAATAAATTATGGTTCAGTGACTAGTGGAGACTGATAGACCTCTATTACCAAGTAATTATTGATGTATTCTTTTTTTTTGTTTTTTAAAAGATTTTATTTATTTATTTGCCAGAGACAGAGGGAGAGAGAGTGAGCGAGCACAGGCAGACAAAGAGGCAGGCAGAGGCAGAGGGAGAAGCAGGCTCCCTGCTGAACAAGGAGCCAGATGTGGGACTTGATCCCAGGACCCTGGGATCATGACCTGAGCCGAAGGCAGCTGCTTAACCAACTGAGCCACCCAGGCGTCCCTGATGTATTCTTAATCCATACATAGATCTAGCATTGTGACTGACAGAGAACCCCAGTATAGGTAACCTGGGGAGAGGTGAAGTTGTTTTAACAATGCTGTCATTTGAAGGAGAATGTGAGCTTTTACATTTTAAAAATTCTATATTGGGTCTATAAAGGACAATATGTAGAAATTGTACTTTAGGCTACATCATATGGAAAGAAGATTGGTCACATTTCAACGGAATTTGAAAGGACTCAATTACTATATTACTTACTGAAAAAAAAATATTTTGGAGTCAGAGCTCCAGCATAATTAAAAGACTAAAGAATATTTCTTGATCTGAGAACACATACTTTTTTGTTTTCTAAAGTTAACAGAACCATGAGGTGGACCATGGTTTAAGTGTTTATATTTCTACTAAGTAATAAGTAAACAAAGGCAACTAAACTATATCATTCTCATTCATGATCCATATTGCCAGTTACAGGCAGATTATAATAACTAGATTCAATATTTCATTTCCTGAAATAATATTAGCTATGTTAATAGTATCATTTTAACAATACTAAAAGGGTTACTAGTTTTCTCCTAGGCTCTGTGAATGAAGTTTGATAATTGGGGCATCACTGGACCAACTGTTAAGATTTCTCTGGGTGTGACTAATCAAGAAAGTAGGAATAATTGAGGTAATCATTTGATTATCTTTTTACTTTTGAAAACATAACATTGAATGTTATCTCCAGGGCTGATGTTTAACTTAGGCTTACCCATGTATCTGCACTGCTTGTCCAAATACAGAAATATTTCCATTGAAATTGGTAAATAGTTACTACCTCAGGCTCCTCTAATGCCCTTCTAGAACCTTAGCTGAGTCAGGGCTTCTCCTGGATCTTCCCCTAAGGAAGTTCTCCATTATAGTGGATGGTTGGCAGAAATGGTCACAATCACTTTCTTCTCTATACTCACACCCCTTGGCAATATGACTTATTTTTTCACCTCAAGGCGTAAAGACTCCTTTTTTAACTCCTTGAATTTGGATGGGTGTTGGGACAGGACTTCACCAATAAAATGCAGTATAAATGATATTATGCAAATTACATACCTAGGCCTAAACAGGGCTTGTGCACATCTGGTCTCTCTTTCTCAGAAACATGCTCTGAAGTCATAAGAACAAGCCCAAAATACTGGTGAAAGATGAGAAACCAAGTGGAACAGAGATGAACTCTCCTAAGCCAGGCTGTCTCAAGCCAGTCTGAACTGGCAGTTGACCAAAGATGGAGGAGTAAGCCTGAATGAGAGCAGAAGAACTGCCCAGCTGAACCTAGTCCAAATTACTGATCCTTGGGTATATGAGTTAAGTAGATAGTCATGGCTATTTTAAGTCAGTAGGCTTAAATGTTTCTTATGCAGGAAAATTTATTGCAAGTTTATAAGATTACATATAACTTATAATATTATCTACACATAAATGGTCAAATAATAGGCCAGCAAGCAGTCCAGCATCTGGGGGGTAACAGCTAGGGTATAGCAGGTCCTCTAGAAATCTCCCATGCCCAGGCCAGTGTCTATTTCAATTCGTTGGTCCCAATGGTGCAGCAACAATTTCATCAGGAGAGTATGAGCTTTTACATTTTTAAAATTCTATACTGAGGCTACAAAAGCCAATAAGTAGCAATTATCCTTTAGGTTATACAATATGAAAAGAAGATTTATCACATTCCACCAGAGTCTGAAAGGATCCTCTTACTATAACACACACCTAGCTGTCATTAATTTCTTAGTTGTAATTAGAAATTGTTTGATACTAGGTATTTATCCCAAAGATACAGATGTAGCGATCCAAATGGGGCACCTGCACCCCGATGTTCATAGCAGGAATGTCCACAATAGCCAAACTGTGGAAAGAGCTGAGATGTCCATTGACAGATAAATGGATAAAGAAGATGTGATATGTATGTATACAAAAGAATATGACTCAGCCATTAGAAAGGATGAATACTTACCATTTACATTGATGTGAGTGGAACTGGAGGATATTATGCTGAATGTGATAAGTCAATCAGAGAAAGACAATTTTCACATGGTTTCAGTCATATGTGGAATATAAGAAATAGCACAGAGGATGATAAGGGAGTGGAGGGAAAACTGGAAGGAGAAAAATCATGAGGGACTATTTACTATAGGAAACAAACTGAGGGTTGCTAGAGGTGAGGTGGATGGAAGAATAGGGTAATTGGGTGATGGGTATTAAGGAGGGCATGGGATGAGCACTGGGTGTTATATGCAACTGATTATTACTGAACACTACATGTGAAAGTAATGATGTACTGTATGTTGGCTAATTGAATGTAAATTAAAAAGAAATTATTTGATACTTCAGAGCATTTTTTAGGCTTAAATTATTCATTAAAGTTTATTTTTAGTAATCATTGTTTTTCTTACCAAGATTAAACAGAAAGAAACACTCGAGTTAAAAATTTATTTTTCTTCTCCTACCCACTTAAGCACCCATGTTGCATCACCACTTCCTCATATTTCTTACAAAGTTAAAATACTTACTTACCCAGAAATTCTGCTCTTTGGTATTTACCCAGAAGAACTGGAAACAAAATAGAAAGAAATTGATAAAAAGATGTGTGCATAACTGTTTGTTCCAGCTTTATCCATAACAACCCCATGGAAACAACCTAAATGAATACCAACTGGTGTATGATAAATAAATTGTGCTGTAGTCTTACGATAAATTCTCTTAAGCAGTAAGGTAAAATGAACTGCTAATTCATGTCACAATGTGTATGAATGATAGTCATTATGCTAAGCAAAAGAAGCCAAACATAAAGCAGTACAGATTGCTGATTGCATTAAATGAAATTCTGAATCAGGCAAAATTAATCCATAGTGATGGAAAAGAGGTCAATAGTCATTTGGGGGTTAGATGAGAAGGAAGGGTGAGAGATGGACTGCAAAAGGGTCAAAAAATATATATTTCCTACCAACAGGTATCACTTCTAGGGATGGTAAACCAGATCCCATGGTCATGGTAAATCCTAGTAATCAATTATGGTACATTTTTCAGCTTTTTAGACATTCAAAGAAAATGCTTCAGGTAGCCACTGTGAGCCATCAAAGTTGGCCCAGTCCTTGAAACCTTTATGCTGTTTTGGACTAAGGCCCTTTCCGGCTCTACCCTCCTGCTCCCCCATACACCTCGCCCCAGAGCAGGAAGTAGGATGGGCTCCATGGACGTGTGACATGCGCACTCACGCAGAGCGTTCCTATTTACAATTGCATGGTGCTTGGCAACGTCTTGAAATTATTAATAGGTTTTTAGTAATGGACCTCTCCTTTTCATGTTGTACTGGCCCTCCGAATTTCATAGCCAGTACTCGCAGCACGCCTCTCAGTCATGAAGCCCCTGAAGTCGGTTCAACTTAAGTTTTCAGTCTGTAGTTTGTTTTTTTTTTTAATAGCATCAATTCTTTCTTAATGCTTTTCTTGCTCAGTATCTGGCTCTCCACTTCAAATAGGTTGAAGTGGGGGGAACAGGTATTAGCTTCGCTTTCCAGTGAGAAAGCCCTAATTAATACTTTGGATGAGTTTGCTTTCGCATGGGGCTTCTTGTAAGGAGGTCATGCCCTTTAACTACCTAGGAGTTTTTAAATATAGAATGGTACATTTCCCTTCATAATCTTCCTTTCAAATCACATCTCTTTCCTATCTTCAGCACTTGCATTAGCATAAAGCAAAATGAAAATCTCTGTCCTGATACTATGGGCTGAACTGGATCCTCCAAAATTATGTCTCAATCCTAACTCCCAGTACCTGTGACTGTGATGTGATTGGGAGTAGGCTCTGTGAAAACATGGAGAGACATCCTCTACAAGCCAGGGTAGAAGGGAGAAGGCTTCTTCCCAGAAGCCTGAGGCTCCCAGAGCCAGGGTGCCTGAGGTCCCCAGAAGCTAAGTCCCCCAGCATTCCCCCCATCCCAGTATCCTCAAAAGGAACCAACCCTGCCAACACCTTGCTCTCAGAAGTCTAGCCTCCAGAACTGAGGGAGAGTAAATTTCTGTTATTGAAACCACACAACCTGCATTACTTGATATGGTAACCTCAGCAAACTAATACAATAATACAATGTCTGCCCTGACATTGAAGGGCAGAAAAGCATGGCAATAGACCTCCCAAATAAATTATATTTTATTTATATTTAATTTCTCATTATTTGCCCTTCTTAAACATAGGTTAGTCTCTGTTTTCCCATCAACGTGTTTCGTAGGTTTTCCTTGGGTTATCATGAAGTTACCTCCTGGCTGGAATCTGATGACTTAACCATCCAAATGTGGTCTGCTTACTGTCAGTGCTAAAGTCACGCTTGTTTAAAACATAGGTGTAACGTTTCGCAGGCGAGGTAAACATAACACCAGGCAAGGTGGGTGCAAGGCAAGATTTATTAAAGGCACTGTCCTGCGAAGTTTCAGGGCTCAGGAGAAGGGGAGCCAGGAAAGTCGCACCGGGAAGAGGTGGGCACCCTCGGGGGAAGTTCCTCAACTCCAGATAGGGAAGTAGAGGAAGTCGCAGTGGAAGGGAGTCAGTGGGGGTCTTTTATCGGGCCAAGGCAGGGCATGGGCTCACTTCCATATTTGGTGATCAGAAGGTATGGGGTGAGGGCTCCTGATACTCCTGCTTCCTGCATAGGTATCGGGTTACCTATGGAGACATGACATGGGCGTACACCCTTTTGGTGGGAGAGTCTAGGGTTAAGGAAGGGGGTGTGGAGAGGACTGGAAGATAGTGGTCCCGGCGGTCATTTCTATTGTTCCTCCTGCATTCCTGGAACTGCCAACCCAACAATAGGTTTCTAAGTCCCCGACCAGAATGACAGAATTAGATTCTTTGGGAAAGGATGGTCTGCAAGTCTTCATCTTCTAAAAACTCTTCAGCTGATTCTGAAATAAACTAAAGTTTGGTTAGTAAACTAAATGGTTACTGGAGGACTCTCTGGCTGGATGGCCAGTCCCCCGTGAAGGAATCATTCACACAAAGCAACAGTCTGCCCCTCCCCAGGGTCTGTCTCTTCTAGGAGCTAAGTAAAGGAGACTCCCCCGCCCCCCCCCCCCCGGGTCATCCCCATCTTTCTGCTCCTGATAAAAGAAGTCCCGCTTAGTACAAGTTCCACATAGGGGAGAAATTTCATCCCCCTTTATCAAAAGCAGCAGAGAGATTCCTGAACCAGAATCTTCCTGAGACCATTTATCACCCAAGCATTTCTGGAGGCAAGGAAAGTGTTTGGGTAAATAGTTGAACTCTTAATTACTATAATTTTTACTTTACTCTTTACCACAGAAAACTAGGTCATACACCAAGAGTTTATAGCACACTTTGTTCCTTAAAACTACTTTCGGGCTGAAAAGTACTACTACACCTTATCAAAAGTTGACTTCTGGCTGCTTTAAACCCCAGTAAGACTTGTGTCAGATAGGCTAGAAAATCCAAGGCCTCAAACCATTCTTGGTATTTGTTCCCTTCTTGCAAGAGTTCTCTTGTTCACACATGAAGTTCACAAGATAGACAACAAATAATGGTGTCTCCAGAGTGAGGGTTTCAAACCCAAGACAAAGAGACGGATGTGGAAGAGAGCAGGCTATGAAATTACCAATGCTTTGTTTAGGCAGAATTTGGAAACCCCTAGGCAAACCTGGAGTTTCCAGAACTTTATACTGGGAAGTGGTCAAAGTGCCTCCTTACTTTTTATCTTGTGTGTGAGACAAAAGGTGGTGCCAGAATTCCTGCCCAGGGCCATCTCTAGCAGTCCTTTCTGAACAAGTTCTTTGTCTTCCTGTGATCAGCTGCTACCATCTGTGGAGTCTGGTGCATTACAGTGTTTGTTCTCTCTTAAAATCTGTTACTTGCCTGAGGAAGGGGAGTTTTAGGGTCTCTGTCTGAGAGATATTTATTAGCATGTAATGTATATTTGAGTTCAGCACCCCAAGGAAAAAGAATGTTAGGTTGGAAATACCAAGACTGTTTCGTTAAACCATTTTTCAATTCAAAGATAACATCTCCTCTGCTTCTTGCCCTATTTTTAGATAAAAGTTAAGTGCAAAATACAGATGCCTCTAAAAATTGGATGCCTCAAGTTTTCACCTTACCACAGCACTGACTTTCCTGGCTTGAACAAACTGAACTATCGGGGTACTCTTGACCACTAGTCCTACACCCCAAATAATAATATGAAGTTTCCCTTACACCTTTCTCCTTTGATTCAAATTCCCCTTTAATTAGCAGAAGGAATTTCTAATCATACCTTCAGTCCATAAGTTCAAGAGGCAGGTGTTGGCAAAATGCAACATTGTCAGTGTTTCAGAAGCTCCCGGATGGTGCTGCTTCCCTCCTCAATGCTCAGGCCATGTGGTTGCAACTGTGCAGTGTGCACATGCGTCCCTGTGCATGTGTACCTGCATGTGCACCGACAAAAGACAAAACTGGAAGGTGCCAAATAAAATAGGTGCCTTTATTGAGGCTCTTTGGGTTGACAATCCTAGAGACACAGGGTCGAGTGAAACTGAAAGCCTTACCCAGAGAAACAAAGGAGTTAGAGTTTTGAAAAAGGAAAGAGGCAATTTACCTAAGTTGTTTGGACTAAAATGTGATTGGTGTGGTGTAGGTCCAGTAGCACTAATCCTTATGCAGTTCTTTGCTAGGGCTAGTGTCAGGAGGAAAGTCCCTTTATGACCATTTTGGCATATAACAGATGCCTTGGTAAGTTTAGCTGAGTTCAGCAAACATTCTAAGAATCTGAGACACAGCTTCGAAGTGCATCAGCCCCACTTCCTCCGTGTCCTCCCAGCTCCATTTTGAATAGCACTCTTGCAGTGCTTTCTCCATTTTAATCTTTCCTTCATCACACATGTGTGTCTGTGAGCATACCTGTGGGGGGGGGCGGGGGGGAAGGGGACTTAAAGAGTAAAGGGCTACTGTTTATTTCCCAGACAGTATCAACTCATAAATAAATGCAAAATATATTTTCCTTTCTCAATTTAGTTTCAACTTAATAATTTGTACTTGTAAAACAATTTTAATTTTTACTAGAAACATATGACTTATCATTAACCCTTATACACTCTAAAAATAGAGATGATTATACAGGAAAGGAAGGGAATAAAAGCTATTTTATTATATAAATAATATATATGAGCTCACGTGCAAGATAAATTCATAAAAGGTAAAATTCATAAAAGGTACTCTCCCACCAAAGAGACCAATATTGTCAACCATATCACATTTTATCTGGCCTCTTATTTCATAAAATTCATAAATATTATGATTTATTAGAAAAAATAATTTATTTAAGATTAGATTTTATTCTTAAATATCATAACTTCTTGCTTTGAAGAAAGTTCCCCAACAGGTATTTTGATAAATTGACGTTTACTTTTTCCTTCTTTAAAATTCCAGGGTATTTGGATTTAAAAAGGTTACCCATTGTAACCTTTTAGCACTATCAAAAACAAGGATCATTATTTTACAGTGGAGGAATTCATAGCATTTAGTAGCATTTTACTAGACCATTATTGAACAGACCAAACGGTAGGATTGGTCTTTATATATAGACTAATTCTGATAAGAAAACCAAATGAAAGGTAGAGAAAAAGAAATGCTAGGTATAAAGCTTAGTTAAATTAAAAAAAAATTATATCAAAACTCACCAAACCTAATACAATTGAAAGTATGAAAGGTGCTGCCCACATGAACTGAAGTATTGTCTTAGGAAAATCCCTGATTCGGTGGCTGATTTTAATATGGAAGCAAAAACAGGGGACTTAGTCATCATTCATTAGGTAAGGAAAGGGGATTACTACTGTATTAAGAAGAAAATTACTAGATTAAATGTGAGCCAGTAGCCCCTAAATGAATATTAAACTCCCTCTCCCCAAAAGAAATGGCCAGATGTTCTTGCAAATATTTTTGCCTTTCCAGGAAAAGCCATTCCAACCTTGCCTAAAATAACAAGCAGATAAACATACAAAATAAAACAATAACAAGAAAATCAAAAAATAAGAATGAAACATTTTGACGATGAATGTAGTTCATCAGAAGTATAGCTAGAAACTAAAAAAAAAAAAAATGGCCTTGGGTACCACAACCATGTAATGACCTTGGTGCTACGGCCTTTGTGAACAGTCTCTTTGATGCAATGCAAGTTTCTTCTTGGCGGTCACCTATCAAAGATTGAAGTGTAGTGAAGGTGTTCTGGGGCTTTCTCACTAAAGCCACAGTTAAGAGTGGCCAGTGCTATTATTCATGTCTGTTGTCTGAATACTACTCTTGGGAATATATAGACAGTAGACATTTTTCTTACCATACAGTTTTCCATTAACGAATTCTGGTCAGTGGTGACTCAGAATGAATCTTAATTCACCTCCTTGTACGTTGGTGGAATAAAAAATAATTTCAGTAATATTATTTCAAAAATAATTTCAGTAATATTATTTCAAAATAATATTCAGTAATATTATTTCAAAAATAATTTCAGTAATTTCCCCCATTTTGACAAATCCAGGGCATCTTTTATATTATGTAAACCCATTTAATGTGACGGAGATTTAAAACAGAGTAAGTCCATGACGTACTTAGTATTTTGTTTTCTAGACTCTAGAATCACAAATCCCTATTTTATTTTATTGTTTTTGCTTTACTTACTCTTGTGTTGTCTGCCTTTCTGTTGATGTTAACGCTTAGATTTTTAATGAATTTAGTAAAGCCAAATCTTTTCTTGCACTTTGGAAATTTTCAAAAGGTTCTCGTTTATGATTCAAAAAGAAACGTCTTATGCCTTTAATCTTATTCTTTCTGTAAGATACCCTGGGTCAAATGAGGCTGGCATTTGATAGGTATGGTATTATAGAATTATTATCAAGATAAAATGAAATATTTATATTTTCATTCATAAAATAATCCATATTTTGACTCTAAAATTATATCCAGTATGCTTAATCTAAAGTATATAGTTTCCTACTTCCTTCTCTTATACTGTGTGTTTATGGTATATATTATATTTATATTATACATGAGTATTCAGTTAATAATAAACTCAGAATTAAAATCACAAAGAAGGGCGCCTGGGTGGCTCAGTGGATTAAGCCGCTGCCTTCGGCTCAGGTCATGATCTCAGGGTCCTGGGATCGAGTCCCGCATCGGGCTCTCTGCTCAGCAGGGAGCCTGCTTCCTCCTCTCTCTCTCTCTCTCTCTGCCTGCCTCTCTGCCTACTTGTGATTTCTCTCTGTCAAATAAATAAATAAAATCTTTAAAAAAAAAAAAAAAAAATCACAAAGAATACTTTTTTTTTAAGATTGAGTTTAATTAATTAACTAAGAAAGCAGGGAGAGGAGCAGAAGTAGTGGGAGAGAGAGTAAACCTGAAGCAGACTCCACACTGAAGCTGTAGCCCAGTGTGGGGCTTAATCCCATGACCCGATTTGAAATCAAGAGTCAGATGCTTAACCAACTGAGCCATCCAGGTGCTCCTAAAATCATGGAGAATACTTGAAATATAACTCAAAATTGATAATATCATGAAAGAAGTTGTACCTCTAACATAGAACTTCTACTTTTCAAATAAACTGTGTTCTCAAAAAAATTTATTAGGTCATTCTATAACCAATATATCATGAATATATGAGGTTATTGCAAAGAAAAAAGTATATATACGTAAATCTTTAAGATGCATTTTAATTATTTCCTAAGAAGTAGTGATTATATTGAATTTGCTTAAGTCTTACATTTCATTTTCCATTGTGCAATATACATTTTATTAAGGTATAGATTATATATATATATATCATTATGTTAGTTTCAGGTATACAACATACTGATTCAATATTTGAATACATTGTAAAATGAGCATCACAATAAATAAACCTAGTTAACATCCGTCGCCATACAGTTATGAAGAATTTTTTTCTTGTGATGAAGAATTTTAAGATTTACTCTCTTAGGGACGCCTGGGTGGCTCAGTTGGTTGAGCAGCTGCCTTCGGCTCAGGTCATGATCCCAGTGTCCTGGGATGGAGTCCCACATTGGGCTCCTTGCTCGGCAGGGAGCCTGCCCCTCCCTCTGCCTCTGCCTGCCACTCTGCCTGCCTGTACTCGCGCGCTCTCTCTCTCCCTCTCTCTCTCTAACAAATAAATAAATAAAATCTTAAAAAAAAAAAAAGATTTACTCTCTTAGCAGCTTTCAGATATGCAAGAGTATTAGTAACTAGAGTTACCACATTTCCATGACTTATTTTATAAATAGAATTTTGTACCTTTTGACATCTTTTACCCATTTTACCCCCTCCTACTCCCTCCTTTTCTGACAACGATCAATATGATCTCTGTATCTATGAGCTTGGGGGTTTTTTTGTTTTTTATTTTTTTATTTTTTTTTTAGATTTCACATATAAGTGAGATCATATGGTATTTGCCTTTTTCTGACTTCTTTCACTCAGCATAATGCCCTCAATTTCCATTCATGTTGTCACAAATAGCAAGATTTCATTATTTTTTATGGCTGAAGAATATCCCAATTTTAACATGTTTGTATGTAAATCAATTTTGGATAGGGTGGTGTATCTTCAAATTTCCAAGCCTTATAAAAGCACATGCTTTGTATGTAAGTCACAAAATATTCCATTTAAGTTGTAATCTATATTTTTCTAGAAATAGTCTGCATTTAATTTAAAATTATATTATCTATTTTTCTAGAAACATTCTGAGTATTTTGGTCAGTAATTGCATTGAAAGAAGGATCCTTGGAATTATATCATTTTTTATTTGCTTTTCAATTTTGTTTGCCCATCATAAGGTCTGTACCAGCTCTTCTTTTTTGATCTAAAAACAAAATTCTGTACATCTGTGTGGTCTATAAATCATTTGTCTTTGAGTTGTGGTCCATACTCCAGAATCTTCTTATGAAAACAAAGCTCTTAATGACCCCAGGAGTAAACTCAAGATATGAACTATTTTCTGGAGGGAGAAAGGATCTTTGTTTCCTGACTGGATTAAGTGGTAGGATACCCAAACAATGTTCTTGCTGGGAAAAGAACATACTGAAAAACAATGCTATTTTCTTCTACAATCGTCCCTTTCACAAATAAGGACAGCTTAAGTTACATATCAACTTTGTTGATGAGTCATTTACAGTGAACTCCCTCAACCTTGTACAGAAGTGCCAAAGATGTAAGAATTTTATCTGATGTCATAGGAATATGTAAAAAAAAATAATAAAAATAAAAAAATAAAGAAACTCTGCTTTCTTAAGATTTTTTTTTTTTTATTTGACAAGCAGAGATCATAAGTAGGCAGAGAGAGAGAGAGAGAAAGGAGAGGAGGAAGCAGGTTCCCTGTTGAGCAGAGAGCCTGATGTGGGGTTTGATCCCAGGACCCTGGGATCATGACCTGAGCCAATGGCAGAGGCTTTAACCTGCTGAGCCACCCAGGGACCCCAAGAAACCCTTCTTGCTTAATCACTATGAGTTTTTACTATATCTTAATGGGCAAGTGGGTCTTTTCAAGGAACTCTTTAGAAGAGAAGCACCAATCTTCAAAGTCTTAGAATCTGTATTTAGTCCTATCCCATCTGAAACCTCAGACTCAAAACATCTCATCCTAAACTCTTATCTTCTTCCCTATTTGGGCCCTTTTTTTTTTTTTTTTCTTTAATGGCCACCCAGCTTCCCAAGCTAGACGGCTTGTTCATCCTTAAATCCTTCCTTCAGATTTAGCATATCTGTACAGCAACATTCCCTGCTGGTTTTACCTTTTAATTAATTCTCTGGTCCATTTGCTCCTCTCCTTATGAACAGCAGTCAACCTAATTGGGACTCTTATTTCTCCACTAGACTGTTGTAGATATGTCTGAATTTGTTTTCCTCCCTTCAACCCAGCAGTGTTCCCTTGCCAAACTCCACACTCTTTCATATTTCTTCAAAGATCTTCATGATATAGCATTTACCTTCTTTTCCAGGCCATAAAACTTCATATATCTTATTAATATCTCTTATCTCTACCCCACTAGTTCTAGTCATGGACCTTTTACATCTAGTTCTTAAGCATGCCCTTTAAGCCTCAACTCAGGTGTAGCTTTTGGTAGGAACCTCTCTTGCTCTCACTCCTACTTCTAGATTCATGGAAGTATCCTCCTCTGAGTTTTCAAAGTATTCCTTGAATATTGCTCATATCATAGCCACTAATTTAAATTATAATTTCTGTTTATATATTTTTATCCTCCATTAGAAAGAAAGTTAGAGCTGGGAAATTAATCCTTGTCCTTACAGAATTCCTGTGCAAGGTAATTGCTCACTCAATTTTGGTTAAATAAATTTGGCCTTTAACCAGTCATGAAGTTTAACAAGAAAAACAAAAGACCTTAAGATACATTATTCTGGGAAACCATGGAATTACTATTCATCACGAAACCAGGTAAAAATAGTTTCAAAATTTCAGAGCTGCTGTGAAGATTAAATAAAGTAGAAGATGAAGTGTAACTTTTGTTTTTGAGATTTATCCCTTCTGCAGCACCTTTCATCTCAGTAAATGAGCTCTCCATATATCCTTCTAATAAAATTTTGGTATCATCATTTATGTCTTCCTCTTGCTCACTTGCATGTACTGAAATTCATGGTGATTCTATCTCAGAAATGTATCTGGAATCCTTCCATTTCTTTATGTTACTACCACCACCATGCTTGTCCTAGACTTCATCATTGTTTGGACAACTTGGTAGCATCCTAACTTGCTACTCCTGCTTCTCGTCCCTTTTCAAACTTTTCTTATTTTAACATTCAGAACATCTTTTATAAATAAATAAATAAATAAATAAATAAATAAATATCTTACACAAACTTCTCATTGGTTTAAACCTTATAAAATTTTTTCATTTCCTGGAATGACACCCTTTACCTGGCTGATTCCTAGTGAACTTTTTCAAGTTCATTGTCACAACCCCAAGGACATTACACATGACCCATAAATCCAATTATGTTCCTGTTATATTGTATCATAGCACACTAAATATTTTTTCTTATTATTTATCACAACTGAGATTATATATTTATTTTTGTATCTGCAAAGATTCATGGTTTGATTCCTTCATTAGACCATATGTTTCATGAAAACACATAGTATCTGTCCTGTTTCTGGCTCTATCCCCAGTGCCTAGTGTGTGTGTGTGTATATATATATATATATACACACACATATACATATACACATACATACATACCTGGGAGGTACTGGCCACTCAGTCTTTATCTGTAAAAAAAAAAAAAGTTGCAGGTAAACAACATCTTCAATTTATGGATTTGAGTGAATTGGTGTATACATGTGGGATAAAAGAGAAATTCTTCCCATGTCTTTTCTGTTTCTAGGATCCCATGATTTATTGAAAGTTTACTAATGTTATAAGACAAAAAATTCTTTCACTAAATGGGATATAACAAAAAACATAACTATTATTCACTAACCATCCAATTAAGATGTTTCAAGTCTATGTGTATTAGCTTGCTAAGGATGCCATAACAAAGTACTACAAACCAGGTGCCTTAACCAAAGGGAAAGAGCTGCCTCAGTGGTTGAGGCTCTATCTTAGGACCCATGAGATCATGACCTGAGCAGAAACCAAGAGTCAGGTACTCAACCAACTGAGCTATGCAGGTACCCCAAAGACCAATTTTCTTGTATTACTTCTGGATTAGTTCTCTTCATAACAATAATAATATATTATGTTACTGAATATAGGTATAACTGTAAGTTTTAACCTAAAGGATTTTTTTTTAGTAATAATTTTTAAAAGTAAAGTGTTAGCTTCAAGAAATGATTGAATAGTTCTAGGATCCAGTGATGAGAGGAAACCCTTACCTGGGAAAGGAAGCTAAAAAAAGTAAATAAATACTTTGTTTAGTAGACCAGGAGTCTGTTACTCAAATAGGCAATATAGGCAAAGTTTGTATGGATTATTGTTTCAGGAGTTTAAGAGAAATAGAGTTTATGTATAATTTAGCTATAGGAACTTCTGAAGAGAGTATAAACAAAAAGATGAGAGAACACAGCTAAGGAACCAAGAGGTCAAGACACATGGAATAGGAAAAAGCTGGCTTAGAGTAACTGAATGAAAGTATCTAGAATTTCTAGAACTCAGTAATGTTGGATTTTGGCATGAGAGTGGATGTATCTTCATCTGTCTCTCCCAAATTCTGAATCATAGTAAGAGAGAAGGTCAGATAGGTTTTTTTTTTTTGTTTTTGTTTTTGTTTTACATCACTTCTACTTTTAATACTATTTATTGCTGAATAAGAACAAGGTATGGGATCGTTGGTCAAACAGGCTTGCTAATTCTTTCCCCCAAACATTAAAAGCTGCCCACTGTGTGTACAGGAGGCAATTAAGAGCATGGTAGGGAAAGGCCACTTTTTTTTTTTTCAAAGATTTTATCCATTTATTTGACAGACAGAGATCACAAGTAGGCAGAGAGGCAGGCAGAGAGAGAGGGGGAAGCAGGCTCCCTGCCGAGCAGAGAGCCCAACTTGGGGCAATCCCAGGAGATCATGAGGGAAAGGTCACTTTTAAAAAGACTCCAGAAGGGGCTTAGCCACATATACTAAGTATATAGTATACACTAAGTATATATATAGGATTTTTTAACTCCTATATAATCCAAGTACCTGTTATTTCCCTGTCAGTATTCATTCTGCCCCCATAGGTCATTACCTACAGTGGAGTAGCCATTATTTCACTAAGGAAGGAAACTTCCTCACCTAGTGGTCATCATAACTTTAATAAATTGTTTTAAGATGTACATTAAATTGATGCAGGAATTTTTTTCACTCAAAGCCATAATCTCAGAGTTGTCATGTTCCAGGTATCAAATTTGGGTAATTCTATTAATGTCTTATGAAGAAGTTCTTCTACAGTGTATCAACTTCAATTTGTACTGATATAACTATAGTTTATGTATATTTAACAAGGGAATTTTTCTTACTTTAGGTATGTATACCTAAGGTATATATTCATTATAATATGTAATGCCCTTACATATGGTATAATTTATCATCACGGGATAGTTTTTCAATGTATTTGTTATATTAACTTAAAAGAGTGGCCTCTCCTGATACCTTCTGCTTCTTCCTAAAATTTGATTGGTACTGTTGCAGTGTTTTGTACTTCAACTGTATATGATGCCAACTGAAGAAGTCAGCAAAAACTAAGCAGTCCCATTGTTAGTATCTTGCAGAACGAGTAGAAGGTTGCTGGAGACTATAATTCTTCTTGTCAGCTGGTTCTGATCATGTCATATGGTTTTATTCCATTGTCTTCTTTCGTTTATAATGTTTACCTATCAAAAAACTTCTTGCTCTTTTTGTGGAACAAGAAGTTCATTTTTAAAGAATATTAAGCAAAGGAATTAAGCAGTCTTCCTTGTCCCAGAATGTGCCTTGCTGTTACACAAAGTTTAGTGATGATATTAGCCAATAAAACTTTTGCAGACTTGTGCCCCCCAAATGAACTGATTTTCTTGATTTGTAGAAGGTTAAATTAGTAGTTCTTAAGCCATATGTGACCTTTTGGATGAAAATTTACAAGTTGGCCTGAATTAGGAACAAGATATTTAATTTCCAATATTCATTAGAAGTTGTCTGCTTGCCCACCATTCTTAAGATCCAGGAAAAAAAAAAGTTAAACATAAATGCAAATATCAAAGAAAGAGCTCATATTTAAATGAAATGCTGATCCATCATTTTCTATGGTAGATGTCTGTATAATCAGTTAGTCCAAATGCTCTTATACAAGTCCTATTGAGCCAAGGCAGTCGAGTAGCCAATGATCAGCTTCATTCATAGAGACCATCCTGAAGATTCATTTGGTAGCTGATAACCAAGTCTAGTAAAATTGATATTTAAATTTTCTGAGTTGGTCTCTGCTAGCTGTAGGTCAATTCACTGCTGTCAGGTTCTCCCTAAACAAATGAATGAACTTAGAATCTATCAAAAATTTAAAAAAAAAAAAAGTTTCAACACAAAACTGCCCACATGCCTCAAAGACTGCAAACTAATATTTTGAGAATTAGGTAAATGTGCTCTCATTGTTTCACACCCACATCCTAAAAAATATTTCCCTCAGAAAGAAATTATAGCAACTTAATTTACAAAACTAAAAATGTAATGGTATTGGTGTATAAGTAGGGGGTTTGGACATTGGGGAGGGTATGTGATTTGGTGAGTGCTGTGAAGTGTGTAAACCTGGTGATTCACAGACCTGGGGATAAAAATATATGTATATAAAAAATATATGTTTATAAAAAATAAAAAAAAAAAAAAAAATAAGTAGGGGGTTTGGAACGTGCATGTTCCTAAGACTCTCTTGAGTGGTCATAAAACATGCAGATCCCTGGCCTCATCCCAGAAACTCTGATTCAGGAAGAGGTATTTTTAAAACCTTTCTCAAGTGGTTCTGATGCAGGTGGTCCAGGAACACTTCCTCAACAACATGGTTATAGACAATTAATAAAAAAGATCGCAGCTCTTCCTATGTCCGTGCCTAGTAATGATCCTAGGTGTGCTTTGGCTCTCAGCATTGGAATTCCTATGTGCCATATCCTAATGGGTGGCTGTGTGGCCCTCTTCCTCTACTTTGTTGGGTCTAAAGAAAGAAAAGTGACCTGTGGAGCTA
Organism: Mustela lutreola; assembly: GCF_030435805.1. Taxonomy (NCBI): domain Eukaryota; kingdom Metazoa; phylum Chordata; class Mammalia; order Carnivora; family Mustelidae; genus Mustela; species Mustela lutreola. Next base: position 87,990,479 of record NC_081294.1, read on the forward strand.
GTATCACAGTTTTGTTTTGCTTTATACTTGACAACCTAGAGAGCCATGCCCTATTCTTTTGTATCTTGAGAAAAGGGGTCATTTTCTCCCTGATTTACCTCAGGAAGCCAGGGTCTGGTGTAAAGGCACCTGGCCAAGCATCACCGTTCTCTCCCCTTTGAGGATGGGCTGATGGGGTTGTGGTGGGAGAGAGTGCTCTTCCAGAACTTGACCAGAAAAGTCCTTAACACTTAAACTTGTTAAAGGACAAATATCTTCTGACTCCCAGAAATACCCATCATCTAAAAAGACCTAACTTTTCAGTAAACATGAGGCAGAAATAGGAAAATTTAAAAACAGCCAAAGAGATTTCCTCCTGGCTCTACCATGACAGCTGTTGTTTTCCACTAAATGATAATGAGCAATCAGCAAGTAGCTCACCTACCAAATGCTGAAACCATTTTCCAGGGAAGCCTAAGTTTCCGTTTTAGAGAAATGTAACTGTTTGCATTTCTTTATCTGTAATCTCTTACCAAACTTCCTCGGGAGCCATATCTCTTATTTATACCAAAGGAGAGAAGTTTCCCTTGTAGCTACAGGAATGAGGAGGGGAGTTGAAGACAAACAAGTAAACCAGAAACAGCACTTGCCTCAGAAGGAGAAGCCATTTGTTTTGAGAAGTAAAGACTCACAGGATATTCTCAGATATCAAATCGAGAACTTGGCTTGTTTTTTCCTCATGTTGTCGAGAAAATAATTAGCTTAATCTTTGATGCATGCTTCACGCTCTTAATCCTTGGAGACACAAGAGTAGGAAATGTTAAATCAGCCTTGCTCAAGTTGGGAGGGAAATGTGAGTCCTCTATAATTTGAAAAGGTAAGAGGGAATAAATCACACCATTTGCTTCATTCTTCATCTGGAAAATGTCCACAAGTCCCCAGATCGTCTGCATTCCAAATATCTGATCATTAAGGCCACAGATTCTTAGATGAGAATACAGATCCAGCATCTCAGGGACACATCCAAATACCACCTAATGACTCACAGTTGATCAAGCACTTGTGTGTGTTCAACTGCTGACTTCCGCCATCACGTAACCCGGTGCTGCTCGCGAGTTCCAGCACGTGACTGCCCTTAGCACAAAGGACTGGCCCCTCCCCTCTTCCCCTTTGGTGTCCAGACTCCAGCTAAGTTGCACTTTCTGTATATTTGTTTTGGATCTGCCTAGATCTGTGTGTGGCTGTGAAGACTCGTCAAAGGCAGCTTGGATAAGTGCTCTCCGTGTGACCGTGGTCATGTCTTCAGTGGGGACAGCAAACTGCGCTCTTCAATTAACTACATAGGCCAGCTATTAGCCTCCAGGTGAAGCTGAGACCACTGAAACACTGACACTATTAAGCCAACAGTTTAAATTACATGTCCCTATCTAAGTCATTCAAAAAAACCTAACACTACTAAAGTGTTATCCAACTTTAAGTGCAAGAAAACTAGAACATAATTTCTATTATTATGACCTGTGAAAAATAATGCAATCTTTTCTTGAATGGAAAAAGCTCTATGGTAGCATGGACCATGTATGGGTTGTTTCCACACTTGATGTGTGTCTCCTTCCTTGTGTAAAACAATACAGCCGGGAAACCAGGTTGATCTGAAGACAGTTTAAGCTACAGAGTAAGAACCTAGCAGGGAAACTGCCCAGAACTGATGCTGAGTGCTGTGTCTTGTCCACCCTGCCCCCTCACCGTGAACGCTACTTGGAACTGAAGATGAATAAATATTGGCTGTTTTAGGCTTTGGTTGTGAGGAATTCCAGAGAGAACATTTTATAGTTTGCTTGGATACTTTTCAGATATGCTGTTGGGCAACTTCAGCTCTGCACTTTGAGTATTTGTTAATTCATAATCGATTAAAAGCCTGCTATGTGCCAAGTCTGTAATAGATAATGAAAATAGAGAGTCACAGAGGAAGACCTTACCTGCCTTTGGGGATCTTATAGTTCAATGGGAGGTTCAGAGAGGAACACTGATCATTTCATTACTGGATTTGCAAGTTAACTGAGAGGTAAGAGCTGGGACTGCTCAAACCTTTGGAAAGTTTGAGGAGGCCACCAGGGATGCCCTCTGCTATGTGGTAACTGTGAAGTAAGAATTTGTCTGATAATAATGTGGAGAAAGGGGAGGAACATGGCTGAGGCACTGAGGAGAGTTTGGAACAGGGAAGGAGTTGCAAATACTGTAGTTAGACTAAGTAAGGGAGTAAGTAATATGAGCTGAGGCTGGGGGAAATCAGTAGGGACCTGGTAAGGCTAAGGAGTTTGGATTTTATCCTAAGGGTAATGGGCAGCCATTGAAAGATTCTAATGGGAAATGACATGATCAGATTGGCAGTTTGGAAAATTAATTCCCACAGCCTTAGGGAGGATAAATTGAGGAGAGATTATCTTAGAGGCAGGACGAAGTCGTTAGGAGGTAATTACGGTAGAGAAAAAACATGAGAAGGAACTGAATAAGTTTGGGTTAGCTGAGCACCATCAGCACAGACATGACGCGGCCTCAGGGTGTGAACAATGTATGTGCATACTGGGCAGCCAGAGCTTGCACAGATGATCTTACTACACTCTTTGAGGAGATGTGTCTGCACTAATAGACATGATTGATTCATTTCCATGCGTCTTTTCCCATGCATACTCCTCAGCACAGGTGTTAGTGAGCAGAGCTTGATAATTAATTGCTGTTTCATAGTTTTCCATAAAACCGGGCTTGGGGAATAGAGATGAATGAGGGTCTTCCTCCCCCTTCTTGTCTACTCAGCATCTGGTTTATGAGCTTGGTAGATAGATAAACAGAGATGAGGAAACCCCAAGTTAATGCTAACTCTCCTATTCAGATTTTATTTTTACCATCTTTGCTTGAAATCATGCCAACCAAGCAATTAAATGCTATCTAAATGGTGGTGTCATGATTTGGTATTAATTGGACTCGTCAATGATTTACAGAATCTTGATGTGACTCTAAGAGTATTTTAGATATGGCACGACTTGGGGAGGATTTCCTTTCTTGTTAATGACTTGGTAAGCCTAGTAAGTCAGTGGTGGAGAACAAGAAGATAAATGCAAATATTGACTAAAATATTTGAATCACCAGATTCCAGAATAAGAAATATACTTCTGCACAAAACCAAGTCAACTATATTGCACACTTAGTAATGGTTAACTAGACAAAATAACTTGAGCACTTTCTTTGCACCAAGAACTATGCAGTGTCTATCTGCATGCGTATAAATGTCTTATTTTCTCATTTAAGAACTTGTTTGCCTCAAATTAAAGCAACCTCTAAAAGTTAGGGTTTATCCCCAGATGTTCTGACATCAAATGTTAAGCCCTTTCCTCTATCCTGTTTATTTCCCATGCCTGTTTTCTCTGAAATAGGCATGCATTTCCTTCTTTGGGGAGCAGGGAGTATTTCCATGCCACGTGAGCCTTTCAGGTACTCAACCACTATTGTGTTTCACTGCTGAAGGAAGTTTTTATCCTAACTGGTCTGAGAATTTCAGGTGGTTTTGGTTGTCAGTCACAGTCGTATGGAGGACAGCAAAGTTTTCATTTCCTCAGTTACGTGGAAGTAACACCTCTAAGCGTATTTTAAGCTGATCTCTTCATATAGGCAGATTTTGTGCTAAGCATGTTTGATTAGTTTGTCTAAGCTTCAGCCTAATGTGTATGAAACACATCTCTCCCAGTTTCACAGGTACAGAAATTGGATTGCAAACCTTGAGCAGTTCACGCAGGGTCCTTGGATACTGAGTTGAGAGGCCAGGATTCAAATCCCGGTTTACCTGCCTCCAGAACCCAAGAGTTTGAGCTTCATACTAGAGTGTCTTGTACTTAAAAATCGACTGCTAGAGCACTGCCACTCAAAGTAGCCAGTCCATAAACAATCACTGGTCCCTAAGGACACAAGAGAACTTGCCCCACAATGTAAACTGACATACAGCTTCCTTTATGAGGGAAGCTGTACCATTTTAAGAAAAAGTGCCGGCTTCCTGGTCCAGTTGGCTTACATCCTGGCCAAACTTCTGCTTATCTTGTTGCAGCCCAGTAACAAGGAATCCCAAACAGACTGGTTCAGAGACCACATTTGAAACTTGCAATAAACCAGGTGGTTGGGGGTCTGCCAAATTCATGTGATGATAAAAACCTACCGGAGCTGTAACAACACATTTCCTGCACCCATAAGTGCCTCATAGTTAGCAGGAAAAAAAGAGCTTTTATAGACATATCTGAAAATTTCTAATGAGATGCATAAATCTTCTTTTTAAGAAATGGTCCATCAGAGGTTGTAGTCCAAAATGAAGCTAACATTCTGTTTAGAGATCTGAAGTACATATAGTTCTGTGACTATTCTGATTTTAAATACTATGCTTGTAGGAGTTACAGTAACTACATTGTTCAGTGATTTGGCCATAGGGTATGTTTAATTCATGTTCACATTTTTCTTTCATACAATCCTTAAAATTATGAGTAAAGTGCTTCCTGGAAATTCTGTAGAAATAGACACGAATCAAATGAAAATAATAGGAAGGAGATAGAGAATCAAAAGAACAATTACTTAATTTTTTCAAGATCGACGTCTTTAGTATGGTTTCCATAGGATGTTAGACAGGTTTTGAGAAGCATGAATCCCAAGTGTCATATCGTTCTGAGGTTAGCAGAGGTTTTGTCAGACGCTTTCCTTCATATAAGGCCATTTGCCACTGATGCCTGGGGCATAAAAGTTTCTTTATGACATCCCTAGATGATTGCTTTCTCTTTGTTTCTTCCTCCCTTTTTTCTTCTAGTCTCTCTCTCATTTTCTCTCTCCCTCTCTTATTAAGAAAACTTGTCTATTCAAAATAAAGTTCAGTGCCTCTGTAAATTCCAAGAAGGTAAAGAAACCATGACTTTAGTTAATCCTCATTGTTGAGGTAGGAGCAATTTCAAACTCTGTAGGGTTCTGTGTATTCATTTCACAGTATATTGAGATTTCTTATATAATTTTAGAAACTGTGGTATGCTGATGCCCATTAGTCTTAAAACACAAACTTTTGCAATTTTGAATGATGCAAAGGTTTACTGTTGTTATATTTTTGCCTGTCCTCTATCAGGTGCTTGATCAGGAATGCAACATGAATTTGTCTAACAAAGCAGGAATTATTTATACAAGGTAAAACCTTTAAATCAAGAAATGTTTACTGAGCATCAATTTTGCACAAGTAATTAGGAAAAGGCTTGGCCCTTGATCTCAGAGGTGCTGTTCAACAATGTCATTTTTCCATCTAAGCTGTAATTCTGTTTAGGAATTAAAGAGCAAAGGTTCTGAATGGCACTTTTTGTCTCTCCCTTCCTAAGAATCAATAGGCAATTACACTGACCTGGAAAGCAAAATAAACTCACCCCAATATATCAGTTTACCATTTAGAGGACAGCACACACTTTTTTTTTTTTTTTTTTTGTCAGAGAGAGAGAGGGAGAGAGATCACAAGTAGGCAGAGAGGCAGGGAGAAGCAGCCTACCCTGCTGAACAGAGAGCACGATGCAGGCCTCTATCCAAAGACCCTGAGATCATGACCCAAGCTGAAGGCAGAGGCTTAACCCACTGAGAAACTCAGCTGCCCCAACAGCACACACTTTTACATGCTGACTGAAACATGTGCTTCTATAGTCATTTTTTAACTCATGTGAGAAGAACTTCTTTATATACCATGAAAGGTATTATCCTTAACTGACAAAGTAAAAGATTTTAAATAATCGAATAATTCTTTCAAAATATGATAACTTGTTCCCACCTTTTTTTTTTTTTTAACAGCAAACATATTGAGGTTTGCTAAAATGTGTTGTCCTTGGCCTCTGGACCTAGAATAATCTTCTATCACATCTTTGATGATAGAAGATACAACTTTGCCCATCCTCTTTCACTCTACAGAATAAATCTTTGGCCAAGCAGCTTAATGACAACCATACTTGACCTTGCTGTAGCCTCTGCCAGTTCCAGCGTAGGGCTATTTATTCTCATTTTACCTTTGAGAAAACTGAAGCTAAGAGGGCTGAGAGTCTGTGAAGCCCAGACATAGTTGTCTCTCTGGGTTCAGATCTGTGGCTTGTCCAATATGTGATCTGGGGCAAGTCACTTAAATTTTTTTGCATCAGTTTCTCCATGAGTAAGGTGGAGTAATGACAGCACCTGCCTTCCTGGTTTTTGTGACAACTTGAGCTAATTAGTGTATGCTAGATACTTAGACCAGTGCCTGGCACATAGTAAAACTACACCTAGGTCAACATTTGGACCCAGATTTCTGACTGCATCTAGTGTTCCTTTCATTACACTAGTGTTCCAGTTATGCCTCATCTCACCACTTCCTGTGGTGGTTGATGGAGTACTGGACCGCAGGGAATAGCAGCGCCTTCTGCTCTAATTTCTACAGCTTCTTGAATTCAACACAATCTGGGCAATAACACCGTCAATGAAAACAATTCATTTAGAAAGGCATCCAGTGGGCCAGGATCAGTATCCAATGCTTTACATGTGTTTCTCTACTCAATTCTCATAACAGATATGCTTATTCTCATTTTACAAATGGAGAAATGGAAGCACCAAGAGATTTTGTACATCTAATCAGAGGACAGTGGTATGTATCAGAAGGGAGTTTCACATCTGACTTAATAATAGCATCCTTGGAGTAAAACAGGAATGTGTTTAACCATATTAAGCAATCTGATCGTCAGAGCTCATCTTCATCTATTACCCCTTTTCTGTGCTCTGAAGCTCATGGACTTTTTCAAGAAGTAGTGGCGGGTAGCATGGGGGGAATGGATGGGTCAGGGGTAGGTCATGACAGTAATAAGCCGACTGTGTGCAGCATGATGGCACAGGAGGAAGCAGAAGAAATTTAAGAAGTTTACCTAATAACTTAAAAACTCTCCATTCTGGGATATTTCAGAGAAGGGGAGATGACCTACACACCTCAGTAACCCCTCAAACATTGGTGTCTACCAGTGCTGGAGTCATGAGTATTCCTAACAGTGGCAGAACTTCATCCAGAAAATGTAAGATTCTGCTTTGTGTCCTCTTTCTAGAGGACATGCATCTACATGCATCCCTCTTTCTAGAGGACACAAAGCAGAATCTTACATTTTGGAGAATTTTTACTCTCAAATAGTAAATAACCATTTGGGTATTAAAGGGGTAAGCTCCAATTATTTGGACTGTTTCCATACTTTTAACCACGCTCTTTAAATCTAACCTTTGGAGCAGTAGGGATGCCTGAATTCAGAACTTGGGGGAACCTGAGAGTTTTCTGTGACTAATGATTTGGATCAAATAATAGCATTTTATAAATATTTTGAGTATTTTTTTTGTCTCAATGACATCACTATATTGATCATATTTCTGTTCATTGTCCTTCTTTGAAAATCATCAATCACTTCTCAGGTCATCATCATTAATTACATTTGCAATTTGTTTGTGAAATATTACAGGCTTTTCCCTTCTTTGCCCAATTGAGTTATTTCAATGTGATTACAGCCACTGATCCATTCCAGCCTGGCATAATCAGGTTCTTTGCCACCAGGGTCAAGTTGGGTTTTGTTATGTTAGTAAGTGACTGAAGGCTGTTCATAGAGCAGGGTGGAAACAGGGTTACCTCAGTTTTCCTCCTGCTTAAATATTAGTGCTTGCTGTCTTCATTAAGTCATCAGATGGCACTTTAATACTCACCAACAATAAGCAGAACCTATGGATTCTATTCCTAAAGTTGATAGAGTTTTAAGAAGTCACAGTCTCTGTGTTGTGACTGCATCCCAAGGGAAACCTTCTTGCATTGTTGGTGGGAATGCAAGCTGGTGCAGCCACTGTGGAAAACAGTATGGAGATTCATGAGAAAGTTGAAATTAGAACTTCTGTGTTACCCAGCAATTGAACTACTAGGTATTTACACAAAGGATCAAAAAAATATATTTAAAGGGCTACATGCATCCCAATATTTATAGTAGCATTATCAGCAATAGCCAAACTATGAAAAGAGTCCAAATGTCTATTGACTGATGAATGGATAAAGAAGAGGTGGGATATATCTATATCTCTATCTATCTATCTATCTATCTATCTGTCTACATCTATATCTATGTATCTATATACTGGAATATCATCTGGCCATTGAAAAGAATGAAATCTTGCCATTTGCAATGACATAGATGGAACTAGAGGATATTATGCTAAGTGAAATAAGTCAGTCAAAGAAAGGCAAATACATGATTTCACTCAGAAAACGGATGAACATATGGGAAGGGGGAAAAAGAGAAAAGAAAACAAACTATAAGAGACTCAAGGATAGAGAACAGAGGGTTGATGAAGGGAGTTGGGTGGGGAATGTGCTAGATGGGTGATGGGGATTAAGGAGGGCATTTGTGAAGAGCACTTGTTGTGATGAGCGATGTAAGTGATGAACCACCGAATTCTACTCCTGAAACTAGTATTGCATTGTATGTTAAATGCCTGGAATTTAAATAAAAATTCGAAAATAAAAAATATTTTAATTGAAAAAAAAGTAGAACTGTATTATTGCAGTTCACTTCCAGTCACTAGGGATGCAGGAAAGATAAATGAGGTGATCTGTGCAGAATGTGTGGAAGCCCTCAAAACACATATCAGCTGGTGGCAATTCTTTTCTTGTTGTGATTGTTGTCCCCCAAGCCCTTCTCCACTAGCAGTCATTACTGTGCTCCAATGGACTGGTGCAGCAGTGAAGCTGAAGTCAGTGGGGTTTACACAGAAAGTCAAAAAATAGCAGGATTAGATTTACCAATTCAGCATTTAGAAATCAGATATGGAGGGACTTCTTTCTGAGGTAGGACATCAACCAATTATGAGCAAGCATTACAGTGCAATACTAAAGCCATATTTAACATTGTTTTCCCCTTATCTGCCTCCACCAGGCTACTTCCCTTCCTTTCTACCTTTAATGTCAGGGGACAGCCATGATGAGCTATGGATAAATTCAGTGGCAGGGAGGTTTAAAGAGTTTGAGATTCTGGGGCACCTGGGTGGCTCAGTGGGTTAAGCCTCTGCCTTCAGCTCGGGTCATGATCTCAGGGTTCTGGGATTGAGCCCCACATTAGGCTCTCTGCTAAGCGGGGAGTCCACTTCTCTTTCTCCCCCTGCTCGTGCTCTCTCTGTCTCTCACACTTGCTTACTCTCTTTCTCTAAAATAAATAAAACCTTAAAACAAAAAAAGAAGACTTTGAGATTCCATCCACATTTTGAGGGCACACTATTTTAGTCAGCACTAACCCACCTCTGGGTGGAGTCAGCATCTTCCCAAGCTAGGATGAGATGTGAAGAGGCATACAGGTTCTCTCCACCACAATCAACCCCATTAATACAGAAGTATATTTTATAGTCACTCTTAGACATAAAGCCTATTTCTAGAAAGTCTAAGAATATCTAAACTCATCAGATTAAAGGACATAAGTGGATACCTGATGTGCTTCCTAGCACATGGCTGATGACCATGAACCCTTCCTTGTCCTCCTTCATTAGCAATAATTACTGTGCCTGATAGACTGACGTCATTAGCACCTGGTGACAAGAACACAGAGTGGATGGGGGTAGAAAGTAGGGAGAGTCAGGCAGTGCAGAAAGTCATGAACAAGACCCTCCAGAGGAAGTGGGGAACCCTACGGTTTCAGGGGATTTTCATGAGAACTTCAGGGAAAACAGAGCTTAGAGCCCTGAGAACTCTATCGTGGACAGTCCTCAGATCTTGTGATCATGTTGTACTTCTAGAGAAAGATCAGTGCTTTCCAGTGATCTAGTCCCCCTTTGAGGTCAGGGGAAGATAAAAAGAGAATTGATGAGTTCAAATGCCAATGTTTTGATACATTGAATCAGTTAGGGTACAGTTGCCTGTAGGGGACCCAGAGAATAACACTGTCTCAGATTTTTGTGTCTAGGGAGAGCAGAGTGGGAGACTTCATGGTAAAATCATACACACAAACTCATTCCACAAAAGAATTTGCAAATAACTTCTCATAATCTCTGTCAAAGGTAGCTCTTAGCATTTCTATTTAGACTGGAAATATACCAGTGACTTGGCACTGCTTGCTCTGAAATTCATATTTTCTTCTGCCACATTCGTTCCTAGCAGAATATGCATACACATGCATGTGACCTCTAGAACAGAGATCCAGTCATCACAGAGAAAACATCTACTTTGAGTTTAACATGTTTCTTGCGTTATCTATGGTATCTTGTTAACTCCCACAACTACCCTGTGGAGTATGGATTATTATCATCCATTCACTGATGAGGAAACTGAAGGTTTCACTAATATTCCTCTCTCTGTCAAATAAATAAATAAAATCTTGGGGGAAAAAAGAGTTTAGAATCCATAGTAATTTCAACTCCAGCTAAATCAGTTTTTGCTACTTTTTTTTTTTTAATCCATCTCCAATTTAGCAATTTTAAATTATAGAAGTCATAAACTCTGGGATATCTATTTTTTTCAGCAAGGAAGCTAGGTGCAGATATGTTATGATTGACCGAGAAGTGGAGTTATGAATGTCTTAGAGTTAAGCTGAAAATCCTAGTCAGTTCTTTCCTAGACTTCTCATCTCTTCCCTGCCAGTCTACTTAATTACTTCCTTCAAATTTGGATTCAGTCTGTTTAAGGAAGTCTTTCCTAGTTAATTCTATCCTTGACCACTGTCTTACTCAACATTGCTTTGAAGATTTAGGTATTATGGTTATATTATAAATTCTAAAAACAGATGTCAAATCTATTTCATTAGGTAGCTCTGCTTTTTAGAGGCATTTTAGTGTTGTTCCCCCAACTAAACACCAAGTCTCTTTTATTACAAATACTTTGTAATAATAGTTCCATTTTACTTGGCAAAAGGGCATGCTAACAGAGTTCTATACAGTAAATGGGAAAATGGAAATTTGCCATTGGAAAATTTTTTCCAGATTTAGGATGTGAATACCAAGGCATTTTCCCCTATGATTTAGTGTGACTGATAACACTGTTGAGTGTAGGGTTTTTGTTATGTTTCACTCCGCAATCAGTCATTCACACGGTAAGCTTGTTTCTGCAGGTATTTCTGTTGGAGTAAATAGGAGTTTGCATCTTAACTGGAAAAATATTTCATAGTAAAATAAGAGAATTCAAAGCATTAACCCAATGGCAAAATTAGGCACAAATAGCCTCCATTTAGTATAAAGTTCAGTCAAAATACCTGACAATTTGATGAGAATGGTTATTCTATTTCTTTATTACGGTGGAGAATGGCAAGATAAGTTAACTAAAGCCAGATTCTCTTTTGCTTTAAGTGCAGTAGGTGCAAGCTGAGCTGAGGATGGTAAAAGATGTTTAACAGGGTTGGATGGGAAATATCCTCATGCTACCTAGTACATTCTATGTGCCAAGGAACAGACTCTAAGTGCAACTAGTGGGTAAGAGCACAGCACGCCAAGAAAACATCATACGTATGCTACTGTGACATTCAAGGAAGGATAAAAATGTCATTCTCGAGCAAGTACGGAAGGATGCAATATTTTGCAGAATATGTTGAAGACAAGCATAGACTCCATAAAGACTACAAAAAGTACTTTGGGTGTGTGCTGAACTAAAAAGTAAAAGCTATCTGCAAATAGTGAGGGGGACTTAAAATGAGCCAGATACATTCCATCATAGAACCACATCAGACAAGGAACTTCCCATGGCTCACCCAAAAGAAGGTTAACAGAATTGGATAAGACACCAGATTCAATTAGGGAAAATTACCGGATCCTTACTGAAAGTTTATCTTGTTATCTTCAATATTTAAAAATATAAATGTAGAAGTTAATGCACTGAAAATGATTCCGGCCAGAAATCCACAGATTAGCACCGACAAGATAGGGATTTAAATATATGATAGTGCCTCTCGCCTACCTCCTCTGTGCAGGGGGTTTTAGAATAATGAGGTACATGCTGTCTATAAGAGAGAGAAATCTTGATCTTTTTCTTAAGCCAAAACCAGTCTCTACAATCTTGAATCCTATAGTTTTACCCTAAGAGAAGAGGGCGTTATGTTTTTGTCCCTTCAGAAATCATATGTTAAATCCTAAATCCCAGTGTGATGATGTTGGAAGGTAGGATCTTTAGGAGGAGATTAGGTGATGAGGATGGAGCCCTCATAAGTGGGAGTCATGCTCTTTTAAAAGAAATCCCAGGGAACTTCCTTTCCTTTTCTGTCTTATGAAGGCACTGCCAGAGAAAGCTCTCTTTGAACTCAGAAGTGAGGTCTCACCAGACATGGACTATACTAGTACTTTGATCTTGGACTTCCCAGCTTTCAAAATTATAAGAAATAAATTTGTTGTTTATAAACCAACCAGACTATAGTGTTCTGTTATAATCCTGTAATGCCCAAATGGACTGTTATTTTATGTTATGTTATGTTATGTTATGTTATGTTATGTTATGTTATGTTATATAACCTTATATGTAGGATTTGGGGATCCCTGGATTTCCTAGCAAAATCTCTTAGTTTCCTAGGGCTTCCTTAACAGAATACCAAAAACAGGGTGACTTAGAACAACAGAAATGTATTCTTTCACATTCTGGAGGCTAAGTGTCCAATATCAAGAGTTGGCAAGGTCCAGGTTCTCTCCAAAGGCCTTCCTTGTCTCTTCTAGCTTCCTGTGGTTGTAGGCAATCCTTGTCATGTTACCTTCTACTAATCTTAACCTGAACTGGCTAACTATACTAGATTGCTTCCTCCTCCCACTTCTGTGGTGAGGCAGCCTTACATTTTCTTCTCTAAAATTTTGGTTTTACATCACCCTGGGTTTTATCTTGAGGCTGATAAATTTTGAGACTAAATCTGTAAGACACAAAGGCAGAACATATGAGGGTGTGAACATATTCCTTCCAGCAATAATTTACCCAGCAGCTGGTTAATGGGGAAATTCGCCCAACTAAACAATTTCTGTTGTCTGACACAAAGAATTTCTACCCCCTCCCTGTCTCTGTCTTCTCTGCTTTCTGAAAAACATTTTGACCCTGGGAGTAGCATTAGTCCTGTTCTTACTGTTTTCCAGTAGTGTGCCTTGTGCTTTACAGAGAGAGGTAAGTATTAACTCCATTTTATATGAAGAAACACATCATCAGAACAGTTAGTGGTGTGTCTCACATTAGATAGGAAAATTCAGAATGGCTGATTCCCAAATCCCTCTCATTCTGTTTCACCATTCTGTGAAATGTCTTCCTTAAAAAAATATTTTGTTGGGGGGGGGGGGTGTATTCATTTCAAACTTCTTCATGCTGAAGCAAAGAAGTTGAACAAACTAAAATCCCCAATCTCCTTGGCACCTTCTTTCCACTCCTTCTGTCCTTATTTACCAACACAGGGATACATAGAGCTTCTCAGTATGAACAATTTAGGGTTTATCCCGCTGTATTTTTCTCCATGCTTTTAAATATGTAGACAAATATATTTTTTCTCACATCCGAGTATTGCTTTTTCCTACCTAAAAAATTGATCATGTTGTATATTTTACCACCCATTTGATCTATTCATTTAGTTTATATATCATCTTTCCAGCTAATGCTTGCAAAAGTAATTTGCTTTTTTAATGTTTACCTGATTTTCCATAGAAAAAAATGAATTAGAAAATTTTCAGTCATTCATTCATTGATGAAAAACTGCATTTTCCTATGCTTTTCTTGGTTCATTTGCTTGATTCGGGCCATTATAAAGCATGCGAAAACAAATGTGTTTTGTATGAATCCTAGGATTTTAATTTCTGTAAGTAGATTTCCCAAAGAAAATTAAACTAGTTCATTTACTTAATAGAAACTTCCAGCTAACCTTCCAGACGTTTTGTAGCACTTCATTTCAGCGTCAGCAATGCCTCAGAGGACCCATTCCCTATACCATTCTCAATATTGGATATTATCAATTTTTATTTATTTATTTATTTATTTTTGCAAAGCTAAGGGTGAAAATGAAATGACCTCCATTCATTTTTACAAGACTGTTTTAGGTTTTAGCATAAGAGTGACATCCACAGCAAATCTTTGTTTTGCAGTCAGGGGAAAAAAATGTACCTGTCTCTGTGTGTGTAAAGGCAAAATAAATTACATTGCTGGAAGGCGAAGGAGACAAATGGCTACTTAAACCAAGAAAGCAACATATGTGGTGGTTGAGGTGGAGGTTGACACCGGGTCCTTGTCTCTGAAATCAGGAAAATAACACCTGATTCTTAGCTACTAAAAGAACAGTAGGAAAATCAGTGAATTCATATCTTCAGCACATTTGGATATCCTTGGGAAAAATACACCGGAAATGCAAGATGTTTAAATTTTGTTACACAAATTACATAATGCAATTTCAAAGTATGCACTACCTACCTTTTAAGGAACTCCAAAAATTTCACGATGCACATAAAAAGAATCTCATTAAAAAAATCCATTGTCCTTATTATATAAGTTACATATCATTATTGGATGCTTGTTAACTTTATTCTCATTGCAAGGGGCTATCGACACCTTCAATCTTATTGTTATGGTCTAATTTCTAATTTTGATGTCCTTTAGGAGATACTGCATTCTAGTCATTGGGGTGGGGGGAGGAAGAGAGATAGTTAAAAGGCCAAAGATATTCAGAAAGTGGGCTTTCTATGGGGAGGTGCAAGCAGGGTATTTCCCATTGTCCTGAATAGTGTGTATCTTTTGAGCAATTTTTAGCAAGCAAGGTGAAATGTTGCCAGTTTCAGGTAAAAGTTACCAGAATTAATTTCTACATAAAAAAGAAAGATTGATACACTGTGAGCAATTATGAAATATGTCACTTTAAATATTCAGCCTGGACTGGGATGTTCACAAGAGGACTGGCCTGAGAGCAAATTAGTTTAATTTGTCTCTGCTTTGTCTTCCAACTGGTGAAGAGAAAATGACTCTCATTTAAGTTGTTTGGATTTTAGAGACTTTCTAAGTCCTGCTTACCACTTAACATTTAATGAGTGTTCTAGGAATAAACACCCAACAAGTCATACCACAAATGCAGTGTGAGTGTGGGTGGTACCCCTCAGGGTCTGTTTTCCAATATGTCACCTTGTCTTTATAAATATTCAGATAGAGCAAAGAAAATGTAAATATGAGTATAGTTTGCAGCCAGACAATTATCTCATCAAATTGCATCTGGTTGATGGTTATAAGAGAAAGGAATAGTCTCTAGAAGATTGAAAGTGGCATCATTTTTAGAATATTATAGCCAGAACCAACGAGAAGAGGATGAGTTTTAAAGGTAGAAAAATTTGAATTAGAACCTGAGGTCACTGCCTATTCCCTGGGCCTGGTATTCTCTGTCTCCCAAGTATTCATATAGCTGATTGCCCCACTTCAATCTAGAGTTTGAACAAATGTCACCTCAATAAAACCTACCCCATCTACCTAATTTTAATTGGAACCTATATCCTACCTGGAACTCTGGATTACCCTGTTCTTCTTATTATTATGTATTATGTAGCACCTTTTAAGATACTTATTTTACTATAGAGACATTTATTTTACTATAATATTTATCATCTTTTTTCTTTCCAGTATATCATGTCCACAATGGCAGGATATTAGGATGTGTTTCATTCACTGATATATCTTAATACCTAGAACTGTTCCTGCAAAATAGGAGGGTTCAAACATATATTTGGTGAATGAATAAATAGCTAAATCTACGTAAACAGATTCTTGTTCAAGCCTTTCTCACTATTATGATGATTTCATGTGTATCAAGTTATTGGATTTGTTGCCACTAAGTCTTGAATACTTCTGCTATTTTTTTTTAAAGATTTTATTTATTTATTTGACAGAGAGAGAGAGATCACAAGTAGGCAGAGAGAGAGGCAGAGAGAGAGGAAGGGAAGCAGGCTCCCTGCCTAGCAGAGAGCCCGACGTGGGGCTCGATCCCAGGACCCTGGGATCATGACCTGAGCCGAAGGCAGAGGCTTTAACCCACTGAGTCACCCAGGTGCCCCTGCTTCTGCTATTTTTAAAAGCAACAGTCATGTTGGCTAACTGAATTTAAATTAAATATATATATATATATATATATATATATATATATATATATATATACAGTCATCTATAAAACTTTTAAAGAAAATAAAAATAATATCTCTAGTAAGGATTTTGAAAATGACATGAGCTTCAATGGAATAGATAATCTGTCCTTTTAAAAACTTGCCTAGAGAAGGAATTTCCATGATCCCCCTCAAGGATTTCTTCAGAGTCTAATCAATCCTTCATTTCTTTCAGGCATCCAAGTTTTTATTCTTATCTCATTTCCATTGACTGTATTTTTGTCCAGTTGATTCCTGATGACGTGCTTGGGGGAGTGGTTTCTCTTGTCTAGTCCTAATAGGGAAAGGATCTTTTCAGTCCAGCTTTCCTGTTGACTTTTGTATGGTAGATTTTTCTTTGGTTTCAGTCCAGAGGTTAATACTTTCCAAAGATCTCTTTAGAATTAGAGATGAAGTTAAGAAAGCAAAAGGTTTACTGGGGAGTAACATCTGAGAAAGGAAAGGGTTGGAAGGAGCTGTCAGTCTAGAATGAACCTAAGAAAGCCTCTACCATGAGGGCTTGTGGAGCAGAGATTACTCACCAGCTAAGTTCTAGTTTGGGCAGAATGGACAGGCCCTTGAACCACCACCTCGATCAATCATGAGGTGGAGTTGCCACAAAAAGAGTGCTTTCTCACCTTGAAACTCGAAGGGGTCCAGAAGCCACTAAGCACAGGAGTCCTTCAGCTCACCATTCCTGAGGGAAGCAGCTTTCCTATTCTGAAGGAGACTTGAACAGCTCATCTCCCTTTGCTGTCGTAACCCTACCCGTGTCTCCTCAGCACTCACCCTTCTCATGCATGTTGATGACTCCTTTGTGTAGGCACTTGTGACCGGTCACTGCCAGATTTCTCTGAGGTGCTTGGCTGGTATGCACAGCAAGTCACAGGTGCTGGGGAGTTGCTGTCTCAAGAACGCTGCTCAGCCAATGAAGGAAGGGAATAGGAGGGAAAAATGACCCATTTTCCTCTCTGCTTAGATGGGACAACTCTGACATAAATCCTATACAGTCTTCCGAAGATTCCCTCAAGGGCTTGAACTGAGCTGTCTGCAGTGTTAACCTGCTAGACAATGTACCCTATATTGACTTCTTGCCCTTCCCTCATTTCTCATTGCTTTATCCCCCTATCTGTGCTTTTTGGAATCACCTCCTAAATAAACTACTTAGACTCAGGTCCTGCTGTAGCATCTCCTTTCTCAGGGAACCCAGCCTGAGATGGGTACCGAGCTCTTAAGGTTGACAGCATTCTGCCCACTGACTACAGGTGAGGCTGGGAGTTAGGAAACCTCGAGGCTATAGAATAATCAGTCCCTATAATCCCAGGAATGTCAAATAACTTGGAAAATTTTATGCAGTATATTAATGGGAAGGTTAGAAACAGAACCAGTGGTCTAGCAGTTGATTTTGGTGTAGTTGAATTCTGATCTTATAATATGGGGCTGATGAACATTTAAAAATAGACAAGGTACATGCACTCCAGTGTTTATACCATATTATGGAAACAACTCAAATGTGCATTCACTGTTGAATGGATAAAGAAGATGTGGTATATACATACAGTGGAATATTACTCAGCCATCAGAAAGAATGAAATCTCGCCACTTGAAACAATGTGGATGGAGTATTCTGCTAAGCAAAATAAGTCAGAGAAAGACAAATACCGTATAATTTCACTCATATGGGGAATTCAAGAAAGAAATGAGCAAAGGGGGAAAAAAGAGAGACAAACCAAGAAACTGACTCTTAGCTATAGAGAACACACTGATGGTTACCGGAGGGGAGGTGGGTGGGAAGATAGAGTGATTAGGGTGATGGGGATTAGGGAGTGCACTCGTGATGAGAACTGGGTGTTGCATGTAAGTATTCAATCACTCAGTACATTGTACACCTGCAACTAATATTACGTATGTTAACTAACTGGATTTTTTTTTTTTAACTTCCAAAAATCAAATAAATAAAAAGAGACGAGGGATGTTGATTCTTCCCCTCTCTGTCTTTCCTGTTTCTTCTGAATACAATACATCACTTTCTGCTGTGGTACTACAGTTATGCTGCTCAACTTTCTTATGCCTTTGGGTTTTAATAATGCATTCTTTTATTTTATCCCATCTTTTTTTCCCCCACAATAATCTGGTCACATGGCTAGAGTTGAGGCTCCATTTTACTATGAGCAAAATTCGGTTTAGAGAATTTAAATGTCTTCTTTTGCCTATGATTAAAGTGTTAGTAATTGGAAGAGGTGAGACTTGGGCCCAGATTTTCTTGCTCTAAATATAGTCACCTTGTCATGTATCTTGCTGGTTTATCTCATATCCACATGCAGGCCCAAGTCATCATCTTCTTTCCCCTTTCTTCCAATTAAACATCATCAAAATTTTTTTCTGTGTATGTACATTTTTATACTGCCATACTGGCATTCCACTGATCTCTAGGTGGAACTAATACGTTGATAAATAGAAAGAAGAAATCTCCCAAGTAATACAAGATCTGAATTTTGTTATTAGCTTTGCTGTTACCTATGAAAACTTTATGCAGTGCTGCTGGCAGAAAAATGAATGAATTCTTTGCTACTTGATTACTTTCACCTTATTAAAAAAAAAAAAATCCAATAGGAAGAGTGTAGAAAAGCCACTGGAAAAGAAATCCTTGAAAAATCTTTCTACATCAGATCTATATAGAGAAAAGCTATAATTATTCACTGTGTACAGTCAACCCTAGAAGGACTTTTGAAGAGTTTTCTCAACTGGCAATCTTTTCACCTCATCTCCAACTCCAGTTATTTAGTCAGATAGAATTTACTGTCTGTGGTGTATGCAAGCAGTGTGGAAAAGTGGCAGAAGCAAAGGACATTAAATTATATTTTTTGATAGGGAAAATACTTAATTTCTAGTTTTTGTGGTAGAAATTAATGAGAATTTTCTTCAGCTCAAACTGAAATATGAGCAGTAGTGAGTGGGGCAGATATGAATAGAAAGTGAGGGATACTGATGCGGGAAGTCAGTCACTTGCAACTTTATTAATAAGTGGGACAATTACACCTGGCTGTGGAAGTGTTTGTTTAGGATCCTTATGCTCTGGACTTGAGCCAGAGTTGTGGAGTTGGGAACCTGGGATTGGAGATTGAGACCACGGCTGAGGGGAAGTCTCCTTTGACCTCCCATACTTCTTACCCTGGGAGTTAGCAACCCTAAAATCCAAGGCTAAAGTCCTTCCAGAGAATATAATCTTCCTCTTAGAAACCAAGGAAACCTATGGGAATGGGACTACTCCATTCCTCTTAGAAAACTCAGATCTGCATTAACTGCTCTCCATCTTTTAAGACCAGCAGCAGAGGAAGTCAGAGAAATAACTAAAAGAACAACATCTAAGTGGATCAAGATAGAAAGGACCAGAGCTTCCTTAGAGCATTTCTTAAGTCCTGGCTGGCCCTCATGAAAACCCTCCTAAGGTCCTTCCTGAATTAAAAACTGCTAATTTTCAATCCCTGACCTATAGCCATGTCTCTGTAATAAATCCCAAGTAGAGCAGGCCATATCAAACTCCTCCCATATAGTATCTGCTTACCATCACCTTGTTACCTAATGATCTAGGCAGTCTTTCTATACTCATTTGGGAATTTCAGGACCTTACACAAAAAGGTATCATGCTCAAAATCCCAAACGGAGGATCACTCACCTTACTAGAATAGAGAAGTTTCCTATGTCTCCTCATATGATGTCCTCATACTTGAGCACATTGTAAAGTGTTACAGGCCATAGGCACTTTCCCTTGAGTGTGTCTGACCAGAGAAGATGTCAAGATTTTTAGGTGTAAGAAATATTAGGCCAACACATGCTTCTCCTTGGTAAATTATACTTCATGGAACATAGACTTTTTTATGAAAAAGTGAGTGTATCTGCCAAAGGTTGAGTTAATGTCCAGAGCTATCTCTAATCCAAGTGTGGCAGTCCAAAAAAGAGAAAAAGAAATTCTAAAACTTGGCCATAGTCTTCAGCAAAAGCAGGACTTATCTGCATAAGTATCCAGAAAACAATAATCTGGAATCTGGCCTTTTCAAGTATATCACTATAGATCCTATCAGTTGGTGGGTAGGGGTGGGTAGCTATCACCCAAGCCAGTCTTCTCTTTCAACATAGCTTTACTTTTGTTTTTTTCTTAACTGAAGTACAACACAGGGCTTTGACAATTCTTTATATTATGCTGTTTTCACCACAAGTGTACTAACATACATCACTATTAAAATACCACTGACAATATTCCCTATACTGTATCTTTCATCCCTGTGACTTACTCATTTCATCACTGGAAGCCCATATCTTTGACTTCTCTATACCCATTTTGCCAGCCACCCCCACCTTCCTTTCTTCTGGCAACCACCAGTTTGTTCTCTATATTTATGAGTCTTTTACTGCTTTCTCTTTGCTTTGTTTTGTTTTTCTGACTCCACATATGAGTGAAATTGTACAGTATTTGTCTTTGTCTTATTTCACTCAGCATATTACCCTCTAGGTTCATCCATGTTGTTGCATATGGCAAGACCTCATTCTTTTTGATGGCTAAATAATACTCCATTGTTTCTCCATTCATCCATTGATAGACATTTAGTTTGCTCCCATATCTTGGCTGTTGTAAATAATATTGCAATAAGCAGAGGGGTACATATACCTTTTTAAATTAGTGTTTTCATTTTCTTTAGGTAAATATCCAGTAGTAGAGTTACTGAATCATATGATATTTCTACTTTTAACTTTGGGGAGAGCATCCATACCATTTTCCACGGTGACTGTACCAGTTTGCATGTATGAGGATTTCCTTTTTCTCCACATCCTCTCCAACACTTGTTATTTCTTGTCTTTTTGATTCCAGCTATTCTGACAGGTGTAAGGCGATATCTCACTGTGGTTTTGATTTGAATTTCCCTAATGATTTGTGATATTGAGGATCTTTTCATGTGTCCACTGCCCACCCACATGTTTTCTTTGGAAAAATGTCTATTCAGTTCCTCTGCCCATTTTTATGGAATTTGCTCTTCTGGTGTTGAGTTGTATGGGTTCTTTATATGTTTTGGTTATTCACCTCTTGAATCTTGAGTTGTATGGGTTCTTTATATGTTTTGGTTATTCACCTCTTGAGTCGTCAGATATATCTTTGCAAAGATCTTCTCTCATTCCATATGTAGATTGATTGTTCATTTTGCTGATGGTTTCCTTCAACACACAAAAGCTTTCCATTTTGAAATAGTCCCAGTAGTTTATTTTTAGCATAGGTTTACTTTTAAATGTTAATTCATGAGAGTTCTCCAGGTGCTCTTACATACCTTACCTTCATCTCACCTCTACTTTATTAGATAGACATGCCAGGGACAATTTTAACCATTTTTTTTCAATTTTCACCATTTTAAAGACACAGAATGTAAGGATCATATTAGTTAAATAGCTTGCCCCCAAATCACAGCTAATTAGATAGCAATGCAAGAATTTAAACCAACATCTGAACTAAGTCCCAAATTCACTTACTAGAAATCTGAGGTCCACATTTCTAACATTAATTCTCTGCAGAGCTCAGTCTAGAAACTGAGATTTCCAGTCTTTAAGGATTATTTGTGTTTCACATCAGACTCTCAATGTATTTCTGTATTTTTAAATTGGAGACATACAAAGTTTTGAGTTCTTATAAATGATAGTCATCAATGTAGTATTCAAAGAATTCACTCAATTAAATCACTGAAGACAGATAAAATAGGTGCTGTAATCGTACAATTTCAATGTGATAACCATTGAGTGATGCCTCTAACTCAGAGAAAAAGAACTTACTAGTGTGCCACAGCTTGATGAAAATATCCTCAAAGGCAATCAATGTTTCTTACTATGAGGTTTGCTGCTCACAAAGCAACCTCCTTTTACCAGTTTTTCCAGGATTTTGGTATAGAGAAGGAGATCTTAAAGGATTACTAAAACTTCTTCCCTTTTCTCTGCCTCTTTTCTTCTGTGCTTACAATTTTCATAAGGCTTCCTTTACATGAAGCAAATATTACAACTGAGACATAACCCCCACATGGGAATTCAGCCACACAAAACAAAATTCCCATGATGGTATGGTAGTTATGACAGAACTTCAACCTGTGAAATAGTGTGATTTTTTTTTATCCTGTCTTCCCCCAAATAAACATTGTCTAGTAAATTCTGCTCATGATCCTATCCTAGATAGGAGTTATCGTAGATTTTCTAAAGAAGACCAACCCCTCCCTTTCTTCTAGTGAGAATGAGCTAGTTCTTATTTTCAGTTGCAAAGCAATGTTTCCTAGTGTTTTTAGATATACAAGGGTCAAGAGTGCTGTAGTTGTTTTGCATGAGACTCCATTAACTGTCAACTTCATTTTCCAGTGAACATGTTCCAGGAGACCAAAACAATTTATGATAAATTTTCTTTTATAGCACAGTAATGATGGAAACTCAGCTGCCAGCCTACGAGAGGAAAGAGTTTTAACCATTTAGCTCTGGTTCTAACGTGTTATAGGAAACATTGAAGAATCAGCAGAAGCTTTATTTAGCCTAACAGGAAAAAACACTAATATTTGGACTTCTTGTCATATTTAATTTTAGTTTCCTAACACGTGGACAACTTTGCTTTATTTCTCAACTCTCAGCAAAGAGATGAGCAGTTACCTTAGTCAAAAGTTGTTTTTGTGCAAGGTTGTTTTGATGGTCCTGGTGAAACCATTAAAAATAGTCTTTAGTCTTGCTTTCAGAAGTGGGAAAGGAAAACAGCCTTATCAAACTTAGAAAACAGTTGCATTACTAAACCAGAACTTCAGTACTGTGTTAGATCTTTAGAAATTCTAGATAAAAATTCTGCTTGAAATAGAAAAGGCAAGCAGAGAATAGCCCAAATGGCCAATAAACATATACTCTTCCTGAAGTTAAAGAAAAAATAATACCAGTTAAGCAAACGTTTTTATTAAACGTTCCTGTTTAAAATGCCCACGAATTTAAGAGATCTTTTTTATGTTGTTAGACTCTCTACTGGGTTGTCGCTAATACAGCTGAAATCCACTTGCTGACTTAGTTCACATTTCTGACTCCTGAGCCTTCTATTCCTCCAACTGAAGTATGTAAGTTGCAAACAAGCAACGTAATGGAAATGAAGCAAAAAGTTTTATCTCAAGGAAAATGAAAACTGACATTCACACACACACTTGTGCACAAATGTTTCTAACGGCTCTCTCCACAAATATCCTGGGACAGCTGAGTGAATAAACAAACTGTGGTAAATGGAACACTAAGCAATGAAAAGAAGCAAAATGCTGCTGCCTGCAACATCACAGATGAATCTCAGAGTCATTATGCTGAAGGAAAGTTGCTCATCTCAAAACATGTCAATAGGACTCCATTTACACGACTTTCTCAAGTGAAATCTATGGTGATAGAAAGCATAGAAGTGGTGGTCAGCAGTTAGGGCTAGAGGTTTGTTGCAAAGGAGCAGCATGGGGAGAAATTTGTGTGGTGATAGAACAGTCCTCTCTTGTGACTGTGGCGGTGGTCCCATAAATCTGTACGTGTATTAACATTCATAAAACTCCACGGCAAAAGAATAAAAGTCGATCTTATTCTGGTGATTTAAAAAAATACAATTTATTATAAAAAGCAGTGAAGATTTTTAAAAAAATGATATCATTACCTTTCCTTCTTCAGGAATCCCACAGGAAGAATTTTACTATTAGAACCTGACAAAAATTATTTTTCCTTTCAATATCTTGGGCCTCTCCCAGTTAAAACCGGCTTATTCTTCTTCGGATCAAATCTGGTGATGGTGATGATGCCATCACCGGCCATTCAGTCTGTGCCCCGCACTGTTCTGAGCCCTTTACATGCATCTTTACACTACATATTTATTGCAACCCTGAGAAGTTGGTCTCCTATTCTTCTTCGGATCAGATCTGGTGATGGTGATGATGCCATCACCGGCCATTCAGTCTGTGCCCCGCACTGTTCTGAGCCTTTTACATGCATCTCTACACTACATATTTATTGCAACCCTGAGAAGTTGGTCTTATTGGGATCTCCATTATACAGGAGAGAAAACTGAAGCATGGAAATGTTAAATAATTTCCCCAAGATCCCTCAGCTAGTATATGGCTGACTTCGTATTCAAATTGAGGCACTCTGACTGCAGAGCCTGTGCCGTCCACCATGAGAGTTCTTTCTCAATTCTCCTAAGCAAACCTTACAAATGCAGTCTCTATTCAAACCACTTGTTTTTTTTTTTTATTTTAAATTTTTTATTTTTTTATAAACATATATTTTTATCCCCAGGGGTACAGGTCTGTGAATCACCAGGTTTACACACTTCACAGCACTCACCAAAGCACATACCCTCCCCAATGTCCATAATCCCACCCCCTTCCCCCAAACCCCCTCCCCCCACTTGGTTTGACTTCCTATCTCCAGACTTTTGCGAAATAAGAGACACACATCCATCAAGTGTTTTCTTCCTCCCTTTAGCCCTACTTTCTCTTCCTTCTTTTCCTGAAAGTGTGTATTAGTAGAGCTCAACCATTTTAAAAGTTTGTAGTTAACTCTCTGAGGATGGTGTCTAGACCTAAAAAAGAGACCATCTGCTGTCTTCCTATTGCTAATGTAGGTTAGATCTTCAAACACCTGGTCCCAGAGACACAGACATATTGCTTTTCGTGTCATTTTTTTGTGAGGAAACATTATGTATCATTGGGAGAGGTTTGTATAAATGGAACTTTTCTAAGCTGGCAGCATTAACTAATGTTTTCTCCTTGTCATTTGGATAGACACAAGACAACTCACTTTTGGATCTGTTCAAATTCCATCAGACTATTATTATCATTGCATATCTAACTGAAGTAGGATGCCTAATATCTAAAGAGAAAACAATGAATTGTAGGAAAGGTATCATTTATTTTAGATCTTAAAATTCCTTACCCCAATTTTTTATTGGTCCTTAAATCATTTTCAATTTATCATTATTCAGCTGGTCAAACACAACTACTCTCACCTTGCCTCTCACTCCAAAAATAATAAAGAGGAGTACAAAGGGTAAAATCATTACCAAGAATAAATCTGTCATTTGGTCCCCAAGAGAAAATATTTATATATTTATGGTTGCACATTTCCACCATAATGACGTATAGCTCGTGTCTCAGAGTGGGTCCAAAAAAAAAAAAAAAAAAAATGGAGCCAAGCAACTCATCTGAAATAATATAGAAAGGCTCAAGAAATGATAGGAATTTGAGCTTCAGGATGTGGTAGTAAACCATGAAGGCAGGAAGAAATAAAAGAAACGAACGTCACAGAAGTGAACAATAGGAAAAGGCAGGAGGGCAGATAGTGGCCGCTGAATGACAAACTGGCAGAGCCCGACTGCGACACCTCAGAAAAGGTCTATAATTGGAGGGTCTATCTGGTGGATATTACTTTTGTAAATAGAGACGTAACGCAATGACTAGAACCCATTTGATCAATTTTGGCCACTATATGTTAGTGGCCACTTTGTTAGTATCAAGTAAGCTCCCACAGGAAGTTCTGAGAGTTTGACTGCCTCATGCATACTGGATTGATAAGGGTGGGAGACACTCAGTATTTCTACAAGTCCTGAAGAAAGAGACAGTACAGACATACTTGAGGAAATGCATGACGTCACTCCCCTGCCTACAACCTTCTGATCGCTTCTCATCACACTTAGAATAAGACCCAAATATAACAGGTCATTCTAGCTGGCCAAGGTCAGAAATGAGATATCCTATTATATAAAGGGATTTCTAGAAAGGCAAGAAAGAGAAAGTGTCTTTTGACAAGTTTACTTCTAACCAATTTCCAGCCCAGCGACGTGGTATTATAGAATAGTTCAAGCCATGGTGCTTACTCTACTAAACTAAAATATTAAAATGACTAACCCATTATTGGATTTGATGCTTAGTCATCAGGATTCTCAAAGAATGAAAAATTTTCAAGTAAATGCTTCTACTAATAGCTCCCAGATTTTGTCATTCTATCAGAAATATATTCTTGCCAACCAAGTAACCCATTTCCATTTCTTTTTTTAATTAAGCCTTTTGAATTTATATATATTTTTTTCAAAGAGTATTAACAAGGAATGTCAACAAAATAAAGAATCCATTTCCTGTTTATTTATTTCCCCATTCTGTAGAATATCAGAGTGCTTCTCTCTGTTCCTTAAACCATGAGGCAGAGGAAGAGATTCTCTGTCCCCCTGGTCCCCTCATACAGCTTTTGAGTGTTGAAACCCACTTTGCAGGAGGGGATAATTTTTTCATGCTGAGTTTCACAAACACCATGGGACTCCTCTCCTTCCTCTTGGATCCACATCAAACCCTAGCTGAAGCCTTTTCCATGCTGTAAACATTGGCCATGTGGCATTTGCTTGCCACTCCTGGCCTGGAATCCTGCCTGCTCCCCGCAGAGGCAGAGGCAGGAAGGAAGAAGGTTCACATTTGTGATTCACAGAGGGCCACAGAATAGTCTCAACTTCCCTGAGACTCTTTTTCCTTTTTCAAATCTACCCTAACTCTGTAGACTTTATATTCTGTCATGAGCCAACAGAAATAAATGCATGACATGATGAAGGCTGAATTGAAAAGGAAGCCTCCCACACTTGTTCATGATTGGTGGGAGAAGAAACTGATATATCCTTTATCGAGGGCAATTTTGTAGCATGCATCCAAAGCCCTTAAAAATAGCGTATATTAACCAGAGAGTCTCACTTCCAGGAATGTATCCAAAGGAGATAATCAGACAGTTGAAAAGATGGACCTTTCAGGACCTTCATTCCAAGGTTATTTATAACAAAATAGAAATAATCAACTGAATGCCCAACAATAAAACTTCTTAAATCAATGCCTGCAAAGGATAGTTTGTAGCCAAGTAAATGCTCAATGCATATCTGTTTATCTTGACATGTAAAGATGTTCATAATATACCATCAAATGTTAGAAATTATTAAACAGAAATAAGTCTGTTGCCATTAGAGATTTTAAATTATATAAATGTGATGTAATTGCATAGAAAAGGATTTAAAATGCTATATATAACCAAATGTTATATGTGCAAGAACATGGCTGTTATTAGGTACTGGGATTATGAATTTTTATTTTTTCTTGACTTTTATAACAGAAATACATTCTGTGATGAGAAAGGTGATAGCTATTTCTGATTGGAAGAAAAATAGCTGGGAGAAAAATAACAGTGATGCCTTTTTCTTATTCCCAATGACAGCAGTCCCTTTCCTAGCACCTGAGACAGACACAGATCACCAGGTTCTGCTACTTCCTGTCCATAAGATGGCTCTGGGAAGCCTTCGTAATGGTCAGACCACAAACAAAAAGCCCCAAGGGATATGGAGGTGGAAAAACCCTTAGGGGTTGGTGCGTTTGTGTCTATTCCAAAAGCTATTGCTTAGAGCCAGATGTCCCTGTCCCAGGGTGGTATGGGGGCGGCAAGCTTTCTGAATGAATGAATGGCATCTTAGAGGGCTTCTGAGAAAGGATGGGCATCAATGAGCCACCAGGCCCTTAGGAGCATGTGCTTTTCCTTACAGATTCTTAAGTCCTTCCCGTGGGTCTTCACGGTACACATGCTCACAAGTGCACCTGCAGAATTTCATATGCACACAAGTGCAGTCACACAGTGTCAGCTGTGGCTGGTACTAAAGGGAGGTGATAATGACTTTTTTCCTGTGTCTGTGTTAGATATGGGATTATAAAACAGGCTAATTATTTTTCTTGCATAAAATCCTTTGCATGCATAACAGATCAGTGATTATTTTAAGGCCACTTAATCAAAAATAAGTACATGTTGATATATTTTATCCTTACATTGCTTCAGACACATTGACACATTAACTGTGTCAAACTTCAGGTAGGAAAATTAGTAATATTCCCATAAAAGCAATTAATTACCTTTCAAGACATTTGAAGAGAAATCCCATATAGTACATTTTAGTCATTTTATAAGAGTCAAAATCGATCTAGAAATATCTAACTCAATTTTTCTTTTCTGAAGGTAAATTCATGAAAAAATAAGCCTGTTCCAAAAAATCAACCTGGCAGCTTTTCATGTCTTCAGAGATATAAAACGTAATGTTCTTAGAAACAGCAAGTGTTTGTATAGCATCATATCGTTTAGGATTAAATAATACTTTTCATTCTTTATTTACCACATACCCCCAAACCAATGGAGGATTAAAACATGAAAATCCCAATGTTCGGGTAAAACAACCAGCAAAATCATAACTTTCTGGGAGAATAAGTCAGTGTTTGTGTTAGAAGGGTCTTTGAAGTGACATATAACCTAGCCAGAATTACTTCTGTTTACAATAACACACTTTACACTGTATCCATAACCTGTCTTTTTAACCACTTCTAAACCCCCAGAGAATCCAGTCTGTTTTATAACCTCAATGTCAAATGTGAGTATTTGGGAGGAGGGGGCAAGAGTAGGGACATAGTTGGTCCTATAATTGAGATTATTTCTGTATCACCTAGAAAGCAGAGTGACACCTCCTGTTACAGGAAAGAGATTTGAATGTGATTTTACATCAACAATTGGCATTTCAAAACAACATCCATTTTTCTCACAAGAGAAAACAGAACCATGCCTTGGGACGCGTGACTTAAGGCAAATAGCAGTGAGGCTTTCGCAAGCCCTTCCTCACATGGGCAGGAACAATACCCTCCTCCCACCTTTTCCCGGACACACACGTACCCACCTGTCACAGAGCAGTCGATCAGGCCTTCTCCCCATCCATCAATTCTGGCTCTGAATAGGAAGAAGTAATTAGGTTGTATTGGCAGTCTGCTCATCCACAGACATTCTTTACAGTAAAGCTTTTTTCTACTCTGTGTATTCTGTGCTGGAACTATAGACTTGATACTGTATCTGTAACTCACTGTACTGTCCCTCTCTGTAATGAGATTTCACAGTGGCTCACAGATAACTGAATGTATTAAGTTGTGTGAAAAAATGCCACTGGAGCCAAAAAACTGGACAGGAGACCAGCTTTCAATATCAAGTCCCTAGATCTTCTCTTTCAGTTGTTTATTGGTTTGGGTTTTTCCAAACCACTTGACATTATGCCAACATCAGGTTTTTCTTGGAGTCCAGGAAAGAACCTGGTTCAAAGTGACTTCGGTTCTCAAGCACTTGGGGTCCACTCTTGACAAGGAAGCCAGCTGCATTGGCTCCAGCTTCTGTTTCTCTGGAGAAATGACGGAGAAGCCCCTGGCTGCTTGGCTCATCTTCTGCTTGGTACAGAAGGAAGGTGCTCAGACCTCAGGTCCTTCAGAGTGGCCGCAACCCCCAAGTGTGCTAGGGTACAGGTGCCAGACCTCTCACCATGGCCAGGAGGAAATCTGCCGGTGAGGGTTGGGGATCCTGTGAAGTTTGCTGTGGCCACCCTGGGCAGCAGATACCATGGGGACTGGCCCTGACAACCTTACACAGCTGCCCCTCCCAGAATGATAAGAGGACTTCTGTCACATGGGTAAAAGAAGAAACATCAGACATTGCCAAATCACTTTGCCATTTTACAAGCCTCAAAATTTCACCAGCCTTGCCTCATTGTTTATGGAAATTGGGGAGAAAAGATAACAGTCACAACATATTGCTCAAAAAATGCTTTATAAGAGGGGCTTGAGTGGCTCAGCTGGTTAAATGTCTGACTCTTCATTTCTGGTACGGTCGAGCCCCACCGTCAGGCTCTGTGCTGGAGTTTCTCTCTCTGTGTCCCTCCCCATGTTCTCTCTCACTCTGTCTCTAAAATAAATAAATAAATCTTTTGAAAAAATGCTTCATAAGATCTGCTCATATATTTGCTGTTGCTCAAAATCCTGCATGAGTTTCCCAGCACACTCTAACGGCTTACTCTGACCAAGCTTGTTCCTCATCTGGGTGGTGGCTTTTGCTGTGGGTCCCTGTGCTTTCAGCTTTCATAGGCCACCCTTTCACAAGCACTGATTGCTTCCTGAGTCAAACCACGTTGGTTTGAGTGTCTCCTCCTCACAAAGTCCTTCCATGACTACCTGATCTAAAAGGGCTTAGGTTCCAAAGTACTTTTCACCACCCGGAAGAGATCAGAATCTGTTCAGTTTGAGAGTAACCATGGTTTGGTTCCACTACTGGAAGAATAATTCATTGAAAATTTCAAGGGAATATTCTAACTGAATAGAAATCTTTTTAATTTCTTAGTGATCAAATCATTCTTGTCTCTTGCATATTTGAAAGATTAATGATTTGGGAACCTAAAGCTGTGGGCTGTGATCTGGTCCAAGTGAACTTAAGCAATGAACCAAATGGCTGCATGTTTCATTCTTCTGTCTGTCAACTAGGAGATGGAACTAAATGATCTCTAAGACACTGCTGGTGTATGCGCAACTCAGTAGAAAATATCCTCATTCTTGGACAATGCGGGACTTCAGAGGCACTCATATGAATATTCATTGTTACAGTCTAATTCGAGAAATTGGGCTGAACATAATGCCTATGACAGGAAATAACCCATAGGACTTTTTTACTTTGCTTTAGTGAAGCTCTGATAGTTATTTTTAATTTTATGTCTCTCTCTATCAATT
Organism: Mustela lutreola; assembly: GCF_030435805.1. Taxonomy (NCBI): domain Eukaryota; kingdom Metazoa; phylum Chordata; class Mammalia; order Carnivora; family Mustelidae; genus Mustela; species Mustela lutreola. Next base: position 88,021,207 of record NC_081294.1, read on the forward strand.
TCTATTAATATGATCACTATAATGATATGATCTAGAGGCTATTTAGCTCCCAGGGAACATTTGACAATACCTGGGGACCTTTTTTTTAAAGATTTATTTATTTATTTATTTATTTGAGAGTGAGAAAGATGGAGAGAGAGAGAGAGCAAGTGTGGTGAGGAGGGGCAGAGGGAGAAGGAGAGAAGGAACCTTAAGCTGATTCCCTGCTGAGTGGGGAGCCCATTGCAGGGTTCGATCTCATGACCCTAAGATCATGACCTGAGCCACAATCAATAGTCCCGCACTTAACTGACTAAGCCACCGAGGCTCCCCACCTGGGGACATTTTTGATCGTCACAACTTGGGGAGGTGAACGGGTTGCTCCTGGCATGTAGTTGGTGGAAGCCAGAGATGCTATTAAGCATCCTACAGTGCATGGCACAGCCTCCCATCACAGCATGTTATCCAGTCCCAAACATCAGGAGTACTGAGGTAGACAAGATGAACTAAATAAAAACACTGCAATATTTGTGTTCTTGTCATTTATACTTTTCCTATATGTAGAGGGTCAAATAAAATTTCCAGTATATAAGGTATCCCATTAAATGAAACTAAAAAATAATCTTGCAGGATTAAATAATCAATGAGGACCAAACAGCAAACAAGTAAAGAAACAAAAGAAAAAACTGTCAAATGTGGATAAACTCTGTCAAGCTACTGGAACTTGTGTACAGCTATTGTACAATGATACAGATAAAATTCCTCTGCTTTCCCAGCTGGCTTCTTAGTTCTCTAAAATGTCCCTTGACCATGTCTGTGTTACATCCTGAAAACTACCCTAAATTTGCTCCTGGCATTCATGGTTAGTCAATACATAGTAAAGAAGTACAAACACTTGAGTTGTGAAAAACAGCGACCTTTCAATACACAACTCCAGTGGAAACAATTGAAGGACTAATTTTTATTGCTGATTTTTTAAATGATTTCCTGTATATCGTCAGCTGTGTTACCGGGAATAAATGAAACGTTCACAGCCCAGGCTGCACGTGCCCATCTCCGCTAGGCTGAGCCCTGGGACTTCTCGGCAGTCCTTTCCTAACCATTCTGGTTGTACGCATGCATTTCCTCGAACTTCCTCGTGCTTGTCCTCTCTCTTGTGACATAAATTCATCTTTGTCAGTCTCAGCTGAAATATGCAAACCTCTTGCTGATGTCATCTGGGAAGTAGATGACCTTGTGGCTAAAAATATATTGCATGGCTTTGCAAACTGTCAATCTTCAGATTTAGGACTTAGTCTTTGGCATGTTAGGCTTGTCAGTTTCACAAGTTAAAAAGGAAGTGTTTCCAGGACAACAACACTGCCTTCTGATGACCACATGATTTTTTTTTCCGTTTTAGTGAAGACTTGACTTCATTTTATACATTTGAAAATTCACAAGTTACAAAGCATAAAAATCTGCCACTTACACAAAATTGTGTAAGTCAAAATAGAACACATTTCCTCATCATGTAGGAATACTTTCTAAGTTGGAATGAAGTTCCTGTTTTTTTTTCCTTTATACTTTTGCCTTAATTTTCCTCTTAACATTTTCTACCTTAATTCTACGTATACTTTCTAAGCTCTTAATTTTTTTTTTTTTTTTTTTTTACTTCAGGGAACATGACAATATAGGCTCTCAAAAATATCACAGACATTGTCCTATTTGGTATTAAAATGTAGTGATGATGGTCAAAACTGAACCCTGTTAATTTAAAGAGCAAATTTACTGGTAGAATGAAGATTGAAGAAATAGATTGAGCATATTAGAATTTACTGACAATCAAGGACTAGCACAACACTGAGGAAGGCGTATGTTTTTAAAAGAGGTCATTGAGACAACTTGATATTGATATATAAAATATGTTAGAGGTTAAAAGAAGTTAGCTTATCCTGGCATGCTCCCCTGGAGATTTTTTTTGTTTTTTTTGTTTTTTTAATCAGGGAATTCCTACTGAGTATCCATGCTGGGCTTAACAGTATGCTACTCACTAGAGATAAAAGAAGGAATCAGGAATCTCCCTACTTTCTGAGCTTCTCAGGATAGACATTCAACATGCAGATTCCTTAGGACTAGAGGTGATAAGACGGAAACATGTATTGAGTTCACTATGATCAGAGAAGCAGTCAGTTCTTCTCCTGGGCTGTGAAATACTAGAAAAGTATGAGTAGGAAGTAATATGGAAATATATAGAAAGTCATATTATATATAAAAAGTTAAAAATATATTATATATGTAATAATTATAGCTATGAAAAATATTTTTCAGCCTATGCACAGAGCACTGAGATTTAGTGGAATATTTTATCCCTGTAAAGTTGCCTGCATTTATAAGTTTTTAATTACCAGTGACAAAGGAAGTCACTTATATTCCCTTTAATCATTTTTTCAGTCCTTAAAATAGTCCTTTCTTACCTATACTTTAAGGTGGAGAGAAAATAGAACTAACTTTTTGAGAAGAGCTTTGCTCTGAGTTTTATTCATTTATGTCAAAGCCTTCAATTCTTTTTTTTTAATCTAATTTAATTTAATTTAATTTTTGTGTGTGTATGTGTGTTCCAAAATTCATCGTTTATGCACCACACCCAGTGCTCCATGCAATACGTGCCACCCACCAGGCTCACCTAACCCCTCCAGGCTCACCTAACCCCTCATCCCACTCCCCTCCAAAACCCTCAGTTTGTTTCTCAGTCCACAGTCTCTCATGGTTTGGCTTCAATTCTTCCTTCAATTCTATGATTTAAAAAAAATACTTGCAGGGGCGCCTGGGTGGCTCAGTGGGTTGAAGCCTCTGTTTTCGGCTCAGGACATGATCTCAGGGTCCTGGGATCAAGCCCCACATCGGGCTCTCTGCTCAGCGGGGAGCCTGCTTCCTCCTCTCTCTCTCTCTCTCTGCCTGCTTGTGATCTCTATCTGTCAAATAAATAAATAAAATCTTAAAAAAAAAAAAAATACTTGCAGAAATAAGGAAACGGAGGCATGAAAGGTTCACATAATATATGCAAGAAAGAGGAGTCCGGTCTGAAGGCTACTATTCTATATGTAGTATATATATGTTTGATATTATAAGTCTAACTCATTTAAAATAAGGATTAACTCTCCTAAGATGAAAACTTCATTAACAATAATTTTTAAGGATTCAGAAGCTAATTTTCTGCGTATGTCGTTTTAAGTCATGTTTACTTCAACAGGATTTACTGAGCACTTTTTATGAGCTCTGCGCGTGTGATCCTCCCATTACCTGCCCTAAGTCCATAGGGACAAACAGCCTATCTGTAATTCATTTAACATTTTCAGTTAATGCTGACTTGGAATTGAACATAATTTTTTTTTTAAAGAAAACTTGACAAATATGGATTCCTTGCCATAGTAACAAACTAAAAGCAGCAGTAAAATACATCACTTAATGATTGATTGATTGATCGATTTTAGTATCTGTTGCTGGGTTACCTAAAGCTGTATCAGATTCGACTGACTGCAACATTTGCAGGCTAGAATTCTGGAAACAAGTTCCTCTCAACACGGGTAACCAAATTAGTTCTTAGCACAGAGCCTCTGCTACTTATGCTTACTATGTACTCTATAAATAGTTATTTGTTTTTAGATTGTAAAACAGACTATTTCTCAGAACATATAAATTGGATATAACTTTACACATGTTATGGAAATTTTATTTATTTGGTTTATTTAGAGTTCTGGTAAATAAATCAAAAGATAAATCCAGAAAGGCATCCACTAAGAATTGGTCTTGAGCTAGGTTATAAAGCTAGCAACTTGTCTTTGTGAACCCCCCACACCATGCACCTGTTTTTTTGTCATCACTCTAATTCTCAGCTCAGGCCATGTTTTCCCTACACACGTGTCCTACCTGCTCTCTTGATCTCCTAGGGATCCTTTTTGCTTTTCATAGCCTTTAGGAAAGAATTTAAAACTCATTCACACTAAGCTGATAAAAGCTTAAAGGTTTGTGTCTCCCAGGGATTCAAGAAGGAGAAAAGTCAGGGCTCCTGGGTGGCCCAATTAGTTAAGCATCTGCCTTCAGCTCAGGTCATGATCTCAGGGTCCTGGGATCAAGCCGGACATCCAGCTCCCTGCTCAGTGGGGAGCCTGCTTCTCCCTCTCCTTCTGCCACTCCCCCTGCTTGGGCTCGCCAGATCTTTCTCAAATAAATAAATAAAGTCTTAAAAAAAAAAAAAAAGAAAGAAAGAAAGAAAGAAAAGAAGGAGGAAGAAAGTCAGCAGTTGAAAATCAGGTGCAGTATGCTTGTCTTTGAGTCCTGCCTCTCCCACAATCCACCTCCCATACCATCAGCCCAAGACACTTGACAGCTATGTGATAACTGAGCAAGTTCTATCGCTTCTCTAAGCTTCTTTCCTTTTTGGTGAAGAATGAATGATATTTCCTTCCTCAGAGATTTGTTATGAGACATTAATGAGGTAAGATAAAGTGCTTAACATCATGGCTGGCTCAAAGTGTGAACTTCATAAACAATAACTGACGTTATTCTTATACTACCGTTTCCACCAAAGAGGAAATGTAGGCCCTACCCCTAAGTAAAATTCAGAACATTCTGTAAACTACAGGTGGAGCCTGATAGCATTATGCTATTTAGTGAGTGTTTGTTTACAACCAGCTTTGTAGTTTGTCAAGATATTACTTTATTTCCTGAAAAAAAGGGACACGATTATCAGAAGTGACTCAGTGGGGTTGCAGGAGCACTAATCAGAAGGGAAACACTTTGCATCTCCTTTACTCAAACATCGGAGACACAAAAAACAAGTCATTCTTCCCCCATCTCTAACCATCTCTGCCCAACATCGGTCTTCAAGTTTGGCTACAGAAAAATGCCTTGCTTTCTACTTTCTCTTCTGCTGTCCTACAAGGGCTGAGCACACCTTTCCAATTATTTCCTATAGTACATGTAATTGTAAAGGTTATTGTGACAGATGTGGCTGAGCTAAAGCTTTGCTCCTACTCTGCTTCAGTTATAGGAGTAAAACCCGAGGATCTGGAAAATTTGCAGAAGGTTAGCTTTGTTCTTGAAGAGGAATGGAGAAAAAGGCTGTGCTCTGCATGTTACGTGCATTATTTCCTGAATGGGAAGGCGTTTATTCCGATTCCTTCCATGCGGTTCTGTTCCAGGGTTATCAACCAAGAAAATCATCTCCAACCGTTGTTGCTCTTGTTTGGAGGGATTGCCCTCCCCCTCTCCGGGGTGAACTCTTTTGAAAGCACCTGCTGGGTGACATGGGAGAGAAGGTCATGAGAAAGTCAACAATGTGACAGCCGTTTCCGAGCCATCCTGATCTTATCCTAGAAGATGGATCACATTCTCTAGCTGAACTTGTTATAAATAGCAGTTAGCAGTTAGCAGTTAGCAGTTAGTACTAAGAAGACATTTCAGACTTAGCATAAGATTGACAGTTTGGATCTGCCCCATGGGCTCTGTCTAAAACTGGTTCCAATCTTGGACATGAGTGGATTTAAATACTATCTCGTACCCCCTCACCTCCATCTCTAGACTATCCTTTGCTTCCTCAACCAGCCAAGATTCTTTTAAGCCTGACTTTTCTGTAGTTTGTATTGCAGAAAACAATAGATTGAATAGGTTTTCTATTTTATTTAACAGAGTTTTTCAAATTATACTCAACCTTGCTCGACACAGCCCCCAAGTAGTGTGTATCCTTCATTGACTGGCCCTACCTGTTAGAGATTCACTGGCTCAGAGGCTTTAGACTGGCTTCAGGGATATAATTCTTTCATTCTCTAGAATGTCAAGACGCTAAGTTGTTTAAGAGAATAGTTTCCATCTCAGCTTCAGCATAAAAGGATCTGAATATTCAGGATAAAGAGCAAAGCCATGTGCAGTTTGTTTGTTTGTTTGTTTGTTTCTGGTCATCCTAATATTTCCTGTCAATGCAGAGGACTACCAGTCATCTCATATGCCTGACCAAGAACCCAAGAGTCAACATAGACCAGAAGTTTCTATCTGGAAAATCCACTAAGGTATTAGCTTCCAGAAAATGTTAAAAGATTGTTTTCAAGTAGTATTTGATAATGTAGACATGATTTTTTATTTCCTTCAGTTTTGTGCCTCAAAAACATCTCTAATGTTTATATAATAGACAGAATTGTACAGGAATTGGAGAACTTGTGGCTAAATCTCATTTAGCAAGAATTTTTGAACACGTACCATGTGCTATGTTTTGCTCAGAAGAGAAAATGTCTTGCTTCCTTCGAGCTTCAGCACAGTGGAGAACTTCTTAACTGAGGAAAATAATAATGGACCAAGAAGAACCCTGAGATCCTGGCTGATAATATTTTAAAAAGTGTAATCATTGCTGTTGGTTATAGGAATCTTTTATTTTATCGGAAGTAGATATAAAGTTACTGGAATGATCTTCATTTATATTAAAATCCTATTAGAGCTTTAGTACCTGAAAAATATCTCTGGGCCTTAGTTTCACTCATCTAAAAATAGATAAACTCTGAGCTTCCTTCTAGGTCTATTACTCTAGAACCATTAATATGTATTTCTAAAATGTGTAGGCTGAAGTGGATTATTTGACTAGAAAATGCCCCTTATTCCTCTAAAAGTTACACATGCATACATATTGTGGTGATATATTTTAGTCAGAGGACTCCTAGTTGGAAGAGTACATCTTGTTCTTATTCTGAGGTCATAGGAATTCTTATGTCATAGGATGCTGAGGTAAGTCAGGGCAGTTGTCAACAACAAACATACGTGGAGCCCCCACCACCTCTATGGCATTTGAATAACTGCAGGTTCCGATTACTGTATTAAGGAGGGCAAAGGCTTGCCTGTGTCTGAGCCCTTCCACCACAGCTGCTCTTTCTTAGAAGAGCTGGGCTCACCCCCAGCCCTGCCGGTGCAGGATGGTGAGGGAGACCCCACCCTCTGACCTTATCAGCTGCCTGCAACCTGGGAGAATGGTTATTCCCAGTCCCATTGTTCCGCACTTCCTGATCCTACTTGCTCCCTCTGACTCACCAAACATGAAATCATAGCTAAGGAAGCTTCAAAGGGACCATGGAAAGCCCTAGACACACACAGTTTAAATGATACAATGAGGTGAACTATGAGACTGTAAACAAGATCATGCATTCCTCATGACAGCTGTCCTGTAGGACAGCTACCTACCCTCCAAATTAAAGCTGGGATTCCTTAGGCTGCTTCCTAAAGCCTTCTCAGTCTAGACCCACCCACTTCTTCCCTCTGCACAAATGCCTTGCTCCAACAATTCTGCCTTCCTTATAGTTCTCTGCATGCCACAAGCTTGTTTCCAACTTTTTCCTTTCAAATTTTCCTATCATGTACCTAGCATGCCGTCTTCATCTCCCCCTCCACCTGACAAAGCCTTCTCGTCAAGTGAAACCAGCTGAAATGCCGCATGTTCCATGAAGCTTTTTCTGATAACCCTGGAAAATGTTAGTCATGCCCTCAAACAGAGACATCTTCAGCAGGAGTGTGCATAATTGTGTGAAGGAGGGTGGGTAGTGAGCTGGAGCAGTCACTTCGAGCCCAACTGGAGAGCTTTAGGGAGCCCCCACCTGCATCCAATCAGTGAGATGCCAAGAAGCAGATCCCACTTCATCGCTCTTTCCATTAATGGTGCTCATAAAAATGAAACAATATAGGAGTGAAAGTTAATATTTTCACACCATGTGTTTCATTTCTCTGATACATGTTGGAGGGAGAACTGGGGTGGCGGAATCATCAGGTAAGTTGAGGGGTCTCCCAGGCCCAGACTTTTAATCTTCCAAGAAGCCACAACTGACGTTATAAATTAAAACAGAAAGAAAAACAAAAACCTAGGTCTTCTTCATTGACTTAGTCCAGTTCCAGAGTCAGAAAAGAATGCATGGAAGAACAATTAGGATAATTCCTGTCTAAAGATCCCCAGGTACCTTTTCAGACTTGGCAGAATGTCAGTGGAAGAAGGAGGAAGCGAAGGTATATTTTTTAAAGTAATGCATACTTTTTGCGTAGCACGCACCCCCTAAACCTCAACAGCATAACATAGATTGCTGTTTCCTCTCACATCAAGGAGGGAAAAGTGGGAGATCTACTCCAAGTGAATGCCCAGCTAGTAGCACGTGACTTATGAGGGGAAAGGTTTTAGACAATGGGCCTGGAAGTGTTGCCTGTGGGTTTCGTCACATTCACAGAAAGCAATACAGGGCCCCCTGCCATCAGCAATGGGAGGTGGTTTAGCTATTTCTAAATAAAGGAGAACCTAGACTTCTCTCACAGAGACAAGTACAAAGTCAGGGAGAAGAAGGAAAGGGAAAAATTGAAAATCAAAATAAATACCAATGTTGGCAAAGCACTCGGGGAGAAGTTTGCCCTCTCTGGGTCTCTCTTACACAAAGCATCCTTTACCTTAGATGATCACCCAGCTGAAGAGTGGAATCCAGAGAAATACGGAGCATATAGATAAAGGTGTTCTGTTTCACATGTGTGTGGGAATGTGTGTGGTGTGTTGTGTGGGTACACATGCGGCATCGTTAGGGTCCACAGTGTGAAAAACGACAAGAAATAGTGAAAAGCATTTACTAAAATACACTTACATCAGCTGTATACTTTTAGCAGACCCTCATTTCTTGTTATAATCAAGTTATTTGGGCCTTGTACTGTAAACACTTCCCATACAAGGCCTTTTCTTTCATAGCCTTTTAGTTTCAGACACACACTGTTTTTTCTGTCGCTTCCAGTCAGAAAAAGTAGTGATTAATTCTCACCTGTTTTCGCCCACCTCTCCAGCTTCTTCCCCTTCTCTTTCAGCCAGCTGCTACTATTTTTTTAAAGATCTAAGCAACTTGTACTTATTTCTGCTCTAGCCCTTACTGAATGATAATTGTTTTGCTTGTTTACCTTGCTGAACTGTGAGCTTCCTGAAGACCAGCTCTCCTTGCATGCACAGTGCCTCACAGAGCTCCAGGCTTATAAGTTAATGTGACCATATGCATTACAGACCACAGAAAATTTTCTGAGCAGAAGGATGAGATACAAATAATTATGTGAGACGGCAGGAGTAAAAGCAGGCTGTCCTTGGAAAATAGGGATCATCAAAGCTCTATAAGTTAGTGTCGACTGAGGATACAAGCTCTTCTCTGACTTTTTGTCTTGCAATGTTGTGTCTTTCACCTCCATGACTTAGAGCCATACCTGGTGGGTCGTCCAAGTGTGATAAGGATTTATTGAATAGTTGAAGGACTGGGAAAGGACAAAATCTGTGGCAATTCTATACGCTGCTGGTCTTGCTCAAGGAGAGAGACTGGCTTAGAGCACTTTGAGCTGTTGTCTACTCACTTGTCCATCTAATATGTTCCTTCAGCAGCTTGGTGTAACATGGCGGACCTCCCAGAGCATCTTTCCATAACTCTGCTAGGACCTGAAGTTTCCCTCATGGTGCAACATGACACAAATCCATGATCCTTAAAATGGGAAACTAACCTGCTGCAGAGACCAAACTATTTTGATTCAGGGGTTTTACCAGTGATTCATAAACATTGTGGTAGATTTGCGTCCTCCACCCAAAAGCTTTCTTGAAACTGTCCTAGACTTGGGCATGGTTAAGTAGCAAGAGGAGTGGGAGGCAGAATGCTTCTTCCCATCCTACGTTGACTGCTGTCACCAGAAGCAGCTGCTGCTAGGGAGGAATGACGAGGTGAAGGATGTTTGAGGCCATTACAATCAGAGGAAGCGAGGGGGCCGATGGAGCTAGGGAGGACCCCGTTGAATTCTCTGAGTCATCACCTGAAAGAATTGAACGTCAGAAAAGAGAGAGTGTGCATTTGGGGAACAGGTGATGATGATGGTGAAGGGACACTATCTTAGAATCTTTTGGAAGTATCGTGGAGGAATTTGGGGAAGCTGTTCTGGAGCTGTAGATGGGATTGTGTCTGAAGTCAAGATCAGTAAGATCCTGGAAGCCGAAGCTCCAGGCCCCAGCAGGAAACCCCTCCTGAGAAACGTACATCCTCCTCTTTCTGGGCAGGTTGTGAGACGGAAGCCCCATCTTCCATGTCCTAATTAGCGCTCTTGGTGGGACAAGGGTGGCTCCCGTTCTGAAGTTTCCTTTCTGTGTTGTTTTACAGAAGATTTCACGGCAAAGGACCACAAACTCAGTTCCTCTCGATTTTGTTGAAGAATGTCAGCAAATTACAATTGTTCGGAATCAAAATTTCATAAGCTTGGCTGTAGAATATTTATGATGCAAAAACAATCACATCGGGCTTTGCTGTACCGCTTTATTGACACAGCCTTCCTGTCCCCACATCTTGCTTCCTCTCAGGAAAGTGGGACGTGTTGGATGATTTCCCAGCTTCTATTTGGAGAGGAAGTCTACAGGTTTTCCACCATCCAGCCCCCGCCAATCTGCACTCGTTGAGCAACACCTGCAACCGAAGGCTAGGCCCGTTCTCCTTTGTGCATTTGCAGCTATCAAAATAAATGAGCCATCTTGGATGGGAAAATTGTATCTCTTTTCAGAGTAACCTCACTCTCCACATGTGCACAAGGGTGCATACGCCCTAATGTTATGAACACTGCCTCTGACTAGAATTCCAATCAGGCATTTTGCATTTAAAACCAATGTCAATAATTGTCTCAAAAGAAAGAGCTTTTAAAAGACCTCATGTCCTGGCAGCTTTTCCCAGATACTGCCCACTTAGTTTGCACAGAGTAAAGTCTGAAACCCACATAATAATGGACAATAAGGGGACTGCCTGCCTCCTCTGCCCAGATGTCTCACTGTTGCAATATTAGTAATTTTTGTAGGATATAAGTCTCCTCTCCCGCCTACTTGTTCACTCCCATCTGAAGCATCTGTCTCAGAAGCCATCATTCTACAGAGAAACCACAAGTGCTCAGCTCCTCACCCAATATCCTGTCCTTCCAGACTATCACGTTGCCTCAGACACTCTGGGAGCTTATGACAGCTTTACACTTGGCCTGAGGCTTGACACAGGGGTAGAGGGTGTACTGTTTGCTCAGATGGATTTTCTTCTCTTGGTCATTATTTGTAACTGTGGCTTTAAGAATGGAAATAGTCATTTGAAATTCCTCTGATAGAAAAATAACAAAACCCCACACATCCATGGGCAAAAAACCTGACCACTGATTCGAGGAGCCCTGATAGTTCATGAGCACCCTAATTTGTCTTATGAGTATTCATATCTGTGTGGATGATTGTGGCAGGAGGGCACAGTGTGACATACAAAGGACCATGTACATGCCGCTAGATTGCTTGGTGGTACAGAACCCAGCTCCATTCGGGAATTTGCTCAGTCAATGTGGCTGGGTTGATGAGAAGCAGGAATGCAATCCTTTTCCAGACTTTCTGACACAAAGGGACCTCAAGCCCAAGTGACCATATTCTGTTTCATCAGTCACTCTCCAGGGATTGGTCACTTCCTTTAAAGTGACTGAGGACTAGATCAAAACCTTCAGATAACACCATTTTTGAGGGCCCCTTTCTGATCAGACTGTCTTCATGGAAATATTCATCCCAACATCTATCTCCTCTGAATCGCTCTGAGGTGTTCGGTCTTCTTGCACAATTCTCTAGTTTCGTGCCTTCACTATTTCTTTCACTTAATCCAGTAACATCCTACTCAGAATATGCTTCATCTCCCTCTTACCTTGTTTTTTGTTGTTTGTCCCAAGCTCACCTCTTTTCTGCTCACCTGAAGACTACCAGTTTGTTTGTTTGTTTGTTTGTTTTAAAGTCCCAACAGAAGTCTCAAGAAGGAAGTCCACACTCATTTTCCTCACCACAGAATCCCAGAAGTCCTTATGGCCTGCTAGACTCACTTGACAGCGGTCATGTTCTGCCTTCTGTTGCCAGTCACGTGGCAGACCTTGGCACCAACTAGATAGGAGGTTTCCTTAAGAGTCAGCAATTACCTTGGCAACAGCTGGCATTTCCAATGGCATCTAACACATGTTAAGGGTTAGGGTTTCTTAAATGCTAGGGCAATGGGAATATCCATGGCCAGCCAGTAAAGTTATATTCTAAATCAGTTCAAAAGAATTGTAGCCATTAGACATGAACTCCTTCAACTTTGTTTCCCTTCTCTCATACCTATATACATCAATGACCACTCCCTTCTTTTTTTCTGTCCTTAATTGTGAGACTATGAAGAATCTCTCCTGCAAAGCTGATCCCTCTCCACGTTTTACTAATTCTATTGCTCCCACCCTCCTGCCACTGATCATTTACTCTCCCACGATTCCTATTTCTCTTCAATCTCTAAAATTGTCCTCCCCGACCTCAAATCCTGCTTATTCGGTTACTCTACTTCCCACCCCTTTTAGCTTCTCAGAAGATTAATCTGTTTTGCTACTTTCATTTTTTTAATCCTTTTATTCTCAACTCTCTGCCACCTAGTTTCAGCCCTGCCACTCCATCAAACTTGCGTTAAGTCTATTGAGTATCTCCTATTTGTACAATACAATCAGCTTTTTTGTCTTGCTACCTTACTGACCTCTGTGCTATCTTGGATATTGTCGATCACTTTCTTCTTAGAGCTTTCTACTTAATTAGGTTCTTTTTACTGAACCCCCTTTGGCTTTTCTTCTATTTCTCTAATATTTCTCAGCATCAAATCTTTCCTGGGCTCTTCTTCCTTGAAACAACTTAAATGTTGACTTTTCCTGGAATTTTATTCTCAAACAACTTCTCTTTGGTTCCTGAGTAACCAACCATTTCACTCTGGATGCATGAGATTGTTACTGTAATAATAAGCATGACCAATATTTACAGAGCACTTTACACCAGGTATTATTCTAAGTACTTGTACATATATTAATTCAATCCTCATACACAGTGTATTTTACAACAGACATTTTATAAATGGAAAAAAAAAATCCCCAAAAGCTTAAATACCTTGCCTATAGTCAAAATGAGTAGACTCGGGATTAGCTCCTAAACATAAAGACTTCATTTTGTTTTTCTTTGGATTTCCAATGCCTTATATAATGACCAATACAAAATAGGCACTTTATAAGTGTTTTTAGTAAATAAATTAATGAACAAATTAACAAATGAATATAAATCACTGTTTTCCTTTTACCATGAGTTATTTTTAATAACTCATGCACACACACACACACACACACAGAGACTTAAATAAGAGAATGTTCCTGTTTATAATGCTGGACATTTTATAACCTTAACTATTAATTACAACATGTTTATTTTCCTTAAAGCAAGACAAACATTATAGAAAAACACTACTAAATTCCATAGCACTGCCCCTTTTTTTCCTGTCTTTCCTCACCAAAATTTCCATTTATATTTTCCTAATGCAAAATGTAAAATGCCTATTCCGTCACTATACGTGCTCATTAGTAGTGGTATGATTTATGTTAGGATTAACTGCATATTATAGAGAAACCCAAAATAATAGGGGTTTAAGAACAATAGAATTTTTTTATTTGAATCTCACGTTCAAGAATTCCTAGGGAGGTAATCCAAGGCTGACGGGAAATTCCAAGGTCATCTAGAATTCAGGTTCCTCCTATTTTGTTCCTCCTATTTCTTGATGCATTGCCTCATAATCCAAGATGGCTTTTGGAAATTTAGCTATCTTATCTGCATTTCAGATGGCAGGAAGAAGGAAGACAAGAAAATGTGTTTGCTCCTCCCCTTTAGAAATGCTTCTTGGCAATCCCATAGGACTTGTCCACTTACATTCAACACTAGTGGTCAGGACAATGGCGGATTATAGATGTTGTTTGTTTGTTTGTTTGTTTGTGGCACTTTCTTAGCTGGTGGTGGTATGAGCAGCAAAAATTGTTCTTTAGGGAGAAGGAGGAGTAAATGTTGATACAGGCATTTAGTAGTCTCTACTACAGTTCAGTCTGAATATAAAGAAAATTTGGAAATCTCAGAAATATACTGGAGAGCAGCCTAAGATCAGCTGAAAGTGGACCTGGAGGTGATTATTATCTACCTGATGAGCCTGCAAATAGAACCAAGACAGAGCGAAGATATGCACATGGCCTCAGAGAACTGAAGATCGAGGGTTATGTTTCCCCTAACTGAATCAAGAAAATGCACTGTGGTCTCTCTGCCATTATTTAAGTCCACTGTTACAAACACCAATGAAGCAGATGATATGCATGTTCTGATTTTATTTACTCCTGTGTAATGTTGGTATTATAACCAGATTCATTTACATGGCCCATTACCTTACACCAGTGCTTCTGAAACTTAACAGTGCCTAGGAATTACCTGACACCTTCAGTGGGACTCAGGTGAAGTCAAAGTTCTGTTGTACTTTGGGTGGCAAAGCTTTTGGAGTTTTAGCACATGTCAATGCATGTGTTAGTTGAGATGTCCAGTGATATGAACACCAAGTTGGTAGAGATATGCATGAGATTTTTGGAAAAGCCTGTGGAAAATAGAAAGGAGAGAGAGAGAAAAAGGGACAGCCTGCAGACTGCCATGATGGCTTACCTGGGTAGGAGAAAGGAAGGGGAGGAAGAGTATGTTAGAAGGGTATCATTCTATAGAAAGACCAGTAGGGAAACCTGAGCCAAAGATGCCGGTCAGAGTTTTACAGTCCATAGGAATGGGCCTGCACTGATACTCTTGCCTTGCTTAGTCATTGGCTGGGAGCAGCTCATGGAAAGCATGGCTTTCGCACAGACAAGGTGGGGGATCCAGAGTGGCAGCAGCTAGGGCCATTAGAAAAGTACGCTTCATGCAGCAGGAGATCTGAGTGGTGCATTCTAATAGTTGCTACAATTCATATCCTTGCCTTTCTAAATGCAGTACACTGAATATAATTCAACCTTTATTTGAAGTCCTTGCAGTCTGTGAGTGTTTATTACAAATATTAATTTTTCAACAAGGATTTATAGTACATGGCCTGGAGTGCCTTCAACAAATATTTGTTATTGAATAAACAAAATTGAAGATGAAGGAATTACTGCAATAAAGAATGAGTTGGTATGGGGCCCAAGACACACCATGGAATTTGCTTGGGCAGGGAGGATAAATTATTTCTAACCTATGGTCTTAGTACTTGCTTCTTTCTCATAAAAGCTGATTGCAGCAAATATTATTCAATTTTAGGTTCCAGTTAGTTGATGTTTGATTGTAATTAGTTTAACAGTTTGAATTCATTTCCTCTAAGGAGACCATGGAAAAAATAATTTAATGGAAACAAATTAACCATCATGGAATTTATATAACTCACCCATATGCATTTTGAACAGTGAATATAATTACATAATAATTTTGACTCAAAATTAAATCATTTGGCATACTTTTGTTGGATGAAATTAGCAAAGTCCAATTTAATTTGTGTTCGGTATCAACATTACTCACTTTTGGAAATAAAAGGCCTTGGGAGATAAAAATTCAATTGTAACTATCATATTTTCTTTCAGATTCATTTTCAATATGTTACAGTTCATAAAATTATAAGTCAAAAATGACTATTTCTGAATTTACAAAATGTACAAACCTTGACAAAAAAAGACATTATGTCCTTTTATGAGTTTGGGGTTCAAATTTTCTTTAGTTTTTTTTTTTTTCTTCTTCTTCTTCTTCTTATCAGAATCTTAAGCCAAAAGACTTATGTCTTTATTATCATATAAGTGGTGATATAACTCATTACATCTTATCTGCAAACAAGTGCCAAAACTCAGAAAAATCTACTAGGTGTTGCAGAGGTAGATATTACACTGATAAAATTTGGGGTGGGGGATTTCTCTGCACACCAAAAGAGAATCAACTGTCTATTGATCATGTCATTTTTATCATCTTGACTCTACGTCTACAAGCATCATTCACTGGTTCATTCAATGAATCCTTATGGAATAGGTTAAGGACAAATCACTGTGGCAAATTCTATTGGGAATTCAATAATGAATTAGGCCTACAATATACCCTCAAAATACTTTGGAATATTTAAAGGTAGGAGCATTTGAATAAGTTACTCTGTGTCACTTTCTTTGTGACTCCTTGACACAGGCTTATTCAGCAAATGTAAAGGCAGATGCATGAAAGTTCTATGCGGATAAGATCTTTGTTTTGCCCATGATATTTTGAGTTCAGGAAAATGGTGGTTTTCTTACCAGGATAGTAAAGCTTCTGAAAGAGGTTACATTTGTCTTTGGAATGGAAGGGTAGTTAATATTTCAGTGAATGAACGTGATGGAATTGGCATGCAAAACTAAGGGAATGAGATCAGAGACCCAAAGAAGAAAGAAAGAAACAAAAAAAAAGCCTATCTTTCAGAAATAATTTATATTCTGGATGGTTTAGAATGTGGGGAAGTAGTAAATAGAAGGAATAAAAGATTTGAATCAAACTTAAGAGAGCTTGGAATAACAGGCTGAGGAATATAAACAGAAATCTCATAGGCAATGAGGAAACTTTCAGGTTTTTAAAGAAGATGTTTATATTACTCTTTAGGTATATTGATATGGTAGTAGTATGTGGTACTGGGGTGCCTGGTTGGTTCAGTCAGTTAAGTATCTCAGTCTTCATTTCAGCCCAGGTTATGATCTCAGTGTCGTGAGATAGAGCCATGTCAAGCCATGAATAAGTTACTCTGTGTCACATGTCAGGCTCTGCTGGTGGAGAAACCTGATTGAGATTCTTTCTCTCCCTCTCTCTACCCATCTCCCCACACCCGCCATATATGCACTCTCTCTCTGTCTCTCAAAAAAAAAAAAAAAAAAGTATGTAGTATTTATTACATGGGGTGAAAAGTGTGGATTTGTTGCTTTTTAGAAAATAAAGCTTTTCAGTGGCTTTATTTAGAAAAAAAAAAAAATTTTTTTTTTTTCTAGAGAGTCAGTGAGCTAACCCACAGGTTTCAAGAAAGATTTCTAGGTAGTAGAGGGGGAAATGGTTAATTACTAAATAAGCAATGGACTAGGTCGGCATGTTTTGCATGTTTCTCAATAAAACTAGAAATGGAAATTGAAAAGCAAGCTCAATTGATCACCTCTCTGTCTTCTCTTTTTCAGTTCTTATCTCTCTTTTCCTAAATCTACTGACATGCTGGACAGTTCACCCAGTTCACATCCCTTTTATCTGGATGTGAGTCGCAGCTCTGTCAGTCACTAGCTATGTTAATCTTGGGCAAATGACTTGACTTTGCTGATCCTCAGTTGCATGATAAGTAATGTGGAGGCAACAGAAATAATTTACCTCATAGAATTATGAGACTTAAGTGAGTAAATGCACATAACACCCTTACAAGACTATCAGACTATCTGCTATGTCCTAAGTTTATCATCACCGTTACTGTTACTGTTCTCGGGTAAGCCATGCTTCAGTCTCTTGTCACCCATTCCTTCCCACGGTCAAAATCTTGAAAATTGTCTTATTTAATCCCTCCCCCTATTGGCATTCATCAAAATGCAGCTTTATCTCAAAACTGACTGGAATTATTGTTTCAGAGGTCATCAGTAAGCACAGAGTAAGCAGAGGCAGTGACCTCTGTTCCACCCACAGCCTCGTCCATGACTCTCTTTCTCTGTTAAGCTCCTTCTATCAGAACTCCCCTCTCCTTGACTACTCTGTATAATCTACTCTTATCTTCCTGGCTGCCTTCTACCTACCTTCTCTCCGGCTTCTTTCAGGTCAGTAAGTGTAGGTGTTTTCCTTGGCCCTCGGCTCCTCTTATTTCTCCACGATCACCTCTTCTCCCAAGGCTGATGCAATCCTTTCTGGCTGATACCTCCAAAATCTGCCCCTCTAGTCTCATTTCACAACCTCAGTTTCAGTACTGCATTTCAACACCCCCATCTAGATCTCTTGAGTCACTACGGACTCAACAAGTTCAAATCCAAATCCAATTTGTTCTCTAAACACAAGCTTTCACCTTTCTCATTGCTATTAGGGACGCTGTTCTTCAATTAGACAGCCAAAGGAAAGACCTCAGAGTAATCTCATAAACTCCACCAGCTTTCCCCCTTTGCTCCAATTTAGGCAATTCCCAAATCGTATGAGCTGCGCCACTTCATTGTCTCTCACAGGTGTGTGCAAGAGTTACCCACTATTTCAGGACTTGTTACCTCCTTGCCTAAACTACTCTTTGATAAAAGCCAAAGTATGCTTTCTACCCCTATTCTTTGGGCCTTCCGTAACTTTCTAACAGTTGTTGCCACATTACTCTCCCAAATACAGCTCTTCTCCAGCATTGTTGACTTCTGTAGGGTGAAGCTATACTTCATTAGTAACTTTTTCATTAATAGTATACACTGACATAATGATTATATATATAATACATACAGATGGATAGACCACACACACACACACACACACACACACACACACGATCTTGTCTTTCAACTAAACTAAACTTATTAAAGTCAAATACCATGTTATAGAGTTACTATAGAGTTACGGCCTCACGCATTAGGGATATTGTCTTCAAAATAGCAGGTACATAGTAAGTGCTTACTGAATTAGTTTTGTACTGCATAATGGCATTCTCCTGCTCAAAAATCACATTTCTTATCAAACAAGATAAATATTTTTTAGCCTTAGCTTTAATACTTTTCATAGTTTAACCCCAAACTACCTCTCATACTTTCCCAATTTATTTTCTTTTTGTTCCATGGTGCTATGGCCTCAATTGTGCCTCAACCCCACCCAAAACTTGTATGTTGAAGCTGTAACTACTAGTGTGGTGGTATTTGGAGAAGAAGCCTTTGGGTGGTCATTAGGGTTAGAGGAGTTCATGAGGGTGAGGCCCTTTTGATGGGACCAGTGACTTCCTAAAAAGAAAGAGAACACTCCCGGCACTGTGAAGACATGAGAAGGCATTCCTCCACAAGTCAGAAAGAGAAACCTCATCAGGAATTGAATCAACTGGTACCTTGATCTTGAACTTCTCAGCCTCCAGAACTGTGGGAAAATAAATTTCTGGCTTTTAAGCCACCCATTTTTTGATAATTAGTTGTGGTAACCCAAGCTGATTAATACACATGGGTTCCAGCAAAATTAAAATAACAGTTTCCTGCACATTTCTGCCTTTCTAATTTTCCCCATGATACTTTCTCAGTTTGAGTTATCATTTTCCCTCTCTTTCCATGATGATGTCCTACCTAACTCAAAAACCTTCTTCTCACTTGAGCCTTCCTTGATGTTTTCTTGAAAGTAATTTCTTTACCTTTTGATATTCCTCACCACTTACTCCTGTCTTCTGGCACTGGACATAACTCTGTGAACAGGATAGTTCCATGTACACTTATCTTCTTTACTTGACTTTAAACTTGCTAAATTCAAGGACTTTATTAGGTTCATATTATACCCCATAATACTGACCACAGAGCTGAACCACTGAAGGAATGAATGTAATTCATATCATGTTTTTCCAGCTGACTAGAGATCCAAGTATGATCAGAGGTTTTGAATGGGCAAGAGGAAGTACCTAAAAGACTAGAATCTGTGCTGGTAAGAATGGGGAGTAAAGAGGTAATGAATGAGAAATGTTTTGAAAGGAATAAAGAGGGAAAGCAGTGAAGTTAATAAAAAATATCAGAAGAAATGTCACCATGTGGCTTGGATGGAACAGATAAGCAGGATTTCTCAACTGAAGTCCTAGAGGAAGTTGGAGGCAAATCCTGTAGACATATATACAACCAAAGAGGATTTTGGAAATGATAAGTAATAAAGCTATAAATAGGGCTTATGGATCTCAAATGAAGAGCTTGTAGGTGATACTTGTACTTCAGTGGTCTGAAAGAACAATGAGGAGTGAGAAGCAGATGAACCCATGTTCTAACTTTGTTACAGAAAGTGAGAAGAACTATAGAACATAAATGATAAGATGCTATTAAGACAGGGCACCTGGGTGGCTCAGTGGGTTAAAGCCTCTGCATTTGGCTCAGATCATGATCCCAGGACCCTGGGATCAAGTCCTGCATCGGGCTCTCTGCTCAACAGGGAGCCTGCTTCCCTTCCTCTCTCTCTGCCAAATTCTACCTACCAGGAAGCCATGTGAGGTGACAGTTAGTCACTCTGGCTCTACCACTATCAGCCATGGGCTTGAGCAGATTAATAAACCTTTTAGAACTTCAGTTCCCCATCTGTAACAACACGAGATTTGGGAGACTATATTGGGAACCGAGATAATCCACACAACGCACTTACTGGCAGTGTGTGTCGCACGAAATGATCAGTGTGTATGTCATCATTATTGTCTATCAAAGGGCCTTTGTCCTTTTAGTCCCTCACCCTTTGAGTCCATTTTCCCCAACATTCCATATTATTCACCCCAGAGTAGTTACGAC
Organism: Mustela lutreola; assembly: GCF_030435805.1. Taxonomy (NCBI): domain Eukaryota; kingdom Metazoa; phylum Chordata; class Mammalia; order Carnivora; family Mustelidae; genus Mustela; species Mustela lutreola. The sequence goes on from NC_081294.1 coordinate 88,041,517, forward strand.
CTTGAAATCCTTTCCTCAGCCTCCTTTAATAGCCCATAAGTGCTCAGTGAGGAAAACTCCTCTAACTTCTCAGAAGGGCAGTGGAGTCCCTCCAGCATGGACATCACTGAGGAGTCCCCCACTCCCCCAACCCTTATACCCTGTCTGAGGCTGCCTACACTTCCTTGGCTGTGGAGAGTGTCACCTACTGACCATTGCCCACTATTACCTTCTCTGGAAGAAAACAAGGTTGCAGGGGGACAAAAGCCGCTGCCATTTGCTTCAAGGCAGGACCAGATTTGTGGTTCTATTCAGGACATGTTCTCACTGTGCTTTGTGTGGCATGCAGCCTTAGCCAGATTCCAGCAAATCCACTTTCATGCTAAGTGCCTTCCCTTGCTGAGTCCTACTGACCTTGCTCCCTTTCTCCAGACAGCACGCCTGTAGTAATAAACACATAGACCCAAATCCCTGCTTCAGACTTGACTTGCAAAAACCTGACCTATGTCCTCCTCCTAATATGTCCCCAAATTTTCTTATCACATTTATCTTTTATTTCTTCTGTGCAAAGGCAAACACCTCGTCACCAGAGGTGGAATGTTCTTTTTGATCTCTATAACTCCTCTTATGAAACTTCCTTTCCTTGCCCTCTGCTAGTCCAAATCGTACACATATTTCAAGCTCTGCCATAAGACTATCCTGGGCAACTCTTCTCCAGTGATTTTTTTCCTTCCTTCTGAACTTCTATAATATGTTCTTTTTTTTCTGTAACATTTATATGGCAATAATTTAAATACTTAGATTCTTCTATCAAAAATATGGGGAGTACCTGGGTGCTCAATCAGTTAAATGTCCATCCAACTCTTGATTACTGCTCAGGTCATGATCTCAGGGTCATTAGATGGAGTCCTCCGTCAGGTTCTACGCTGAGCATGCAGCTGGTGTGAGAGTCCTCTCCCTTCACCCCTCCCCACTGTTCATGCATGTTCTTTTGCTCTCTCGCTCTCTCTCTCAAAATACATACATACGAAATACATATATACAAAAAAGAGAGAGATAATATCTATTCTGCAGGTTTGTTGTGAGAATTTAAAGGAGATTCATGTAAAACTAAGCACAGTGATTGACTCAGAGAAGGTTCATGATAAGTAACTCTTACGTTATTTGGTGTTATTTGGTGTTTGGTTTGGTGACATTCTGTGTCTCTCCCTCCTGCTTCTTTGTTCCTTCTCAAGAGCAGACCAGAAACTGGAGTACTAATTTGGATCTGTTTGCCTCCAGGAGAATTATTAGCCACTGTCCTTTATTTCTCTTCTTTTCCGCTCCTGACCCACAGCAATTCATCCACAATATGGGTATCGAGCTGAACTGACAATTTGAGTAGGGAGTGGACAAGGAGGGATAAAGTTCTTCGAAGTCCAGCTTATGAAGACTTCTCTGTTGAGGTATGGAGGTATTTCAACTATCAGAAAAAAACACAGGGCGGGATATACCATTTGTTGATCATCCAGCATCCAAGGAAACCAATAGGTATGGCTGAGGAAAAGGTGTTAATGAGCCTAAAACATGCACATTAAATTTCTATTGAGATGTACCTCATTCAAAAGATAAAGGGGAATACATTTTTGACTAAATGCTCAGTCCAAGATTTTTGTAAAATATAATGAAATGTTTAAGCAAGTTCCAGAAGAGCATCAACTTATGTCTGATTTAGAATGGGAAGTCCCACAATTCATTTCCTGCCAGTCACCTTTTAAAAATTATCCTTAAATTTTGAGTTTCACTTCTATGAAAGGAAAACTTTCAAAGTCCTATCAACTACTTGAGTTCTGTGGAAATGAGGTAAATAGAAAGGACAGACGAAAGATAGGGGTGGGGAAAGAATCCTTTTATTAATACATTGATTTGTTTTATATTTTTAGTCAGCTATTTTAAAAGAGATGGTTGTTTAATATGTTTGAATTTTTTTCAGTGACCCTGATACAATAATTTTGCACTAAGCATGATATATTATGTAGGATATAACTGAGAAAGATATAGGAAATAGTTTTAAGATTTTGTTTCTTTATATCTTTTTTAAGATTTTATTTATTTATTTGACAGACAGAGGTTACAAGTAGGCAGGGAGGCAGGAAGAGAGAGCTGGAGGAGGAAGCAGGCTCCCTGCTGAGCAAAGAACCTGACATGGGGCTTGATCCCAGGACCCTAAGATCACGACCTGAGCCAAAGGCAGAGGCTTTAACCTACTGAGCCACCCAGGCGCCCCAAGATTTTGTTTCTTTAGAGAGAGAAAAAGAACACGAGCAAGAATGTGTACAAACGTGTATGAGCGAGAACAAAATTTTAAGATTTTGTTTATTTAGAGAGAGAAAAAAAAATATGAGGAGGTGCAGAGGGAGAGAGAAGAATCTCAAGTAGACCCTGCACTGAGAAAGGCGCCCAAAGCCCTAGGTGGGGCTTAATCCCAGGACCCTGAGACCGTGACAAGAGCTGAAATCACGAGTCAGAAGCTTAACCAATTGAGCCTCCCATGGGCCTCAAGAAAGGTATAAAAATTTTAAACATCATCGTAAGCAAACAAACCAACACATACACATCATTTTATAGTGTCTTTTATGATTGAACTCAAAGTGAATTAAAACAAACATACTCTCTTTTCTAAGAAACTGTTAATCCATGCAATACTTCATAGTCTTTGCCTATGGCATTCTTCTGCCAGGAATATCTTTTTCCCCCTCCTCACAAGAAAGAGTCTCCCCTCCTTCACAGACTGATTCACACATCAGTTACTTTTCTGAGTCTTCCTGATTCTCCCCCCTAAATGGTCTCCTTCCTCTCAGCCTTTGGTAGGCCTTCACTGATTCCCAATCAGAGGTGCCTTCTGGGATCTGCTGAATGACTTTTGTGGGCTCTCAGGATTTTGCCTTGTGAGCTTCTTTCTCCATAATAAAATTTTCAAAATTATATGTTATAACTGGTTTGTTATAAAGAAAAGTGTAATCCAGGCTGGACTCATTGTTCTATATCAACTATAATAATGATATTTAATTTCAGATCTGATTTTTTTAAATTAAGATAAACATTTTCTCCAGTCTCTAAATGTATTGTGTCCCCACACCTCCTGTGAGTAATGGGTTGCTTGGACCCATCCTTGCCACTTTGACTTGTGTTTGATTATTTTTGCTTATGCTATCTTCTGTCCCAGGGAAGAAGCTTCTGTCCCAGGGAAGCCTGAGAACCCCTTTAGAGCAGGTATCTGAAAACACTGAGTTTTCTAGGGTCTCTGGACAAAGAACACTTAGGAATCTATTCAGTCCTGTATTTACTGAGGCAGGGTGGCTACCCCCTTTTGGTGTGACTAATTATGATTCTTACTTTTTTCCAGTGATAAAGCTACATTATTATTGTTAGACCTTAATGTTCCTATTTTTAATGAAGTATTAAGGGAACAAAGATAAAACAAACTAGTAATGGAGAACCCTGGAGACTTGTTTCCATTTTCAAAGCTTCCTTTGTTGATTAGCACTTTGTTTTTAGAAAAGGGTGTGTGTTTGTGTGTGTGTGTGTGTGTGTGTGTGTGTGCACGTGTGCATTCATGCACGTGTATGTGCTCACACATGTACAAAAACAATCTGAAAGGAATTTGGAAAATAAGGCTTTCCTTTACTTTGATCTAGTACATTAGATTAAGCAATTTAAAACTAAGCTAAAACCACCTAAAATACGTAAATCCACGGCTATATCTGGTCGTAAGCCCACTATGTTGTGCACGTTAGTGAAACCTGGATTTTCACTATTTAAGTCACCCTATGGCTCTGCCCTTAAAATCCTAAATCTGAGTGACCTGAAAAGGAAAACTGCAAAACTTAAACATTAACAATGTTCTTGACCTACATAGGTTTTGATCTGAGCCATTTTATAGACAAAGTTGTTCTTCCTATAACTGCTCTCACCATCAAGGTTGCAACCAGTGTACACCACTCAGACTTCTGTTCTTGATAGGGGAGGCACATACCCTGCTTACTTATGAAATATGTTTTTCCTGCCATGGCAGATGTCTGGCAGAAAGCACTTAGTTCTGAGGGCATTGTTACAGCATTCAGCAAATAAAATTCCCTTAGAAACTTCCAGAGTTCTGACACAAGTGATTTTTATGGCTGTGTCGTATAAAGTCCCTTCCAGGCAAGGTCCTCCCTTTTGAACTCTCCTGATGGTATTTGCAGCAAATATTTGGGGAAGTGGTGTTGTGAGGCAGAGTCAGGAGATTTGGAATGCCGTTGTGAGGGAGGGCTGCTGAACGTATTATTGTCACTTGATTTCCTCCCTCTGGGGGCATCCAGGGTTGGCTCTGGGGAAAGGGTGGAAGCCTTTCATCCTTATGCTCTGTCCGGACCTCTCTCTTGTGTTGCCTCAAGGTTAAAAACATAATAAAATTTTTCATGGGGATAATTGTCATTTTCTTACACTGACAGTATGTATAAAAGAATTTTTAGGAGTGCTATTTTTATTGCTCTGTATCAGTTGAACTAAATAAAAACAGTATCCTAGCCATTCATAATCAGCCCCCAAATCTGGCCTCCCAGGCACCACGAGTCCCACAGATGGCTCCCTAAACAGAAGTCCCTCCATGCCAACAGAGACAGGAGGTAACCTCTCTGTTTCCCATGGTCTTCCCACAAAACCAACAGTTACTGACAACCGTGTTCTCCTTTGGAGAGTCAAATCGAACACAACTAAAACAAAACTCACACACTCAAAAAGACCAACCTTGTGATGTGACCGGTACTTTCATTCAGGGAGGGAAAATAAACAGCAAACAAGATCACAGGCTTCAGGGGGAAAAATGTGCTTGTAAATAATTCAGATAAGGTAACAGATAAGGTAACAGCTAGTTCACCTACCCTGTGTTTGATTTAAAAGTGTCAGATTCCTTCAGAGGGACTTTCCCAAGTTCACAGAGAAATCATACTGAGCTGTAGTAATTCCTTAGGAATGTAACACGTTTTGGTGACCCAGGTAGCTGTGCTGGCTACTTTCCAAGGGCATTTTGAGCTCTCCTCTCTGAGACTGATGAAATACATTCTTGTCTACTTTGGCCCTGTGACCGGCTCAGAAGGAGTGCAACCCTAGCGTGAGTCAGCAATATTGGCTGTTCAAAAAGAAACTAACCTGATTGGGGGGTAAGAAGTATGAAGAAGTAGGAAGGTAAGAACAACAAGCTAATCCCCAGTGCACCCAGCCTGGCTCACACTCTTGCTGGGTGACTTGCCCAATCCTGGATTCCAAGTAAATTCTAAATGGCCTTGCCAAATAAAACACAGAACACCCAGTTGCATTTGACTTTCAGACAAAGTGGAAGAATACTCAGTAGGGTGTTATCCCTTCTTTTCGGAAGCATCCCAGAAGCCCTCCCCCACCCCAGCCACCCACCTTGGTCTAAGAATCAATAATTGCAGCAACACACAGCACTTAAGAACTTCTCACTTCCCAAAGCACTTTTCTCATTCATTAGCTTACTTTTAGTTTATCTTCACTACATTCCTAAATGTTTATTTTAATACAGCCTATTGATTTGATAAAACTTGAGGCTGATCTGAGATTAAGTTAATTACTCATTCAAGTGGATGTGGAGGTTAGAATTTAAAGCCTTAATATCAACTCCACCAACTCCCCAGAGCACTCTGTATCTGCCTTTTTTATAAGAGTTTACTAAGTTCTGCCAGATAACTCTACTTAATTACCTGGTTTTTACCTAGATTTTGAGTTTTGTAAGAACAGGAGATCAGTTCCAATATAATCTTTAACCTCACAGAGCCCTAATGTCTATGAATTTGAATTGGGTCACAAACACCATTTTTTTTCTTTTTTCAATTTAGCCAAGATTACCTTGAGACCACCTTTTTCCCCACATTTCTTCAAAGTAGAAGACAACTGCAATTAAGTTCTACATATTTGCTCAAGGGAACACAGTGAATTATTGCAAACAATGAAAATGGAATTCAGGACTCTTTTTTCTCTGTTCATCATGATGGTCCATCATCTTCAAATACCTTCTGTGATTTTTTTTTTTAATCATTGCCTATTAGGAGGTCTGAGGGCTCTCCGTCTTCTAGAAATAGCATGTGTTAATGAGGCAACGTGTAGGAGTCCACGAAAGGATGTCTGAAAGACATGAATATTAATCTCTCAGCCTTGGCTTCCTGAAGCTGGTGATGTGGACACGTTCTAAGTCTCCTTAAAGGCATGTGGAAAAAAAACGCAATAAATATGAATGAAATTGTCCTTGATGCCTTGATATTACTGTTTCTTAGAGCCCAGTAGTTAAACACCACATCTCCCTCAGAATAGGCAGAAATTATCAGATGTGCCTTTTACAGATGCTGGACTAGCTGGCTTTCCCTGGCAGGCACTAATATAATTTGCTTAGAAAGTGACTGCTTTCTGGCTTAACAGGGTGGTCAAAGGAAGCAGGTTTTAACCAGCTGGAAATGTATCCTGGGCAAGTTCAGTTCCTGCCCATTCTTGGCTCTTTATCCTGCCTTTGCTCTATGCTCTCCATTCACTGAGGCTGGGATTTCTTGCTGCACTGAACCATATTGCCAAAATTCTGTCAGGTTGCTTTTCTTCTTCTGTCATTATGTAACAACAGGTCCAAAGAGAGAGGAGCTCTTGTAATATTGTTGCAGATTTTATATTACCTTCTTTTGATAAAAGCTCAATTTACTAAGTAGTGTAGCAGAATTATTAAATAAATGCAGGAGTTTGGGAGGGGGGCTAAACTAGGTTCACACCCCATTTTGACGCTATTGAGACCTGGGACAAGTTACTTAACGCCCAAGATCTTCACTCTTCTCTTCTGTAAAGTAGATCTGATGATCCTGAACTCATAGGATTTGAGGGGAGATTAAATAAAAAGCCATTAGTTCATGAAGCATAATGGCTAATATACAGAAAATCCTAGATAAGTGTCGATGTGGCCATTGTTCTTAAACACCGGAAGCATTAAAACATTACTAAACATTACTAAAGTGTGTGCCTCAGTTTATGTATACATCCAATATCTAGAGTTGGGATGTAGGCATTAGTCATTTCTAAAAGCTCCTAGGTGATTCCAGTATGAACACTGTGTTGAGAACAACAGCTCTGGGACAGAAGTGATAGTAAAAATACTTCAGTGCCCATCAGGCACCCACCAATCAGAAAGGAGACTTGGTTAGTCAGGAAGAATCCTGATAGTAAACAACCATCACAACTGTCAGCCACACTCTGGCAAGAAACTCTGTCCCTTGGTCTGATACATTTAGGAAATGTTTCTTGTTAGAGATTCCACATGCTGATTCAGGGCTCTGAGAGATCATGTAACCAAAGACAAACTACCAGCTTACAAATTTTCCAAACGAATGGGTGCATGTAATATTCTTGTTAATGTCAAGTAGCTTCTCACATGGCATCTCAGTAAAGATCCTGAGGGAAAGAGAAACAACCGAGTTTGGAAAGGTTTGATGTGTTTATTTATTTATTTCTCTCTATAGCCCTAGCAATTCCGATTCTTACTAGAAATTATACAGTCTGAGGTAGAATTCTAAGATGGTGCCCAAGAGTCCCACCCCTGGTGTACATGCTTTGTATAATTATCTTGAGTGTGGGCATGCCTTACAAATATAATGAAGCATCACTCCCATGATTGTTATGTTATATGACAAAAGGGAAAATATCTAAGGTGGGCCTGACCTAATCACTCGAACTCTTACAAAAAGAGCATTTCTCTGGCTGGATGCAGAAGTCAAAGAATGTGCTTCTGGTGGCTTCAAGTTCCCAAAAAGCTATGTTGTAAGCTGCCTTACGGAGAGAAGAAGTGGTCCCTAAGAGCTGGAAGCGGTCCCTAGGAAACAGCTAGAAAGACAGCAAGGACCAAGTTCTGTGACATGAGGAACTGAATTCTGCTAGTAATTTGAAGAAACATAGAAGAGAACTCCAAGCCCCATATAGTACACAGCCTTTGTTTTGCAGCATTTTATGGTTCCATCCAAAAATCCATCAGTGGACTGGAGACAGAACAAAGAACACTGGTTTGCAGTATCAGAACTATTTCTACTGTAAAGGTTTCATATTGTAGGGAAAGGGGATGTCATGTAGGGTTGCAACGAAGAAGAAAATGTATCATTAGATCTTATGGAGATAAGGTGGCATTAAAAAAGAACAATCTACAACATTCGGTAAAGTCATTAACTCCGTAACTACATGGTTACTGTTTATATTTGACAGCAAAATGTACTGTGAGCAAAATATTAAAGAAGTAGGAACAAAACAAAACAATGAGGGGCAGCTTATTATAGCGAGGAGAGCACTAGAATGAAAAGAATTTTTAGGTTCTCTTTCCAGCTTTGCTGCGAAATAGTCATACAGCATAGTGATTCAACTAATGCAGTTGTTTGATCTTTCATGTATAATTTATTGAGCATATTCTGGGCATCAGCACTCTTCTGCAGTTAGTGATACAGCGAT